>NC_071355.1:219860859-220577526 GCF_943734655.1 Sabethes cyaneus
ACTCATTATGCGCTGTATTTGTTGAATTTTGATCTGGATTCCATTTGAATAAGAACGGTTTTGACGTTCCACAAGGAAGTAATGTTGACCCAGAGCATTTTGTAAAATTATCGCACAAAATGGACCAAAAGGTCTTAGAATTTCATGATATTTTGCAGGTAAGTATATTTAAAGGATTTAAAGGAAAGAAAAGGCTTATATAATCGGAACAATACTGTATTTGGAAATGTTGAAAGCTTGTCTATTTTTCTAGAAAACTCCAAAGAAAATTTGCTGATTTCATCGGATACCGCTTATTTCTAATATTCATAACTTAAACAATTTTATAAACTTTAAAAATCATTTTTAAATGTAATCAAATTTTCTCAGCACCCTTGGTTCACACCCACTTGCGCTCTTCGCTTTTCACTCGGTGTAAATCAGGAGTGTGCCGTAACTCTATAAGCATGACAACTTTTAGATTTTGGATCTATCAATTATAGATGGTGCTAGCGTGCACGTTTAATATGCAAAGCAAATCCTTGGTGCTAAATTCCGCTTTCGAAACGTGACCTTTTGTTTTTGTTAGACTCCGCTGCCAGCTGTTAGAGTACAGGACCAATACGAGGCTAGTGCTTCAATCCTATTGACTCTAACAGCCTCTCCCTGCCGAGACTTGAATATATGACGACTGACTTGTTAATTCAACGTCGCACTTTGAGGTCAACTGGGAGGCAAATATGCGCTCCGTAGCAAGACAAAGGATATTTCTGGTTTATTTCTTGCTAGAAATAACCGTCTCCTTGTAGCTATAAAAACACCATCCATTGTAATATCGAAACTTAATTTATTTAAAAAAAATTATCACAAAAAGTAAAAGATTATAGGGTAAGGGATCTAGTTTTCGACCCTGTGCTAGTTTTCGCACCACTGCTGAAACATTCATCAAATAGATTCCTAAGAAAAAGGTAGAGAAAAGCTATTATTTAGGATATTGTCAAGGTTGTTATTTTGCTAGAAATTTTGCAATACCCCACCAAAATTGGCCTCTGTACGTCCAAATAATCAATTTTTTTTAAGCTGGGATTGGAGTTCGAGTGTTTTCTTTTCGTCTAGTGAAAACATACGAAATCAAAATTTCCATAAATTGTGTATATTAGGACACTGAATTCATGCAATATGTTATTATACAAAGAAAAGGCAATATTTCTGTCCAATTTTCTTTTGTTACAGTGCATATTTGTTTTTTATTAAGTAATTAAAGACGTTTAAAAAAGTACGAAAATTGGAACGCGAAACTGTTTGTGATCTAGTTTTCGACCGGTCGAAACAGCCTGCTCTATGCTTTCAAAAACGCTTGTTTCATTTTTCGACCTCGCTCAAAAGCCATGGAACCAGACCCGAAAGTAATTGTATGATTTCAGGCGTTTTCCGGGATTGCATTTCAAACATTTTCCATCTATTCATTCAAAGGAGAAGGGTAATTGAAATAGTCTACAAAAAAGATTTACGGTTTAGTTTAAAAAGAAATAATACCAAAGTGATATTAAAGAAATGTTGCAGTTATTATCTTGCATTAAATTTATCAATTTAACCAACGCTCGACTTTGAAAATACATTACTTTGTACTTGGGTCGAATATTAGAACACGCAAGGGTCGAAAACTAAAACAAGGTATCGAAAATTAGCCCAATGGGATATTGAATTGAAACAAGAAAATGAGTGAAAAATCTACATCGCACACTTATTTCCTTTGAAATATTAATTAAATATACATCCTTTTGTACTATTCTATCATATTTTCGTAAAAATGGCGCTATTTGGACGATATATTGCATTTTGTTAGCCTTGCGCTGGTTTCATAGGTCGAATTATAGTGCCCTTACCCTATTTTTCTGAATTACTGACATGTTGTGTAGAAAAATCTCGACTTGTTAGAAAAAATATAAAAAAAGTTTTGATCCTCAAATCGTTGAAAACAAAACAAATATTTTCAATGAATTTGTAATTATAAATAAGAGGGAATCCAACGATTTTCAAAAAACTCATTAAAATATCTTTATCATTATCATTAAAATCATTAAAATTGGTCCAAAACAATGATTTTCTGGCCTCTCGTAACTCAGAAAGGAGAATCCCAAACATTAAATAAAACTACTGATTTAAAATTGGCCATTGCAAATTATTTTTAAAGTTTTTGTCACTCCCCCCCCCCCTCCTGGAAATTGGTTTAAAGAATCGGGGAGCAAAAAAAAAATATTTGTAGGATATGAGTTAATTTTTTTTCATAAAATCAATTGTCAATTCGCAGAATAAAAAAGAAAAATAGTTTAAAAATCTCTCGATTCAACGAGTTAAAGCATTACTTTTAAAAATAATTAACAATCTGCGACCTCCAATAAAACAATTAGCCTTGAACTTTTAACTTTCAACGTCCAAAGCTACTTCTGATTCAATGTTTCTTTTCGTTCAACAAATCATTTTATACAAATTAGACAACTCTCGTGCCTCGTTCAGTATAATCGCCTATTTGACTATAATTATACGTAAAGCCCATTCTGGCGCTTAGCACTTAAACTCGTCACGACTAGAAACCACCACGATGACTCCATCGACAATATGAATATGCCGTCGTCGTCGCGTCGTTCCAACTCTGTAGAATGCCAGACGCACCGTCGTCTACTGCTCTGGTGCTGATGGTGCGATGAAGTAATAAAATTATATGTAATCACATTCGAAATTCATAAAACTCATTGAATGTGTACGTCATCGTTACGGATCTGATGATGAGATGCGCTGGTAAAAGGTTGCCCATCATTTTTTCCACGGTTCATGAAATGTCTGACTGTAAGGTACTACACCATAAGGTGAAACTCGTTCTAGCGGAACATACCGATGATGCCAAGTGGAATGAGATCCTCGTAGCGGAGTATTCTTTTCAATTTTCTTTTCTTTTTCATCGAAACCGTAGAGATAAATGAAGTATTTTATCAATATTCAACTGTCTTCGTCAATCAATCTGTGTTAATATGTAATAACATAAGTACCTAAAATCATTTGCATGAATTTCATCACTACATGTATGTATTATACCACAACATTCCCATCGCATGATTCATTTGCATGTTTCATAATTCTATCTATTTGCACGACAACTGTTTCTTACTTTTTGTATTTGCAACCGAGTGGGGGAGCCGTTTTATTCAAGCACATCTGCATGACAGCACCTACACATAACAACTGCCTGAATTTTTCCGTGGATTTGAATGTAAGCACCTTCCATTGAGATAAGATTCAGATTTTGGAAGCCAATTTTCTCCTAATATAATTTTTTGCATCTTCCAGTTGCTGCCCCAAGGCATCAGGTATTACAACATCGCGACGGCTTTATTCCGGTGTATATCCGGTACGGAGATGAACCGCTAGCAGACATCAATCCGGCCTTGGCTGCAGCCTTCCACGAGCCTGTGACGCGTGTTAGCCGCGCTGAGCTAGCGCAAGTCAGTATTTCTTTAAAAAACAAATAGACTAAAACCCAGTACCATTATTCCACGCATTTCATTTCCCAGAAGCTGCAGGCTGATGAATCTCCACTGAACAATACCTCCAGCAATTCAACATCCCATTCGGCATCCATATCGGCGTCGGACGAAATTCGCGCAGCTGCGAGAGCAGCCGCAGCAGCAAAAGCGGTTCCGGCTGTCTAAAATTTAGAAACCATCGGGAGGAGTAGCAAACACACACCCAGCCCAAGACAGTTACCCGGTTCGATGTTACTAAACATTTCGTTTTCACAATTCTGTACTGAACAAGAGACTTTAATAAAGCCATACCAGAGCCGAAATAATAATGATATCTATAGTTTCACCCTGCTTATAACCCACATTCTCCGTCAGCATGGTTTCAGTTTTAATTGTATCATTCCAGACTCGAAGCCCTTGAAATACCAAAGTCTTCCGAAAAAGGATGGATACGTGCCTGTCTACATACGTGTAGGAAACACTCCATTAGAACAGATCAACCGTGATTTGGCTGCAGCCTTCCAGGAAAGTAACGCCCGCAGCATTCGAGGAACAGTGATTCAAGTAAGAAAGCAAAAGTTTACCACATCCAAACTGTAGTAGGTACAACATTTTTTCCTCTTCTTTTTAGCAACTCAATCGCGATGCACGATTCTCTTCCGAGTCCAGCAGCGAGGAGGCAACTAACCTGATCCCGAAGCTCTTGGATCCCAACTATCGAAGTATCAGTGACTCTAACTCAAACTCCAACGAATCCAACTCGTCCGAGATACTTCTAAACTACATCGCATCGCTTAAACCAGGGGTGGCCAAGCCGGCAGTGGCCAAGACAGCAGTAGTATCGAACAACGTAATTTAGGAAGCTAAATAAAAGAACTAAATTCGCGTGTTCCACTGCTATTTGATGTGTCAGCGGACTAGCGAAACAAAGCTACATTAGTAGGTAGTACTGCCAACTGCGTAGAGGCACGCAATTTTTTTTCACATTCATCTTCATCCAGTTTATAAATATTTAATATTCATTATCAGTTTTAAGATTGCACTGCATTTTAGACAACGTAACACACATGCTGTCCTGATAAGAGATTCCAGCAGGACACTCTGTTCGGAATGAATAAAACAAACGCAACCCGTAGGAAAAGAACCGATGTAGTTTTGTTTTGATTGACTCAGATGACCTTCAATCTATAGAGTGGAATGATTATTTGACGACGGAATTGCTTCCAGGAATTGTAGCGCGAGAATGGGTGAAATAGCTTATGGCTCATGTGGGTTTGAGTGTTAAATGCATCTGAACAACAATTTTTTTCAAATGTTGTTTAACTTAGCTGCCGGAGGTTCCTTTTCCAAAGTTATTCATTTTAAATAGCAGCTAAATCAAAATTAATTAGATGTAACAAGTTGTTGCCACTGGCGTGCCCAGAGGTGGAACACGGTGTTTTAATAGTATTATGTTCAGTACGCTTTTTTCAGAAGAAATACGCGTAGCTGCGTTTAATATTTGAGGTTTTCTAAGCCCAAACATGTTTTGTAGAACTGATGCCCTTACCTCCGGGCACACCAGTAATCGTAGCTCCACAACATTAAGTGTATGAGGAAAAATATAACATTTCTATAACTTTAGTGAAAAAAATATTCAAAGATCCTCCAAGCCTTCGTTCCTGGCAAAAAAGAAACTTGGCGATGCTCACCATAAATAATTTATGTAAAATAAATTCGTCACAAAGTGCAATTTTTCGTTTCATTATAATGAACAGAATCGTTGCAATAGTTGTGAATTCTATCCACACATAAAGAAAGTAATAAAACGAGAGAAGCACTTTTCTCATATTTATACCTTTCTCTTTGTGCTCTTTAGATGAGAGACTTTCGACTTTGTTCTTGGCAGCTACTACAGATTGCAGTAGGGGTAAAAGCGAAACAAAAACACCCATGAAGAAGTTGCTATTTCCAGGGAGCTTCTCAGAACAAAAAAGAGAAAAAGACACATTCCAGCGTTACGGGACACCATCCCTACTATGGAAATCAGTTGCTATTTCATCAAATCCCTGGCATTCAAATGGAAGATAATGTCCTCGTTGATCACCTATTTTACAAGGTATTTGCCAAAAAATTGGTAAAATAGGAAGCAGTTCACATAGTCAAAATGGGTGCTAATTGTGTCCCGTAACGCTGGAATGTGTCAAAAGAATATTTGCACTTTGCTCAGTTTTCAGTACGATGGGTTGTTCTCCGTTTTGTTTCGCCTTCACTTGCTGTCAGTACAGACGACTGTTTGAGCAACCCGCACGTTGTTCATCCTGCTCATTGAGAAGCAACAAAGTGTTAACACTTTAAATACATCGATGCATTTTTCACTAGTTTCACAAATGTTCCAGCATAGTTCTGCTCATTAAGATGAAGATGAAGATGAATTCAAAGATCAAAGTGCTCCGTAATGAGGAGGTTACACAGTGTTCAGGTTGCTCAAACAGCTGTCCGTACTGAAAGTAAACGAAGACACATACACAATGGAAAACAAAGGCTCGCATTGAAAACTGATCAAAGTTCAAATATTCCTGTTCTCTTTTTGCTCCGAGGAGGTATCACCACAGCACACAGTGCGTTGAACCATAGACAAAAATCGTTTTTCACTTTTTTTTTAATCGGGTATACTAAGTATTTAGAACTGTTTATAGAAGCCTTCTGCTATATAAACAAGTATTAGTTTGCTTGGGAAAGCGCCACAACTACTATTACAAGCGTTCAAACTGTCAAATTGCAAAGTGGATTTTACTTACAAATTTTGCTTTCATTTTTGAAGGTTATTCATCACGCTCGTAAAAGTTTCATAGTTTGTGTAATCAAAATCTTCAAAATGGAGAATAACAATCAAGGTTAGTAGAATACATTTTGGTTATAGCAAGAATTCATTTTGACCTCACTCCTAAAAAATCGCCCCTTAGAAACGACATAGATATTGTCCTTCAAACAAACAGAACTCCAACTTTGATTACTGATTTAAAAAATGTTCCACCGACTTCCAAGCTAAAATATACACAGAATAATTGTTCAAAGTGTCCTCTGCAAGATCGAACAAGTTTTAGCTGCAACTACCTGCAACTCTGCAAGATATTTCAATAATTGTAGATCAACGTCGAGCACTGATAAACCGTCAGATTTCCGTTAATTCTACTATATTATGTTATCCCTGTTAGAAGAATCCACTGTTTATGAAGCTTTGTGCTATTACTTGTGATTAAACTCAAAGCGATGTTATTTCATATAGCGAGTAAATATTTCTTTAAAAATTAATAAACTAATAACCTCTCAAGGTCACGGAGCAAATCGTTGCTGTCCATATAATTGCCTATCGCATATTCTCTTTGTGACAAGGAGCGAATAGTCTCGTGTCTCCAGTGTGCGAAGAAAATATTACCTCTGCTTGTCGTTGTGCTTCTTCTGCGCAAGATGAGTGGTCGTATGAGAAACAGTATGCAGGCACCGTCCTGAGGGAGAGGAAACGGTTGAACAGAAAACGAAAGCAACTTGATCGTTGTGAGAAGCAGATTGCTCTGCCTCTGTATACCTAAGATGAGCAAAATGAAGCCTGGACGTAAGTGATTGAAATCTGCATAACATTCAGATAAAAAATCACTAGTTCATTGTTGAGATGAGGGGAAAACCATAAGTGCTTGAAATTGAAATTGATTTTTAGTTTTCCGTCCTTATACTAAGTAGAGGAAATAAGAACTCGTTTAAAGAAAAAATATCAGGTATTTAAGCTTTACTAAACCTTAATTGGGCCCTAAATGGTATTCACGAATACACTACGGCCGAATAAACACTTCTTATTTCTCACCTCTCATTTCTCACTTCTCATTTCTCACTTCTCATTTCTCAGTTCACGGTTCTCATTTTTCACTTCTCACTTATTATTTCTCACTGCTCACTATTTACATCTCACTTATTACTTCTCATTGTTCACTTATTACTTGTCACTTCTCATTACTCACTTCTTATTACTCACTTCTCACCACTCACTTCTCACTACTCACATCTTCAGTAGCAGGTATCAGCATTTGTGGTTCGAATAGCACTATCTTCAAAACCGTGTGGAAAATATGTTTGTTGTCCATCTTGCTCGTGTCATTATTTACCTGTGAATAAGGAAATTCTCACTGACTACTCGTTCTCACGACTCGGTTCTCATTACTTGGTTGCCTCTACTTGTTCGGCACTGCTCGTTTATTTATTTATTTTCTTCTTATTTATTTATTTGGGATAATTCATCTGTCCTTGAATTTGTCTACATGAATAAAACTCAAATTAAATAAAACCAAAACTGCGTAGCTTGTGCGCAAACGAGTGCGTTGGTTCGCCGAAATTGAACAGTTCCTCCACCTTCGAAAAAGTTCTAATGCATTCAGTAATTGGCTCGTTGTAACCGAATGCAGTCCGGTGAAACTGCGTTTGCAATAATCCCGTTGATCGCAATGGTCGTTGAGCTGCCCGGAAATTGAGCATGGTTAATAGCGTTGGAGAGTCATCCGCTCGCCGTTGATAATTTTGGCTACAAATAATGCCAAATAATGCTCATATCTCACTACTCGGTTCTCACTACTCGTTCTCTCTACATAATTCTCACTACTTACTATTTATAGCTTTATTCAACCGCAATTGGGCACCAAATGGTTTACTTGAATGCGCTGCATGGCCGAATGAACACTTCTTCTTACTTCTCACTTCTCATTACTCGGATAAACAATGGCGATGAACCAAAATGTTTCGTTGTTTTAGAAGCAAGATGCCATAAAAGCCTTATAGATGTAGCTATAGATCTAGTTGAACCGGGTCGTTGCTACGCGTTCAACATTAAGCGAATTCTTCTTTAGCAGGTAAATTTTACAAGCTCGGTATCGTACTTGTGGCTCGAGCAGCACGTTCTTCTCATTAATCAACTTGGTGCCTCTGGGGTCAGTCCCGGCGTATTGGTTAGCATTCACTCCTCTCACGCCGAGGACCCGGGTTCATATCCCAACCCCGCAGAAGTAACGAATGACCAAAAACTGGTTAAAGTGACTATAATCTAAACAAAAAAAAAACTTTGTGCCTGATAGTTCGATTTCATTCAAGTACTACCTACAAATGGTGGTAAATTCACCTAGAAAAGTCAACCAATTGTAGTAACCCTGTTATATACAGATTGAAAAAAATTGTTCGGTGATATTAGTTCATTTCTAAGAACCATGGCAAAAACAATCCAGCAACTATGCTCGATGCTTTGTACGTATTGCCAGCTCCAGCCCGGAGCGAAAAAGATAAACATCGTGAAGCACTTCGTGTCCACCGATAAAGCCAAAGAGGAGAGCGTCGAACGGAAGCCTGGTACCAGCCTCCGGACGGTGCTAAACGACCTTAAAATGCAGCGGAAGCTAAAAAGAAACACGGAGAGCACGATGGCCTCATCATTCCACGTCTTAAGTCGGGAGGTCGGAACAAACGGTTAAGAAGGCAAAATGGTTTTTTACGCGGATGCGTCAGACCAAGGTCGACCTAGCAAGAGTAACTGAAAGTGCCGGTGAAAAATATCTTACCGGTGAAGCGAGACGAGACCAACATTACGGTTAGCTGCAACGTCAGGCAAGGGGAAGAATATTTTACATCCCCCCTCAAGAAGGTACGCAATGACGTAATATAGTTATCCCACACAAAGTTACGAAGAGGGTCTTTCTACCACAAGCTTAATAGGTTGAAATTATGTATTTGTATTCTATTAAACTGTAGTATAAAATTAAGCTTTTCTTCCCCGACATCAAAAATAAGGGTACTTGCAGTTACATTTTCGGATCCATCTCCATTATTGAATTGGAACGAAAAGATGCTGTGTTATGTTGGATACCAGGTCATACCGGAATTCCAGGAAATACCGAAGCTTATACGATCACCAACAAAGGAAGAGAAAACGAAATACTTAATTGCAAGATTCCAGCAGTGGACAAGATTCAATGGTGCAGGAAGGTTCTGGAACAAGCACGAGAATCGAAGTGCTATGAAACTCGGGATGTGAAACTTAGAAAGATTAAACCATCTACGGCGGCATGGACGGACAGGAAGGATAGGCGTGAGAATAGGATCTTGACCCGGTTGAGGATCGGGCTTCGGGTATACTCTGATGACTCATGGTTGGCTGATTGAAAAACGGAAGGAGAATGCATGCCAGAACTGTGGAAATATCTATCACCATTCATTTTTGTTTGATTTTTATGTGGCTAGTCTAAAAAACCACATTATGTCGGGGACATGCTCAAACTGCCGATCGTGTTTGAAATCCATTCCATCTATGGTTAAACATTAAGGGAACGAATAACACCTAATATCTTCTGGCTATTTATTTGTAGGCTTGATAGACTTCAATTATAGAACTTTATAGATTAGAATAATTATTTAACCATTATTCAGGGAATTCGGAAAACTGAGATTCATACACTACTAGCACAGTTGTTATAAATTAGTTGTGGTAACCGATTAAGAACTAATTTCAGTTATATATAGGTTGCAACAAGCAGAAATGATAAAAGTGTGCTACTTGGATATTCCTTTCGTTAATAAGAATACAAAATATTAGTTCTATGTTATGAAAGTAAAACGCCAACCCAGCACTTCGCTAACCATTTAAAGTAGGTAACCTTATCAATTCGTTGCGTCAGCAAAGTTGCAGCCTGCCGTCTAGCAGCAGACAAGATTACTTCTTCATCTTCGCGAAAAAATTGAAATTAATTTTCTGGTTCTAGAAGCACCTCATTGCGGAAACAAGTCATTTCCAGATCGGTTGTTGGTTTGCTTGTTCAGTTCAGCGTACTTATAAAATGGAAATTACCTCAAGAGTCATCTTTTTAGTTCTGGTAGCAATAATCTCCATCACAAAAATCGGTAAGTCTCTAAGAAATGAAATTATATCAAAATTTACAACCTCGAAAAGTGGCTCATCTAACATTTTCCGCCCGCTCGACGACGACGACCGGAAGAATGCATCCCATTCCAGCGTACAGCTGACGACGGTGAATTGGTTCAGCGTCACAGCCGTGACGAACTGCTTCAAGTAAAACGCGGCAAAAGTTACCGAAATAAATGAAGTTTTTAATCCCTGCTCACAGCTCTTCCAGGAAGACGTGAAACTTTTCTCATCCAGCCATAGTAACGACATCAGCTCGGAGGAGGTATTCAAAAATGTGCTGCTGGAGATGGGTAAAAGTACTACCATAAGTCCGGTCCAGATTCAACAGATTCGAAATCTCATTGAAAAGTACACTGCCGGAACGTACCAGTGATTCGACGAGTTTCGTGCTGTTGATATGAATGGATTTGTTATTTCACTTACAAAACATGACATGATATCTAATCACGTAAAGGCTGTTAAAATCTTTGAGAATAGGTTTGTTTAATTCCATGTGATGCAAATTTCAATAGAAATAAATACATGAAACGGTACAACCGACCCACTTCAATCAAATCGTAAACCAGATTGAGATGACGGACAATAAAAGAAATCCATTAATCCGTGTATCCAATGATAAACCCTTATCGACATACAGATCGTGAAACGCGATTATATCACGGAACGGAAGCAATCAGTGGCAAATCATATTGTTCCGAGTGCACACGCCATCGGAATCGGGCCCTCGGACCGCAATAAATCAGAATCGTATCCCATTCTGTGCTCCAAATTGCTGCATTTCATCGACTTTTATTGTGATGCCTGACTGCCGACTGTCGATTGTAATGGAAGCTGCTGCAGTCAATGGACAGCTCACCGAGAGCTGTTCTGATCGCGAACGGAACCATACCGGTCGAACCATCTGTGCACGACTCATTCAATTCGCTGGCCACCCATTGAGAATAACCAAATCCGCCTGCCAGCCGGCTGACACTTTTTTCGCAGAACCGCACCAACCTCTATCTCTACCTATACCGCACCGTAATATGATTGTGCGTACAGTTTTCATTCGGTCAGTTTTTGCCGTTGGTACCATTCTGGCTATTATAATACGACAAGGAGATGCAGGTATGGTAAATACTTCACGTTCATCAATGATAAATTACTAACAGTCACCTGGCAACATAGTCCCCGTAATTCACACATGCTAAACTAATTCACTGATCCGTAAAATACAAATTGGGGAAACGAAACCATTTCGGAATTCTGCATACGATCACATTGTATTGTTATGGGCAATAAAATATTACATGAATTCCGATGGTTTCGTTTTATAGTGTATAAAATTGAGTTTAATCGAAAAAAGGGCCAAATAAAAAAAGTTAGCGCCCGTACTGGTGAATATTGGTCGTTCGACAGTATCGTATAGTAACTGGTATGGATTTTGTGACCCAAAGTAGGGAATATCTTGTTCATTTTGCGCTTATTTTCATTTAGGGTTTAATGCTAATTCTCGTCGTAGCAAGAAAAGCCACTTCAATTCTTTTCATTTCTTGGATGGATTTTAACGAATAATCTAAAAGTTCTTGTGCTGATTTGGCTCAAACACACTTCCTTTCCGATCTTACTTACTTTACTTTACTTTACTTTAGTGGCAACGGTCCGTTACCGATCCTGCGCCGAACGAATTATGGTCCTCCAGTACCGTTGGTCCTGGGCTGCCGTTCTCCAATCCCCACGAACACCAGCTGAACGTGCATCGTCTTCGACAGCACACACGCACCGGATGCAGGGTCTGCCTCGGAGTCTACGGCATCTTCCTGGTTCTCTGATGAACATAGTTTTGGCTGCTCTTTCGTCGGGCATTCTGGCCACGTGTCCACCCCACCGCAGCCTGCCACATTGCACTACCTTCGCTGTATCAGCATATTTGTATACTTGGCACAGCTCGTGATTCATGCGTCTGCGCCAAACTCCATTTTCCATTTTGCCACCAAGTATAGATCGCAGAATTTTATGCTCAAAACCCCCAAGCACTCGCCGATCAGCTTCCTTTAGCATTCATGATTCGTGTCCGTAAAGAGCCACCGGGGAGATTAGTGATCTGTAGAGCGCCAGTTTTGTGCGAATTTGCAAACTACGGAACTTCAGCTGGCTACGTAAACCGTAGAAAGCCCGATTCGCGGCTGTAACTCGTCATTTCACTTCGCGGCTTACATCGTTGTCGCATGTTACGAGGGTACCAAGGTATTTAAATTCATCCACTACTTCATATCTTTCCCCATCTAACTCCACCTTGGCACCGACAACACTTGGTCTCCCATGTTCCCTGTCAGCAACCATGTACTTCGTTTTGGCGGTGTTAATGGTAAGTCCTAATCTCGCCGCTTCCCTTTTAAAGGGCCTGGAGGCCTCTTCCACAGCTCTATGGTTGATTCCGAGGATATCGACGTCATCCGCAACCAAAAGGCATGATGATAGTTCCATTCCTTTCCACGTTTGCCCTTCGTAATGCACCTTCCAAGGCAGTGTTGAATAGCAGGTTAGAGAGTGCATCCCCTTGCTTCAGCCCATCCAACGTTACGAAAGTAGCTGAGGTCTCACCTGCTATTCTAACGCATGATTTGGATCCGTCCAGCGTCGCACGAATCAGCGTAATTAGTTTCGTCGGAACACCGTGTTCTAGCATTATCTGCCACAGCTCATTTCGTTTGACTGAATCGTACGCCGCTTTAAAGTCCACAAACAGATGGTGTGTCTGCAAGTTGTACTCCCGGAACTTATCTAGTAACTGACGCAGGGTAAACATCTCACGAAAACCTGCTTGGTACTCGCCGACGAAGGACTTCGCTAACGGTCTCAGTCTGCAGAGCAGGATACGGGAAAGCACCTTGTAGGCAGAATTGAGCAATGTAATTCTTCGATAGTTTTTACACTCCAGTCGATGTCCCTTTTTGAAAATTGGGCAAATGAGGCCATCTAACCACTTCTCCGGCATTTGTTCTTCCTCCCAGATCCTGACAATGATCCGGTGGATTGCTTCGTACAGCCGCTCGCTCCCCGCTTTTAGAAGTTCAGCCGGGATACCGTCCTTCCCAGCAGCCTTACCGTTTTTCAGCTCACTGATTGCCTTCTTAACCTCCTCCTGTGTTGGTAGCTCCACAGCTTGGTCATAGCTTACAATTCCTATCCTGTCCCTGCTGATCTCCGCGTTTACCTCTTCATTCAACAGTGTCTGGAAGTGCTCCTTCCACCTGGCTGCTACCGTCGTTTTGTCGGTAAACAGGCTGCCAGCACTATGATTGCACATTACAGGCATGGCAAAATTCCTGCATCTCACCGTTTTATAAAAACTCCGTGTGTCGTTGCTGGCGCATCGCTCCTCTGCACCGGCGAGCACGTGCTCCTCGTACTCGCATTTCTTTAGACGATGTACTCTTTTTTCCGCAGCTCTAGTCTCTCTGTACCTCTCTCTGTTTTGACGCGTTGCTGCAGTGAGCATGCGACTCCTGGCCTGGTTCTTTTCATCTGTCACTCTCTGGCATTCGACGTCAAACTAGCTTGTTACGCTGTCTTTCACGCGTCGTGCCTACCACCTCTCTAGCAGCTATTTCGATGGCCCCATGGATGTTCCTCGACAGCCATTTCATTTATATCATCTCTTTCTACCGGCTGTTCTGCGATTCGGTGGTCAAGCTTCCTGGCGTACTCCACTGCCACGCCGTCTGCCGTTAACCGCTGGATGTAGAAACGCAGCATCCTCTCAGTGCGAGCTTTCGCCGTGTTCGACAGTCTTGCGCGAATCTTACTCACTACGAGATAGTGGTTAGAGTCGATATTTGGTCCCCGAAAAGACCGTACATCGGTAACATCCGAAAAGTGTCGACCGTCAATCAAGACATGATCGATCTGAGAGCTAGAGTCTCCGTTTGGATGCCTCCAGGTGTGTTTTCGAATATTCAAGCGTGGAAAGTAGTTGCTACTGATGGCCATTCCTCTGGCCGCGGCAAAATTTATGAGCCTCAGACCGTTATCATTGGTCGACAGATAAAGGCTATGTCTTCCAGTGACTGGACGGAAAAAACCCTCCCTTCCGATCTACGCATTTGCATCTCCGATGATGATTTTCACGTCGTATTTTGGGCACTCTCCATAGATGCTCTCAAACCTGTTGTAAAACTCGTCGTTAGTATTATCGGATTTATCATTTGTCGGTGCGTATAAGTTGATTAGACTGTAGTTGAAGAATTTGCCCTTAATTCTCAACACGCATATACGGTCATCTACGGGCCTCCACCGGATAACTCGTTGCTTTTGTTTTCCCAACACTACGAAACCGATTCCATGGTCTGCTTTTTTGCCGCCACTGTAGTAGATGTGGTACTTGACAGAAATGCCTGCAATAGGGTCTACTGCACGAAACTCTCTTTCTCTGAAATTTGTCCATCGAACTTCCTGAATAGCAGCGATCTCCACTCCGAGTTAAAGTAGCTCTCGAGCAAGCAAGCCAGCCCGTGCCGGTTCATGGAGAGTTCGGACATTCCAGGTACCAATTTTCCAATCGATATCCCTTAATCGTTTTCATGTCCCTTGCCGTGTCCTACACCGTTTGTTCCGTCTTGAATTTTTTTCTTCGTTGTTCGTGGTAATTGAGTTTTTCGGTATACTACCTCACCGGAGTCGCGGTACCTTCATCCCGCTGATGGGTCTGCCATCTTAGGTATAGCTTGCGGGATACAGCATTTCATATTCAGCCGCCCGTTCCAAGACAGACGCTGTGTGAGCCGCCCTTCAACTGGAGAACAGGCGCTCTAGTTCACACCTCCTAGCTTACCTGCTCCAGTAAGTACATGAAGCATTTCCAGGTAAGGCCATCGACCGTCATCATTTAACTTAGATCTGCGTGGGGGCGCTAGGTGGGAGCTTGAGAGAGCCAGAGCTGTATTTGACGCTCCTTCCAGGTAACTCTCTTCATTTCATACCCATCTTCCGATCTATGTACTTTAATTTCACTAAAAAGTGCTTATTATAAGCATTTTATTGAAATTACCGTTTTTAAATCCGTCCATCCAAATTTTCCTTCGCCCGAACTAAAAATCACAAGAATGCATGTACCTAGGGGTTTCCAGTAAGGCATATAAGTGTGTAGGATTATAGATTATTTTTGTAATCTTTTGTGTCTTAATAATTTTCTTTTTGGCACAAATTATTTTTTTGTAAGTCATACTTTTTTAATTTTAGGCAGGATTTTTTTCAAATTCCCGTCGTAATAAGTCATTCTAATTTTCATCATTTGTTGGATGGATTTAATGAATACTCCAAAAGTTCCTGTGCTGATTTGACTAAAACACACTTACCTTTCGATCCGTGAACTTTGAAATCAATGAAAAGCGATTATTAAAGCATATTATTGAAATTACGCAACTGACTTTATTTCTAAAATTCGTCGTACCGTTTTAAAATCCGTCCATCAAAATTTTTCATCGTCCGAACTAAAAATCACAACAATGTTTAAAAAGCTCACGCGCATGTATTTGTGTAGGACGACATGACAAATGTTATTCTACAAAATTTCTGCACGTCAGGCTAGTTTTCCTGGCTGTAGAATAACGCCAATGCCTTGCGTGAGTTATTTTCATTTCTGAATGATGGAAATTAAAACGATTAGTCGATATTGTCTTTTTCGTCGCTCGAAAGTAGGAGGAAAGTAGGAAATTTGGCTGGTAGGACTTTTTTAATGATAAAAAGCATTTAAATAGATCTCAGCTCGCTTTGATTGATCGCGTATGATACACAACTAACTAAAATATTAGGGAATAACTAGTTTTGCATTGTGTGTCATAAAAATGCTGACATTTTTAATAATTTGTATTGGATAGGACGAGAATAGGCAATTACGACGATGTAGCAACATACCCTATCATAAATGTTTTCTGTTTTAATTTTTTTGATCACCGTATATTTATGTTGTGGCTTTCGGGTTGATGTTTCTCGGTGAAAATTCAAATTTATAACTTTTTTAAACTACGTTTCGGCTTACTGTTTTTACTCAGCCATCATCAGATTAAACAATATTTATAGTCAATTAGGAAACACTAAACTTTTGTTGTCCGCTGTTTCTTCTATGACGACGCTGTTCGCGTCGTGTGCGGTTCTCTTCTCCGCACACGACGCGAACAGCGTCGTCATAGAAGAAACAGCGGACAACAAAAGTTTAGTGTTTCCTAATTGACTATAAATATTGTTTAATCTGATGATGGCTGAGTAAAAACAGTAAGCCGAAACGTAGTTTAAAAAAGTTATAAATTTGAATTTTCACCGAGAAACATCAACCCGAAAGCCACAACATAAATGTTTTCTATTATTGAATAATTTACCCAGAAGTTAGAAAATTCCCTTCATTGATTTTTTTCGCTGATGATGATGATGATGATGATGATGATGATGATGATGATGATGATGATGATGATGATAATGATAATGATAATGATGATGATGATGATGATGATGATGATGATGATGATGATGATGATGATGATGATGATGATGATGATGATGATGATGATGATGATGATGATGATGATGATGATGATGATGATGATGATGATGATGATGATGATGATGATGATGTACATGTACAGGCAAGAAGTGTAGAATTCATCTCGTGTCAAAAAATTGAGTAGTTGCAGATATGATTCATTTAAAAACTCAAAGTAAATTCACTGAAGTTTTTGGAGCGTTTTAGTAGAATACGAAACCTGAAATTAAATAAAAAAGAAAACTTTCCATTTAAATTCTACTATTTATATTTATTCGTGATAGATACGTATTTCGCCTACGACTTCCAGGCTTCATCAGTTCGAGTTCTAGTTCGAAAAGAGACACTGACGTATCTGTCACGAGTAAATATAAAGCGTAGAATGCAATTGGAAAGTTTTCTTTTTTATTTATTTTAAGTTAAAGTAAATACTACAGTGTATTGGGTTAACGACAAAGCTTTTCGCAACAATTTATCGATTTAATTTTTTGTCAATTTATTTCTGAATACTCACGTTCGGTATGCGTTAGAAGAAAAAAATCAATACACTATAAACCACACCTGTACCGATTCATTAATTCCAGACGAACCGCCCAGCACACGCATCGTAGGAGGTACCGACATTAGCATTTCCGAAATCCCATTCATTTGCTCCATTCGGAAGCTGGAAAAAATCGGTCACTGGAGCTGGGCCCGTGTGCATCTTTGTGGCAGCACGGTAGTGACCGAACGATGGCAGCTTACCTCCGCTCATTGTGTATTCGAGAAAGAGCTAGCCAGTTTGCTGATTGTTTGCGGACTTCGGCAGGTGAGATCCCTCGAACGAATTGAAATGGAACCCGACTATGCCGACGGTCAGAAGGGCAACGATTTGGCACTGGTACGTCCAATCTGACAAAACTGATTGACGAGTCAATCTTACTCACATTTCGGTTCTAATTAAAGATGCTGCTCAAGAAACCGTTGGTATTCACCGTAAACGTGCAACCAATTCCCCTTTTTGCTCAACCTATTTTACCATTCAGTGTGGCAGCGATAGTTGGCTACGGATTGAGTTCGGATGGCACCGATGCATGGTCGACTAGTGGATTAAAGGTATGTTTTTATTTTCTTTCCCCTAATTTCGATAGAAAAAAAGCAATAACCTTTTTCTTCATTCGTGAGGCGGCAATCGTACCGATTCTTACATTCGACGAATGTAGCAAACGCTTGGGAACCTTGGCTGCGTATCTTACTAGCGATACTATTTGCACCGATAACGGATTATCGGCGTCTGGAGCTTGCCTGGGCGATTCGGGAGGACCGGTCATAGTTGCTACCGAGCTACAGTCATTCAATTTGCTAGCAATACCTGCCTGGACTGTCACTCCATGCGGAAGTGGACCTTCGATGCACACACTAATTTCATCTCATATCGATTGGATTTTGAACATTATCACTCCCAACTTGAAATGATTAGGAATGAATAAATGACGAGCATCACGGCTAATCACTTTTATTTTTGTGATAACAAATTGAACCATAGGGGAATTTCAGGCAGTGGGGAACGACAATCAATCTCCAGCAACGAAATAATTTCAGACTGTTATCTAAATTTGGTAAAAAACATTATTTCACAATGCGCCAATCAACGATAACGATAAATCTCCAAGCGGATGATATTTCAACGCTTTAAGAATTAATGATTTAGTTCCAATCCGACTCACAAAGCTGCCTAGTCAACAACAAATTTCGAAATGTTCAAAGTGATCGTTCTCGGTTTGTGCATCGCCGCTGCAACGGCAGCCAGCATTGGTACTAGAGGAATATCTTTAACTTTTGTTTAGACTTTCAAATAGATTTTCCCTTTTCTCAAGGCGATAGCAAGAATTCTCGGATAGTTGGTGGTGTCGATGCATTACCAAACGAGTATCCATACGTTGTGACGATCCAGCGAAATTTCGTCCTCTGGTCTAGCCACGTTTGCGGAGGCAGTATCCTGAATGGTTTCCACGTACTCTCTTCCGCAAGCTGTTTCTTCAACAACCTAAGCGCTAGATATCGAGTCCAAGCAGGAAAACTGAGGTTGAATGCGGTCGAAGCAACAGAGCAGACAATCAACGTCCAGCGAATCACAATACATCCTGGTTACAATGGTGGTATCAGCTCCTATGATATTTCCATCGTAAGTTTCACTATTCGATCCGTGTGCAAATTAAGTTCTTGGGAGTGATATCCATATTTTTTAGCTCCGTTTGGCATCACCCTTCGGTTTCACTAGCAGCATTCAGCCGGTCGCACTGCCAACGATCGACTCCATTCCTAGTGGCGTCGTACGTACCGCTGGATGGGGTTCCACATCGTTGGGTCTGCTGCCCAGTATGCCCAATCATCTACAGCAGACTCGACTAGCCGTTGTTCCGAATCTGGAGTGCCAAATCCTACTGGGAGGACCGGGCATCGGACCGATTACCGAAAATGACGTTTGTTTGGGTCCGCTAACCGGTGGAATTAGTACCTGCGACGGTGATTCCGGCAATCCAGTCGTACAAGTAGTTGGACAGCAAAACGTCCAGGTTGGAGTAACCTCCTGGTACGTGCGGCCATGCGGCTATGCTGGAATACCTTCGGTTAGCGTACGTGTTTCTGCGTTCATCGAATGGATTAACCTTAATGCCGATTTTTGAATGACACGTGATAGCAATTAAAAGTTTGCACAGATAATCAAAGAAACAATATTTGGATTAGATATCACATCAATGCAATGCGGTAGTGTGTTTAATCTGTTTACGGTTTACAATGACTATAAAGGTTTGCGCAGTCTTTAACAAATCAAAATTCTACGGAAGATCCCTCTTTCAACCTAGTTAACTGTGTTACACATTAAGTTACACAAAAAACTACTAACAGCTAACTTGAAGCGGATCTTTCAATTGGAAGTGGGGACAATTTATTAAATAACCTGGCAATTCCAAGACATCAAAGTCCACAAAACATTAGCTATGTATGGTAGAAAAATATGATTTTTTATCATTAAAATGTCGTTTAAAGTGAGTTAAAATAGGAGATCTAGTTTTCACAGTTTGTAGAACATCAGAAAACCTCTCTTGACCATGGTGAGTATAGACACTATGCTGCTGTATACACCATGCTCTTGACTAACCTTCGTGTCGTTTTTTTCTAACAAGAAGAAATTTTATTCTGAAAATAAATTTGAAATGAATCCCACTCGCATTTGGACACAGGCAGGGTATATGACACATTCCAGCGTTACGTGACACTATCCCTACTATGCAGATCGGTTCCTGTTTCATCAAATCCCTGGTATTCTAGTGGAGAATAAAGTACTCTCTAAACAACTATTTTAGATGGTATATTCCTGGTGAAACAGGAAGCGATTCACACGGTAACAATGCGTACTAATTGTGTCCCGTAACGCTGGAATATGTCATATACTAATACAGGGGTAATTTATTACTTAAGAACAGCATGAATGACCCAATCCCAGCCAAGAATATCATTTACCTTAGTTGAAAAACTCAGGTTCAATCGATTTGGTAGTTGTAGAAGAACCGCACTGCAGATTAAACAAACACCAATAAACCAATTTTGACGTTTTTTTTACAATGGTAGTCTTTCCAATAAACAAAAGTCAAAAAGAATAGTAGAAGAAAGCAATGAAAATAGTGTTCTAAAGTATTCCTAAGGCGGGACAAGAGCAAAAACAATTAGGTAAAGAACAGTCGTTGAGAGAGCGCTTACTAGGTTCGTAGTTCGTTGCCTTTTGCCAAGGTTGAACCAGGGGTTAAAGCGAGCCAACCGGTTTCGAACCCAACTTTTCTCGAAAGCTCCTACGATTCGCCAATATTGCGGTACCCTTGAACCAATGGTCCAGATGAGTGCTGAATCATATCAATTATTAGTTCCAGTGCTTTTGATAAAGGTATTGTTGATTTCTGGTACTTTATCAGAACACTTTACTGTCAGGCAAACAGGCAAAAGAAATGCTGCCAACATAACAGAAAAAGTAGTTCAACTGTCCAAACTTTGCTTGGAAACAATAATAAACACAAATGAGGTTGCCATCTTTAGGAGATTAGAAATACGTATTCAATTCCCGCTGAAAATAATTCGCTGAAACAAATTGCATCATACACTCGAGTCGCTCTTCATGCGAGAAAAAAAGGTTTCATGTTTTCTATCCAGCTTTTTACGAGCCATAATATTTGACATTTCCTTAATACATCGCACGTTTTGTTTCCGCACGTTCACGGTAAAACCCAAGGAACGTACGAAAAGAAAACGTTCGATGTATTGCTAAAATGTCAAATATTATGGCTCGTAAAAAGCTGGATAAACTCGCATAAAAAGTGACGTCTTTGCACACTGGGTTTCTTCTTTGTGAAAATTCATTTAAAATCTCGTTTGATTATTTTATTGCGCCTGCTGACAGAGATGGAGGGCTTTTTCGAGTTTCGTTGGTCCTCCAGCGAGACAGGAGACAGGAGAATAGAACAGCAGGCCTTGAGAGCCTACAGCAAGAAAAATTATTAACCAATGAATGAGGAATGAAAAATTCGAATCATGGAACATTTGGAATAGACCCATGCGAAAAAAGACTATAGATTGAAGGTTCGGGATGTGGAACTGCCGATCTCTCAACTTCCAAGGGAGCTCTCGAGTGCTCTTCGACGTATTTAAGAGCGTTGTTGCGCTGCAGGAGGTGTGCTGGAAGGACTCAATGATACGTACGCTCAGAGATGGACACATACCATCCACCAAAGTTGCAGCAACACACAAGAGCTTGGTACAGCTTTCATAGTGATGGACAAGAAGCGGAAATCAATCCTCGAATGTACAGATTGAGTATCAAGGGCTACAGTCCGTTCTTCAACATAAGCATCATCGACGTGCATAGCGCTTACCTCAGAAATACCGAAAACGACAAGGAGGAATTCTTTGCGCAGATGAAGTGTGAATACGACCAGTGCCCAAAACATGATATCAAGATCGTCATCGGAGATTTCAATGCTCAGGTCGGCCAGGAGGAGGAATACAAACCGGTGATTGGAGGGTTCAGCGCACACCAGTTAGCCAATGAAATGGGCCTAAGACTTATCGACCTTGCCGCCTCCAAGAATATTACCGTACGTAGTACCTTCTTCCAGCATAAACTCCTACACAAGAACACCTGGAGATCACCAGATCAGACAGAATTTTTGAACCTCCCAGTTGGCCTCGAGGTAAGACGCTGCTCTAATAAGCCAGTCGTCGTATGTTCGAATCTCGGCTGGGAGAGGCTGTTAGAGTCAATCGGATCGTAGCACTGACCCCGCACTGTCCTGTATTCTAACAGCTGGTTGCGAAGTCTGTCGTATAAAAACAAAAGGTCAAATATGGATAACGGAATTAGCACCCAGGTTATTCACAACAGAGAGTTTTTAGGTACCTTAACCATCAATAGGTTCGGGTCAATGTTCGCGCTTCGATAGGATCTGAATTATGTCTGAGAAATGGCGATTCGAGATCATAACTTGGTCGCTCTGTTATGATTATGAGCGACCAAGTTATGATCTCGAATCGCCATTTCTCAATGCCGCCTACAAAGTACTGTTTCAAATTGTTTTCCGCCAACTATCACCAATTGCGGAATTTATCAAACTGGTTTCGTTGAACAACAGATCGAATATTTACATTGCGGTAGATCCTCCAAAAATACCGTGAATATGGAGTTCAAAACTGCATACGATACTATCGAGCTAATAGAGCTATGGAAAATCATAGACGAGAACAGCTCCCTGAGAAAGCGAATGAAACTGATTCAATCTACGATGGATGGTACAGAGTGCTGTGCTCGGATTTCGAGTGGACTGTCATGTTTATTTGAATCACACAGAGCGCGTCGTCAAGGTGATGGTCTCTTATGCCTGTTGTTCAACATATCGCTAAAAGGTGTTATGATCTGAGCGGATATCAACCCGAGAGGCACAATCTTCAACAAATCTGGTCAATTCGTCTACTTAATCGACAATGCGACGACATGGACATTATCGGCAGAACATCTGTGGCGGTGGGTAAACAAACCCCACTGTCACAAAAGTCATTCCCATACATTTTTCGTGTAGCCAACATCTCATCTAGCCCACAACAAACTTTGCCTCGGATAAAATGTATTTGTGAGTAACCCGCTCTAACTTTAGCCCCGGATAAATGTGTATTGGTAAGCGCCCGAACAAAGTTGGTGTTTTTTTTTCTTTTTGTATCGGACGTGTAGGAAGCGTAAAAAGATGTTAGTCGCTTCTTTACCCTTCAGTTTCATATGCCTGGGTAAACAGTACACGGTGCACCACTAAAGTACACACTAAAGCGCGAAGCAGAAACGATTGGATTATAGATAAATATGTCCAAAACAAAATGCATGCTGGACAGCTGCACCAAGTCCGACCAACACCACTTGGACAGTAGTGTAACGATCGATGGCGATGAGATAGAAGTAGTTGGTAGAATTTGTTTAACTTCGAACTGTGGTGACGACGGACATTGACACCAACCAGGAGATTCGAAGGCGTATCATCAGCGAAAATCGAGCTGAAACCTGGACAATGCTCTAGAACAGTGGTGCCCAGGCATAGGCATGGTGCGGGCCAAATCAGATCGCCCATGAATGCCGCGGGCCGCAATAACCTCTGGCCATTCCAGTGCATAACATAATGAAAAATATGCGACAGCAAAAACCATTTTCTAGAAATCACCCCAGGATTTAAACCGGAAAGCATTCCGATTCACAACATGCACGAGACCATACAACTAAACTGAGTGACTACTATGTCATCAAAAAATTTTCTCATAAGTCTACCATCTCTCAAATCAGTCCGCGGGCCGCACGAATCATCTCGAAGGGCCACATGCGGCCCGCGGGCCGCAGTTTGGCCATCACTGCTCTAGAAGGACCTGCGAGTGCTCGGAGCTTTCGAAAGACGAATGGTAAAAACGATCTTCGGCGGCATACAGCCTGCACGGTACAGTAGAACGAAATATGAAGGAACTATGAACCATGAACCCGTACAGTACTGTGGTGAACTACTGCAACTAGCAACTACCCTGCAATGATGGTGTTTGCTTAAAATCCGATAGGAACAAGATGACCAGGAATAAGATGTAGTGAGTAAGATAGTTAAACTATGAGTAGCGAGATCTGGCGGTGTGTACATTGTGTCCAAGGAATTGAAGAATGTCCAAAAAAATGGGGCTATTGAAAGAGGCAGGATAGACATTGAAGATGATGAAAAGGTTGTAAATCTTCCTACCTTATCACGAGGTGCAGTGAGCAGTCAATATGCTTAGAACAGCAAGACGGTTGGCAAGCATGACGGATGACTTGTTCGTGATATGATGTTGAATGGTCAAACTTAGTGTTCAACGCTGTCAGATAACAATATCACGAAATCTCAGTTTCACGATTCGATATCAATATCCTTGGTGTTAAACGAAAAATTATCTTAGAGTCTTTTGGACTCCTTAAGGCTCATCATAAATTCTGCTAAAATGACGTACAAGCTAACAGCGTGATAGCCCATCAAAAGTTGATCCTGTAATGTCCAAAAAAATATTTTTTAAATAATTTTTAAATTATTTAGCTAATTCAACTGTTTTAAGCAATCGTTTCCAGTCAGCTCGGTCTTGGGCCAGTCGTCGCCCATTTCCCGAATCACTTTCGACTTGGTCGAACCATCTTGCATTCTGAGCCACCCTGTTCCTGGTGCCGGTGGAATTGTTGAAAAGAACTGTTTTCGTCGCACGGTCTACCGGCATCTTTACGACGTGTCCGGCCCACCGTAATCTATTGACCTTCGCCAGATGTACGACGGGAATCTCTCCAATCAGTATCTGTAGCTCGTGATTTATACGTCTCCACCACTCTGCCGTATCGATACCCGCTCGTCGGATCGCCCCTTCCAGAGCGATTTTGAACAGTATGCAGGATAAGCCGTTACCTCGCCGCGACTCGAAGGGACTTGAGAGTACCCCCGAGATCCGGAAAGCTGGTCACGATCGACTGTATCGCATGCTGCTTTGAAATGAATAAAAATGTAATACGTGGCCACGTTATACTTCCGACATTTCTGCAAGATCGGGTGGTGTGAAGCTTATTCAACTACTGTATAACTATTACCCGAGGAACAAGCACTTGATAGGCTGTTACATACTTTTGAAGTAATTCGGGTACCGGGTGAATGTAGGTATATGTGATTGCGATTGGGAATGTGAGAAGAAAAGTACGGGTTACATAAATAACTAACCTTAGCAAAACCGTGAAAAACTCGTCCTTATCAAGAAGCTCATTCTCGCGGTGGTGCCTTATGGTCATGAAGCATGGACTTTCTACGAAGCCGATATGAACTACAAAATATATCAGGCGTACAAATCTGCGGAAATAGCATGGTTAAGATACATTTTCATTCCAAGTGAATCCGAGAAGAACATTTCAGTTTCCCCAATCGAATAAAATCCGTGACAACCCTGAACAATTTATTAGTGGGACGATAAAAACTGAATCAAAATCAATTCTGCTCACCTGTGATCGTTAAACATTAATTGAATCAAGATTAGATTAACTTTAGTCGTCATTATTGAGCTTGCTTTAGCGCTGTTATCATACCAAACCTTAAACGCCCTACTGTTTGCGTAAGCAACACGCGATACAGTTATCACCATACCACAGCTCACAAGTTTTAGCGTGAGCAGTGACTTAGCACAAGATATCAATCATAATTCTTGTTTGAAAAATACATATTTTGTAAAAAAAACTCCAATAATGAGAATATTTAAAACTTATAAACATGTTTACTGTTTACAACCTAAAGAGGTTGTATTTCGCATCTAAATATCTTTCAAAATTTCCAATCAAGACGGAAAATCCAATTCGGTCCATCCGGTAATCGATAATATTTCTCAATTACTCAAGGATGGCTAAGGGTGTCAAAAATCATGCTATTTGTACTGAATCGTGACTTAAAGGCAATAATGTTCATTCAGAAACTAACCGCGAAATATTAGCCATTGGTATTTCCTGTAAAACCTCAAGAAGTTTCCCAAATATGTTTTGGGATATTCCCACGCCCACTGCTACGCAAAGGTAGCGATATACAGACAATAAAAGTTTCTGAGATAAACCTTATCAGTCCTACGCCATGCCATTTCGTCTTGGCTTAGCTTAGCAGTAGCGTTACAATCCAATTCGCTTAACGCGGTGACGATTGAAGTGATCCTAATCAAGCAATTGCCCAAAACGCAGGAAAATACTCAAAATCTGTCTGATATATGAATTGGAAGGCCACATATAAATGGTCCTAACAATCTACAGTCTCGACAGTCACTCTGCAATCATGAAACTGGTGGGTCTAGTTGTTTGCTTAGTAGCTGCTGTTGCAGCTGCTCCTGGTACGTACCCTAATCCAATTCAGCATTTCCTTTTAGCACCATTCAAATACATAATTATTTAGTGTCCAGTATAAGGTTTGAGTGGTAACAATTTGATTTTTCTCTCTCACAGGTCGTGATCACATCGAGCTGGCCCGTGGTGGACGTGTTGTCGGAGGTATCAACGCGCTACCCCATGAGTTCCCAAGCATCGTATCTCTTCAACGCTTGATCCTCACAACATCCGCCCACATATGCGGTGGTACTATTGTCAGCCAGCGATGGGCCATGACTGCCGCTCATTGTATTACTGAGTCACCCGAAGGAGCCCGCTTCGCTGTCTGGGCTGGAACACATAACATTGCTTCAGCTGAAGCAAACAGACAAGTAATCAATGTCGATGAGCATATCGTGCATCCCGAGTATCTCGGAGGAGTTAACCCATCTGATATCGCTGTTCTGCGTCTGGTGAGCTATCTGAACTACAACGATTTTGTGCAACCTGCTGTGCTACCTGTTCAAGGCGATTATGCCGTCCCTGGACCGGCGACTCTCGCCGGATGGGGTAGCACATCTAGTGGAACCGTACCCAGTATGCCGTCGATCCTACAAAAGGTACAGAAACCGATCATCACTTATGCTGAATGCGAACAAGCGAATGGTGGACCGGGAAATTCTCCGCTCGGCGAAAGCAACGTGTGCACGGGACCGCTAACCGGTGGAGTTTCCGCCTGCTCGGGTGACTCTGGTGGCCCACTGTACGTCATCGAGAATGGTTCTCAGAAACAGGTCGGTATTGTTTCCTGGGGATGGATGCCATGCGGTACAATTGGTCGCCCATCAGTATACGTAGGCGTAGCAAGCTATCGCTCTTGGATTGATCAAAACATTGACTAAAGATTTGATTACATGGTTAAAAACAATAAACGAATAGCAGTAATGCAATTGGTTTTATTCTTTTATAGCGTGTAAATATTAAATTTCTTTGGTTACAACAACCTTTTCTGAATCGGTTAGTTTCACCATTCAAACCCAATTTCAATTTAAGGGGAAACGGAAAATGGCTTAAAAATGGCTGGATAAATGGCTACCGTACGATGCATGCATTGTTTTGTACCTTAAAAATTCATATGTATTGGCAGAGCACGTAATCAGTGCTTCTAGTGCTGTTATAATTTCCTAAAACTTTTCATTCCATTTATCGACCCGGTCCTTAAGGAGACACCAAATGTGGCTAACGTTATTGTGTTAGAGCGACAAACACTGTACTGTACATTTCATGTGGTCGTTAAAAACCCAAACGTTTATTTGAATGTTGCATTAATATTGGTAATATATGTCAAATGGCAGAGCTTGCAAACATAAACACAGCTGATCCGCAGCCAACCGCACCGACTACGAACATCCCGAAATATGGTTTATTTTCTTTATCAAGACATTCCGATTTATCTAAGATTTGCTGCAGCAATCCTATTGATCCTATGCATTCAATAGGATGGCCAATTAATCCGTCTGCATTGAAGGCGAGTTTTGGATTGCTGGTCAGCTGTTAATTTGTTTACTTTCTCTAAGCTTCTCGATGCGCTAAAAGCAGAAAGCTCTTTAAAAGCTCATTGATGTGGCGAAAGTTTGAGACCGTGGTGCAGTTTTTTTCGGAAAGCGCTAGTGCAACGTAATATGTGCGCAACCAAATATCTTTGAACTAATTCTAGATTATACATTTTAAAAACACGTAATGATCTATATGATTCGTTGAATTTATTTTCCACTACAATTATGTTTTGCTGAGCGTCTGTTCATGTATAGCGGGTCGATAAACGGAATGACAAGTTTTAGGAAATTATAACAGCACTTGAAGCACGTGCTGAAGCACGTGATTACGTGCTCTTCCAATACATATGCATTTTAAGGTACAAAACAATACATGCATCGAACGGTAGCCATTTATGCAGCCTCTTTGAGCCATTTTCGGTTTCCCCTTAAACTAAAGAAATTTTTCGAAGTCGAGAGTACCCCTGTGCACAGCTATGATGCTATGATTATTGATCTACAGGTTTTAAGCATGGGTTTGTCTTTTTACCTACCTTTTACCTGACTTTATGGTTCCATCTGTGGCAATCAGAATTGAGTTATCCCTTTGCGTTAACATCGTGGTCAGTGATCACCGTCGAATCATAAAAATGCCTGTTCATATGAACTTCCTAAGATTTCCTGGTGGTAACAATGCTTTACAACTCTGGACCATTGTAGTGGTTTGGAATAACAACACTCTTTGAAGTCATGCAGCCTCATGAACAGTCGAATGGTTTAGTAAAACTTGCCCCTGGATTTCCTTTTGACCACAGACTAACAGACGTAACACTTCGAGCAAATTTTCTAACAAAACGTATAATATAATATATGACCAAAACGCCTCTAACGCTGTGTGACTCTATGAGATGTAACTACGTCACTAATGCTTGTCATGATTGCAATCTGGCTTAAATTGTTTGATTCTCCGCTTACATTTATTTACTAATTTACCACTGTTAACTGTGATGCTGGGTCTTTAACGCCTGGTAAGTCTGGGAAGCTGACGACCAAAGGCCCAATTGAATGGAAACGACTGATTGAAACAGCCCGAGCCATAGCGGGTTCTATGATGGCTGAACGAGGATATCAACAACTTGGCCCTCCAGATGTTCTGAAACTTCTGTCGAATTTTCATTTCCATAAAATCTTCCCATAACTTCAAAATTCTTTCTAAAGTAGAGAGGAAAAGATTGGCCGGCGCTTCCAAGTGGAATGCCAATTTCTCCGTTCGAGAAGTTCGAAAACTGCATCAAGGTTAACTTCAAATAGCTTCCAGGGCAGCAGTTTTATGCCGACCCAGTTGGCTTCGAGGTATGATACTGGTCTAATAAGCCAGTCGTGGTATGTTCGAATCTGCTACTAGGTGCTACTAGATAGAGTCAGTAGGATGGTTACACCAGCCCCGTAATTGTCCTGTACTCTAACTAACCGGCAACTGAAAGAGTAACAGTGTAAGTAAAAGTGGCGACATTTTCAAGCATATGAAACTGGCGAAATCTGCTAAGAAATATCTAGATTTAGCAAGCTATCCATACGTGTGGCTTAACCACTGACACCATCAACCAGGAAATTTACGTAAACAAGTATCTGGAAAAAGGTCTGCTGCCTTTTCTGAAGCATCACGATTGCTCTGTGCTGTTTTAGCTGGATTTTACATCCTACCATTACGAAATGCCGGCCGCTAACAACGTGCAGATAGTTCCCAAGGACAAGAACCTGTCCAACCACAAGACGCAGCCATGTTTGCAAAGCCAACAAGGATTTGAGTAAATGAAAAAGTATAACACCGCTTTTTGTTTCGTACGATTCACTCTGTATAGCTGATATGCCTGACAGATGGGTATTATTTCCAACTGTTGTAACCCGTGCTGACAGCTAGATGTTGGCTAATGTGCACAACGTAGAGTCTACAGACTCCGCCCAAATCGAGAAATTGTGGACCATCGTCAAGTAGAATTTAAATGTTGGAAGCGAGAAACAATTTAAGACAAACTGTTGTTTCACAGTGAACAAAGTGGATGCGGTGATTTGTACAGGTGATTGTAAGCTGATGGTAAGACTTCAATGAAAAGTCAGGCTATTATGATTCATTTAAACGGAAGCTGCGAACAGATTTGTGCAAATTTATCAAGCCGGCTTCGTTGAAGCACAGTCTACAACGGATCAAATATTTACACTTCGGTAGATTCTTCAAAAAGGCCGTGAATACAGTGTTCCCACGCGCCATTTGTTCATTGACTTCAAAGCCGCAAGTGATACCATCGGCCAACAAGAGCTATAGAACGCCATGGACGAGAACAGTAAGCTCTCCAGGAAGCTCATCAAACTGATTCAATCTACGATGAATAGTACACAGCGCTGTGTTCGGATTTCGTGTGGGTTGTCAAGTCCATTCGAATCACACAGAGGGCTTTGTTAAGGTCTCTCATGCCTGCTGTTCAATATAGTTCTACAAGGAGTTATCAACCAAGCGGATATCAACACGCGGGGCACGATATTCAACAAATACAGTCAATTCGTCCAATCCGTCCAGGTCCAATGCGTCTAGGTCCAATCCGTCCAGGTCCAATCCGTCCAGGTCCAATGCGTCTAGGTCCAATCCGTCCAGGTCCAATCCGTCCCTTCCAAGGGGCTCTATTCTGACAGTCACCTTACCTAACCACACTTCTTTCACGCGCCCTATTCTCACAGACACGCTCACCTCACCTTACAGGACCCATTCGACTTGTACAGTCACCCAGGTGAGCGGAGTCACCCAGGTGACTCTCAGAATCGAAAATTCTGCTCTCACCTAAAAAATAGGTGAGATGACTGTAAGAATAGGGCCCCAGGTCTAACGTATATATCATAATAGATCAGTTCAATATACTACAGGCTTCATAAGCAATTGCGGTCGAACAGACTAAGTCCCCGTACAGAGGTACGGTTGTTCTCTACGGGCATGAAACTTGGACTTTCGAAAAACGAGTGCTACGAACGATCGTCGGGGGTGTTCAGGAGAACGGAGTATGGAGACAGGGGATAAACCATGAGCTCGCACAGCTCTATGGCGATGGCGAACCCAGTGGCTAAAGCTGGACGGATACGATGATGTTCGCCTCTAATCCGGTAGTAACAAAACGACCAAGGGCGCAGTGAGCAAGATGTTTAGACCAGGTGAGATATGGTGGAGGGTACGCGGTGTCCAAGGAATTGGAAAGCGATGGCCCACAACCAAATAAATTGGAGAAACTTTGTTCATCAGGCTTTATCTTCGGACGGCAAGCCTACTAAGTAAGTAAGTAACCAGAAGATAAACTGAATATTTTTTCTCTGTAAATTAGTGAACAACATTAAACGTAAATTAAATTTTATGTGTGTAAATTAGTTGTGCATTTTTGTGTGTAAATTAGTAAACAACAAGAAACATCTATGCTTTTGAGAAAAATTCGGTTCTAATTTACTTTTCACGGCGGTAGAAAACTCCAAAGAAAAATTATAATAACTATACGTATTACGTCATGGAAAATTTACAAAATATTGTTTTTTCTTGTTCACCGATTTTTAAACTTTTACTGGTGAAAGTTTCATGATAATTTTATTTTTTGTTACTGAGTTATGGTTGTAAAACTAACGATTAACGCCAGGTCATGACCGATCATTATTTTTTCGGCCATAACTCAGACACAAAAAATAATTCTATCGTGAGATGTACACGAAGTTCTGGCAATATAAGCACGATAACTTTGAAAAAATGTCCAAAACTCAATTAATTGTACTGCGTAAATTAATGTGCACTGTTGACTTGATTTCCAATCCTATTGCTTTGAAAAGTATGATTAATTGTCATCTGCTCACCACAAACATAACTTCATGCATTTTTAATAGGGTCTCGAAAAAGCAACATTATCAAAAATTTCACTTTGCATTCATTACTCTATCCATACCACGAGCTGCCGAATATTGGACTGATCGGAGTAACAATTTAAGACACACTCAATCTTTTTCAAATAATCTTAAACCCACTACCACTTATAGAGGTCTTATCATATCTTTCATAGTACAATTTTGGATGAAATTCAATAAGATCATCAGCCTTTATATAGTAATTAACGAGAACGTTGTAAAACACTCAAATCTAAATCTGATGGATTTTATTATTGTAAGGTATAAATAGCCGTGTTACACATTATGCGCTGCAGTTATTCAATAAAAATGATATCGCTGGTACTCTGTTTCTGTTTGGCAGTTGTCGTAACGGCTGCTCCTGGTGCGTTGAACAAAATCTAAGTCATCGAGAATAACTCCTAACTTTCTCTACTCACAGGACGTGATTACATCGAACTTGCACGTGGTGGTCGTATTGTCGGGGGCATCAATGCGCTGCCGCATGAGTTCCCAAGTGTTGTATCCCTACAGCGCTTAATCCTTACACAGTCCACCCACGTTTGTGGCGGAACTATCCTCACTCAACGATGGGCCATGACTGCCGGCCACTGCATACTTCATTCACCAGAAGGCGCACGCTTTGCGATCTGGGCTGGATCACATGAAATCTTGTCATCGGAACCGAACAGACAAGTAATTAACGTCGATCATTCTATAATTCACCCTGAATATCTCGGAGGAGTTAACCCATCGGACATTGCTCTCATGTTTTTGGCGAATTACTTGAATTTCAATGACTTTGTACAACCTTCGGTACTTCCTGCGCAAGGAGATCTCGCCGTGCCCGGACCGGCCACCCTCGCAGGATGGGGCAGCACATCTGGCAGCGTTAACATTATGCCGTCGACCTTGCAAAAGGTCCAGAAACCGATTATCGATTTCGATACTTGTGAGGAAGCGAACGGAGGGCCAGGAAACACTCCGCTTGGACCGACCAACGTTTGCACGGGACCGCTGACCGGTGGAATTTCCGCGTGCGCAGGCGATTCCGGTGGTCCATTGCTCGTCATCGAAAATGGAGTACAGACGCAGGTCGGCATTGTTTCCTGGGGATGGGTTCCCTGTGGTTCTATTGGTCGCCCATCGGTGTATGTGGGTGTCGCAAGCTACCGCTCTTGGATTGATGAAACTATTAACTGAACCGTGTTGTCTAGTTAATGTTGCTGTTTAGTTAATACTATACCTACAGTGTATTTTTTGGGACTAGTTACTCAAATGAACAAATCTTTAAACTGAAATAAAATTAGTTCGATCAATTTAGTTTATCTTGAATGTAATGCGATCAATAGAATAAAGGCGATTTTGGGTGCAGTACGACCACATACGACGGAGCTTGAATCAAAATTTGATTGAATCCACTGCTCGGCATGGTAATGTTCTATCGAAGAAAATAGAATCGGTGAAACCGTACGCATTGCATTCCATTTCGTTCGCCGGCAGTGTATATAACTGCGTACAAAACCATTAATTCAACTAGTTTCCAACAACTGTTCTAAGCGTATCTAAGCAATGAAATATAAATACATCGGCTTTTGCCTTAGTGTTGTTCTGTTAATTGTATCTGAAGGTACCGCAGGTAGCAGAACGAAGCGACAAGACATGGAACAAGCTAAACCTTGGGGCGAATGGGGAGTGAAATGGGGCAAAGAAAGTAAGTTTTCGCTGTAAGATAACAAACCTAACGTGCATTTAGCACAGCAGTGTTTCGCACAATCGTTTGCAGTGGTGACGACCATTATAATTCCGGCCGGTCAAGAAGCGATCACTATCGCATCATCTGGTGGCGGTAACGAAGGCGGTGAAGAAGCAGAGGCATCATAAAATCCTTTTAAACATATGATAATAATACTAAATTTAAAAAAAATCAGATTAGTAAAAACTAGAATGTTTTAATGATTCCTGTCACCAAATCAAATTTTGATTCACCTTAATGAGTACATAATAGACTATGTATTTTTTCTGCTTTGAACACATATAAATACGCTTTATCTTAAATAATCCTAGGCCATCTGCTCGCCGGTGTGAGTACGCATATGTCGCTTCAGGTGGCACCTGTTGATGAATCCCTTTCCGCAGCCTTCACATTTGTATGGACGACTGTCCGAGTGAAAACGCATATGCTGCGAGAGGTAGCTTTTCGATAGGAAAGCTTTTCCACAAAGGGCACACTTGTGATTTAATTCACCGCCGTGTATTAGCATATGTTGAGTTAGATATCCGTTTCGTGAGAATTCTTTACCGCATACTGTGCACTTGAACATCCGTTGGCCAGTGTGCATACTCATATGCTGGGCTAGATGACCCGGTCGAACGAATCCTTTGCCGCACAGCTCGCACTGGTGCAATCGCTCGCCGCTGTGACTGCGCAAGTGTTGCGTTAATGCACTTTTCTGAACAAAATCCTTTCGACATATTTCACATTTGTGCGGTCGTTCGCCCGTGTGACTTCGACTGTGCGTTGCCAACTCGGCGCTGTATAGAAATCCTTTACCGCATTGATCACACTTGAAATTATAATCACCCGTGTGATGGCGCATATGCGCTGTCAAGTGACTTTTTTGAGCGTACGCTTTCCCACAAGTTTTGCACTCATGTGGTTTCTCCCCAGTATGGATACGTCTATGCTGAACAAGGTGGTTACTGTTGATAAATCCTTTACCACAAAATTCACATTTATGTGGCCGTGGATCACGATCCTTACGAGTGCGTTTATTTTTCGTATCATTTTCTGTCGAAATTGGTTCCTCCTTTAGTTTCCTATCACAATTGATTTCATTTTCTTCAGAAGGATCTCTCAGATTTGAACTCTCTTCGCTAAGTTTAAGCCTATCACATATTTTATGATGTTTTCTCAAGTGGTATCGCAATGTACCATTATGGGCATATTCCTTATGGCAAATCTTGCACTTGTACGGTCGTTCTCCAGTATGAACACAAACGTGGACATCGAGATTAATTTTATACTGAAATTTTTTACCACACGCACCGCAGCTGAATCGAAAACTATCTCCTGTGTGGCATTGTAAATGCTGTTGAACGTCGCTTTTCTGTGCGAATGCTTTCCCGCAAATGTCACATTCGTGAGGCCTTTCTCCCGTATGGATGCATCTATGTTGAGTAAAGTGGCTTTTATTCATAAACCCCTTGTTACAAAATTCACATTCGAACATGCAACAATCGGAGGCACGACCTGATTCAACCTGCGCAATTCCTGCTTCCCCTGTGGACTGTTTCTCAGTCAGGTTATTTTGATTGCTTTTGATTGGGGTTTGTTCGACTGTTACTACCTCAGCGGAAGAATCCCTTAAAATACATTCCACAATCTCAGTTTCTTCAAAAGAATTCTCTACCACGAAATCTTCTATCTCTAGTTGATTACCGTGTCCCTCAATTTTTATAATTGCTTCAGTAGATTTTTCAGCTATTAAATCGTCTGCGGTTTGTAATTGATCAGGACCTACCGAATGCACCGTTAGAGGGTCCTTCAAATCCAATTTCTCTTGTAATGTGCTTTCGGTTTGCAAGCAAAGCCGCCGAAAACGAGCTGCGCTTACCAGCTCCTTTAAACAGTTTTTACAAATATCCTTGGTAAAGCAATCACTTTCTAAAATCTAGAATGTCCAACCAGAACCGATTGATTATTCCATAATTAAATAGAAACTATATTGTTACTTACCGTAATACCACAGCAGTTAGAAATAAGCTCACTAGCAGGACTTTCAAACTCGCTTAGGACAGTAAACAAGTAAAGCATGTCCTCCTCTTCCACCAAGCAGCACCGGCAAAAACTAGCCATTGTTTTTGATTGCAATGGACTATTTCTGACCCGAAAAACTAAGCGTTTTATTTGTAAGTAGATATTAAACTCAGAATTCAGATATTAAGTAAATTTCACTGTTTTGTAAACATTAAACTTCTGCGTCTGCCCTATAGTAAGGACAATGACATCCCTACATACACGTCAAAGCAAAGCAACAACATCGTGATAAGCGCAAGTTCAGCAGGAATGCAACATGCAAGTTTAGATGCAAGCGCTTTCCGAATGATATTTGCAAGTTTTAAAATTGAGCGTTTATGCTTTATGCTTCCCCGTCACAAATTCAAATAAATGAACATTTTATGAAATGTAATTGGCCATATTTCATTAAAAAGATCACTGCTGATGCTGGTCGATCTGCTAAGTATAGTTTAAAATGTGTATTACATTTTACATATGTAGTGACCACATAGCCCCCATTTCCTGCTGCGTTACGTAATATTTAGGTGAGAACTTACCCGACTGTAATGCATTTTGGTTTTTCGCTCTGTTCATATGATAATATAGAAATAGAAAATACTCTTTGTTTACAACTTTACAATAATTATTTCACAGTGAGAAACTTGTTATGATTTCCTTCTTAAACTTGTGAAAATTTAAGCCTGGAGTTTTAACCATGGAAAAACCGGAGCTCGAAATGGACAAAATCTGTCGACTATGCCTGCAGAACCTTCAGATCGGTGCATTGGTGAATTTGTTCGCAGTCAACTTCTCTATTCGTCCCTCCGATATGATTGTCCGTTGTGCATCGGTACAGATCTACGAAAAGGATGGTCTTCCGGGTGCAATCTGTAACGATTGCTTCTACAAGCTGGGTATGGCATACGAGTTCCGTAATCGATGCGAAGCATCCGATCAAAAACTGCGAGCTTTGGTTCATGGTTCTGTTAATGGTACCGATCAGTCACCGGTGGTGGAAACGGATGATATTTACGAAGCAATGAATGCAATATTCGGACCAGAAAGTACAGAGGAAGCAAAACAGGGCATCTTTGATGTCTCAGTAACTGAGAATGATCGTCAAGAAAATAAAAGCAAAACCAAAAATGTGAAGAAAATGCACCCGGTAAAGAAAAGAGCACAGCTGGATGAACTTTTAGCAAAGCATAAAGCAAAAGTAAAGGTTGAGGGAAAGAAGATCAACATCTTTAAAACGAAACGAAAGGTCAACTCGAAAGCATCCAAAAAAGGGACACAACTTAAAGAGCCGGAATGCTGCACCACATGTGGCAAGAGTTTTAATTATAGCGGATATCTGAAAGCACACCAAAGGATTCACTCGGGCGAAAAGCCCTTCCAGTGCGAGGTACAGTACCAACTACCAAACGAAGTAATCATTTCTATTTAATACATATGAATATAACTTTTTCTTCTAGATTTGTCACCGTAAGTTTACCCAATCCAGTAATCTTCATTTGCATCTTAAAATCCATAGTGACGAACGAAGATTTCAGTGCGAAATCTGCAGCAAACTCTTCCGAACGTCCAGTAATCTACATTCCCATCGGAAAATACATTCGAAAAAACGCGATTTTTCTTGTACCACCTGTGAACGAAGCTTTAGAACGCCGAAGGATTTGAGGAACCACATCATCACCCACAGTGCAGTGAAACATTATGTCTGTCGGTTATGTCCCGACAAATCATTTCACAGGCAGTCATATCTAAATAGCCATGTGAAAACGGTTCACATTGGAGTCAAGCGACATCGGTGCCAGGACTGTGGTAAAATATTCTCAAACAGTTCCAATTTGATAGCTCACCGAAGGGTCCATAGTGGAGATCGACCCTTCGCATGTGAGGTGTGCGACGCCAAATTTACGCAATCTCCTACATTGCAAAGGCACATCAAAGCGAAACATAGGCCTAAACCAGTAGAGCCTCCTGTTCCACCAGAGAGTATTCCGGACACATTCGAACCTGCTATCGATATTGATGAAAATCGGTCCCTGGAAAGCGCTGCGAGCTCAGAGTTATCCGTAGCAACTTCTCTAATTGATGAGAACCCCATTGCTTACAGTGTGCCATACATGACAAATTACTTACCAACTCACCATCAGCAACCGCCGCCGCCGCCACCACAAATGCTTTCAAACCACCATTCGGCCACCGCTAGCGTACCAATTCAGATGTCGGCCCCAATTGGTGGCAATATGTATTCGGGAGAACCGTACCACCATCAGTTTGCCACCGGTTCAAACGCTACTTCCCTTCCTACGCACCACTACCAGCATCATCAGCAGCACATGGACATGGGCAGCTACGACATGTGCTATTCTATGCCCACTCATTCGGTACTGAACACAAGCCTAATCAATCCGCAACCGACCTATATTTTTGATCAGTGAATAAAAGCGCTAGTAAAGTTTAACGAGTTTAAATTACAAGTCAGTCAAAGTCAGGTATTTCGTTGTTAATAAAATTGAATTTCAACTGTGACTATCACTTTGAAAAGAATTCTCTCGTCATAAACGCGCAAGCTAAAAACACCGTAAGCGTTTTATTAATGCTACTTTCTATCAGATACAAGAAAATGCTCGAAATATATATATTTGTATTTACGCGCTCCGAGGAAGGTATTTTGGTAAACAGTTACTGTGAGTTAAAAGTTCATTACAAACACGACGCAGCGAACGCTATAGTTAATCATAAACCAAAGTGTTGCTCTCTAAAGCGCAAATGGTTTAACCATCAAACCTCAACCTAAATGCAACGGAATAGAATACTTAATCTAAGTCGTCTGTCGTCTTATGGCCGCCGGTTGAGCCCCCGCCCGTACCAGGGAAACCACCGGCCCCAGAACCAGCACCTGGGAAGCCACCGGGGAACCCACCAGGAAAACCTCCCGCTCCTCCTCCGAAACCAGGGAAACCGGACTGTGATGCTTGACCAGCGATTTTAGTAACCAGATTCATTACCTTGGGATTGTTCTGGTATTTGCCAATATTTGCTGGATTGGACATGATATCCTGTAAGGCAGCCGCTACCTCGGGATCTTTAAACGCGTTGAGAATATCTTCGGATCCTCCACCACCACCGCCGCCGCCACCAAGAAAATCTCCAAAATCAGCATCACCCTTGGCGCTTTCCTCAGCCGCCTTGCGGTTCGCTTCCTGTGCTTTACGCACACGTTCCTGGCGTTCTTTCAATTCTTTCTCCTGTCGGCGTCTTTCCTGCTTCAGTTTATGTTGTTCAATTTTCTTAGCATTCGGTGTAACTTCCTTCAGCCATTCGTCAGCTTCTTCATCGTAGTCCAACTTGCATGCTTGACGAAGATCTTTGGCGGCTTCTTCCCATTTTCCTAGCAACCTATTGGCACGGCCTCGGAATTTGTAGGCTGTTGCAGAGTCTGGATTTAGCTCCAAAGCTCGATTACAATCGCGAATGCAAGCATTCGGTTTAACAAGTTTCAGATATGCTTGACCACGTTTGGCATGATACAAAGCACTTCTTGGGTTTAGTAAAATGGCTTCGGTAAAATTCTTGACTGCTTCTTCGTAGTTTTGCTCGGAATATGCGGCCGCTGCCTTCGAGCGAAGTTCGTTTGCTTTATCGATATCTTCTTCGCTGGCTTCTTTAGAATCATCGCCCATCGGTTGATCAGGTTCACCATCCGGTTCGACACATCCTTCCATATCCAGCTCTACGTCCGACTCGGGTTCCGAATCCTCTGCTTTTGTTGCTGGCTCATCCTTATCATTGTGCTGCTGTTTTGTAGCCGGCTCAGGATCCGGTACTCCGCCGAAACTTGGTGAACCCTCTGGAATCTTTCCACCAAGTTTCTCAATAAAGCTTTTAAAAAATGCCAACTGAGGTAGATTTAATAGCTGCGGTTGAGACTCGCAAAGGCCGACAAAAAATTTCAACTTCTGCAACTCCGCCGGATCTATCGGGCAAGCCATTGCTTTCTGTTACACAAATTGCTGAAAGTAAAATATTCAATTGTTAATCGAAATTCTAACGTAACCACAGGAATTGCTTACTATTTAGTCAATAAAATCGCGAACAATTAGCTAAATCTAGCTTTTGTTAGAGTAACACGCAGTTTTGCTCTCCTATCAAAATGTCGCCGACTAGAATGTTCTGTTTTCCTTTTTCTCGACCTTCTTTCTGTTTTTCTCGACCCCCCGGCACGACGCCATTTTTCTATGACTGCAATCTAAAACGTCAAAACACTGGGCGGGAAATCATTTCATAGAAAATATATGGAGCGGCCATTGTTGTTTGGGGCCCAGCAACGAGGGGCCCATCAGTATGGGGGTACTGTCAAATCATATGTGAGAGTGTATTGGTGACACCGGGCTGGTTTTTCTTCATTTGTGCAAAATGTCACAGCTAAGGGCATCTTCAACGAGTGTCCTATCGACGCAATACACGCAAAAAGTTATATACAGTATTCCCCCGCTAATCCGACACCCAATAATCCGACTACTCAATAGTCCGGATCTCGCTAATCCGGAAAATTCCGAATTAAAAAGTATTGTACTTAACTTCTTTCTATCGAATACTACCTTCGTTTGGCGTCTCCGTTAGAGTCAGAATGGTACTTTTTCTAACTAAATGGAAATGATACATGGTGCTGCTTCTAACTATGTTAACTTTTGCCATGGCCATAATATTTTCATAGCTATTCTCAATAGACTGATGTGCTTGCGCTTATTTCGACGCTAACTAAGAGTTTCAAAGTATTTTATTGACGAAATTGAGCATAACTGAGTATTAAACATAGTTATTGTGTATTTACGACAAATATTTTATAAAATTTCCGGAGTTGTTTACGTATGGATGTAAACAAAACCACATTTCAAATTCACACTGACGTCAGTTTGACTGTCGGATTATCGAGTCAAAATTCGCTAATCCGGCTATAAATTTGTCGGATTAGCGGGGCGGTACTGTATGCAAATACATTTTTTTGCGAATATTTGACATCACACAAAAAACGGACATTAGGCCGCATGAATAAAAGAATTAGAGCAAATGCTCCTATATACGATTTAAACGGGAAAAGCGAAGTAAACTGTTTTATTCATACGGCCTATTACTCGAATATAAAAATGCGCAACGTTGTACCGTGGACCCCCGTTCGTTTGACCGTTTTTAATTTGAACACTGTAAAGTAACCTGTATTTGAACCCAGCTGGTTTGCACGACGTGCAAATTAAAAATGGTTCAAATGTCATAATCATGACACCACTTGCTTATTAAGACAATGCACATAAACCAGGGGGCTGACATGACGTCATATTTTCGTTGCTCACATGAAAAAGGCGGCAAACGCAAAACAATTTCACAAAACGAATTTAACTAACCATTTTCACAGTTTCATGTATTTCGCATCAATTATTTGTCTGACATTGGCTATGTGATGCTAAACCTTGGCTAAAATCAAACTAAAAATAACAAAATTTATCAATTTACACATCCGACTCAATTGTCAGCTTGAGCCCATTTATGAAGCTGTCAGCTTGGGCCCGCTCTATGTTGGCTACGTTTTTCTGTACAGGTTGGTATAGGAAGTGTCATTCCTGTGACATAAACACAATTTGTTTGTACTGAACTAGCATGTTTAATCTGTTTCACATTCCGTTTTTCTAATGATAGAATGATAGAAATTCGATCGCTGTTTGCAACTGCCAGCTAAATTAAGGGGGGACCCTACTCTGGAAGACCGAAATCCGAAATTTCAGGTGCTAGAATTATAGTTAAGTGTTGGGATATTTTGGTTACTGGTTAAGGTGTATTTGAAGATATATTTTGGATACCAGATTAGTGATTATTATGCTAGTGGCAGGCGGGCGCGTGAATGCCCTCTAGAAAATAGTTCCTTGCTGGTGGTACGTGCCGGGAACCAACGGAGTATCGTACACACTTAGTTTTTATTCAGATCTTCGGTAATTTATTTTGCGGATTTGATCAGCATATTTGGAAAAATGCTGAGCAATTCGGTAATTTTTCAAGGAATGCTGAGTATCGTCACTACTTGACATTTCTTAATACAGATCTTCATCAACCGGTGGCGAGTTCGTTAATATTTTTTGCTGTATTTTTTCGCAAAGCGATTCCATTTCGTAACTGTCAATAATTCAGCAATTGTTTAATGAACTATCAGTATTTATTACGGGATAGCCCGCAAAAGCTATGCTGAGATCAGAAAAAATTGCGGGAGTTGTCTTGATGGCATTTGTCTGTCAAAATGAAGCGCAATCAAGAAAATACTTTAATGTGTGTTTAAAGTGTGGAAATTGTTCAAAATATGAACAATTATAATTCTTCTTAAGAGTTAAGTGGCGCATAGCAGAGCTTCGCTACGTTATTTAACCTTCTTTATATAAGGTATGCCAATTTATTATGTAATTTGTGTTTTAAATATATACCGTGGACCCCCGTTCGTTTGACCATTTTTAATCTGAACACTTTTTAATTTGAACCCCGTTGGTTTGCACGACGTGCAAATTAAAAATGGTTCAAATGTCATTCTCAACATGACATCATTTGTTCGATTCGTTTGTACTGACCTAGCGTGCTTAATCGGTTTCACATTTCGTTTTCCTAACGATTAAGAGAGAAATCCGATCGGAAAATGCAATATTCGCACTTGCAACTGCCAACTAAAACAAACCACCAAAACAATAACAAAGATTAGGGCGGCCAGTTCACACAGGTTTCAGCATATTTCGGGTTACCAGTTGTTCAAATTAAAAAGTAACCCCGTTAGTTTGCATGAGTTGCGGCGGCTGGCAGAGCCATATCTCGAGGCCAAGTTAGAACCATATCTGTGCATCATAGATCCTATATAATTAATTGTATTTATTTTTAGGATATGATTTCAATAAAAATATTTTTTTAATTTATGACGACAATTCAGTACACATTACCGAAGTATCAGCACTATAATTACGGCTTTCAGCAATAATTTTTGCTGAGAGATTTGTTAGTTTATACTGAACAGTCCGCAATTTTTGACATTTCATAAAAATATTTTCATTGCCGAGTGTTCGTCAAGCAAATTAATTACCGAACTGACCACCGAACGTTCAGCAGTTCCAATTTCGTCAAAAAATTACGGTGTTCGGTAAAAAATTTTAAGTGTGTACACACTTAACAAAAAGCACCGAATTCGGTAAAATTTTACCGAAATCTAAACAGCTGAACGTTCGGTAAAAATTTCGATGGTGCCAATCGACGTTTACAGATCATTAATAATGTTTGGTGCAATAAAAAATTTTATCGAACGTTCTGCTGTTTAGATTTCGGTAAAATTTTACCGAACCGATTAAGTGTGTAGAACGGATTTCAAGGATACTTTTGAAGCTTTAGGTTGTTACCTAAATTGTTACGTAGCGGTTTTTGAAAATTCAAATTTTGGTGGCAATTTTTCCAAAAGAAGTGTTTTTTCATCAAAAATCGCCAATTAAACGCTCAAAAAATGGTTACATAACAATTTAGATAATTCATTTTTACTTGCTGAAAAAAAAATTCAGCCAAATCGGTTTACTAGATTCTGAGATACACATACAGCGAGCTAAAGAAACATGGTTTCGGGGAAAACGCGTTCGAAGTTTTGTACAGCAATGGACTTCCTTTGAGGTGACTCCACAATATTTGCCGTAAGTTTTTAAAGAGATCAGATATTCTTTTGGCTAATCTTTTGGCCGGACATTTCTGATGGTGTAAGCGTCTCGAAAATGCAAAAAATAAAATACAATTTACCGACTTTCCAGAGTAAGGTCCCCCCTTAATTACCAAAACAATAACAAAGAGCAGGGTGACCAGTTCACACAAGTTACAGCATATTTAGAGTTTCCAGTTGTTCAAATTAAAAACAAACCCCGTTCTAGAGTGACTATATACAGAGTGGCGACAAGTCATCGCAAATGTATGCAATGCGGTTTTTCCATGGTTTTTCTTTCTCTTTCCTGCATACGCGTTGGATAGGTCGTCTGCTCGATTGGAATGACACTGACAGATAATTATCATTCCAATTTTGACATTGTCGCCACTCTGTATATAGTCACTCTACCCCGTTCGTTTGCATGAGGAATCGTTCAAATTAACGGGGGTTCACTGTAGTTATTCCATACTGTTACAAAACTCCGAAAATTCCGAAAATTCGCACTGAAGTATTGCGGAGTTTCCACCTATTTAGAGTCCCACGCGAAAATTATTAGCGTGGTTATTGCGGAGTTTCCACCTATTTAGAGTCCCACGCGAAAATTATTAGCGTGGTTATTTTCTGCGTTTACCACACATGTTTGTAATTTAGCAATTTGAACCATTAGTTTGTCGTAATTGCCTCCCCACTGCCCCCCTCCTTGCTTGACAAGCATAGTTTCGGTATATTTAGTAAGTACAGGATAGTAATTATTAAAAAACTAATTTGCGTAGGACTCGTAAAATTGCTGCAAGGTACAATATTTTCTGCGTTTACCACACATGTTTGTAATTTAGCAATTTGAACCATTAGTTTGTCGTAATTGCCTCCCCACTGCCCCCCTCCTTGCTTGACAAGCATAGTTTCGGTATATTTAGTAAGTACAGGATAGTAATTATTAAAAAACTAATTTGCGTAGGACTCGTAAAATTGCTGCAAGGTACAATATAGTCCTTAACTTTATACTTATTTTGCGTAAATTTCACGATTTCACTGCTTACTTTGCTGGTAGAGTGTGTACACCTGCGAATGGGACCGAAAGGAAAGCAAACACGGAAGACCAAGCGGAAGACGACAGGACGAGAACAGATAAAAATAAATCTGACAGCTGTTCTTTTATACTGAAAAAACGTCAAATTTTCATTTGTTCCGGCTGTGACTGTATTTTCTTTGCGGATGATCGATCCAAAAATAAATTATTACTCGGTGCAGTTTTGTGTAGTTGAATCTAGGATATTTTCTTCCAAAAACCGTCTTCACTGCAGCTGGTCAATTAATTCTGAAGGTAGAGTTAATAAGGAACCTCGTATCTATGTGAATAATCATGATTTTTGTTTTTTAATTTAGTGAAGATCTCGCGAAATGTCTTTTGTTAGACTTTTCGAATCGGGCGGAACAAAATGGTTACTACTAACCAGAAAAGGAATAGCACTACCGGGGAATGTCACAAGAGGTCTGTTTACCGGAACTGGTTACGACCTAGCGAGATTTACTGGGAGCAATAGCGTGCCGGTTCCAAGTTCTCGTAAGCAGTTCAATAACTACGAGAGCCGCCATAGAAGCCGTGCTGGTGAAAGAGGGTATAAAAATTTTGGCCATAAACCCGAAAAGGAGGCACTATTTACGAAACTTTTTGGCGCTGCGTTGGTAACGGTTATAGTTGGAGCTTGTATAGATTGGAAAAAGTAGGATTTGGAAAAACATAAACAAGGATATTTCATTGAATCGATTGGTTTTTAGACTTAGGCGGGCTATCGATTGGCCAAAGGTCGATGCAGATGTTGGAGAACATGTCGGAAAAAATAATGCCAGCAAAGTGGAACAGGATGACGAAGATTCGGAAGGTGATGATGAGGAGGCTCAAGCTAAAAAGAAGGCTAAAAAAGAGAAGATTGGCTTTCGGGATCGCAAGGTAAACTTTTTCTTGTACTAGTTAGAGCCAAACTATACTAACCATGTTGAAACCAGCAGGAATCTTATTTGAAGTGTTTTATATATCTTGTGCAATACACGTTTCTTTCAGTTTTTAAAACAATTGAATACTTTTTTAATTTCATGTACATATTTTGTTTACGCATTCTGCATCAAACATTCACGCGCTTCATACGTGCCCGAATGCCTAATCATACGCACACAAAAACAACAACAAACACCAACCGGCAAAGATAATAGAGTACGAAAACCGCATGCGATCCTTCTCGACGCCGGACAAGATCTTTCGCTATTTCGCTACTGTGAAGCTGATTCATGGCGAATCGTCCACGGTTTATATGACACCGTACGATTTTCTGCGCGCCATTACGCCGGGACTGAAGCAACCGGATGGTAAATGTTGCTTTTGAGATGATACCTTTTCAGTAAACAGAGAAATATTCAAAAAAATTAATTACTAACCTATTTGAATGGTAGATTCAGTATGCTAGTCAAGCCAACGTGTTGGGGTGATTGTTAACTTTTTGGTAATGTAATACTTATAGTAGTTACGGTAGTTCATGGGATTCGTGTTGTTTAATGTAATGGATTGAACTGATACCGGTGATCATTTACTAATCCGATTATTGAACTATTTAGATATGTCATTTGACTAAAAATATTTAGTAAGCTGGAGTCATTTTTTGAGTTTTTTTTATTGTTTTGCAGCTACAGATTGTCAATTGCAAGGATAATTGCCCGATCAATAAGTGCGCAATCGCTCATAAAAGTGCTATTTTAGCTTAAATCGTTTTGGTCTCTTCGGCGCACTTATTGCTTGGAAGATAACGAACAAGTGCGCCGAAGATTCCGAAACGATTTAATGCAAAATAGCACTTTTATGAGCGATATCGCACTTTGGATGGTACAATTTTCCTTGCAATTGACAATAGGGGGATTAGGGGCATAATGAGCACCCTAACTTGTTGACTGATTTAAGCACCCAAAATGACAGAATTTCTAAAGTGTCGTCATTGCAAAACATACATTCACTATCGATAATTAAAGGCATACTGTTAACAAATTGAAAAATAATTGATATGATGACGAAAATTGCAATTTAAACTAATGTTTCAAAAACTAAAAATCGGTCAGTGTGTGGGGCACAATGAGCACCCCCTGGGGCATAATGAGCACCCTTATAAACACATGCTTGAAGGGTGTATATAAGAACAACAATCACATACACATACACACATACTCACACACATGCATATACACATACATAAACACATACATACATATATACACATACACATACACACCCATACATACACAAACATAAAACGTGTCAAAACGCCGATAAAACTATTGACCGCAAGCCGCTTAAAGGCAATTAATCCGCGGAGGTTGCCTCTGGAGCACACAAGGAAAGTTTCGGATGACGCTTAAGCTAGCTGTGTTTTAGTGTTGAAGACATATGCTTTTCCGTTTCCCTCTACCAGCTGGTATACGAGGGTTCTGATTTCACGGGTAGTAATACCGTAGCATTGAACCTCCATATACAAAATATGGACCACCAGCTCTTGTCCAGTAGCGGGAGCGGAAACAGTTTTGAAGCAATCAATTTGGTCCACCTCCTGCCCAGAGATTGCCCTTTCGTTTGGCCTCACATACCGAGGCTAACATACCGAGCGCCGCAGAATGCTGTGGTACTTGACGACTTGTTTTGTGAGTATTCCGTCTCGCCTTAGAGTGGTCAAGGCCACTTGCAAGGCCTTTTTTGACCAATTATGTCTTCCGGATTCTCTTGGCATATTCATACCATCACTGTAAACAAGCATTGACGCGATAAACAAAGAAACTGACAGGTTAGTTAATGTGACATAGTGCTCGTTTCACCTCACCTAAGGGTGCCCATTTCGCCCCCAGTCAAGTAGTTAAAGTAAAAATGGGTTTTTACACTATTTATAGTATAAAATCAAAACTTCAATGATGGCGAAATTTGAGATACAATGTATACATCATGTTGCAGTGTGCACTTTATAGTTTAAGATATTTAAATGATCGTAAAACCTTATTTGCTAGTGCACCAAAATTATAATTTTTTCAGCGTCTGAGAACCAAGTTGAGTTTTTTAATATAACTCCGTGTTTTAAAAGTAGAGATCACTCATTTTTTGATAAATAGATACTGTAGTACCTACAGCAGTGTTCCGCATGCCATATGATGTTACAAAATGCGTACTTTCGTAGAAAAGAGGGGTGCCCATTTCGCCCCGTGTGCTCATTATGCCCCTAATCCCCCTATGCTTTTCCAAAATAAAAGTTATAAGTTTTATTGAGTTGAAAGTGAATGTCTAATTTTGAGATGGCAAATATAACTAGAATGTTATATTCAATCAAACATTTGTAATTGGCGTTATCTATGTAATAAAAGTTGTTAAAAGTGTATGAACTAACTCACAGTTAGTGCGAACTATCCAAAAGTGAAAAGTAATTCGTGATGTTGTGCTAATTGCTGTCGAAAAATGAATGCGAAAATTTAATTTAATGTTTTGATTTTGTTTTTGTGGTAGCACGTGGGTTTTTATTTGTATTATAATTTGTTTTATATAATAATGGTTATCTTTGTCTACTTGTGAGAGCCAGAATTTTGTGTTTAATTTTTTGGACCAGCAAGATTTTTTTTTCGATCAAAGAAAATTTAAAGATATTGCGTGAATCACTGTGAACACTGATGTACTAAGTAAGAAAATGGGCGCTATACTTAGGACATAATAAGCCAAAACAACTGTAAAAGAACTCATTTTTAGACATGAAAAAAATCCCAGAGCAATTTCAGCGTTTTAAAACAATCGTTATTATAATCGCAATAGTTTAGTTATCAAAACGCAATCATAATCTCCATACCCGGTATCATATTTATTTCGTCATAGAGCATGCTTATTAAAATTCTTCCTTATCTGGTATCTCGAACACATACGGTTTCTCTTCCGCCGCAATTACATCATTGCTCATCTTTCCCCCATTTGAACAGATAATCGAATATGAAAATCGCATCCGGCAGTACTCGACTCCGGACAAGGTGTTCCGCTACTTTGCGACCATTCAGGCGCCGCAGGGTGCTGGCGAAAGCGTGGAAGTTTTTATGACGCCGATCGACTTCCTCACTAGTATGACGCCAGGGATGAAACAACCAGAGGGTATTTGTGGTTATGGTTTCTGCATACCAAATATGCTTTCGTTCTTTTTTTTATGTGTACCAGTTTCAATGCTATTGTTCCTCCCGTTTCAAACTCTTAGTTGTGTTTCAATTTACTAATCTCTACTATGTAGCATCAGAGTATATACATAAGTTAGTTAAATTAGTTGGCTATTGTTGAATAACACTAAATTAGTTTACTGATTAGTTTTGTTTCGTTTACCATCAGCTAATTGGTTCACAATAATGATATGTAATTTCAATTTTCGGTTTTCCGCCATCCCGTTTTAGGCCTCGGATTGGATCAGTACAAACGCTACGATGCCAGGGTAAGTTAAGAAATTTGTTTACTTCTGTGTAAATAGCAAACATCTTAGGTGATCACCCCACTTAGGTACCATTTATTAGAACACTTTTAGTTGACACTTTGTTCTGGTGCACCAGAGTCTCCTCTGGATTTGTCTCGGTTTGCTCTTGTTTTTTTTTTTGGAAAACACTCAATTTTTGTTCTCCGGAAACAGTTACACAAATTTGTTTGCTTTAAAAACCCTTTTTTCTAGCTAACAGTTTCACCACAAACTTCGCAGTGTCTTGATAGATGTAGCATTCTTTTGGATCAAATTCTTTAATAATTGTGGCATCGTCGGTTTTCTTTGCAAATTGGACAACATATTTTTGCCGTTCAATTTCTTGTTTAGAATTTTTGTTCTATTGAAAAAAAAAATTAAAAATTAAACTTTATTTACACTTCTAATCAAAAATCATTCTAATACAACGTAAACTAAAGTTCATCATGATTTTAACATTTTGTCTCTACTTTCAACTTTCCTTTCTTTTTTCATAATTTATATCGAAAAAATAATGGAAAAACTCTAAACCCAATCTATGCTTCTAACACTAAATCAAAAATCAAACTCACTTGTGTACTTTCAGAGTATTGAAGAGGTATTAAAAGTCACAACCAGTAAAGTCATGTTCTGTATTGTTCTTTCAGCTGTTTCACCTTTGGCTAATATTTTCACTCTTTCTCTTAAACGTCTTACTAAGAATTGTGCTTGGTTGTGTGTATGTTTGCGCTCTAATTTTATGAAAAAATAATATTGTTATAATAATTAACCAATATGCATCCTAAGTCTGTAGAACAAGGTCGTGTCAAGCAACTGAATTTAGTTTTATATGCATGAAACAACGCTGAGTGACAAATATTCTACCATTTAATCGTCACCATTTGGTCGCTCTTGAACTACAGACGTTTGTTTGCATCATAGTTTGATATTCAGAGCTAATCTAACTTTTTTTCATTGTTCAAATGCACAATAAAAATTGCACTTAAGCTTCGAGACTGCTGCTTTTCTTTTATTATCGGAAACATCACTCTGAAAGCATGCATGTAATGGAGTGTTGTGTTCATAGATTAGCACTACAGAACTGTTTCATTCAAACCATTTATACGTTTTCAATCTCTCTGATAAATTTATGGTAATTTGGTTTGGCTTTGTCATTTTTAAACATTTTTTCATGACTAAAAATAAGATCATTGGATAATTAATAAAAGAAAATTTAAGCAAAAGTGTTGCATAGGCACCAGTCCAGCAGTTATTTTCTCACCAGTTCGCTGCACACAATATGCTTTAAAATATAATTTTCTGGAGTGTAATCAGAATCTCATTGACACATTTTGTTTGATAAAGAACATATTAAAAATTGAGCAGTTTAAACAGTCATATAAAATTCTATCATGAAAAGTATAAAATTGCCGTAACTAGGTTCTAAGCGTAGGTTATTAAATAATTTAACACCATACCAACTCAAGTCATCAGTCAGTTAAATTTTAAAGTTCCACTGTTGTATAATCGAAACACTTTCCACATTTCTTTTAATCGATGTTTCTTTCTTTTACAACTTACTATTTCACACACGACTTATGCACGAGCAACAACAGGATTCCGTGTGCCATTTGTTATTTCTGTTTCCGTATTTCATCCTATGACAAGACAAAGCAACTGCATTTCGCTTTCCTGAAAAAAAACAACAACAACCCCTTTTAAACTTGTAGGCCTGCCGCTGTATATAGTTTCATCATTTTCTCTTATCCTCTTTGCCAGCCCGTTCTGGCTCGTTCTGTACTACTTGTTCTGTTTCCGCTGCAACTTAGTGATTCAAAAGCCACAATCTGCTCTGTTTACTACTACTACTACTTTTCCTCCCTTGCCCCCACGGCTCCACCCACAGTAGCAAACCCCCACCCGCCCCAAATCGACCACCCGATCGTAACATCGGACTCTAATGATTTGTGTATGTGCTTTTTCCCATTTTTCGTTCGGTTCTACTTCCGCTGCCGCTGCACTACTCGCTGCCATCGTAGAGCGTATCAACCCGGCTCGATTTGCAGCTGGATAGCGACAGCATATTCTACAAGCTTGGATCGTATGGATTGATATCCTTTTCCGACTACATCTTCCTGCTGACGGTGCTGTCAAGTGAGTACTTTATCACTGCATTTTGTAATTGCTATTTTATCGTTAGACATGGGAATGGTTAAATGGAAAGCGTCTTCTGAAGCTACCAAATAAAATCCACTTGAGCGAATGTGATATGTAATTTTAATAAAAGAGGACGCATTCATAAATGTGTGATTGTTGACTTCGTTAAACAGTATCATGCAAAATTTGAAAATTGAATTACGCAAAATTCTGAGAAAATGCAAATTTGCGAAAATTTATTTGAAATTTCTTTCCTTTGGTTCTTTTGAAAAGTTTAAAAAATTTCCCTGCTAAATCTCAAACCTCAGTTAACAGCGCAATTTTATAACTTAGAATGGTGCAAAATTTATTTTATTAAATCGGCCGAAGATTTCCAGAATTTCATCAAACTTTGCATACAAGCATAGTTCATAGACCGGTATATTCGAGGTCTATTGTTTTCCCAGAAAACACAGGGACATATTCCAATTAACTCTTCGCTTATCTAAAATGTTTATAATTCTTGAACCAAGCGTCGCAGAACAATTTTTTTTTGAAAATGCAAAAAAAAAATTCTCAGCGATCTAGGAAAAATATTATTTTGAATTTTTTTTCACAAATTAAAAACACGAGTGTGGGTATATAGTCTTTTAGTTTAAACAAAAGTTTCACGGTAGCGTTACGTTTTGTGCCTGAGTATTCCAGTAAAGAAGAAAATATATTTTTGAGATTTTCAGATTAATTAAGATTTTTAAGGTCAAGATAAGATTTAAGATTCATTAATCATTCATGCAAGGAAAATTTCTAGAAGTTTGGAAGGATTCTCCTATGTTTCCGGTCTTGAAGAGCGGGGATCGCCAATTCGTAAGAAACTACCGTGACATTACTATAGTTTACCTGCTGTTTTATTTCGTCTGATCAACACGGATTCAAGGCTGATGTTCCCTGACAACGAATCTTGTAAACTTCACCCCCTAATTGTATCACTAAGTTAGAATGTCAGGCTCAAGCAGATGTGATATACTCCAATTTAAAAGCCGAATTTGATCGCATTAATCACCGAATACTGCTCGACAAAATTTTACGTCTGAGCGCTTCGTAACAGTTCACATGGCTAAGCTCGAATATGCCCGAAAGGGTTCTGCAAGTGGAACTCGGTTTAAAACTACAAAAAATCTGAAGAAATCAAGAAATAAATCTGGTGTGCCAAAAGGAACTAATTTGGGACCATTTTTATTCATGTTATTCTTTAATGACGCTGCCTCTGCTTTTGGCATTGGTTGCAGGCTGGCATATGCAGAGCTGCCGTAAATACAGATATTTGTGCATGCATAAATTTGGGACCCTAGTGTTTTCTCCGGAGCATTTTATTTTCTCGATCTAACCTTTAAAATAACATTAATAGTTTATTGAGTACTTTAAAGTTCAGGAACATTAGTAGAGTTAGAAATCACAGCAACTGAAATAATTTATGGGTTCCAAGTTTATGCATGCACAAATATCTGTATTTGTGGCAGCTCTGGGCATGTGCTGATGATCTTAAATCTTATATATTTGACGATTCGTTGCATTGAGGATTTTCCCCGTCTTCAAATACTTTTGGACACATTTGTGAATTGGATACATTTGTGAATATAACCAAATGCGAGGTCATTACATTCCATCAGATCAAATCGCGCATCGTATTTGAATCGATGATCACACGATCTTGGTGTCACTCTTGACCCGAAAGTGGCATTTGATCATCATCGTAAATGATAATTTCAAAAGCAACCCGTCAGTTAAGAATTATTGCCAAGATACAGGGTGCGTGACGAATTTTTGCAGCAAATTTCAAATAGCAATTGCTCATAGTTGCGAAACAATATTCAGATAAATATGACAGCACTGAATAGCTTACACTGCTGGGTATCAGATGTAAACAAACAGCGTTGAGTAATCTAAAAAGATATCATAAGCCTACACGCAAAATAATCCACACGTCCTTTCCACGTGAAAAATCACGTAAATTTCTCTACAGGGAGTTACGTGACTTTCAGTTGAACATTATTAGGAAGTACAATAACATCTATCTGATTTCCACGTAAATGCACGCATACTAATGCAAACCACATGAAATTCGCGTAAATAGTACGGTAAAAGTTGGATGCAAAATATTCATATAACTTTTCCCGTAATTTCGACGTGAAAATTATTTTGAGTGTAGTATCGGCCTGAAAAGAAATGGGCAAAAAGATAGACCAAGAAATGCTAAAGAAAAGATTTCCCGTTTGCGATTTCTTTACCACTATGCACCTCACAAGAATTATTATTTCACGTTCAAATGACGCAGTTTTACATGCAAGTGAATTAAAACGACACTTTTCCGTACGGAATAATATCCGAACAATTATTACCACAAGAATAAAATGACAGATAGTTGCTTGCCTTGAAGTTGTCAAAATTTCTTCGATAAATAAGGTTACGGACCCTGTTCGTCATACGAAAACACGATCCATACTTTATTGCGAGTTTTTATAACAATTAATACGCAAATACTCAAGTTTTTTACACCAGATAAATCGGACACATCTTGCCTGTACATGTATACCCATTTAGCCCGAAAAAATATTTTGGAACTTACATTACTCAGTGGAACAATTTTTTATGCTCCAGCGGGAGTTCGTCATACGAAAATTCACTTCGTCATAAACAAGTTTTCTTTCGTTTATCATGAACAGACAGCAATTATTTACAAAAATCTATGCATGTGTTCTTTGAGCCATGTGCAAGTGCTACCCAACTACTATAAAAAAGTGTAAATAGTTTGAATCACAGCTCAAAATTTCAAATAGTTACTCCGAACGATCAGCAGATTCTCTTCGTCATACTCAAAACTAGTAGAAAATTAAGAGAACTTCTATTTTTTTAACACGTAGTATAACATATTCTTTTCCTTGATGGCGAAGAGAAAATCCATGAATATCATTACTAGGTTAGTTTGAATGTAATTCACATCAAAATTGGTTATAATGCTGATTTCTTATCTATATGTCTGAAAAGTAGACGAACCCATCCAGCACCCTAGGAGGGTTTTTCTTGAATTGTTTCTTTTTCAGCTGGATACTAGGCTGGATACAAGAAAAAAATCGGTCGTCAGTAGTCGTTATTTTGCGCGCTAGAGCAGAATCTGCGTTATTGTTGAAGAAAGTATAGTTTTCAATAATAATGTAGATAATAATTAACTCTACAATTGCCTTTTTCACTACTTTTTTGAATTCTATTTCGTTGAGGCGTTGCAGTCAAATGAGCATCTACTGAGCAAAAAAATGAAAATGAAGCCTGATAGGATCGTAGCAACTGGCTCTGCAATTGTCCTGTACTCTAACAGATGGCTGCGAAGTCTATCGTATAAAAACAGAAGGTCAAGTTTCGACAACGGAATGTAGCACTTAGGCTTTGGCTTTGCTTTTCGCAGTCCTGATATCAATCCTTTGGATTATTTTGTGTTGCGTCGTCGAACGGGATACCAATAGGACGCCTCACACCACGCTTAGTTCGCTGAAGGCTAAGATCATCGTCTATGAATTGAAACTTGGTAAAACGTGCATACACGTACCCTTAGGATTCTTTGACAACATGATTTTTTGTTAGACCCTGAATAGATATTTCACCTAGCATGGCTTGCAAGAAAACAACTTTCCCAATTCAACCAATAAATTTTATGGTTAAATTGGGAAGCAATTTAAATTTAAATCCTACACGAAAAGTATAGGAGAAGCGACAAGATGTCGCCGATAGCTCAGCGTTATCTCTTAAAACCGCGCTGCCGGAAGAGGGTGAGCTGGATGAAGCCCCTCTTGAAGACTGTTGGAATACCGTGAAAAAAGCCATTTACAGCATAGAACGTCAGAGAACGTCTTAGGCCGTGTGGCACCAAATCGACGTAACAAATGATTTGGAGTGCCAGCAGATATTGGATGAGGCGAACGCGGCGCGCGTACAAATGCTGCGTAGATCCACACGTGAGAATGTAGAGCAATACAAATAGAAGTGGAGACAGTAAATCCGACTTTTCCAGGAGAAGAATCGCCTCCAGGCTCCAATAGGATAAGGAATGCGGAAAACTCGAGCAGCTGTACAGTTTTCACGACACACAGACGTTCTATCAGAGATAGAACTATAGAACTATCTCCCTTTGTACCGCAGGCCGAAATGTGTAGAGATAAAGATGAAGGTATCTACGATGATACCTACGCAGCACTACGATAAACACCTGAATGGCGTGCAGGCAAAAGACCACAATAGCGGAGGAAGTGACCACATAATTGGTGTAGCAAGTAACGAAGATGTGCTACACCCCTCGATAAGGAATGTTAAAGAAACCATTCAGCGGCTGAAGAACAACAAAGCAGCGGGAAACGAGGGCATGGAAGCGGAACTAATTAAAATGGGCCCGGACAAGTTGGCTAGCTGTTTGCATCAACTGATTGTCAAGATTTGGGATACGGTTCTACCGGAGGAGTGAAAAGACGGGGTTATTTGCCCGGTCTACAAGAAAGGTGATAAGCTGGATTGTGAGAACTACCGAGCGATCACTATCCTGAATCCTCAAAGTGCTCTCCCAAGTCATCTTCCATCGACTGTCGCCAACAGCCAATAGATTTGTGGGAAGCTATCAGGCCGGCTTCATAGAGGGTCGGTCTACAACGGACCAAATCTTCACCCTGCGGCAGATCCTCCAGAAGTGTTTAATTGTTTAATTGATTTCAAAGCCGCATATGATAGTGTAAACCGACTAGAGCTATGAAAAATTCTGGAGGAAAACGGCTTTCCGAGTAAACTTACTAGACTTATCATGGCTACGACAGATGGCTTTCAGTGCTGTTTGAGAATTTCGGGTAGATTGTCGGATCCATTCGAATCTCGCAGGTGATTTCGACTAGGAGATGGTCTTTCCTGTCTGTTATTCAGCATTGCGCTTAAAGGTGTTATAGGACGAGCGGCGATCGAAATGCGGGACACGATTTTCAACAAATCCAGTCAATTTATCTGCTTTGCCGACGAACATTTGAGGCGGTGAAAGATCAGTACACCAGAATAAAAATCGAAGCACAACAAATTGGGTTGAAAATAAATATGTCTAAAACAAAGTATATGCTGGAGGGGCTCTGTAGCCGCAAGGTTACCGAGTCTGCTTTGACAAGTGAATGGTCATGGGTTCGAATCTTAGTAGAATCAGGCCATTCGATGTCAAAGTGACTTTAGCATGGGTTTATTCTCAGGCCCCTCATCGCCCTTCCTTCATGCTGAGTTCTATATTATCCCGATATGGCCTATTGACAGTGCAAAAATGAGACCCTTATAGTAAAAATGCACTGGTTTGCTACGCCAGGGATGACTATAATTGGGGACTGTGCGCTGTCATGTGGAACGAGGTGGGTAAAGTAGAGTAAAGTATTGATAGAAGGGTACCCAATTACACACAAGCACGCATAAAAAAAAAAAAAAAAAAAAAAAAAAAAATTCAATAAGCATATCGCTCATTCAATAGCGACTATAGCCAAAATAAATGCAGTGCGGGTTATACAACAAACACCCGGGCGATATCACAATAGATCTAACCATAATGGTCGCAGTGATGAGTCCATACAGGAAAAAAAAGTATATGCTGGCGGGCAGGACCGAGCGCGACAGGGCACGCTTGGACAATACCATGGTAATCAACGGCGATGATTAAAAGGCGTATTATCAGCGGAAGTATGGCCTACACGGACTCCACAAACACTTGCGGTCGAACAATCTGAGCGTACAAAGTGCACACTGTACAAAACGCTTATTAGACCGGTTGTCCTCTACGGGCACGAAACGTGGACACTGCTAGAAGAGGACCTACGAGCACACGGAGTTTTCGAACGGCGGGTGCTAAGAACCATCTTTGGCGGAGTGCAAGAGAACGGTGTATGGAGGCGAAGAATGAACCACTAGCTCGCGCATCTCTACGGCGAACCAAGTGGTTAAAGTGGTTAAAGTGGTTAAAGCTGGACGGATACGTTGGGCAGGACATGTTGCTAGAATGCCGGACAACTATCCTGGAAAAATGGTTTTCGCATCGAATACAGTAGGAACAGCACGATGTGGCACGACCAGGTGGAGTGAGATCTGGTGAGCATTGGGTGCCCGCGGAACTGGAGACCAGCTGCCATCTAGGCATCGCCTTCTCAATGTATAGCTTTAAAAAGATTGTTATATTTTCCTGTGTAGAAGGATATTTCGGACATTACGAAGCTAAACATTACAGTCACATTTGAACGTCTCTACTGTAAGGTGTTTGTTTGCCTTTGTTTTATTGAATCAGTCTGTATTCGCACGTCTCAAATAGAATGTGTATATAATATGTTTTCTTGCCCGTTCTTCTCGCTTTGTTTGTTTTTCATTTAATGTTTTTTGGTTCATTTTTTTCATTATCATCGTGCTGATGTCGTTTTAAGTGGGCGATGCTATTATTATTTTAAATATTTTCGGCTGTCACGTACATATATATATTTACGGTAATTTTAGTAAACAAATAACTTAAAGTTTTAGGTGTTACAACTTGGAAAATATAGTGTACGTTCATGTTATTTTTATCTTTTTGTAAAACTCAGTTTAATTTAGTGTTGATTTTTTTTCTATGGTTGTAAATACAAGGTACACAGTTGACAACGACATTTATTAGTACAATTTGTTTTTTTTCTTCACTTAGTATAAGCCTTTTCCAGTAAGTGTGCTGATAAAAAACTAAAAAAAGTGTTTCTTACTTTTTATTTTATTTTTCTCAACGGAAACTCACGATTTAATAATTCAAATATTTAGAATTGATTTTAACATTCTAGATTTTGAAGGTATGTCAAATATTACTATAAAAATAAATCTTTTTCGAAACAGTTCTTTTCGGTCTAAACATACACAGACAGTACGGTGAAACTAACGTTCGTGTATAACTAGTTCGAGCAGTTCGTTCGTTTACTAATTTTTACCTTGATTTCTTAAGAACAATTTTGTATCTTTGACGTTGACTTGGTGCAGGGTTTTTTTTTTGTGGATATCATTGATTGGTGATACAACATCTAGGAGACTTATTGTTAAGATTTTACAGTTCTCAACTATAACATCACATTTGTCTGGTGTGAAATGACTGTGTAAAATGATTCTGTTTGTGTGCATGTGTTCGTGTCATTGAATGTGAACGTTGACGTATTCTTCGGTTCAATCGAAATATATTATGTATAGCACCTTCCGGAAGGCTTAATAGAACGACCAGCGAAAACCGATAACTAAGTCGCGATAAATTTGGCACTTTCATCCACGTGGTGCACTCTGGTTTCGAAACGAGTCTTTAGGATACTGTCACGTAAGCTTCGCTTGGATTGAATGATGGCTGAAAACGTTCGTGTTCTCAGATATTGGAGAGAATGCGAGATTGAATGTGCAAACAATTTTATGGAGTTTTATACATTTTGTAATCTTCATGGCACTATTTCTATCGTGTGCGAATTCATCGCTTTGGGGGAATGCTTAGCTTTTGGTAGAATTTTGGGCGAGACGGTTATTTGGTTTGCAAATTACCTTTGGGACATACACATGTAACACGTTTTCTAACACAAAATTAGTTGATTGGCAACGGACTGTTGCCCTTGCACAGCGTTTTGCGGACGTTGAAACGAGGTGGGTTTTTGTCCTTCGTGTCTTTTTGCTTTGAATTGTAGATCGGCTAGCTCCTTTTATTACTTTTCCCTGGACATCTATTAAATATCCTTCTACAGTTCACACCTCCATTAACGTACATTGTGAAACTAACCTACGAAAATAACCGTTAACTTTTTCAATTTTGTTTGTTTTTTTTCGTTCATCATAAATATATAGTCGTGTGTAAGTGTATATGGTTACTCTAACGTCATCTTTTTCAGACAAAAAAAAATGAAACGGACATCGAACAGGAGCATCTGCTGCCTGTTACTTGTTCGTCTTAAGATTCTAGCATTTAGTCTTATTTTGTATGTAACGTGGGTGTAATTTCTAATTGTTTCCTTTGGTTGTATTCATATTTTTATCACTGTTGCTCTTCTCCAAAAGAATCCTGTACGTAACTGTAGTATTTTGTGCTATTATAACCAAACAGTTCGAAATCAAGCTGGTAGATTTCGAGTACCTCTGTTAGAAGCTGCTCGTCAATTTGAGAAAAATATCTGAAATTTTTTTTCGTTAGAAGAAATAGAAAACATTTACATTTTAAAAACAAACCTAGAAACAACATTCCTGGTGTCGGTTGCCGATCGATTTTCAATAGCTCGTGCCTTTTCCTGGGGAAGTTTATTCAACAGCAACGTTTCTAACCCCGCTTGCCGTATTATGTACTCGCTATCCCGCTGCAAAGTCTCGACTTTGGCAATCAGAGTAAAATTGATACTGCACGGTGTGCAAAATGAATAAACCGGACTCCAGTGCTCATCGAATCGGCCACCACTTTTGTAATGACTGACGAGAAATTGTAGAAACTCGCGGAATGTTGGTCCTTTAGGCTGTTTCTGTGAAAATAAGAACTGATAACGACTTTAAAAAAATTAAATAATCAATTAACTTACTTGTGCAAACTTAGTAACTTTTTTGCGAAACTTAGTAACAATCTGTTGCCCAAGCAGTCGGTAATACGTATTGCGAGATCCTTCCAGTTTGTCTCGATAAGCGGAAACCAGCCGTTCGAAAGGCTCACGCACGATTAGAAACGATATAGTATTTGCTAGATTATCGTTCAGTTCGGAAGTGCGTGGTCGAGGAAACCGCCTACGAGCAAGGTCGATAGGAGAGGCTCGTGTTCGCTGGAGAAAACGTGTATCGTATCCTCCTTGAAAAATAAAAAAAAAACTATCAGCATGGAAGCCAGCTTGGACCATTTTTGTTTTATCTTACCCAAAAGATTGAAATAGTACATCCACGCACTGCTGCCGGCCTTGAAAATGCTGCACCACGCCAATCCGTGTCCGGGTGAAATGAAGAACTCCCAAGCATTCGGTGAGTATTTACCGATGATCCGGTGCTCTGCGCAAACATTCCACAGCACCGACCGGCGGTCGTTAAAGTCGGCCTCGGCTGCGGCGTTCATTTCCTCCGAATACTCGTAGACCGGGTTCAGTGTCGAGTGGTTGCTGTATCCGCCTGAACGATCGATGCCGGGCTTAAGAACATCTATCGGAGACGGTTGACGTTGGTGTTTTGCTAAGCCTTTCTTACCCGATCGGAACGATCTGGCATTGGCTGGTGCTTTGTGCTGTTGTTAGGAGTAAACACGTGACAGTAAATGTATCTTTACTATTCGGAATCATATTTGGTGAATCAGAAAATAGAACAACATAACAAAACCCCGAATTGATGTAAAAATCTATGCAGTTTTTTCGCGAAAATAAATATCAAATTCATGTTAATGTAAGGAAGAATTCTTGAAGTTTAAAGTAAGTTTGAAACAATCGTCATTCGATACTCACAGCCTCACTTCTTCCGTTGATTTTGTTCCGGTTGGTGGACAGGGCCGTCATCGATTGCCGCAGCAGTAGCATAAAGTAGAGCCCAAACACCACAAACAGCAGTACCACTTTCAGGCAAAGATAGAACCGTCTTCGGTTCCATTTCAGCGGTAACTTAAAGAAGCTCATTTTACGCCGTTTGTACGGAAGATGTTGAAGCTGCTGGTACTGCCACTGATGCTTGGACTGTGGTGGGTCATGGCAGTGGCCCGGTTGAGCCGTCGATTCCTCTTCCAACGCTCCTATTTTGATCATATCGAATCGTAAGCTTGTATTTGTCGGATGCAATAGAACAACTTCGCTGAGAATTGCACAAGAAGACAATGCTGCCGCTCGGTTTTACGCGCATTTTATGTTTTTCGTTCGGTTAGCCACCCCACTGCGCCCTAGCAGGGGTGACTGTGGTCTTGGAAAAGGAAACAAATGCTATTTTCTTGTATTTTTTTGATTGCTTCCTACTTAACAAGGCAAAACTGCGTTCTGAACAATCATAACCTCACCACAGCAGATCAGGATCAATTGATGATTCATTTAAAAAATCGATTCTGCCAGATTTCGCAGATAGTTCGAACTGATAAACTAAGCAACACAAAACACCACTTCTCTGTAGTTAGTTTTATGATTTAATAGCTGATTTTTCACCAAAATAACAAATTGCACATGTTATGTACTTTTGGGTGCCAACCATTACTTTATCACTGATAGCACAAGATTCTCGAAAAGCGAAGAAGTGTATGTTTCTTTGTTTCCGCATTCAACTACTACCGAACTTTTCAGCAGTGCACGAGCAAAGTTGATTTGGCATTTAAAACTTAGGCATATCCTTCGAATGCAACGTCGTATCACAGGCGTAATAATTCAAGCCTAGCACACTTCCCTTCGGATAGTTTCCTTTTGCTGATTAAACTATCCGCGAAAAAAAAAGTAGAAAAGTCACTGCTTCGTTCACCATTCGCCTCACTCGCTACACTTTTGCTGAAATAGAGGGCGGTAATGGTGGTCGCGTAGTGATGTTGGCAGAAAATCCAAAGGTTTAAAAATAGCTCGCACAAGGATGATGATAACCATAATAATAACAATAACGAGCAGGGAACTCGCAGGGAGGGCCGACTTCCGCCGATAGTTCACATCACTTGTCCTTGGCTGAACGGAGGATGAACTAAATCGCCAGGAAAAACATTGGTTTGAACGAACGAACGAACGAGCGATGGGGTGTACACCTTGTTGAATGCAGTCTGAAAAACAGAATGAAAAGTTCTCCCTTTTTCTTCTCGTCCTGTCCTGATTAGTGTAGAGGTACGACGGTCGACGAAAAGCGCTCTCACTATCGTGTGGTTTGAAATTGACTGTGCATCGTCATATCAGGTTTTCCCGGAGTTATGTGCAGGAGTGTGCTGATATGGTGGCAAATATGAAGCGAACGTTTTTCTCTTTCTCTCTCTTGTTAAAATGATGAGCGAAAATCTGCGACCTGCCACTGCGAGAGAAGCCACTGTTGTCGGTTAAAGGAAAAACATGACACCAAGACATTTGCGGCGCTGGTGGGTGGTATGATGGGTTGAAAGCTTCCTTCACGCAGTTGGAGCGTTGGAGTGATTAAGAAAGAAAGCTGCAATGTGAAAGACGCAAAAGCTTTGTTTTTACCGTGATGCGGTAGCAAGTCGCAATTTGAAAGTGTATTTTTCTTTTAAATTGCTAAATTTTCGAATATTCGAAAAAAAAAATAATTTTCGTCCAAATATATAATTTTATGGATCTTTCTATCAATTGACGTGTTTGAAGGATTGCAGCCCCAAGCAGCAATTTGTATCTCTCTAGTTTTGAAACTATATTTATCACGGCTACATTCCGTTATCGAAACTTGACCTTTTGTTTTTATACGACAGACTTCGCAGCCAGCTTTTAGAGTACAGGTCAATTCCAGGGCCAGTTGCTACGATCCTATTGACTCTAACAGCCTCTCTCAGCCGAGATTCAAACATACGACGACTGGCTTATTAGGACAGCCTACCTCGAGGCAAACTGGGAGGCAAAATGTTTCATAAAGGTGTTTTAAAATTACAAATGACGTTATTAAACCTTTCGAATGAGAGCTTACAGCACATACTGTTGCTTTACCAAAGTTATACAATAAAAGTTCTTCATTGTTACCAAATGCAAATAATAATGTCTAAAATTAAAAAAGAAGAAAACTTATCCAATTTAATTCTACTATGTATCCTTTATTCACGACAGATACGTATTTCACCTACGACTTGCAGGCTTCCTCAGTGTCTGTTTTCGAAAACAGACACTGAGGAAGCCTGCAAGTCGTAGGCGAAATACGTATCTGTCGTGAATAAAATATACATAGTAGAATTAAATTGGATAAGTTTTCTTCTTTTTTAATTTTAGGTTTCGTATTCTACTCCAGACGCTCCAAAAACTTCAGTAAATAATAATGGTTTCCCAAAAAAGTTAGCACGCGATTCACTTCTTCAAATTAGAGTGTAGAAACACATCATTCAAATGTTTCAAATGTTGTTATTGGTAATACATAACTAAGGCCACGACTTTCGTATCGGTAAAGATCCTTGCATCGGTTGCTGTTATAAAAGCCGTGCCAATAATGACTAAGAAAATTTATTTTATCCCGGCTTCCTGCGGGGTGCTGTTGTTGGAAGTTTTTGTTTTTTGTAGATAACATTTACTGCCGCTATTTGCATGATAGTCCAATTTTCTACTAAATTTCCTATATAAATGCGAGTAGTGGCAGTATAGAATATTTTTAATAATGTATGCCTGTTTTTAATCAACGTTCAAACAAATCAAGGAAAGAAGATCGAACAACGTGTGTCGTATAAGAGAATATTTTACCTTGTTTTACCCTGCAACTTGTATTGATATCTGAGGAAGTATTAATCTCATTTAGCAAAAAACTTATCAGATATGTCAACTGTTGTGTTTCAGTATTATTTCATTAAATTTGATTTTTTCGTTTTATATCATCCCCCAAGATCGTTGTCCAGCAATATAAAACGATGAATATATCTTAACGAAAAAAGCAGCTTTGGCCCTTGGGCTTAAACGTCTTAAGACTTGACCCTTCTTTATCGACAGGCTTCACAACCGGCTATTAGAGTACAAATATCCAAACGAAAGTTAGGTACTCCTAAATAAATTTCACTTTGCTGAAGTTGAAATCTTTCGTGATTTTTAATATAAGAAAAGTTACTTCTAGCTCCTATCTGCCTCGCGCACATGTAGAAATGAAATAGACCCCACAGTGGTCCTCAGCACTATCAGTCTTATCAGCAGCTCCTATCCCTACCTCCTCGTGACAGTAGGCGGAAAATGAGCAACCTTAATAGTGATCGGGAAGCCAATCCTGCTGAAAACTTGGGTCACATACGAACAGGGATGTACGAACTCATACGGATGCTGAGTGTTGATACGAGGAGTATCCTTGTCAACCCTGTGCGTCTGTCTCCATGTCAGGTGCGGCTTCTTCTAGCTTGACGTTTCTTCATTATAGTTAGCACCCGCGTTCCAGCTTAGGAGCAGCTCACGACAGTGTTTGATCTAGAGCAGGCTGCTAAATTTAGAAACGTGTTGTCCCATTACAAGACTCGGTAGCGTGACCCCAATAAAATAAGCTACCTAAACGAAAATACAGTAATGACCCGATTTTGTCACCCCCATGATGAATTTAGGGGTGACAAAAACGGGGCAGTGACAAAATCGGGTATTTTTTCAATTTTTATTTTTTTGCAGATAACTTAGAACGAACTACATATACTTCATTCTGATCACTTTTAGGACATGTCGCACTTCCTTCTACCTCTCTGTGCACATTTGTCACCTTTTCACAGCACTCCCAAAAGTATGAAAACACGCGTTTTTTAATTGCGCCGAAATGGTTGATTATACTGGTTAACTATGTTCAGAGAAATTTCACAGCGTAAGAAGCTCTTTCTTATGGTATGAACGATTCTTTGATTAACCCCCCTAAAAGTAAGATAGAAAATTTATTTTTCAGGCACTAAGAGATAGAGCAAAACAATGTTCTACAAAACTTTTGAGAAGATTATTATAAAGAACTTTGCCAAAGAAAGTAACCTTCTAGCTATTATAGTTGTGGAGATAAGAAACAACTTTTGTGGAAACTCCACGATAATCAACTTGTTGAACACAGTTCTTTTCACAGTGTTTTAACACATTTGACATACTAAGCTTTTGATAAATCAAAAGCGTGACAAAATCGGGTAAAAAACGTGACAAAATCGGGGCAAAAACGTGACAAAATCGGGGGTGACAAAATCGGGGAGTGACAAAATCGGGGAGTGACAAAATCGGGTTACCACTGTATTACGAAAAATCAAGAAAATCGACTTGGAATCAGGCCTTCGACCGATCCTTTTTTTCTACCGCAGTCACACCAACGCGCATTCAAGTTCACACCGTCCGTTTAGAGGTGGAATACGAATGCTATGCATAACACAACTGGCATTTTGCTCAGTCAAACGCCGACTGCACGCTGCAGAACGAACGGCTTCTAAAACTTTTTGACATTTTCGTTTCGATCAAGTTGCCTTTACCGTTTGGAGCAGCGAATGACTGCAAAACAGTCAAATGACTGGCAATCACCACGCTACGAAAAGCAACCGCACAATCGTATGATTCAATACTACAAAAAAACAACCACTACATGTGCATGGAAGAAGTCGGTCGGACTCCGTCCAATACAAACGAATATTTTGCTTGCGTCCGACCGACGTCCGGGTGACAAACTATTACTGTGAGCAGCCGATTTGGAGACAAAAAGAGAAACGAAAAAATACGTCACCGTATGCTTCCAGTCAGTTTGCAGTTTATATTCTCAAAGCGCAAAGCAAAACGGGAGATCGCCTGTTTGCTTTTGCTGAGATGCCGCATGAATTGTACGACGGCAGCAGCGCAAGCGGCAGTTTGACTGGATTAAAAAAACGGTCAAATGATCGTTCAAAAATCGGAGTTTGAATGCGGAAAGTTCGCATTCACGGCAGTCACATTCAACTTGCGATCCCTTTTTAAGCCCTGCTTGGAATATTCGACATCGACAATGGCGACGAAATGACATGCTTGGTACATAAAACTGCAGATCATTGAATTTCGTGGGTGGCATCAGAGTGCTGCTCAAACAGATTGCAACATGCCCTGCCCATCGTATACGTCCAGATTTAGTCACCTTTTGGATACTGGGTTCGCCATAGAGCTCTGCGAGTTCATGGTAGATTTGTTGAAGATCTTGCCCCGCGTGTTGATGTCCGCTCGGTTCATAACACCTTGTAGGGCTATGTTGAACAGCAGGCATGAAAGACCATCACCTTGACGAAGCCCTCTGTGTGATTCGAATGAACTTGACAATCCACCCGAAATCCGAACACAGCATTGTGTACTATTCATCGTAGATTTAATCAGTTTGATGAGCTTCCTGGGGAAGCTGTTCTCGTCCATGATTTTCCATAGCTCTTTCTGGTCGATGGTATCATATGTGGCTTTGAAGTCAACGAACAAATGGTGCGTGGGAATTCACGGCCCTTTTGGAAGATCTGCCGCAGTGTAAATATTTGATCCGTTGTAGATCGACCTTCAACGAGGCCGGTTTGATAAGTTCCCACAAATCTGTTCGCAATTGGGGATAGTCGGCGGAAAATGATTTGGGACTGCACTTGATAGGCGGCATTGAGAACGCTGATCGCTCGTTAGTTCTCACAGTCCAATTTGTCGCCCTTTGTATAGATCGGGCAGCCCCACTTTTCCACTCCTCCGGTAGCAGTTCCGTATCCCAAATTCTAAAAATTAGCCGGTGATTACAACCGGCCAACTTTTCTGGTCCCATTTTAATAAGCTTCGCTCCGATGCCATCGTTCCCAGCAGACTTGTTGTTCTTTAGCTGCATGATGGTTACGCTTGGTTACGGTTACAGGTAGTTACGCTTAACAAGTTGTCGTTGTGACTCTTACCTTTTGTCCAATGCTTGGTTCGGCCCATGCACCTTCCAGCATTGGACAAAAGGTAAGAGTCACAACGACAACTTGTTAAGCGTAGCTACCTATTACCCCCCCCCCCCCTTCCTTTCCACTCTTTCCCCCTCCATTCCCAAAAAAATCTTTCTTCATTACTTTCCCTTACCGTCCCTTCATCAATTGTAGAATCATCGTTTCAAAAAATGTTTTGATGATATTCTAACAGTCTTCGAGAGAAGCTTCGTCCAGCTCGTCCTCTCCGGCAGCGCAGCTTCGAGTGAATGCGCATAGCTTGCGGCGACATCTGGCTGCTTCAGCCGCGCGAGATCTAAGGATCTGACGTCGAGAAGTGCCGACCGTCGATCAAAACGTGGTCGATCTGTGGTTCTGTCTGATTTGGTGACCTCCAGGTGTACTTGTGTAGGATTCTGTCCTGGAAGAAGGTACATACTACGTACGGCCAAATTGGACGCGGCAAAGTCGATAAGTCTTAGGCCCGTCAGCTGGTGTGCGCTGAACCCTCCAATCACCGGTTTGTATTCTTCCTCCTGGTCGGCCTGAGCATTGAAATCCCTGATGACGATCTTGATATCATGTTTTGGGCAGCGTTTGCATTCACTCTCCAACTGCGCGTAGAATTCATTCATGCTGTCATCGATACTTCAGAGGTGAGGGCTGTGCACGTTGATGATGCTTATATTGAAGAATCGGCCCTTGATTCTCAACCTGCACATACGAGGATTGATTGGCCACCACCTAATCACCCGTTTCCGCATCTCGCCCATCACTATGAAAGCTGTATCCAACTCGTGAATGTAGCCGCAGCTCTGGTAGATGGTATGTCCATCTCTGAACGCACGTACCGTTGTGTTCTTCCAACACACCTCCTGCAGTGCTACGACGTCGAACTTGTGACTCTTCAATACGTCGGAGAGCACTTGAGGGTTATTTTGGAAGTTGAGAGATCGGCAGTTCCACGTCCCGAGTTTCCAATCTGTAGTCCTTTTTCGTTACCTTCGGAAACCCATTATTCCAGTCCGAATTCCTTGTTCTTCGTTCCGTGCTTTAGTATTTTTCGTGGCGGCGGCTTGCAAAGCCTGCTACACCAACTGAGCTCGAAAGAGCCCTCCTTCCCTGTCGGCATAATACATTGGCTTCCATCGGGTTTGGTTACCCGATCTCCACCAAGGTTGCTGGTATCCCGGCTGGTATCACAAAGAAGTAGCGATAGGAGTTGCTGAATAAGAAGCTATGAATGGATCTATTTTATGCCTAAAGGTGCACAAGGCACCGACGGTACGCATTGTTCAGCCCATACATCTGCTTAAGTGGAGGAACTGTAAACTGAGAAAAACAACCAGAATTGAGTTTCATCCTCAGAATTCTATCACGTATGACGTAGGTACAAATTCACCCACACAGTTAACTGAACGTAATCCTACTCACAAGGGCTTTTCCCTGCTCCAATCATAAAAAAGCATAGAGATAATAAAATACTTTAGAATCTTTAAAAAAAACTTCCGTGGAGCACTAAACTGCAAATTTTTCTTAACAGTGTTTCATATTCAGTGTCAAATTCAAATTTACGTCAAGCTGAGTAATCTGTGCCATGGGACAAATGCATGAAATGCACATAGACGAAGTTAAAGACGACTTCCGTTGAATGGTTTGACTATCCTTGGCAGAAATAGGCAACAAACTTCTTAGGTTTCATTCAAACTACTTACTAAATGGTTTAATTCTTAGCCGCTAAACCTTAGATGCTATACACGCTGAGTAGAGAATAAACTGAGCTGCGTGACTTTTCGAAAGGAAAAGTTACGAGAAGAGGGCTTTTGTGGGAAAAATTAACATTTTTTTTCTCGAAAGTCCAAAGTTATTTCTGGTTAACCACTCTCACTCTAATACGCAGTACTGTTTATGATTTATTTGATCCCTTAAACCTCAACACAGCAATTCCCGGTTAAAAATTTGATGCACAAAACAGTTCTTCCACGTGCTTTCTTCTTTCATTTTCTATCACTCCAAGTAGTCCGTAGCAATTTCGCTTAACTATTCCTTGTAATTTAGATCCCAATCACTGTTTTTTACTATGATTCTGTATGTGCAACTTGAAAAATGCAATCTCTAAATTGTTTAACTGCAGCGCCATAAATCAAAGCCAAAAACTATCTTCCAGTTGAAGCTAAAAATTTACACTAATTTAACATGTGAATTATTCCGTTTCGCTAATTATAGAACCGTCATTAATAACACCGTGCAAACTTCTGGCTAGAATTGTTACCATTCATCGCTAAATTATTAACGTTTCAGGAGGTATTTTCGATACTGCTTCTGGAGGTTTTTTCGCAACCAAACCGACTCTAATCCACCTAACGGTGATTATATGGCTTTTTTACATAACTGAATATATTATGATTACTTTAGTTGTATTTTGACGTGACCCATGGCCCGTAAAAGTATCCGAAATCAACGGTATTCCTTCACTTGATAAATATAAGAACAGAAAAATAACATTCGAAACATTAACAGCAAAAAACGGATAAATCATCTGAGTTAAATGATTTTTTTCGGTGAGTTTTGCCAGCACATTCCCATAACGAAGTCGTAACCTTTCCTCAATGTGAGAAAGTAGTCGAAAACGATTGCACGAAATCCAATTGAATGTTTTTCCCAATCACCGGCAACAGGTCTTGGTTCTTGGATTGGAAACCTTGCACGAGCCCAAATATTGACAGTGGGTATACAATATAGCAACAGCACCCACGTGTTACAGACGGAGCGCGGCACAAATGATATTTGGATGTAAAGCAGAGTTGTTTTTGAGCATCTAACCAGACTTTTAATAGTGGGTTAGTATTTTGTGCGTTTTTCCGTCTGGTTAGTTGTCCTTCGAACACACCTCTTTAAGGCATATGTAAAATGCGCGCGATGAAACCATTTCCTCGTCGTGCTGTAGTATCTAAAATATTGGTGGTTGTGTGTATTACAACTTAAATTGACGGTATGCAGATATATTACTTAACAAACATGCAAATGGAACACGATGCGATGTCTAAATATAGCAACGGCCACAAAGTGTCGTTCTTCCTGGCCCTGCCGTAGAGAACGGGAATCCTTGGGCTAAAGCATTTTGCCTACACCGCTTCCGCCCGATGTGGTGGCATCTTATTCATTACGTTGCCACGTGGATACCGCATTGAATAGCGAGAATGATAATGAGGAGTAGCTATATCCAAGTAGGGGCTTTTCCAACCAAAAAAATCAAGGAGGTAAATTGCATTTGGGTTTGAGTTCTCTACGTAAATTTTTCAAAGAATATTTTTTTTAATTTTTTTGATCTGACAAAGCTGGCATACTAGATACTAATAGTTTCTCTTAATTCTCTTAATTTCACAGCATCACGGCGTCACTTTGAGATTGCGTTTCGCATGTTCGACCTTAACGGCGATGGAGATGTGGACAGTGAGGAGTTCGAAAAGGTAGCAAATTTGATTCGACAGCAGACCAGCATCGGCAACCGGCATAGAGACCACGCGAATACTGGTAATACGTTCAAGGTTAGGCGCAATCATGTTTTTTTATTTATTTTTGGCACGTGTTAACCTTTACCTGCTTTCAGGGTGTAAACTCCGCTTTGACTACGTACTTTTTTGGACCTAAAAATGATGAAAAATTAACAATAGAGAAATTTTTAGATTTTCAGCAGCAGCTTCAAAGAGAAATTCTCACTCTAGAATTTTTACGTAAGAATCCGGATGAGAACGGTAATATTAGCGAGTCAGACTTTGCCGAACTTTTGCTAGCGTATGCTGGCTATCCACAAAAAAAGAAGATCAAGAAGATCAAGCGCGTGAAGAAAAGGTTTGTGGCACGTTAAGTTCTGTTGCGTTACGTAGTAGTTTTACAGTTTTTTTACGTTACTATTTTACGTATTGGCAAATGGTAGATTCCGCGATCACGGTGCCGGCATTTCGAAGGAGGACTACCTCAACTTTTTCCACTTTCTAAACAACATCAACGACGTCGATACTGCTCTAACTTTCTACCACATTGCCGGTGCGTCCATTGATCAGGCCACACTGAAACATGTGGCGAAAACGGTAGCACTGGTAGAGTTGACCGATCACGTCATTGACGTTGTCTTCACGATATTCGATGAAAACAGTAAGTATAGTCTCCGTCCTAAAAGAAATGATTTTTCATATGTTCGTTTAAATTGATTACACCAACGATTCAAATCTTCCCCAACAGTGGATGGTCAGCTAAGTAACCGTGAGTTTGTGGCGGTAATGAAAAATCGACTTCTGCGAGGCTTGGAAAAGCCAAAAGATACCGGATTTGTCAAATTAATGCATTCGATTCTCAAATGTGCCAAAGATACTAAGCCCGTCCTGTTGGATTTGTAAGTATAATAGCAATTGCGGTAGTAGGTATGTGTTCATCGTCCACCGTCGCAAAGGCAACGTATTTCAAAGGAGTGTTAGAAATATGAAACATGCAAATCGGTCTTAGACTTTCACATTCGCTTGAAAAGCACCTGCATTTTCTTTTCAACTGTCATCCGTCTCAGTGTGTGTGTGACTGTCTGACCTCGTCTCTATGAAGTTTGTACTAAATTATGTTGTTATGTTTAACTTGCTTCGGGTTAAATGTCCATTAAAGTACTTATTCTGTTCTGTGAATGTCGTGAAGTCTTGATGATCCGAACTTCCTTTCTGTGCGTTGTCAGTGTTAGAGATTTTTAACTCATGCGGTTGGTGGTGGTAAGCGGTGGTATGTTCGTGGGTGTCTATTTATAATTAACTCAACTGCTTTTAATATGTTAATATGTGCTTTTAATAGTTCAAGGGTAACGCAATATCGGCGAGTCATATTGGCCTAGGTAGATACTTTTGGTTTTGAATCCGGTATTAATCGATTCGAATTATTGGCCGGTTCTAACCGGGTAATTTTTCAAGTCTTTTCCCTTCACGCCTTGTGCAATCCTAATTTCGACCTAAAAAGCATCGACGCCCCACCTCACGACTTTACGACAGTTGGCCTGAACCATAGTCAAAAAGCAAAGCCATGGGTTTATACCGTCTTTAGACATTACCCTTCTTTATCGACAGACTTCGCAGCCGGCTGTTAGAGTACAGGAAAATTACGGGGCCAGTGCAACGATCCTTTTGACTCTAAATAGCAAGCACCGCCTAGCCGAGATTCGAACATACGACGACTAGCTTGTTAGACCAGCATCGTACCTTGAAGCTAACTGGGCGGGTATCAGAACCATAGTCATGGCCGATGAAAACACGGATGGCGGAAGATTCTTCAACTTGTTCGTGGTCTTGGCGACCAGATTCTTTTCCGTTCTGGCCACGAAATTATTTAAGTAGATCCTCCGTTCGGGGTTCGTTCAAAAGTTTTCTATCAGTCTCACCTGGGACATGTTGGGAGAGTTGACGGTCATCGGCACAACGGGCCGAGGCCACGTCAGACCTGAAGACCACATCTTCCTCCATGTAATAGTGCTTGATGAAGGCGGCAACTTCCCGTAGGCATTTCGTACTGTATATCTCCCCGTTCACCACAAGCCCCGAAGGAAAGACCAGCGGCTTGGACATTTCCTTCTTGTTGCCACAGAAGGACCTTCTTCGGAGACTTGATATGGGAGATACATTTCACGTCATCGCTTACCTCTTTCGCGGCGTACATAAAGTCATCCATTATGACCACGACGTCGCGCTTCGCCGCAAGAATGTTCATCCGGTCCTTCTGGGTGATTGCCCGCTGCTTAGACACGGTCGGCCTCGATTGACACTTCCGCGTAAAAGTGCCCATTTTGACCAGGTAGTTCTTCGTCGGATGGCAGATTGCTTTAACTTTCCGGTCTAAGGCGTGGAATGCTTCAGGGATGCCGCTTCAGTTTCTGCTGCACTTCATGATGGCGCAACACCGTCGGGTGGCCGAAACCAGGCTTCCGCTCGACGCTTCCGGCTATGTCAAGAAGGAAGAGGTGGTTGTAAATGCTGAATCGGTCATATCCGGCGAGTACGAAGTGCCTCACGATGTCCAACTTCTTCACTCTGTGATAGAGCTGGCAGTACGAACAAAGCGTCGAGCACAGTTGCTTGACAGTTTTCGCCACAGCTGCAGTAAATCAACGGATAACGCCGTCAAACTTGTTCTGTACACAACAGGATTGTTACGATTAAACGTTAGTAAATCGATCATAAACCGATAGTCGAGTCGCAAGAGCATGGTTTATGTTTTTATGTTTTGTGTCAAGCATGCTAACAATTTCTGTGTAAATAATAATTTATTCATTAAATGGAGTGAGGAAACATACAGAGCTCTTTTTTGCATTTTCAGCCATTCTCGAAGACGTTACTATCCTTGAATTTTACAAGAAATCCGGTATATGGATAACTGGCGAAGATACTGCCTGCCAGAGGTAAACTTAACTGAGATCCTCAAATCATTATACAGCGTAGTCCGATGATAAGAAAGCAATTGCTTTCAAATATCGTGAATTTGTTTCTTACTTGTTAATCTCAAAAGAGCTGTGGTTTACCTATTAAATTTGGCATTTTTTAAATATTTAGTATGTATAATTAGATAACTAGCACTTATTCGTATGGTATGGTAGAAATATCACCAAGTCTCCTAGTGAGTGTTAAATACAATTTTAATTATGTTTATTTTTATCTGGCTAGCACATTACCACATCGTTAGATTTGATTGAGAAGCATAAAGTATTCGTTTATTATCGTATTTTGTTGTAATTACTTATGTAAATGAACCAACTCGTATTCAATGGTCATGTGATTTTTAAATAATTCATAATAAAAATGCAAAAAGAATTACAAAGGCTTGTTTCCGTAGTTTTGTAACCGTTCACATTTCTGCTGAGATTTGTAATCATAGATTGGGTTTGATATGGTTTGATTAGTATTTTATTTTTATTTTAATCGCGATACATAAAACACTCAAAGTAAGTTAAATGGCATGCAATTTTGTGTGAGACTTAATGCTTCGGTGAAGCACAACAGACAACAGTCATTTCAAAATACCCGAATGTGATAGCATAAAAGGGAATAAAGTAGAGAGCATAGCTCTGAAGTTCCCTTTTTTATGATTCATGCTGTGTAGTCATTTTTTGTTGTGTTGTTTATATTCGGCACTGTCAATTGGGCCGGTTTCAGTCAGGCGAAAGCCAATCTATTTTTATTTTGTGCATTGGAACAGCTTCCATGAGAAAATCCGCATTTCGATCGATCCAATAGTTTTATAAGTGTTGTATATCTTTTAAAAAAATAGAACAAAATGCTTCCTGAAACGCTAGTCTTTGGAGTTGCACTGATAGTAACCGGATTGGTGCTATTCTTGCTGATTTATTTTGTATCCTTTATCAAAAAATTATAATCTTCATATTTATCCGAATCACGAAACTGAGCAACAATTTTCCTTAACCGAGTTGAATGCAGGTAATTCTACTATCGGACCTAGAGTGCGACCATCTGAACGCCCAGGAGTGCTGCTCGAAGCTTAACTGTTGGGTTGTCCCGAAAGTGGCAGCCCACTGCTTTGTGTCGTTCATCGTCCTGCTCAATGGCAACTGGATCCTGTTCCTAGTAAATCTGCCGATCATTGGTTGGCTACTTTACGATCTGTTCAAAGTACCGGCCGGTAATCTGGGCATCTACGACCCGGCTGAGATCCACAATCGAGGCATGGTGCAGAAGCACCTCCGAAATACGATGATCGAACTAGTATTTTATTTGATTATATTTTTCGTCTATGTGTATTGGTACGTTTTCATTATTATTATTGTTATTATCGTTTTTCCTAATTATTAAAATATCCATCTATTTTAGTATGATCATCGCTTTGCTGAAGGGAGACCCTATCCGGCGACACGAAGAAGAAGAGTTTGTGACAGATTTCTAGCCGTCGATGAACCAGCTTAGTCCGATGACTAGGCAGCGTTTTCGATTTTAGATATTTATTATTACTGTTTTGCATAATCTCAAACGTGTGGATTGTATAAGTATTTTAATTTGACGGTTCCTAGCCGTTGTGTGTCGTAGAACTGAAACTTCGTAGAAATGTCATCAATGCTCATTAGTAATAGGAATACTTTTAATTGCGTTTATTTATTCATACGACCACCGCACTTTTACAGCGTCATGCAAATTTGTTCGAAAAGTTGAAAACGTAATTTGGCAATTATGTATACTAATTCGCCAATTTTTTATTTTGCGAACATTGGCAATTTTTGGAACAATCGATTAAGGAATTTTAAATTTGCAGTGGTTTCAGTAGTGTTAATTGAGGGAAGCCCAAAGTGATCTAAAAATAATATAAAATAAAAAGAACAATTACTACAATATACCACAGAAATGAAGAATAACTACAACTTGTTCATTTAATAGTTCCAATTAAGCCTCTCTGTCCCAAGGTAGCACAGATGATCCATGGTTTCGGATCATTAAATCAACCGGTTAAATTTTTGATGCTTTCTAATGTCGATGCTCTCTAACGTTCTATTTTAAAACATAATGGAAACTTTGTTGTATAAGTGGAATAGTTATGTTTGAGAAATTGCTTATTAATAACTTTTCCGAAGATCAAAACCTATAAACAACTCAAACACCTTTGGCGCAGAGAGGGTTAATTACCTCTTATATTCTTTTGACAGTATGAATTAAGGGATTGAATATTTCGTCTTTAGTATTGTATCTCCATGCTTTCGATCTTTAAAGCACAATTTCATTACCAGAACATGTGCTAAGTCGGCACTACTAACAGAACCACATGGATAATCTGGTAAATCTAATGAAGCCCTATAGCCCGCTAAATACTTCCATCATGTGACAAAATATAGTTAATAGTCATGAATCTGATATTTTCAAGTACGCAATCATTGAATAAAAATCTGTATATTTGACAAGTGAAAAAAACTTTAATTATCGTATTTAAATTGAATTACGACTTATGGTTTAACTATATGCTTGATAGCACCGCCCAGCGGTGATATGAGCATACGACGATTGGCTTGTCAATCAGCATCGTACCCCGAAGTTATCTGGGAGGCATAACTTAGCGCAGTAATAAATTGTATGACATAATAGTCCATTGTGATGTGTCTAAGGAAATGTCATTATCAGATCACAAGCAAATATGGTTGACCTCTTACGTGGAAGTTTCCAGATCCTAGGAAAACTAATTGGAAGCTCGGTAATAGCAAGTCACTGTGTAAAAAATTCCAATTTGATCAAAATATTCAGACAATACAAAAACTAGACACTGCGGCCGATTTACCCAAGCAACCTAAAGTTAGATTTTTACTTAAAAAACGAACTCAGAAGTTTACATTTGGTTCACTATTAGTTCCGCGGAATTTTATGGCTGCTTTATATGGAACTATACGTGTAAACCGAACTTACGTACCGCTAGATATTTCAAAACAACTTTTTAATTCCTTTCAAAACAACTTTCAAGTTCACATTAATGTCTTAAGAAACTTTTTATGAACTCTGACAAAGTTTAACGAAAGCACCGATCGTTCTTTTAATCAGCGTGAAAGTTCACGACAAATTTTTCTATTTGACTGTTAATCAGCGTTGTAGCTTGTAACTATAAAAATATTTATTTACAGAATGATTATTTCTAGGAGTGAACTTGATTGATCTAGGTAACATGAAACGTTTGCTTCTTGGGTGGAAAGATCTTTAGGTGGTGAATCTTTAGGCTATAAATCGAAATTGTCATCTAACGAAATTGTCTAACCAAATATCGCAAATGTTAGCTGGCACTCAATTGCTCAATTCGAAAATACCCTACAGCGAATAAAACGCCTACTTCGAAGTGGATGGAAGGGTCTCGAATAAGATATTAGGCCGTATGAATAAAACATATAGAGCAAATGCTCCCATACGATTTAAACGGGAAAAGCAAAGTAAACTGTTTTATTCATACGGCCTATTAACAGGATCTCCGAAATTAATTCTGAAGAATATTACTTCACACAAAAATCAAAAACTCGTTCGAAGAATTATTGTTTTGTCAGAATCTGGTGAAAGAGTCAGTCAACTAGATTTCATTAGTACTATATACGTTTTTATAAAGCACCAACGTTATGCATTCGCACGTTCATGCTGCTGATCGAAGAATTACCTATTTTATTTCGGAAATGTATTCTCACACACATTTTCGTTAGAAGCTTAATAAGGTCTAATCCTCTTGCACGCCGCCAAAGATGGTTCTTAGCACCCGTCGTTCGAAAACTCCGACTGCTCGCAGGTCCTCTTCTAGCAGTGTCCACGTTTCTTGCCCGTAGAGGACAACCAGCTTAATTAGCGTTTTGTACAATGTGCGCTTTGTAGAGGGGCTCAGATTGTGCGACCGCCAATGTTTGTGGAGTCCGTAGTAGGCCCTTATCAGCGGAAGTCGCCTTTTAATCTCACGGTTGGTCCACGCATCAAATTCTCGTGGATTTCAGAGCAGCATTCCATACAGTTGAACACGAACAGCTATGGCAGATAATGCACGAGTACGGTTTTCCGGGCAAACTGACTGATCAAAGTTCGCAGACGACGTCTATCTCTATAGCATTACTAGAAACCTTGGGGCCGCGGAGATAATCTTCCAAACAGCGGTTTACTAATTGGAGAGATTCCAATCGTACACTTGGCGAAAGTTGGAAGACACGTCGTAACGATGGCGGACGACTGGGTAGTGAAATCCGTTCTCTTCAAGAACCCCACCAGCACCAGAAATAGAGGGGGTCAACGCGCTAGATGGCTTGACCAGGTTGAAACCGACTGGCATGTGTCGAGACGCGCAACGAATTGGTAACGTGTAGTCCAGGACCGAGTACAGTGGAGAGGAATTCTTGATACGGTAAGAGCCCCCCCCCAGCTCTCGGCTGGTAGAAGTAAGAAGTAAGTATTTGAATTTTCTGCATGAAAAATAAGAAGAAGAAGAAAACAAAAACAATCAATCTGTCACTGAGCTGGTTTCTTCCTCTTAGATTGGGTAAGTTTGTTGAAGAACAAACAAACCACGTTAGTTTTAAACTGCATAAAGTAACATCGAGCAGAACCACCCAACAAACATTTTTGTTAAATAACAGCTCATCAAGCGCTTGTTTACTGGATATTAGCTGTATAATGGCTGAATAAACTGCTCTTCAAATAAAATGTTTGTTGGGTATTTATAATCAACAAAAGGCTGCCAAAAGCTGGGAAATCTGGGCTATTAAGCTTTATCTGAAGGAATGCTTGAAAACTCACTTGCTGTTTACTTTAAAAAAATACAGAGATTTTAACTACGTATAGTGTTTTGGTCAGACCGCGCTTCTTGTTACCAAGGAAAACGTCTCGGGAATAGTATACTGCCAAGTCGTACGAAAGGACAAAACCCTTCCAAACTCGTTGGGAAATTGATAAGTGTAGCCTGAAAAACGCAGAAAGCGGTTGGCAATAAATAAATATTTAAAAAAATATGGCGATAGCATTAGGTTTTGAGATTGTACATCTACATCTACGCCTAACGTCTACTTAAACGCAGAGTTGGCATGGCGTTCTGTATCAATGTTATATATACATGTGTGGCAATGTTGGTTAAGTGGTATTAGTGAAATGATGCAATTTCATCATGGTGTGGGTGAAATCGTAAATCGACCAATCACGATGAAGCATGACGTCAAACTACAAAAACAAACCCCATTGTCCGACGCGGTTTGTTTTTGTAGTTTGACGTCGCTTTCTGATTTTTCGCTACTAATACCATCAAATGTCTTCATCTGCCACACCTTTTTAAACCTCATTGGTTCTGTATTAACGACAAAGTCGATAGAGTACATTTAGGGCAGTCAGTATGGCACCGAATATCACCCTTCCCTTCCCTTCTTCAGTGTACACTCAACCCCCGCTAATATGAAACACACCTCGTTCAGATCAGGCGATTTCATTTTTAATCTGAATATTTGGTAACTCTATTCATTTTTCCATACGCGCAAGGTGCGCACCCTATGAACTTGATGTTTTGATTTGACAAAAACAAACGTTTTGAAAACATGTCGAATATGCGCGAATTCTCAACATCCAGATTGTAGAAGAGGAAATTGGTTCGACAGTTTCAACTAAAATGGTCTATAATTAGTTCAACTAACTTGCTAGTCGTAATATGATCTTGCAACTCGGAGCACTAAACGTTGCATTCTATAGGCTCTATTACTTTTTAGGGCATAAATTACTCTAAATACTGAGATTTCATCACTATATTTTCACTTTTTCGCCGTCGATTTTCATTAAATTTTTTCGGCCGTTCTATTCGTTACATCAGTCGTGAAACTTAACTTCAGGTACAGAAAACTTTAATATCCCACCAGAACTGTTATTTAGTAAGATATTACAATGATTTTGCCCAAACTGTTAACTTGGATTGATAGGAAAAACTTTACTTCATTTCGATTGCAATTCCGAACTCACGACCGTCGTTGCTGTACGTTACCAAGGGAACGGACATGTCTATGGAGTGATGCCAACGTAAACATTTGAGCATGAAATTGACCAATTATTTTCGCTATTAAATTAAGGGTCGTAGAGTGTCGATAATAAACTTATAAAATTCACTGATAATAAAATTCACTGATAATAAAATTCACCGTAAACAACATTTTAAGTGATAGAATGTGATAGATCTGACAGATCTAGTTCAATTGCAAAAATAGATACACGATTCTACGTTTCATAATTGTTCTTAACAGATTATTACTTATTACTACCAGCAACTCTGTTCTCCTGGAAAAGTTCCATTCCATAAAACTAAACGATAGTTGCAACAAGTACTGAAATCAGTAAAAAAGCAGCTGGACTCTGACGACCTTCACCTTAAATAAGGGGAATACAGCAGCGCTACAAAATCTGATGGAAGGTGTAAAATGTTCAAATAGTTCATATTTGGAAAATCGGAAGCCTATTTCAAATACTACAGTGGTTTACCGATTTTATCTACCCATACGAAAATTTTTGGTAGATATATTTGGAAAGTAGACAAATTTGAGGAAAAATAAATTGCTCCAAAATAATTTAAATCAACAAAAAATATTGTTAACTTTGATCATTATCTTCAATTATGTATTACTTTAGCGTACTTTTACGCATAGGGCTCATTTTATTCATATCAACCATTAGCCATAATGCATGTCAACTCAGCAATATTATGAAAAAAGACATATCGAAATTCAAAATTGCTCCGATTTTATTCAAATTTTGTGTACTTATTCCTTTGCAGTAAATTTTAGATCCGTATTTTTATTTGGTACTTGGAGTTCTTTTTTTCTGAGTCAGTGAGGTCCCAAAAGTTACCATTTTTCCACCATTCTTTCTTTAAAAATTCATAACTTTTGATCCATTAAATCGATTTAAATGATGTTAATACCAAATGGAAAGTATTTTAATGAGCTTTACAGAAAAAAATATCAGACTAAAACTCAAACTTTTTTTTGTTATCGCAATAACATTGAAAACCTTCACATTTTTTGTTTCCATGGTGTGTAGACCAAAGAAATTCTAAGTTTTCATAAAGTGTCAAGAAAAACAATACAGCTGGATTTCGAATTTGGTTCGATTTTGGCATGGTTCGATTTTGGCATGCCTCGATTTTGGCAACAAAAGTATCCGTTTTTGGCAACACAAGGTATTTCTCTTCTAAAAATATGCTTAAATATCAATCAGTTTCCGCATACATGCTTAAATGACGAAAAAATGATGCCCTGAGTATGTTCACGAAAAAAAGTTAAGTGGTATCGAACAATAATATTTATATTGCCGTAGGACTACGTCTCACCGCAGGGTGTCAATAACTTATTTGCACCGGACGGATAGCTCTTGTCGGACTTTTTAAACATAAAATGGTTGTAATCGGTAATTAATGATATTTAGTCAACTTCTAAAGCATTTACATTAAATTTTTTCATATCGAAAAAGGGTCTCGATTTTGGCACGGTTTCGATTTTGGCAACATAGGCGACACGCATTTGTTGCCAAATTCGAAATCCTACTGTACAATGGAGACGCATGGTTTTTGTTTTTACTTGTAATAAAAGGGGTTTTTTGACAAAGCAATGCTTCTCTAAAATAAAACACCATGCGAGTCCATTGCATTTTCGAATCTTTATTTCTTAAAAAAGAGTATCTCAAAAACTAAAAACACATATCTGTTTTTTGATATCGTATGTAAACAACTAGCTTGCCATTGAAAGTATAGTCAAAAAAATAAAACATTCTTTCCATTTCCGGTTTTTCGAGTGATTGCTATACCTTTATGCTATATATTTATGTAGTAGAAAGGGAAAAACGAATATTTTAAATGTTTATGTATTTATTTAAATGTTTAAGTGATTTTAGTTTTAAAGTTTTAAAGCTCCCACAAAAAATGTTTTTGTAATCATAAAAACTTTGAACGTCAGTATAGTTTTTTACTGAAAAGCTCATTGAAATTCCTTTTATTTGGTAATAAAATCATTAAAATCGGTTCAATGGTTCAAAAGATTAGAATTTTTAAGGAAAGAAAGGCGATAACCATAATTTCTAGCGGAGACGAGGTGTGCCCGTTAGCGTTACGGTATCACAAAGGATCATTATAAAATGTTAAAAATATGCGTTACAAAATAAATGGAAGCTACCTTGCGTATTTGACTTTAGCATTATTATACCCATTTTGTGTATAATTACATACTACAGATGCCATATAGTAAACTATAAAATACAAAGAAATATTCCCTGTTATGCATAAATTCATGAAACTTCCAAATTTTCATGCCGCATGGTTGAAATGACAATTTAAAAAAAAAGGTCTATAGACAAAATCGGGGGCACCTAAAATCGGGTGTAGATTAAACCAGGTGTAGATATAATCGGAATACCACTGTGTTTCATCCGAGTTCAACAATAATAAATTTAATAGATGGTTTGCTCAGCTCAGTAAGCTCACAATTTTTTTTCGAATATTTTAACTATTTTTTAAACAGAAAAGCTTTTTAGTTTTCATTTTTGTTTGTAAATAGAACGGCGCGAGTATGTCAAAATAAGATCATCGGATGGACAATAACGAAACACATTAAGTGAAGGAACGTCCATGTTTTTAATTCTCGTTCAAAAGAAATGCTACAGGCCCACGAGATGAAAAGCGATTATTTTTTCTAACAGTGCTTTTCGCATTTGCCCGTCCTGCATTTGGTGGTGGCTGGCGGCCAACATGTGCGGGAGGATAGACTCCATTCTCGCCGTGCAGCTTATCTTCACATCTTCTCTCCGCGGCGGGGTTGTTGCGAACGCATGTTTGTATATGCTCGCCCCCCAAATAACAACAACATCATGCTCTCTCTGCCGTGCTCCCGCATGCTCTCGCTGGTCGCTGCTCCTACAGCCAGCGCCAGCAGCGGTCGTGCGTTTGGGGATCTCTGAGCGCGTATTGGTGTGGCTCCATCAAATCGTATCGCTGACGCGGACGCCGTTCGTTGTCTTCGTCAAATCTGCACTCCAATCGTTTAGTCCGAGTAAGAGAGTTGGGGATTTCAGACTTTCAGAGTGAAAAAGTCTTGCAAAATGATCACGTCTATCAATTAGCCAAAGTACCGTATCGCGTTCGGTAGTGGTTCGCTGCTGCAGCTCTGCTGTGCTTGTGATGTGAGTGCTGGTTGTGTGGCCTAGAGAGGTGTGCTGCTGTCAAAGAAAGGGTCAAACTGTATGAACTGTGGATGCTGGAACCTGGAAGCTTTGTGAAGTAGTTCCGGTGGAAGCCCCATCGTCACGAGGGCAACTCAGTCACGGTGGTAGCTTACTGGGACTGAAGAAACTGCAACCAGTAGCTCTTTTAGCGGGAGACCTTTTTTTTCGGTTGGCCATCGTCATACCTACCTGAGGACTTTTCCCTTCTCGTGATTTATCTAGGCCACACCAATATTTCGCTCTCGCGGGTATCGCTTGCTCCGACGAAACGCTCGGTCGGTCGGTCGCTCGTTCAGGAATACAACCCCAAAAATCCAGCGAGTGACAGAGGCTCGTGTCATTTCGTAGATAGGGTAAGAAGGTTGAGGTTGTTCAGTGTTCTGTTCTCGGATTTGTTATGGTTGATTGACAGTGTTAAATTGGCAGAATGGAATAAGTGAAGTGAATTCAAAAGCGTTCCATCGTTTCTTTGAATCGACATCAAATAGCTTGCGTGTTTTGTATTAAACTGCATTGGCATAGCAATTGTCTAATAAATAGTGCTTATTCGGAAATTGTTTTGTCGTTCTTGGCAGTAGCAATCATTCTGTTGGATTTTGGCTTGCACACCGAGCATCAAACCGAGAAGAAAAACACATTCCTGTGAAAGAATCATAATGATGCAGTTGGTTTGAACTATACTGAATTGATTCATAATTTGCTAGTCAAATTGCACGTAAGTGAATTTGGGCCATCGTGTTTGCTGCAGTGCTTTCGTGGATAAAGTGGATTTGTGGAAAAGTGTAGAGTGTGATCACATCACGCAAAATATGGAAGTGCAATGCTAATGCAAGGTGTGATGAAGTTTTCCCACAGTGTCGCGTTCTGCACAGCTTTGCGAATCGCCGTGTATCATTCGTAGAATTACACCTAGAATATGATATAGGTTGAAATCACTTGACCCGGACGTAAACACTGCACACAGCGAAACAACAAAGTTGGAGATTGAGAGAGAGCGCGAGGAAGAAAGAGAGGGAGCAAAAAGAAAAGAAGGCAAACGTGGTAAGAATAGGAAATGAATACAAGTAATCACTAATCTGCGGATGTTTAAAAATTCGTGTGCACCCAAATGGTGGTTAAAAGTTATATGTTAAGATGGTAAGATAAGCTCATGAATTAATGAATTTTTGTTACATGCTGGCATACCTATGAAATAACAAAAATTTTAGTTTTATTTATGAATTCATTGGCGAAAATCGGATACAAAAATTACCACCAAATTTTATATTTTTGGTTCAAACAATTTAAAAAAAAATGTCAAAAGCAAATTATTTTTTCAACATCCTACATTCCTAATATTTGCCTCCTCATACTTTTTATGATTTGTTTACGAAACACTCAGTCATTTAGGTGCATTTTCAATATATTTTCTGTTTATGTTGTTCTCAACGTCGATGTTGTTTTTCAGCAAAGTGAAAAATTTTATCTGAATTTCAGCTTTCAATCTAAATCTGATTCACCTTTCTCAGCGAGAAAAGTCTATGGTTTTGGTTTGAGAATGAACTTTATTACGGAATCTATGACGAGCTCGAACTTTCTCAGTTCTCGGTGTTCTCGGTGAAGAACTGTCAATAGTAATCAAAGTGCGATATTTTACTTTCTAAAAAATTTCTGATTTCTGAAATATGAGAACTGTTAAATATCTCATTCCAATCCCCCTAGAAGGGTAACGACTGTTTCTCATATTATTATCTGCAGCGTGCTGAGCCTAATTGGAAATAACATAATGCAGTTTCATTTTGTTATAAATTAAATTGTTATCTACCGTCTCATCGTTGCCGTGTTTTTTTCTCGATCTCGCAGCGAGACAGGTAACTTTTTAAAATGAAATTATACCCCTACAACACTCACTCCATTACAGCGATTGAACGAAATGTAAATTAAATTCTCATCAACTCTCTACGTAAATATTCTCTCCGTTTGCCACCACCATGACCATCATCCCATCATAGTCGATGTATTCGTATGCACGGGCACAAAATACGTGCCAGCTGGTAGCGGCCCTGCAAATCGCGAACGAACGTTGTTTGGGTACGGATTAATCACCGTGGCAAAAACACTTTCTGGCTGTAGAGATAGAAAGGCTATGCGTTCGCCTCCGTTCAGTTCAGGGAGAATCGATGTTGTGTTGTATGTTTTATTTCCATTTTTCTATACATTGTTTTTTTTTTGCTTGAGAACATTGTCAGGTTTGGTGTTTTTGACAAAATGATTCATTTTGCCAAAGTTTCTATGCATATGAATGGCTTATACCTAGTTGCGAATACACAAACTGAGCTGAGCACTGTTGCTTCGAAGTGCTTATTGAACAATTCACGAAACGCGCTTGACTTACCTACTTTATTGCATTGATTTCTGGCGAACCAGTAAAGCGTTTGGATGACCAGAATACTAAAATACAGATTTTGATATTTTTGTTTGAAGTTCCGGCAGCCAATGAACACGGTACGGTGGACTTACCGGACGAAGTATTTAGTGATTTGCTCAGCACGGCTTCGCACTTCGCAGTCACATATCAACCTTCTCACGCCGCGCCGCTGATGGGTACATTTATAGTTTCGAAGAGTTTTGACATTGTCACCTTGCGTGAAGTCTTTCGCCATGTCGCCGACTGCGGTTGGTCAGTTGACGCAGAATTATTAATATACATTTTAATGGCAGACTTTTATGCGCTCGTCTTGAATGAAGGATGTGTTCGGCGAGGGAATGCTCGTTACATTGTGTGTTCTAGAGGTTCAATAAGAGAAAATATTGCAGCTGTAAACGTTTTTATTTCTATTCTATTCCAGTGCACGGTGACGATAATCAACAGTCGTGATTGAAATACGTCTATATTTAAGGATGGAATTTCTTACGTCAGCCTAGGTCAGAATGGTAATAAAGATTCGTTTTTGGCATCAAGGACGAGATTTTTATGTTGCCTGAATCATGCCATGCTTATTAAAATTAAGGGGTTTCTTTTCCTCTATACGGTTTATTATATTTTTGCCGCAGAACTACTTTTTTCTTTACTTTACTAGGTAGCATTTTGTAAAAACGAACTTGAAACTGCAATAAAAGATTTCAACGACTGTATGTAATTCAATTCGTACTTTTTCCGATTTGGTTTCGATGAAATCTCGAACCATTTTAACGACCTCGACATCATTACTAGAAACCTTGGGACGGCAGAGGCAATCTACGCCAGAATAAAAACGGAGGCTAGGAGGTTTGGGTTACAAATCAATGCGTCGAAAACCAAATAAATGGTAGGAAGAGGCTCCAGAGAAGGTAACGTCTGCCTCCTACGGACAGTGACTATTGACAACGATGTACTGGAAGTGGTTGATGAGTTCGTATATTTGGGATCTCTGGTCACCTTCGACAATAATACGAGTGAGGACATCCAACGACGAATTCAAGCTGGAAATCGCGCCTACTTTTCTCTCCTCGAGACGCTTCTATCTAGGAGCATAGGTCGCCGCACAAAGCTGACGATGTACAAAACGCTAATCACATCGGTGGCTACGGATTTGAGACAGTTATTTTGCTTACAGAAGACATACGCGCACTTGCCGTATTTGAACGAAAGAGTACAAACGGAAAGCAGAGAGTGGCGGAGGTGTATGAATTACGAGTTACAGACACTGCTTGGAGAGATTCTCATATTACACCTGGGAGGACTACGAGTTGGGAGACTACGATGGAATCCACGTCCACGAATCCCGGTCACGTGGCAAGGATGCCAGACGACTGTGCAGTGAAATCCGTTCTCTTCAAGCACCACACAGGCACCAGGAATAGAGGGACCCAACACTAGAAGCCAACTCGCGTGTGTCGACGCGCGACGAATTGTCGACGAGTAGCCCAGGATCGCGTACAGTGAAGAGGAATTCTGATATGGCAAGAGCCCCCTCAGCTCTCGGCTGAAAGAAGAAGAAGAAGAGAAGAAAAAGAAAATATCAAACCTTTCTATTCGAGGAATTTCCACGCATCATATATTGGACATCCCGAGTCACAAATGGTTGGAGAATCCGCTTAAGGGTGATTATATTCAAATCGAAGAACATCCCTTATGGATGTACACTGTTCGCCTGCTTCGCCGATAAAGCATCCATCGGCTTTTAATTTTACCACGAACATAGCCTAATCGTGAACATGGCAATTCGTTCAAAAATTGAATATTGAATATAGAACGTGGCTGATTTAGCGGGTATAGTTTGCATGAAAGGGTCCAAGGGCAGTTGGGTGAATGGATATGCTTTCCGAAGAAATCCACCCTCGATACCACTGTTGTACTTCTCCGCTGTAGGGGCAGCTTACTAAATCAGGCCAAAACTTTACTGGTCCATTGTTTTACGATTTTTTCAAGCACAACAATCCACAGTCTTGTTTGTCACGACAGCCTGAGTTTTTTTTATCCGCAGCTGCAAATCATAAACTTTCTGAAGAATTTATCAGCCAAAACGAATATGAACCTGCTAAGGATATCACCGGCCAGTAGCTTCATAGAAGTTTTGTTCGGGCAACTGCCCATAATGCATCTTCACGTATGTGTCGTCGTCTATGAGGATGCATCCTTCACACTTCAAAAGAACCTCATTGTACAACTTCCGGGCACGTCTTTTGGCCACTAGATTCTGCTTCAATGTCCTGTTTGGTTGCTTACTGACCGAAAAATATCGAAATCCTTCCCACGAACGAATCCTTCTGAAGGTGCTTTGGGTGGCGTCGAATTTCTTGGCGATATCATAATTCGACAGTCCGATGTTTGCCCTAATCGTTCTAAACACCTTCAAACACAGCTTCCGATTCTTAGTTATACTCGATTCGATTTAGTCAGTCTAAACGACTTCGCGATTTAGATCTGATCACGTTAGGTTTTCGAAGTATGTGTGCAAAATTAATTTTCGGGTCGCGACTTCCATCAAATACAGTGAACTCTCGGAAAAGTTAAGCGAATATTAGCTCTCATGCAACACTCTAAAACGTTCATTTTTACATTAACTTTTCTGAAAGTTTGAATTTATTGGTTGTCCAAGCGTTTGTTCACACACGTGTGCTTTCCTTCTATCTTTATTTTTTCATTTTTGGTTTATTGTCGCCTTTCCACAGTTTCATACAGAGTTACACCAGACAGTTGCAACAATATTTCAATACGGGTACTTCAGGATTTTCGATAACATATTGGAAAAGCGCAAACTCAGATTGAATTTTAAATGCAACAGTAGGGAACAAAAAATAAGCGTAAACATTATCAAAAGTAGTCGTAGACTACGAAAAACAAAAGTAAACTAGTATAAAACCGACTATTTTAAACTTACTGAAAGGAACTATGTATTAATTCATAAAGATCTTGTTACATATTTCTTTCCATTACAATTTCCAGATACAAAAAATGTGCATCCTATAACCAAGAATGTATTTTTCGCTTTTGTATTTATCATTTTCAATGACTTTTAGGACTACTCAGAAAAGTTAATATTTCGGAATAGTTCATCGACCCATTCCCCAATCAACTTTCTCGAACTTTTTCGAGAGTCCGCTGTATTACTTCTTTGAAACAAAATTAATTATAAACAACCTTTCAGCACTTAAAGAGGAAATTTTTTAGAACAAACTGCTGTTAAAACTTAGTAATTCCGACCACTAGAAGCGCTGCAGCAAAATCAATTGTGCGTCCAGATATCAAATGATTCGAATTTTAAAAGATGGGTGTTACTCACTACACTATCATCAAACTGATTTATCTCTGATTGGTTCAGTATGTACCAAAACTTAAGTACTGGCCCCGTATTTTTCCTGTACTCTAACAGCCGGCTGCGAAGTCTGTCGATAAAGAAGGGTAATGTCTAAAGACGGTATAAACCCAAGGCTTTGCTTTTTAAGTACTGAATGTTTGTATTCTTTTCGATAATATGGAAAAAAATTCTTATTTCTTCTCTTTTGTTAAATTACACAAGGTTTATTTTAATTTTTTTTTACTTCACGAGATCGAACAGACACAAATCCGATAAGATTCGTGGTCGAATGTAAGTCCAAGTGGTCGAATGTAAGTCCAAGTGGTCACACACTTCTCCATTCTCATTTTTTACAACTCACTTCTCACTTTTCGTATTTGTCTTCTCATTTTTCACTTTGCCCTTCTCACTGCTCACTTCTCATTTCTCACTACTTTATAACTTTTAACTTTTCACTGCTCACTACTCATTTCTCACTACTTAATTACTTTTCACCTCTTACTAGTTACTTCTCACTACAGGTCGGACTCGATTATCCGGGTGAAAAAAATTTTGAACGTGTTTAACATTATAAAAAGAAATTTTTTTCACCCGGATAATCGAGTCCGACCTGTATTCATTGTTCACTACTCATGACTCAATTTTCATTTCTCACTGGTTATTTCTCACCACACACTTCTCACTTTTCGCTTCTCGAGCGAAGCCTTGGTATTAAACCTCTTTCTAAGACTTGACCCTTTTTTATCGACCGACTTCGCAGTGCTCAGTTTTTGACTATTAGGGTACAGGACAATTACGGGGCTAGTGCAAGAATCTTACTGACTCTGTTTAATAGCTCTGTCAAGTCGAGATTTGATCATACGACAACTGGCTTGTTATACCACCATCGTACCTCGAAGCTAATTGGGCAGTTCTTTTCGTTTCTCATTCATAAACAACAACAAATAACCGAATGGCTTGTCGGTTTACAAACAGGATGGACACGTTTTATAAATGATTTTGGGCGAGAGGAAGCGCCGAAATCCCTTAACAACGCTTAACAAGTTGTCGTTGTGATTCCTATCTGCTGTCCAATGCTGGAGGTGCTTGGGTCGAACCAAGCTATAATCAGAGATTGCTACCTACCCAGTAGCTACCTATTACCCCCCCCTTCCTTTCCACTCTTTCCCCTACTTTCGCAAAAAAATTTCATTACTTTACCCTACCGTCCCTCTATCAATTGTAAAAACCATCGTTTCGAAAAAATATTAATATTAATGCCTGGCCGCATTTCAAGGTCAACGACTAAAACACGAGTTTGGCCTTCTGTCTAATTTTTCTGAAGGGATTTCCAGAGAGAAAATAGATGTATGAGGTTGTAGGACGAAAGAGGGGAAACTGACCAAAGGGGTTGACAAAAGCAGAAGGGCCGTCCAAATGAGGAAAAATGTCTTGCTTCTTTTATTTTGAGAATTAAAATGCTGCAATAAAAGATGTCCAAAGTAACAATTGTAAAGCTTTTTGGTTTAGTTTGAATTTTATGAAGGTTTTATTGCGGTATTAATCATTGCTTATAGTTTTATTATGGGATTACGAAAAACCAAGATGATATAAGTCAAAAAATACGTATCCAGCTTTTTACGAGCCATAATGGCGGACGTGTTCGTAATATTTGAACATTTTTGACATTCTAGCAATACATCGCACGTTTTGTTTCCGCACGTTCACGGCAAAACCAAAGGAACTTGCAGAAAGAAAACATGCGCTGTATTACTGAAAAAATGATCAAACACGATGTTCAAGTATTACGAACACATCCGCCATTATGACTCGTAAAATGCTGAATAGCTAGACATAAAACCATAATAAAACTGTTAATAATGCAAGATGCCTGTATTACCACTATAAAACCACTATAAAACTAGTTGGTTGTGCCACATCTCTTATAAAACTGCCAATAAGCATTTAAATCACCTTTAATGCAGCTTAAAAACCATTTGGTAAAACTTATGGCTACTCAACTGTTGACCTTCTTATAGTGCTGATAATGCTTATTTACAGCTGATTACTGACCAGAACAATTTGAATATAACTTTGCATGCCAATTTCATCCAACACTGGCGAGGTTGAGTTATTTTGAGACCCAAATTGAGCCTCCTCCTCCGTCTGTGGTAGTGAAACTACCGAAAGAGAAGATTGGGGAGTCTCCTTTTTATCTAGTCCGCTGTGGTTCAAAGTTTCATCATTTTCTGCGATTCATAGGCCCTGGGAAGAGAAGTGGGCTTCAATCCAGTTACAATTGGCTCCAACTGTAGCTTATTTCGATCCACGTATCTCTTAGCTTGGGTTTAAAAGGCCTTTTTAGTGTTTTATTTTTTACGGTATTTTTTTAAGAAAATTTAGAAGATTTTCTAAGAGTCACCCATAGATCACTGTTTTGTAGTTTCTATAGTTTTCGAGTTATATTTGTTATTAAAGAAAAGAGAAAAAAGTTGAGCCCTTTTCAAAAGTTAGTCTAGAGTCTAGACCAATTTTGGAAAAATTAAGTATGGAAAGTTGTTTATTTACATGAACTCTTTACACACAAAGTTTAATTAAATTCTGAGAAAGTCATGTCAACCTTTGGTCGAGTTGGTGTGAAAACCGTCAATATGCCTCATACATCACATTTTTTAAATTCTGCTTGGCAGAGGTGCAGTAATCAAAAGAGCAAAAAGAGCGTGCCAAGTCTGCCTGTGAGTGCTCGGAGTTTTCGAAAGACGAGTGCTAAGAACGATCTTTGGTGGCGTATAGGAGAACGGAATATGGAGGCGGAGGATGAACCATGAACTCGCACAGCTCTACGGCGAACCTAGCATTCAAAAGGTGGCTAAAGCTGGATGGATACGACAGGCTGGTCATGTTGCTAGAATGTCGAACAACTACCCTGCAAAGATGGTGTTCGCTTCAAATCCGGTATAGGAACAAAACGACCAGGGGCACAGAGAGCAAAATGGTTAGACCAGATGGAGCGAGATCTGGCGTTGAGTATGCGGTGTCCAAGGAACTGTAGAACGTTAGTCCACAACCGAGTAAATTGGAGAAACATTCTTCATCAGGCCAACCAGCCCCGCAATTGCCTTGTACTCTAACAACTGGCTGCGAAATCTGTTGAACAGAAAACAGTGGGTGAAGTTCCCAATGCTAAATGTAGCACCCAGGCTTTACATTTTCCATTTAGTACAATTGGTGGCAGTAAGAAGTTTGCCGGGTCAGCTGGTGGAAATGGTTTTCTGCGAAACAGTATATACCGCTGGGTTTCCGCGAAATGGTCTTCGGCGAAATCTTATACAACACATTTAAATATTTTTTGTATAAAATTAATATGGTAATGGTCCACATAAATGGTTATAATTTGTTAATTTAGTTATATCAGAAAATACTATTCCATTAATATGCACATGTGAGATTTACGAGATTTATTTCATAATATCTGAAAATAGTCCCGACTGCGAAGTCTGTGGATAAAGAAGGGTCAAGTCTTAAAGTCATTTATAACCCAAGGCTTTGCTTTTTTCAATAGGAAATTTATAAACTTGGATTTTAGTATTGACTAGAGGACCCGGCGCGCGTTGCTACGCCATTCCAAAAAGGGGGTAGATTCATAATGCTGAAGATTCGCTTAATTGTAATCTTGCAACCAAGAGCTTTCTTTTTGACAAACCAAGATATTCCTAATTCATACAGCACATTTCTAATCCCACGTAACAATTTGGGTTTTTTTACCAACCCTTAAAATGATAGTGTTGGCAAAATCGCAATAAAATATCAGTGCAGTTCGTTTGAAATCAGTTGAAAACTGGTCAGAAATCATGGGCTTAGAGAAATCAGTTTTGTTCCAAATTTACTCTATATTTTAGTATGGAACACTCGCGGCCTGCGACCATCTCGCCCTCAATCATCTAATGTTACTATAAGCAGTTTTTGGTGGTATTGGTAATGCCTAATGTTTTTTGTCGCTCCAGAGGGGAAGGGGGCAAAAACTACCAAAGAAAAAAAACTTGCCTTCAAAAATGTGGCCATGTGGGAGGCCACATTTGTTTCCATTTGCTTGATTATTTCTCGAGTTATGCAGAAATTTGAGTTTCATTTGTATGAGAGCCCCCCTTCCAGAGAGGAGAGGGGTTTCAATCCGCCATATAAAAAAAATTGCCTACAAAACCCTTAGGTTGCCAAATTTGTTCCCGAGTTATGCAGAAATTTGTACTTCATTAGTATAGGAACCACCCCTTCTAGAGGGAAAAGGGGTCTTAAACCAACATAGAAAACATCCTATCTCTGGAAACCCGCACACGCCAAATTTGGTTCCATTGGCTTGATTAATAGTCGATTTATAAGTAAATTTTTGAGTTATTTGTATGGAAGCCCCCTCCCCCCTATTAGAGGAAGGATGGGTCTCACCACCATAGAAAAAATTCTGCCTCCAAAAACCTTGGGTTACGAAATTTAGTTCCATTTGCTTGATTAGTTCCCGAGTTATGCAGAAATTTGTACTTCTTTTGCATGGAGCCACCCTTTCTAGAGGGGGGAGGGGTCTTAAACCACCATAGAAAAAAATTCTGCCATCAGTAACCCCCCTCATGCCAAATTTGGTTTCATTTGCTTGACTAATAGTCGAGTTATAAGGAAATTTTTGTTTTATTTACATGGGAGCCGCCCCTCTTAGAGGAAGGAGAGGTCTCAATCCACCATAGAAAAAATTTCTGCCACCAAAAACCTTCATATGCCAAATTTGTTACCATTTGCATAATTAGTTCCCGAGCTATTCAGAAATTTGTGTTTCATTTGTATGGTGCACCCCCCCCCCATTCTAGAGGACCCGGCGCGCGTTGCTACGCCATTCTAAAAAGGGGGTCCATGCATAATCCTGAAGATTTGATCAATTGTAATCTTGCAACCAAGAGCTTTCTTTTTGACTACCCAAGATATTCCTAAATCATGCAGCAAATTTCTAATCCAACGCATCAGCATTTGTGACTCGAGCAGCCCAACGTAACAATTTGGGTTTTATTACCAACCCTTAAAATGGTAATGTTGGCAAAATCGTAATAAAACATCAGTGCAATTCAATTGAAACCAGTTGAAAACTGGTCAGAAACCATAAACTTAATGTAATCTCAACATTATTTTCATCATATTTTCATTTCAACAATGTATTTTCTCTTCAATTTTCTTTTTAAAATAAGTATTATATTATCTTACTTTTATTTAATTTGACCCATTATCTAGGCTTCACCGATTTATTCTTAACAATTTTGTTCCAAATTTATCTTATATTTTAGTATGAACGGCAACACTCGCGAGTTCGATTACTTTTTGAATATTGCTAACAATTCTGTTTAATTTGTATGAGAGCCCTCCCCTCTTCCAGAGGAGAGCGGAATCTCAATACGCCATAGAAAAAAAATTCTGCCTCCAAAAACCTTCACATGCCAAATTTGGTTCCATTTGCTTGATTAGTTCCCGAGTTATAGAGAAATTTGTGTTTCATTTGTATGGGAGCGCCCCCCCCCCCTTCTAGAGGGGGAGGAGCCTCAAACAACCATAGATAAAATCATGTCTCCAGGAACCCCCAAATGCCAAATTTGGTTCCATTTGCTTCATTAGTAATCAAGCTATGAGGAAATTGTGGTTTTATTTGTATGGGAGCCCCCCCTCTTCGAGAAAGAAGGGTTCTCAATCTACCATAGAAAAAATTTCTGCCTCCAAAAACCTTCACATGCCAAATTTGGTTCCATTTGCTTGATTAGTTCCTGAGTTATAGAGAAATTTGTGTTTCATTTGTATGGAAGCCCCCCCCCCTTCTAGAGTGGGAGGGGTCTCAAACATCCATAGAAAAAATTATGTCTCTAGAAGCCCTCACATGCCAAATTTGGTTCCATTTGCTTGATCAATAGTCAAGTTATGAGGAAATTGTGGTTTTATTTGTATGGGAGCCCCCCTCTTAGAAAAAGGAGGGTTCTCAATCTACCATAGAAAAAATTTCTGCCTCCAAAAAGCTTCGCATGCCAAATTTGGTTCCATTTGCTTAATTAGTTCCCGGGTTGTAGAGAAATTTGTGTTTTATTTGTATGGGAGCCCCCCCCCTTCTAGAGGGGGAGGGGTCTCAAACATTCATAGAAAAAGAATCATATCTCTAGAAGCCCCCACATGCCAAATTTGGTTCCATTTGCTTGATCAATAGTCAAGGCCATTCTAGAATGGGGGGGTAGATTCATAATGCTGAAGATTCGCTTAATTGTAATCTTGCAACCAAGAGCTTTCTTTTTGACAAACCAAGATATTCCTAATTCATACAGCACATTTCTAATCCCACGTAACAATTTGGGTTTTTTTACCAACCCTTAAAATGATAGTGTTGGCAAAATCGCAATAAAATATCAGTGCAGTTCGTTTGAAATCAGTTAAAAACTGGTCAGAAATCATGGGCTTAGAGAAATCAGTTTTGTTCCAAATTTACTCTATATTTTAGTATGGAACACTCGCGGCCTGCGACCATCTCGCCCTCAATCATCTAATGTTACTATAAGCAGTTTTTGGTGGTATTGGTAATGCCTAATGTTTTTTGTCGCCCCAGAGGGGAATGGGTCAAAAACTACCAAAGAAAAAAAACTTGCCTTCAAAAATGTGGCCATGTGGGAGGCCAATTTTGTTTCCATTTGCTTGATTATTTCTCGAGTTATGCAGAAATTTGAGTTTCATTTGTATGAGAGCCCCCCTTCCAGAGAGGAGAGGGGTTTCAATCCGCCATATAAAAAAAATTGCCTTCAAAACCCTTAGGTTGCCAAATTTGTTCCCGAGTTATGCAGAAATTTGTACTTCATTAGTATAGGAACCACCCCTTCTAGAGGGAAAAGGGGTCTTAAACCAACATAGAAAACATCCTATCTCTGGAAACCCGCACACGCCAAATTTGGTTCCATTGGCTTGATTAATAGTCGATTTATAAGTAAATTTTTGAGTGATTTGTATGGAAGCCCCCTCCCCCCTATTAGAGGAAGGATGGGTCTCACCACCATAGAAAAAATTCTGCCTCCAAAAACCTTGGGTTACGAAATTTAGTTCCATTTGCTTGATTAGTTCCCGAGTTATGCAGAAATTTGTACTTCTTTTGCATGGAGCCACCCTTTCTAGAGGGGGGAGGGGTCTTAGACCACCATAGAAAAAAATTCTGCCATCAGTAACCCCCCTCATGCCAAATTTGGTTTCATTTGCTTGACTAATAGTCGAGTTATAAGGAAATTTTTGTTTTATTTACATGGGAGCCGCCCCTCTTAGAGGAAGGAGAGGTCTCAATCCACCATAGAAAAAATTTCTGCCACCAAAAACCTTCATATGCCAAATTTGTTACCATTTGCATAATTAGTTCCCGAGCTATTCAGAAATTTGTGTTTCATGTGTATGGTGCACCCCCCCCCCATTCTAGTGGGGGGAGCGGTCTCAAACCACCATATGAAAAAAATCTGTCTCTAGAAACCTCCACATCCCGAATTTGGTTCCATTTGCTTGATTAATAGTCGAGTTATGCGGAAATTTTGGTTTTTTTGTATGGGAGCCCCCCCTCTTAGAGGAAGCAAGGGTCTCAGTCCACCATAGAAAAAAAATCTGCCTCTAAAAACCTTTACGTGCCAAATTAGGTTCCATTTGCTCCATTAGTTTTCGAGTTATGCAGAAATTTGTGTTTCATTTGTATGGGAGCCCCCCTTTCTAATGAGGGGAGGGGCCTCAAACCATGCTAACAACATTCCTCACATCATACGCAATGTGTATGCCAAATTTCATCAAAATCCGTCGAGTGGTTTGTGAGTCTATACCGGACACACGAACAGCATTTCATTTTTATATATATAGAAGATAATAGATAAGTAATACTAAATCGACATTGACAGCTTAGTGGTGTAATTGGTTAAACAACACTCTCGACTAGAGATTGAGAGTTGTGAGTTCGACTCTCCCCTTCGCTATGTCTATATTTTTGGCCTAATATCAAGAATTTTTTCGTTTGCCTGAATCTACATTTTTCGCTTTAAGTATTTATTCTTCACTAACTAAATCGATATAAGTAGCATCGATTTCCGAACCGCGATCGCAGCTTCAATTTTAAATTTAATAATCACGGCTAACGTATATCATATGCATCAGTTTTCTTCTGTTTGTAGTTATAGTCACTATCTTCAATCGATCAGTAATTAGTTGAATGCATTTGTTGCCGACTTATTCTTCTCCCGGTTCTCGCTTTGATTTGATTAAAATTCATTCAAATGCTATATGTAAACACATACCCGACGCGACATTCGCTGTTGTGTACGCTAGCTGTTCTGTCAATGGGAGGGAGCACCTACAATAACTTTTCGTGGAGTGTGCCCATGCGTAGGTATCGGTTTACTACATGTCAGTAAATCTATGCTGCTGCTGCTGTCTTGTACGCCCTCAACAGGCGGGGATCAGAAATAGATTCATTCATCAAGTGGTAGGTAAATAGTCAAGTAAACAATGCTCCCTGATGGTGGCGCTCTGATTCGAATGGCTAGCCTGGTGTGCTTCGTTTACTCACAGTTCTAAGTGGTTTCGTGTGACAAGCTAGAGATTGCCTGCCACCACTACCAACCATACCGGATGGACGGACGGACGGACGGATTTGTCACTATATATACTAATCCGATTCAATTTTGACTCATCCGCTCGAGCGGTTCTCTTTTGGCTTTCGCTTTTAGAGTAGAGGGTAGGGCAGTTGTCCCGATTGAGGTATCATCTGTAAAACTGTTAATTAGATGTTTGTCGCTTTTGACATTGATACTTTTTGGTTAAAAATATTGAATGGTTTTCGTTTACTGGAATACGGTAATCGGATTGATCAATCTTTGGTTTAAAGTATGATCCTACTCAGAGAGAAGTTTGATCTACCGATTGCCATATTGAAATTTCATTTTGGGTTTCACTACCCTAGCTTATCAATTCGTTTGCTGTTCTGTAGGTATTGAGAAGATGAAAATGAAAAATATACTCTACTGATCATTTTTCCCTTCGTTTGGAAATCTGATTTTTTTTCTAGCAATTTGGAACTGATTTATCGTTTGTTGTAACCTGAAACAAATTTTTACTATGAAACAATGGATTGTGATTTGAAAATACTTTATAGCTGAAAATTTGAAACAAAAGATTTCCAGCGTTTTTAAGCAATGGGATGCCCAAAATGTAAGATATTATCAAATCATCCTATATGCGACATGCAAAATCACCCAGTGAATCCAGAGTTCGAATTCCATTATTGATTTAGCCTGGTGTGATTAACGTGATGTGTTCGAAGCGAAATATAATGATAAATTTTTGGTGGACATAGATCGGAGGCTCATTCCAGTTTAATACAGTTTGGCAAATAACACAGATAAAATGAGCACATTGAGAACCGTTGACAATTTGAGCTGAAATGAATTTTCGACAATTGATACTGGAATGCGTAGAAACTGCAGAGGAGGAGAGCAGTTGTTTTCCTTTTTATCAATTTGAGCGATCTGGTTTCCATGATCGAGTGCGTACACTGTTTAGGATTCGGTTTCCCAAATATAGCAAACAGTGGCTGCTCTTTCACGTGTGCTGTTGTATTTGCTGGTAGGCGTTTAGACCTGGAGCAACCGAGCCGAGTTGATAAATTAGCGCGCATTAGCGCTAATTACTGGCTCGTATATTAAAAGCATAATCCATGCGCGATTCCGTTGTCGGTTTACAAAAACAAGGTATAAATCAACCGGTGAATAATGGATTTCATTATGGTGAAATATGGATGATAACATTTAGATTGCTTGCTTGATTTGATTTAACCTCTGTAATTATTAGAATCGCATTCCGATTGTTTTTGTATGAAAATAATTGTTCGTGTTCAGAGTAGACTGTTAACATCGCGGCTGTGCTTGTGCACAGTGAAATTAAAATGTCAATAATAGAATCAGAAGACACGTTCCCAGGTGTATTTTTGATATCTTTTAGGTATCATAACAGTAGCGGTTCGAACATCCTCGTTATCTTTCAACTATGCAACACCACGTGAAAATTTCACCGACACGTGACTCGCAGGAAAATCTCTGCGATCACTTCAGAATGGCACCTATACGCTTGGCTCTTGGATGGCATGAATAATTTTGCGCTTCCGAACAATCTGAACTACAACTGTGCGCTCATTTTGTATGTGATACAGCTTATCATCGGCACATCTATTTATTCGGATATTTTTCTTCCCTACAATAGCGTGCGTCTCACGTGACTTGAATTGCTTCCGCTTGGGCTTGATGATGGTGCGCGGTGCTGGCAGCCAGCTTCAGGCTAGGTGTTTGCGGCCTTGCACAGCATTTTCTCATCCGGTTGGTTGGCATGAAATTGATTTTTCATCTCCATTTTCTTCATCCAGCTGTGTGGTGGGTCTTCGTCACTGTGGCTTATGCTGAATGAAATTTCAACTTACCGCATAAATATCTTCGTTCCGTTGTTGATGATTTCATCAGCCAGGCTCAGCGCTTCTCCGTTGCTTAGCGGTAGGAATTTATTCAGGTCGCTGCGGTTTGCTGAACGTTTGCATGACCGAATACCTTTGCATCCATTTTAGATTCCTTCGTTGCCAAAAAATGCCTTCGTCGTTTCATAAGCAACTTTCATCCTTTTTCTCGATAAAAAATCGTCTAGTCGTAGTGTTCTTCCAAGTCAACAATTCTGGTCCCGTATTTCGGTTGCAAGTGAGTTTTATACAGTATACCACATGCGAATAACATTGCACATATGTGGGAAATTATTGCACTAATTTTCAATAGCCATCTTACATCATGACAGGAGACCTGTTTTCGGCTTTTTATGTAGCAGCCCAAATTCTATTTTCCATACATTTTTTTTTGTTAACATTAACTGAATATCTGAGCGCATTTTGGTATTCACACAAGGATTTTTATTTTGAGTTATAATTCCAAACGATAAATGGAAGCATTGACAGAAAGCACAGAAGATAAGTTGGGTCAAAAGGATACTATTTCAATTCCCTCTAATCCAACAACAATGTCTTCCCAGATGCCGATAATGCAATGCACATAATGGTCATTTTAAATCCATTTGCTTTGTTAACGTTCTGTTACGAGCCATCAAACTTCAAATAAAAAGTGGGACATATGTTTGAATTGTTATTGATGAAAATGTTTTCTTTCACATTTCTACACACTTAAAAAAAAGCGCCGAAGTCGGCTAAATTTTGCCGAGATTTGGACAGCCGAGCGTTCGGCAAAATTTTTTATGATGCCAAACGTTAGTAAAGATCCGTAAACGTCGATTTGCAAAACCGAAATTTTTACCGAACGCTCGGCTGTCCAAATCTCGGCAAAATTTAGCCGACTTCGGCGCTTTTTTTTTAGTGTGTAAGGCTCTGTATTTCCTATCCCTAAGCTATGAAATGGCACCTCAAACGGCAGATATGTACACATGAACGATGCTTGCAAATTGTGCTCATTGTTTACGAACTATGCTGTTGATTCTTCAATTTCGCAAAAAAAAAATCAGTGTGAAGCTCAGTTGTGGTTACACGGATACCTAAATCATCAAAGCTGCCGTATTTGGAGTGAATAGAGTCCTGGTGCCATTGTCGAAAAACCGCACCGTTGCATGCTAAAAATGCCTTGGAACAGGGATGGTTCGATCATTTTGACTCAATTTTGATTTATTTGACAGTACCGTAACGGGACCAAATATGACAAGATTTGTAGAAAAGGTTATTATCTATAATTTTGCTAAATAAATTTTTGCTGTTTCTTTTGTAGTTTTGGCGCTACAATGCTAGTATCTTATTAGTGACTAAATGAACGTTCATTTAGTCACTGATGAGCTACTAGCGTTGTAGTACCGTAACTACAAACGATACAGCAAAATTTTGTTCAGAAAAATTGTAGATTAGAACTAGTTCTACAAATGTCCCATATATAACATTGTCATATTTGGCTCCGCTGAGACGGTACTGTCAAATGAATCAAAATTGAGTCAAAGTGATCGAACCATCCCTGCCTTGAAATACAACATTCTCCACATAATCACCAATATACAGTCTGTATCGCTGCACAGAATGCTCGAAAATTGGATTTTCTTAGAGACAACGGTGTCAACCATATGCTGGAAAACACATTAATAAAAATGGCAATAGAATATTTTTTTAATTAGGCTAAATTCTATGTTTCTAAGAAAATGCCTTTCCGCTTGGACACTACCCTTACTAACACATACTGGACTTCTGTTTCAGAATCCCGAGGATTCCTATTTCATAGGAGAGGGAATTCCCTTACAGTGTTATAGGTATCCAAGGAATTCGCATTTCGGATTCTCATACAAGAATCTTGATTCTAGAAGCAAGGCATTCTGTTTGAATCTTTTGCAGGTATCCTTCACGATTCTTTCGCAAGGAATCCCAGAGAATCTGTGCGAATCTTATTGATTCGTCGGGGTATTCGCATTGCTTAGCAAATTTGAAGCCTTGTAGAACTCCTGTAAGGAACTAGTGGTTAGTCACTATGATTTTGGCTTATCAGCTTGCTGATGCATATCACTCAATAAAAATAAGCTTGAACATAGTCGTACCTCGATTCCGTTTGAAGCTGCTGGATTATAACGCATTCTTTTTAAAGAACTCTTTTGCAGTTTAGCTCCTCCCGAGCCAGCCTGCCTACGTCCGAAAGTCAGCTGAGTGGTGCTGTTAGAGTCAGTAGGATCGTTGTAAAAACCCTGAAATCGTCTGTAAAGGGTCAGCTGCAAAGTCTGTTGATAAAGTAGGGTCAAGTTCAAGTCTTTAAGAGGTCTAAGCCGTCTTTAGTTAGCACACTCGGGCTCTAATTCGTATCGACCAGAAAGCTGGCATGGTTTCGCACGCAAAGTAAAAGAACGATAAATACTAAAGAATCTGACTAAAGAAGTGACAGGTAACTTATTTTCGGTTCGTCGAAACCAAGTGCACATGAATCTCGATGAAACCTTCTGAATCTTTTGCTCGAAAACTTGCGGAGTATCAGTCGATGAACGCGACAGAAAATAATGACTGCAAGCAAACGGCAACAAATATCACCGTATCATCACGAATCGATCCGTGCTGCCTAACGAAAACACCAGGCAATCAAATTTATATCGTACAGTTCATAAAATCGCCTAAACGTTGAACTCGAAAAAATATTGTTCGAACTTTTCCTAGCAACTTTGAACAGAGTCACTCACAACAATCATCGTTGAGCAAACCAGGTTTAATGATGACAGGAGGCCGCGAGTGACTGAGCTCCAATGTCTTTTCTTTAGTCAGATTCTTTAGTGCTAACAACTCACTCAGCCACGTACACCGAATATGAACGTATAAGAAAGAAAGAAAGCAAAGTAGGGCAAGGAACAAGTTAAGCAGTGTTACCTATTTTAATTAGTTGAACATAAATGATCCGAAAATGCACTTTTTTATTCATATTTTCAAAATCTTTTGATAGGATCATCTTCACAAATCACTTAACCATACATTTGATTCACACAAACACAATTTACTGGGTTTCCGACAATAAATATGATGAATTAAAAATTGTTGTCCAAAAACGTACATTTTTCAGCTGCTCTTCAGCAATCATCACCTCGCTACTAACGAATTCATCAAATTTGATGAATGTCAAGCACTCAATTGTCACATACCATATTATTCACTCTCTTTATTCATATTATCTAAGGCTTTGTCACTAGCCAAAAGTTTTATTATTTTCTAACAAAACTGAAAACAAATTCTGAATTGACGGAACCTGTTCACCACTAGCAGCAGCTGCAGCACAAACAGCATCGTGTTTCCAAGACACTGTTTCGTTTCTGGAAATAAGAATTTTAAGTTTGAAATTAACTGAAACCTCCTATGGTGAAAACGTGGTTCAATACTTTCAAGAGAAATGTATGTTCATAATTAATTTTTCTTTATTAAAAACAACACAAAAGACAGCTTTTTCAATAATTTTCGAAGATTTTCTCAGTGATTTAATAAAGCAACGAAGTGTTTCAATGTTATTTGCTTTGACAACACTGTTCTGAGTCGGATGGTTTGTACTGCTATATGTTTACCTCTTTTGTTCTCCCACCATCCTTATGAACAGCGAGTGAGACGTCAAACTCGCAGTTTCCCATAAGAACACCAGAGAATAAAAGAGACGACGAATACCGTTTGCCGAACGGTGCGGTGAGTGTATGCCCCGATAAACAATTTAGACAGATGGCATTTTACGCATCTATGCCGATACGCTATGCCGATTACGCATCAGATGCCGATTAGTAGGTCGCGGATAGAAACGCGAACTTACTGAATAGGGGGAAAAGTTCGAGGGATTTTTTAAGGGGACGTAAAAAAATCAGATTTCAGAATTGCTTAAAAAAGCACCTTGCGGGTGAAAATGGGTTCGGTGTGTTCAAAATTAGTTCCGCCGCTCCAACTTTTAAAGCGAAAAATCAAAAGTTTAGCTCAACAATAGTGTCTTCCAATGGTAACAGCTTGAAGACCTAAAGATAGCAAGAAGATTGGTATGCTGATATCCCCCACTTAGTCAACCCATCGCTTGTAATAAGGTAAAACAATCAGTGACCCGCTTAGACTGCTTAAAACTAGTTCTTTACCCTATGAAATCATGCGGGCCTTCGCACCGTGCTCATCCGTGCCAAGTCGAAGATAAAACATGGCGTTCGGGTTCTTGCGTTCTTTGGGAGCGTGCCAATATGTAGCAGCGGCTCGCACAATCTCTTTCTCTCTTCAAATTCATCTCCGTCAATAGTCACTGTCAGTGGGAAGCAGCCTCCGTTTTTAGGCTGGCGTACAGATCATCTGCGAATGCTAGGAGTTGGCTATTTTTGCTGCAGATCTCGCATCAATGTTCATTCGCAGCATTGTTCTTTCAATGATAATGTTACACAATCAAGACCATGAAACAATTTGGGTTTTATTGCACTCTTATTTTGACCGTTATGACCAAAACTGGCCTTAAAGCCCGTTATAAGAGTGCAATAAAACTTACAATGTTACCGGGGTACAAGAGAGTTCATTCTCTTGCCGAAACCCTCTTTAAGATTCTAAATGCCTCGAAACTACCCACGAAATACGCGCGTCCGGAAAAGCGTTATTGTGCATTATCTGCCATAGTTCTTCGCGTTCGACTGTATCACGTATACTTTACCAGCCGAGAGCCGGGGTGACTTTTGGTTTATCAAGAATTTCTCTGCATTGCACTCGGTCCTGGGCTAATCGTCGTCAATTCGTTGCGCGTCTCGACACACGTAAGTCGGTTTCAACCTGGTCGAGCCGTCTAGCACGTTGGGCCCCTCTATTCCTGGTACCGATGGGGTTCTTGAAGAGAGCGAAATTCACTGCACAGTCTAGCTTCCCAACTATCGCCAAGTTTACGATGGGAATCTCTCCAAGCAGTGTCTGTAGTTCGTGATTCACACGCCTCCGCCACTCTCTGCTTTCCGTTTGTACTCTACAAAAAAAATGCTCCGCAACACCTTTCCTTCAAATACGGCGAGTGCACGTATGTCTTCCGTAAGCCAAGTTACTGTTTCAAGCCCGTAGAGGACTACCGGTCTGATTGGCGTTTTGTACATCGTCAGTTTTGTTCGGCGGCGTATGCTCCTTGATCGAAGCGTCTTGCGGAGGGAAAAATAGGCTCTATTTTCAGCTTGAAAGCGTCGTTGGATCTCCTTACTCGTATTCTTGTCGACGGTGACCTGAGTTCTCAAAAATACGAACTCATCAACGACTTCCAGTTCATCGCCGTCAATATTCACTGCCCGTAGGAGGCAAGCGTTGCTTTCTCTGGAGCCTCTTCATACCATTTATTTGGTTTTCGACGCATTGATTTGTAACCCAAACCTCCTAGCCTCCGTTTTTATTCTGGCGTAGATTGCCTCTGCCGTCCCAAGGTTTCTAATGTAATGATGTTGAGGTCGTCTGCAAAGGCTATGAGTTGGCTACTCTTGCTGAAGATCGTTCCTCCCGTTTCGATGACTTTACCTTACGCTGCCCTGAAATCCACGAAAATATGATGCATGAGTAACTTATACTCCCGCCTTTCTAGAGAATTCGTCGGAGCGTCAAAATATTATCCCGAGTAGCACGGCTCCCCGTAAAGCCTACATGCTACTGCTTTACGAAATCTCTGGTTATTGAGGGTAGACGACGTGACAAGATCTGGAAGAGCATCTTGTAGGCGGCGTTGATCAGCGTGATGCCGCGGTAATTACAGCAGTCGAGCTTTTTTCCCACTCCCCCGGTAATTTCTCCTCCTTGAAATTATCACGTTTTTGTAGAGTTCTGCCTGGAGTCGGTCTTTTCCGGTGGTATCCAAGACTTCAATTTGTATCCTCAACCACTTAGTTAGTGTCGATGTACGGTGCTGTCCTAACGAGACAGTCGTCGTATGTTCGAATCTTGGCTAGGCAGTGCTGTTAGATAGAGTAAGTAAGATTGTTGCACTAGTCCTGCAATTGTCCTGTGCTCTAATAGTCGGCTGTGGAATCTGTCGATGAAGAAGGGCCAAATCTTAGAAAGACGTTAAAGCCTTAGGCTCTTCCTGATCTCTGTTCTCCTTCTAGTGCAGTGATGGCCAAACTTCGGCCCGCTGGCCGCATGCGGCCCTTCAAGATGTTTTGTGCGGCCCGCGGACTGATTTGAGAAATGGTGGACTTATGAGTAACTTTTTGGATGACACAGGGGTCACTCAAATCAGTCGTAATGCCTCGTGCATTTTGTAGTTCCGAATGCTGTCCGGTTTAAATCTTGTGGTAATTCCCAGAAAATGGTTTTTATTGCCGCATATTTTGCATTTTGTTATGCGCAAGAATGGCCAGAGGAATTTACGGTCCGCGACGTCATGGGGCGATCTCGTTTGGCCCGCATCATGCCTTTGCCTGGGCACCACTGTTCTAGTTCGTTTTCTTCCTCAGGATTGTGGTGATTTCATTCCGTGCTCGTCAATAATTGGCCAAAATCTCCCTCGTGGCAATGCCTAGATAGTTTTTCCAAGATCGTTTTTCCCTCACCACCGTTTACTGGCATTTCTCGTCAAACCAGTCATTTTCTTCACCTAACACCGTGGTTACGGCCTCATCACTAACCGGGCATATCCTGCTTCATCCGTCTTTGACGATCGAAGCATCTAGCTCTACAGCGGAGGGTAGACCTTTATTCAGCAGGCGCGCGTATTTTTCGGAAACTCGTGGGTTGTCCTATTGCCGAATGATCAACCGAGGAGAACGGTTTTGTCGCCACAGTATACAATTCGTCAATAGTTTTGAACCAACAGGTTTGCCTACCAGGTAATGGTTCGAGTCGATATCCGCAACTCGCAGAAAGACTGGTAGACCTCGTAGAAAACTGACGAGATCGATGCGAATATTGGCGATGAGGTTCAATGTTTATTGGTTAGGTAATCTTCAAGTGATTTCATCCCAAGCAACACAGCTTGTTATCGAATAGTATAATATTACATATATCAGAACTTCTCTATTACCTGAAAAGCGCAAAAAATTTAAGTCTAATGAAACAAGAATTGAAAGAAGTATGTATTAGGTTATTTCATACCAATTTAAAACGTTATTATAGCATCAGCTACAACTTGTTCTTCCAGTAGTTTAAATTTAGTAATGGAGACATAATAAAAACTTCGTGTTAACATGTTGACAAAACAAACATTAAACATTTGATATGAGCTGTCAAATAAATTCATGTTATCTCAAAACATCTCAAAACCTTAATAATAACGGCATATGTTTTCAAAGTACGTTTATAGTACTCTTAAGCGACTAATTTCCACGAATATTATTTTCTAACTTGTTTTGTGTGTTACTTGGGATGGATATCTCTGCGGGGAAAGAAAGTGCTTCTACTCACCAAACCTCGGGAAGCTGCAAACTTGATGCATTGCTGCATTGGTGTAGGCTCGGACATCGGTCTATACATCGCTTCACTCACGACTTGGGCGTTCACCGAGCTTTTCTTTTCTTGATGGTGTGTACTTCGCAGTAAGTTTGTTTAGGTAGGTTGCCTTACTAGGGTCACGCTACCGAGCCGCGTAATGATGTTGTCATGCTTCACTGTCGAGACAGGGCGTTTCTCAATTCAGCCGGTTGCTCCAAATCAGACGTTATCTTGAGCCGCTCCTAACCTATAGTACAGGCGCTCACTAGGTCGCGGAAATATCAAACCCGTAAGAGCCGCTCCTGACATGGGAACAGACGCTCATGATCCACAAGGCTACTCTTCGTGGTTACACTCAGTATTTGCATGGAAATGTACGGACAAAGGGGGCCTGTACATTACTCTAGTTTTAGCGGTTTGTTACCCGATCTCCACTAACGTTGCTCGTATTTTTTGGGGTCTATTTTCTTCCTACAGGTACGCGAGGCACTGAAGGTACGCATTATTCAGACGTCATTATCGCCAATCTGAGCAGAGATTTTAATGTTGAAAACGAAAATCCGGATGAAGACTATTTCTTCCTTGGCCTGCATAAGATAATTTCTCCATCTAATTCCATGCCAGCTGGGCTCCAGTTCCGCGGGTATCCTGTGTTTATCAGATCTCGCTCCACCTGGTCTCGTTGTGCCCCTCTTCTCCTTGTTCCATCCGGATTGGATGCGAAAACCATTTTTGCAGAATAGTTGTCCGGCGTTCTAGCAACATGTCTTGTCCAACGTATCTGTCCAGTTTTTCCAGTTACTGAATACCCCGTAAAGACGAGCGAGTTCGTGGTTCAGCCTTCTCCTCCATACACCGTTCTTTTGTACGCCGATGGTTGTTGGCACCCGCCGTTCGAAAACTCCGAGAGCTTGCAAGTCTTCCCTCAGCAGTGTCCAAGTCCAGAGGATAACCGGTCTAATTAGCGACTTGTACAATGTGCACTTTGAGCGGAGGCTCAGATTGTTCGAACGCAAGTGTTTGTGGAGTCCGTTGTAGGCACGACTTCCGCTGATAATACGCCCTTTAGTCAGCTAGTATTGTTGGCCTCTGTTGCCAGTGAACCAACATATACGAACTCGGCGACTACCTCAAACTCATCCACGTCGATGACCATGGTGCTGCCTAAGCGGACTTTGTCGCAATCGGTCCCGCTCGCCAGCATATACATGACCAGCATAGATTCGACAGTGCACCCAAGATAATCACACAGCACTGGATTCTATCCATCGTAGTCATGGTATGAATAGTAAATTTATCTAGAGAGCCCTTTTCGTCCAGAATGTTCGTTCTTGTCGGTTTACACTATCATATGTGGCTTTGAAATCAATGAACAGGTGATACGTGGGAACTCGCAATTCGCGGTACTTCTGAAGGATCTGCTGCAGGGTGAAGATTTGGTACGTTGTAGACCGACTCTCAATGAAGCCAGCTGATAACTTCCCACGAATCAATTGGGTATTGGAGACAGTCTATAGAAGATGACTTGGGAAAGCACTTTGTGGGCAGCTGTCAGAATAGTGATCGCTCGGTAGATCTCACAATCCAGCCAATCGCCATTTTTGTAGATGGGGTAAATAACCCCGTCTTTCCGATAAATAACTTATAGAATAAAAAACAGTAGAAATCAGGTTAGAGAGCACAACACACAAGCTGCCCGGCATATCGTAAATCCGAACCCTGCATAGCTGGGTCTATATTATAATTATTCCGACATGATTAGTTTAGATTCAATTAGTTGAAAACATAATCAGACCGCGTTTTGTTTGATTTAGCAGCAATATGCAGCATAGATAATAATCGGCAAATGCAATCTGTTGAGTTCATAGTTATTTCAACAGATTGCTTTCAAATAATCTGCCACTGTTCGATTATTTCTGCAAGCTTCGAGCCAAGCAACAGTTCCGAGCAGGTAAATAGTTGCAGGCCATTTTATGATTAAAATCAAACAGCACTGTGTTGCAAAGCGAGATAGCATTCTACCTCTTTCTCTCGGAATGATTCATAAATGAGATTCAACTGCAATTTGTTTGAAGGTTTTGAATCTAGAATACTCTACGTTTGAGTTAGAACTGTTGTACGGAGTGCTGTATCTATGCCGTTTGTCAGAATAAATTAATTGAAATATGACTCTAGATCAATACAACTTTTATCCTGAAAATACACTCGACTCGTGATTGTTCAGTTCAGCTCAGTTTGAAGCTAATCAAATAACGTCACATATAGTACCAAAAGCCGGTGCGTGCCGTACACGTATCCTTGTACACACGCATGTTATGCACCATGTTTGTATAATAGTAGGTATGTACACGCTATCCGAGTCGTGCTACGATGATTTTCGTGGGAAAATTTGCTCATTGTAGCAGTCAATGCGGTCCGTTTGCAACGCTCCTGTTCGAAATGCCCTCATATATCAACTGCCGAAATCGAACACAATTCTACTCCCCGACCGACTAATGCCAGTTGAACTCGGAACTGGTTTTGCCGGTAGAGTTGTAGTGCTGCGCTACAATCCCATCTTTGGCAGCGTGATTGATGAGATGACAGATTGGATGAGTTTGCTGGAAAGGTTGTTGATCAATTAGATTTCGTAATTTCATCTAGCGTTCTTTGTTCAAGAATGACTGCTGCTGGACAGATCTCACTCGTTTTGTTTGGAGCGAAAAAAAACCAATCAGTATTGCGAAGATTTGGGGCAAAGGCAAACTGGATTAAAAGAATTGTCATCAGCAAATGTTTCAACATAAAATTCCATCTGCCGGTTCGTGGATGATTTCTTTTTGTTTTTTTGATTTCTTTTTGTTATAGTATTATGATAGTCAAACAAAAATCATATCTTCGTAAAATGTATAAAACCAAGTCTTGTACATTGTATAAAACCAAGTCTGTACAAACCAAGTCTGTACGTAAAATGTATAAAACCAAGTTTGTACATTATGCTTCTGGTTTACGTTTCACTCTATCATTTTTAATTTTATTGTTAGTTCTATTTGAAACGTTATTAAAAGTAGTTTAACATGAGAACTTTTGTTTTCGATTTTTTGCAGCTTATACCGAGGAACATGCTAACACTGTACTATGGCAAACTACCGACGAATGCTCGGTAATTCTGTTGGTGTTCTTAATACAGCGTATTCTGTGAATCATGCGCCTAAGTAATAAATTATTCTTATCAAATCGAAAAGCCGTTTCCAAATGCATAGAGCATCATAAAACATAAACATTTAGATGAGAACACCATCGGCAATCAGGAAGAAACAATGCTATTGATGCTGCATGAAAATGAGAGCTAATTTTTCAATTGTGTGAGTGCCACAAAATAAAAAAAAAATACAAAAATCAAGCTTACTGGTTAAAGTGCAATCATGGCTTCCCAAACGATGCTGAGCAACGAAGGAGCCGGTAAACAGCAGCAGTCTCCCCGCAGTGCATCAGCAATGGGCGTGATTAACCCGACGGCCGTCAAGCTTGGGACGATGGAGGTTCCCAAGCAACTACAGGATGGGGAAAAATTCATCAAGTGGGATGAGGTGAGCGAAAATGTTTTTATTTTAAAATATGCTCCAATTTAAAAACAATAGAAATAACGTAGAAAAATTTAGTCAAATTGAAAGAATTGCTGTTCAGTTAATTTCCATTGATAGCTTGTTTATGGTGAACGTACAGCTTGACAACGTAAGCAACAATATAAACTCGAGATGGCTTTTAAGCTCGATCGCTGCTCAATTGAATCTAAATATAGTCTCACTGTCTGCAGCTACAGGCATCTCGCTTAATATAGATTCATCTTCCTCAGCCACAAAATTGCCCTCGTGCAGCCTGCCAACCGAGCCAGGGAGAACGAAAATATAGGTAGAGTGTAAGCACACTTCAAAGCTCGCAGCAGATGCTGTTGAACAACCTATGGCTATATAACCAGATTTCTACAGCAATTTGCTTGCCGCATACTTCCAACTCTTCGTCGATACATCGTAGCCACCAACTTTTACATGTATACAATGTTGTGTATTGTATAGTTGTAGTAGATTCCTCGTACTATTATATTTCCTCCTGCTTTCATTCAACTACTTTGTTGATACAACAAATCTCTTATCCGCAGCCAGCTGTGTCAGCAGCCTCCTGGTGGGATAAAGCTGAAAGGTATACCGGATCCACTCGTTGTTCCTTTTCTATTCCACTTCCGATTGATGGTCCAGACAAGCGAATCTAACTATTCGAAATGAATAGAGAGATTAGCTGTGCAGCTGTACTGTATTTATGCAGTAAGTATTCGACCTTCGCAGAAGAACTTTTCTGCTGGAAACTGGTCCCTGATTGAAGCGGATTAGAAGTAACCTTTATAGACTCTCTTCAATTCAACCTGTTTTTTGCTTTCGAACTGGGTTCGGAAATAGTTTATTCTGGACAGACTGTTTTATTTACAGTTAATTCAACTTCAAATCAAGTGCATCTTCTTTTGAAAATCCAAGTCGTACCACCTGAGTTGTGGATGTCAGTATCGAACTTGAAGGATTGCTACTTTTGATTGCGTTTTATTTCTTGATTTCTCGGATAGTGAGCCCTTCCGAATTGCTATGAAATACCACAATTTGTGCCACTTTAAGCACAGCTCACATCCTTTCTACATACTTAATTTTGCATTTACTAGCAATGAGGCCTTCTGCTTGAGCAAGGTTATAAAGGGTACTAGGGTGCTAGGGGTACTGGCTTGAGAGGCGTAATGAGATTGATTGCTTTAAAAAACGACATTGGTTGAAAAGTAGTGAAAACCATGGAGAGACCAGAACACCCACACTCAAGCACGGTTTATAAGTAGTTCGTTCAATATGTACTGCAAAAAGAACGAAGTGCGGAATACAAAAATAACAAAAAAAAGTTGATTTCAAGTTAGGGTTCAAACACGCGTCATTGATTTCTGGGATTTCAAAAACAGTTTTGAGCATAAACAAAACAATAGATATTCTGACAATAGAATATTCTGACAGACGCCATACCGTCACCGACGGAGGTTCGTCCCATGGAGTATAACAGCTTTTCTCATTCAAAACATATATATAGAACCGACATTTTAATAAAAATTATTGTATTTGTTTTTCTTACAACTGAACCGAAAAATTTGAACGCTCCAGTTCCGTAAATCTTTTGCATTAAAATAATGGGCGCGTTAATTTAATTGGGATACTTACCCTGCTCCTTCGTAAAGTCGATGCAATGCGATTCTTTTCGAAGAATTTATACGCCGTAATCAGTGGCTGCCGGTGCAGGGTTGTTATGTATTTATTTCGCGTCAATTATTTTTTGAATGAACGTTTACCTGACCGACATTTCAATTAGACCGAAGGCAATTGATGATCATTTTAATTGCATTGCTTGTTGTTTGTAGCTCGAAGGGTGCTGCAGTATTTTTTTTTCGAACAGGATTACAGTATTGAAAATGGGTCGAATTTTCCCTTTAGGTTATGAACCTTTCGGTGAAAAAAAGAACGCAGTTTAATGAACTGATGGAAACTGCCAGTACGGTAAGCCACACAGTGAATTTCGTTCGGAATTTATCGCCTGATTTACTTTGAACTTTTGCGCTTCATATCTCACGTCATTCCAAACCGGAAAACGCATTCACCATTGACAGCTTATTGTAAACGTTTCACTTTTTTTTTTCTAGCGAACTGGTTAGCACGCAAACAAAGTGGAACCAATAAACAATTCTCAAATGGTACCCGGCGGCAACTGTTTGCAGCCGGTACGAATGTGCTCCACTGTGTACTATTTAAAATGGGCCAGGAAAATCGATGTATTTCTGTTTTGGGTAGAACAATTTTATGCTTATTCAACGAACAGTTAAATTTAATTATTAAACTTCCAACATTTCAAAATAAATTTTATTCTAAATGTCGTTTTTACTGGTTGTTATTCGCCATTTAACTGCAAGTTCGGGTGGAATTGGAGAACGTAAAGAAAACCACAGCGCACGATCCATCATCATGGCATGATTCGAATGTGGTATTTTCATCGTTCGCTGCCGCGGACTGTGCAAGCAGATAGGGTTTCTCGGTTGGAAACCGGGTGGTATGCAGTACGTAGTTTGAGCGTAGTAGTCCAATCAGTTCGGATCCAGCCACCACATCATCGATGAGCAACTGATGCGCGAAAAAGTACTCTACCTATAGGTAGGTAAGGCGATAAAAGAGATAAAGTTTCACGGAATACATGGAAACTGTAGCTACCAAAGTTTTGCGGTTATGCGCAACACTGGGGACGCTGGTAATCCGACGGAATTGACGAATTCCGTGTCTATTCTAATTGATGATATCGTTATTAGATCGTACACGAAAAAGTTTTCGAAAACTAAATTAAATTGTTCTTAGTAGAAGGAGTTGAGGAAGTCCTAAATACCTTCATTTTATATTAAGTTGTCTTATTTATTTGGACGTAATCTGAAGAAATAGATTGTTGCAGTTCTTAGATGTTTGCGGTATTTGTATAGAGTCTGTGAACTGCATCGTTCTCTATTTCCGAATAGGAATTGAATTAATTAATAATTTGAATTCACTTTATCGATCAGTAAACATAACTATCATCGATTTATCATGGAATCAACCTCGTCTTTTATCCAGATTCTTTAAACTTTGTTAAATAGTTAATGTTTTTAGAGGCTCACCTAATTTCTAAATTAGTCTATTATCACAATAGCTCAACAGTAATGAGTCCACACATAAAGAAAAAAAGTAGTCTATAATCGTATTACCAAGGGACTCGAAGGGGCGTTCTCCAAGAAGGTTGCCCTTATGTTCAATATGTGTATAGGTCAATAGGTATAGGTTCAATACCTATATAGGTCAATAACGGAGCTGCCGCTTCTGTTTAATAGTCTCACCCAACCCATATTATTGTTCCATCTATTGGGCGTCCGTTCTGTCAATATTATGTTGTTGGAAAAAAATATATGTGGGATTAAAAAACGAAGTAATTATCATCAATTTGCATGATCAAGGTTGCGCACGCTATAGGAAAACTATCTGCGAGGTAGCCACGCTAATAGAAACAAGCAATTGCCGTCCTATATCATATATCTAATTGAAAATTGCGGTTAGTTGCATCATAGTATAGTAGAGCAGTAATATTCCAGACTCGTTTCATCTACGTATTTTTATTTGTGGCTGACGAGTCCCGAAGCCGTTCCTTTTAATGTGGTTTATTTGTGATCTGGTCCAAGTTACCATTCATATTTTTATTCATTTTGAATAACTGATTAAATGTTCAATCATTTTAGGTTTAAGATAAACTTCAAAGGGCGGTTCGCGATAAATTTGTCATAAAGCTTAGATCATTTAGAAACGGGACACTTTCGAGTGCCTACATTTTTTAAATAATTCATTCAATCGGAGCACTTTCTAAGGATGAAACAAAGGAAACATTACATTTCATGGAAAAACTGAAACAAATCGTCTATCGCTATTTAGAAGAAATTCTCTCATGTTACTACTGATACCGCTCATCAGCTAGCTCACACTTTCTTTTTTGACGGTCTTACCCAAACGGTTCCACCAGTTCTTCATCCGTGCAATATCGCAGGTTCCATATAACCCAGTAGCACCGGCACGGCGGCCGACGAAAGCAAATATCGCTGGTGACTTCCCTCGGCATTTTCAGCATTCACTTCATTATCATCTAATATTTCTCTATTGGACGCAACTGTAGACATTTTGTAGGACTCAGCTCTTTGGGGACCAAATGGACCCCATCGTAACTGTACCATTGTAATACGTTCTTGCTGTAATGGCTGCCGAAACTGGACTATCATGAGAGTTAATAAAGGGTGGAATCAGTTGTTTGTTCTTTTTTTGAATTCTTCCGGATTCGTGGTCTCATCTATCACAGAAACACTGTTTTATCGCGTTTCGGCTGCACCTGGCCAGCGTTTAGTTTTTTCGCCAAATGGAAATCCGAGTTGCTAGGCAGTTGACCTGCAGTACGGGCAGTATTCTAACGCTTGATTTGCACCTTGTAAGCAGTCGTAAGCCATTCTTTGTACTTTTTAATCACTTGCGTCACAGTAGGTATTTTTAGAATAATCCAGCGGTTTTTCAAGCTCCCTGGATTGTGGAGGAGACTGTGCACAATTATTTCTCTGTTTTCCTTCCGCATGATGAACATCTGGAAATCATGTTGTTTTTAAACTGCGAAAAAAATTGACTGAGTAGAACTGTTCACAGGCACCCGTTAGTGACCTATTTTCGAAGTGAATTCCAAATGACCACTTTTGAGTTCCGGTAGAACCGATGCCGGATGTTCCGGAATGCCCAGATTGGTTTGAAATATTAATTAAAGAGCTCGTGTTGAAAACTCCGGGCATTTGATATCCCATTTGCCATATTTTCGAATAGAATTCCAAATGACCATCTTTGAGTTCCGATAGAACCGAAACCAGATACTCTGGAATATCCAGATCGGCTCAAAATACACTCAAGTCGCTTTTTACGCGAAGGATACGTCCCGCGTTAATCAAAACCGCGTAAATTCCGAAAATCGCGTAAAAAGCCGCGTAAATTCCGAAATTCGCGTAAAAAACCGCGTAAATTCCGAAATTCGCGTATAAAACAACCGCGTAAATTCCGAAATTCGCGTAAAAAGCAACTTCAGTGTACATCCAAATGCCCACTAAAGAGCTCGTGTTGAGAAATCCTGTCATTTGATACTCCATTTGCCACATTTTCGAAGAGAATTCCAAATGACCACTTTTGAGTTCCGGTAGAACCGACAACGAATGTTCCGAAATGTGGGGCATAAGTCAGCGCTCTACAGGATAGTGTAAAAGTCATTATTAGTGAATTTGTAGTATGAGTAGTAGTATGAATAACTTTTGCGCAGTCAATTAAGCAGATTTTTTTAATTTCATCTGCTACTTAAAAGTGTAGCTGAAAGTACCTTAATTTTTTATGTCGGGGACGTAAAGGTTAAGAACGATTGTGTTTTTTGGCGTAATGCGATGATGCTTTATCCGGCCAAAACACGTATTATCCATCTGCACTGCATGATGTTTTTGTAGAAACGGGATCAAAATTTTCTTCAAACCAGAACAAATTGGTACACATTTTGATTGATAGCCAAACCAGAGGGCTTGTACCATGGCTTAAAAATACCTCACTTTCTGTATAAACTTGTATTTTATGTTCAGAGAAGCAGTAAAACTATCCATGGAATAGTATCGATCATTTTCGGGAATGTGTACATAGTTAAAGCCGCAACATTTTCGCTTTTAAAATTTTGTACCGTATACTTTTTGCCAACATCTTTATGCAATTCGTAGAAGTACTGTCAGAAAGAGGAAAGAGAGAGCTGACACATACACACTCTCATTTCTCTCTGAGCTTGTTCGTTGCTGTGCATAGGGGCCTCGAAAAAAATCCAAAATTTTAGCTGTCACCCGTTATAATGAAGGGTCCCATTCCTAAATGATGTGAGCTTCAGCAAACGGTTCGAACTTTTCCTCGAACACAGCTCTTGTTCCACATTTGCAACCAAATTAAGTATTCGCTTAAGAGGTCTGAGCTGCGAGATATTCATCAAATTTCATTCTTTGAGAACCGCAACGACGTTATTGTCGTTGTACCTTGGCTTGAATTCGTCTGACTGGTGAGAACTTTCCTAATCAGTTCAGAATAGGCAATCAATCTCACATTGCTCCGAAAAAAGCATTTACCTTTTCTGAAGACACTCGCTTGTCGGAAACTTTAACCACTTCACCTCGAAGCTTACTTCCTTCGTGGGGGAAGTAAAATACGAAGTGCTCTGCCAGTCGTTGCCATCCAGGGTGAGACAGGTCTCGTCGTTCATCACCACCGCCATGTCGCGATTCGCCGGGAAAATCGTCTTGACCATCTTATTCAACCGCTGCCGTTGCGTCATTGCCTGCAGCTCCGACACCAGTGGACGGGACTGCCGCTTCCTGACATGTATGTCCCTGTTCGCCAGCTACTTTTTCACTGTCTGGCCGGTTGCACCGGCCTCCCGGCCAAGCGCACGCAGCATTGTAGTCACTTTTCCCTCGGTCTTCCTCATCAGCATCCTTTGGAGCTTCTTGTCGTCGGCCGTCCGGAACCGGGCTTTCTTTCGATGCTCTGTTTGTTGTCCAACAGTGCCAAAATGTGGTAGAAGCCGGAACGTGCGTATATGGCGTCCACAAAGTGCCGCACTGTGTCCGTTTTCGACGCGGCGGGGTACCGTTCTTTGCACGCGCACACTTCTGAACGGAGTATAGCTTCACTGTTTTCGCCATCACGGTTAAAGTTCGACTGATAGAGCTGTAGATTTTTTTTACAAGTAAGCTAATATAATTACCTTTCATGCGAAATTTTTCAAACTCAATTAGCTGTCTCAGTTTTTTTTATCACCATCCGAAAAGAGTCCATCTTTTTAATGCATACGTTAGTGTTCTGTAGAGCGCCAATTTTAGACCAATTTGCAAACTACGGGACTTCAGCTGGCTACGTAATACGTAATTTTTACACGGCTATGTGGAATTTTGAAACATTTTAAGCACAAAACAAATACCAGGTGTACAATGTATGAAACTGCCATGCCAAAAAAAACTGTTTCTCTTTAAAAGCAAACTATTTTCCCATATTTTCGTAATTTCGTTTTAAATTTAAGCGTTTAAGCGCTGTTCAGCAAGTGCGTGTCTCATCGACGCAAATAGATGGTATTCAGAAGGAGCCAAGTCTGGTGAGTAAGCTGCATTTAAAAGAATTTCCAATCGTTTCCTTGGTCGGTTTGCTACATGTGATAGAGCTTTGTCATGCGGCAAAATCACTGTGTTCTCCTTTTTGGTACTCTGGTCGTTTTTCGTCCCAAGCTCGTTTAGTATTAATGGTTTAGCCGGTTTCGAGTAGATAATACATAGAGCACACTGACAGACTCGAACAAAAAATCGTCTTTTGTGTGTAAAAATATTCCGGTGGTGCCCTCTAAATTATACCAATCACAAACCTATGTCTTTCGTCCATAATGCTGTTCTTAGTTCCCTTGGACTTACCTAAGACCTTTGACGCTTAAGACTCTCGATACAAATTAATTTTTTTTCACAGTCACAATCCGATGGAGTAATGACTTACTCGGTTTTCCTGCTGAAAGAGAACCCATTTTCCGATCTTCTGGATCTTTCCCATGGACTTCTACCACATAAAGATGGCTTGAGTCACATAGAATCGATCAGTCAGTTGGTGTTGTGTTGGAGTGCCATCTTCATCTAAAAGTTCATTGTCCTTGAATGCTTTCGAAGGTATTCCACGTTCTTCGTCTATCAAGTCAAAATCATCATTTTTACATTATGATCCACTCAAAGCACTGTAATTTTCTAACAGTATGTTCACCTTAAGCTTCTACAAGCATTCGATACGATTCTCCAGCAGTTTTCTTGAAAAAATCAGTGCTGACCGCAAATCACACAAAAGTCGAAATGATCAAGACTATGAAATCTATATGCTGCAGACTTAAAACATGTTATACTAACACCGACAAACTGCTATGACATATAAAAAATCCTTTGAAAAGCATTTTCATACATATTTTACTTACATACTAACAACTCCCGTTATGCATGTTGCGAAATAACCCAACAAATCGGTTTCGTACTGTGGCGTTTTTATTTTTGTACGGTTATGCATGTCCACTTGGCAGGACCGCCAATGTGAAAACGCGAAATACAGAGGTACTTCGCAGATATTTCAAAAAACATTTCGGCAGGAAGTCCACCATCTTTTCGTTCCACTTTTTCTTTGACCCTGTTCAGGCGATTTGTCCAAACCTGCTGTAAACAACGTGTTACATACGTTAGGCAACTTTAGGCCTTTTGAAATTGTATAAACATCCCGACCTGGATGGCACATTTACCTAAAAGTACCTTGACGAAAACATGGAAAACAAAACAAATGATGATTGACGTATTTTTTTCAACTTTCTTTTATTTTGCTACACCAAATTGCTTTTAGACGTATGAGAATTTTACATGTTCGTGTGATAGTAGTGACATGTTAGATTGTATAAACATCAGAGTGAATTTTGTGACATTACCATAAAGTGTAAAGTGTCTTCATCTATTTTCCCCTAAGTTTTGTAGAGTGCAATTTATTTTTCATTTCATGTCAAAGTACTTGGAGTAACTGTCCCAATTGATAGGCAAAGTAACCTAGTTGACTTTATGTATGGCTAAAAAACTAAGTTTCATTCCATTCATCGTTTATTCGGTAGGCTCACCTTCACATGGCAGAAAGGTGTTTACAATATGCATAACCAATCTAGCGTTTTCAAAGGAACTAGCAGTAACCCAGTGATCCGCCGCACCGCACCGGCAAGAGAGCAATCTGTTTGCCCACAGTATTCAAGTGAAGGCATTGGTGAATAGTCCCGGTTGCAACTATACGGAAAGCATTCTACCGTGCGTCGTCGTTCGGTTGGCTGTTGGCTGGCTCTGGCTGCCTGCATGTTTCCTATATATCTACGGTTTGATGATGAGCGTCTGTGTTTTTCTGCTTTTCACCTTTCCTTTGAGTAAGCTCCTGCGTACATAAGCTTTAGTTGTGCCACTAACTGATCTATTCTGGGGGGCATGATACATGCAGTCACATGCAGCCACACTAGCCTCGAAGCAATTTATGCAAACACTCGAGATGTACAACTACACGGTAGACAGATTTTGAATGCTAATGGAATATACAGCTGTTTGAGTCAATTGCAGTGTGCAAATGGATGATAGTTTTTTCCTACGAGATTTTTCTTTCGGCTTAGCTCAGTTGAGAGTTTGCAGTATGCAACAGAACTGTTTCCACATATTATTATATGTATTCAAAATTTAGGTTAGACTAATAAAACTACTGTTATTCTAACTTTTAATGGAATGGTAACAAAGGTGTGCAAGAAATTTTCGGTAAATAATTTTCTATGTTATTACAAAACATTGCGTCATTGCATTATCAACTGCAATTTCCTTTAAAGCTAAACAAGAAATCAGTTAATGAGATTTCGCACAATCAATTGCAATATGTTAGATAGTAATAATGATAATATAAATTATACCTGACGTGTATTTATCCTTTCAGTTTTTACTATAGACAATTTTAATGTAAAACTGTAGTAGCTATAAACTCGAAACAGCACTTCATTATCAACTATTTCATCCTGTGACACTCATATAGAATCATCAATCCAAAGCTATTGTATTATTTCAACACTGATAGTAGCTATACAACCGAGATTGAATATGAACAGCAGTCGCAGAATCTCCCTGCTGATGCTGATGTTGATGCTGGTATGTAGCTCTCTCTCTCTATGATGGTGCATCGTATTATCACAACATGCCTTTCTCGTTAGATCTGCACCAAGCTATGCACCATTATTGTGTACATATAAGCAGTCCGATACGGTTCATTGATGAATGTATATTTCAATTCTCTTGTAAGGCATCGTCGAATCGTTCACCAGGCATCCTGCAATGCTGTGCCGTAACCGATAAGGCCTAACCGGCAGAATCGTAACATATTTGTTGTGTCTTTTGTTCCTACATATATGTTGGTTGGTTTGGTTATGTAAGCATAGAAGATCTTTTTTTTCATAAAGTATTAAATGGAATTAAGAAGAATTCCAACGAACCTTCGGCTGTATGTGCCTCATAAAATGTAGGGAGATTATCACCAGCAATTAGAACTAGTGGCTGATATGCTACAATAAAAATTAGTTTTTGTTCATCTTTGTGCTTCAATCTACTTTTGATTTTGCTCGGTTGTTTCCCATGATTTAACATTTACAAAACAAAAAACGGTTTAACCACCGAAAAATAGATACGGTTTAAATTCTATTTCATTAAAAGTCGTGCTCATAAAATATGCAAGTACCCCGCCCGATCAGTGGGTACAGTTCTGTATAATATATTGTGGGATAAGGCAGTGTAAACGGAGGCCATTTTGCATCCTCTTTTCCGGTTTATTTCCTGACCGGTGTTGCAAGGTTAGGTCATCTCATCTGCTGGTAATTTCCATTGAAATGGATGCCAGACACGTTGTTCGACCGGAACCCACGGACACGTTTCAATGATTGCGTGCTTAGCGGTTCCGCAGTAGAAAAAAGGGTTCTGATTAGAACTTTGCGAAGTTGACCAAAGACAAACGTTTTCCACACCTGTCGTTTTGTTTGTGGTGTTTTATATTAAAAAGATGGTTTAAAGAGATGAAATCAAAAAGCACTTAGTGTTTTCACCTTAGGTGGTGAATTAACGAACATTCAAAAATAAAAACTAACAAACAATAATTGGGTATTGTTCTAGAATTGCATGTTGAATGTTCCGTGGAAATTAGTTAGACATTTAACGTGATAAAATGATATTAAATCGAAAACAGTAGAACTTTGACCTAGATAATTGCTTCCCGCTTTTCGTGCAGCAATTTATTTCCGCTTGTTAAGCTGTCAAACTCCTGCTTACACTCTATTAGTTGGGAAAATAAATGCCACGAATGTTTGCTATAAATTTTAATTCAGTCCACATATTTCTTCGGGACGTCCAACCGTCATAGGCAGCGCATTTTCCGAATTCCGCCCAAATTCGTCCGTATCTAGATGTTTCGTTCAAGTATGTACCCCTGTCCTGTTTGCAAGCAGGAAAATACCGTCACTGCTCTGCTCTGCTAGCTTGAATAACCTTCCAGTCGAGGCAAGAGCCAACCAGCCAGCCAGTCAGTTGTGCTGGAAGCTAGTGGTATAATATTCTCTTAGTTAAGCCTTTTGCCCTCCGACTCGGTTGCTCAGCCTGTGAACATTCGTTCGAAACGGTGGTGGAGCGAGTAATGAATTATCATTGAACGCTACGTTTATCGCAAAACGTAGCTTTGACCTTATGCCTTTTATATAAAAGTTGCGATAAAACATGCTAAGAGCATTCGATTCTGTTGTGGACAATAATGGTGACCTGGTGTCTTTCGTCCGATAGCTTTCAGTGTTGTTTTATTTTAATCAATCTGAAGTTTCGGTTTGGGATCGGTCACACGTCGTACCACAACCAAGGCTTACCGTATTTCAGACACACCTTTCCAGATGGACCAGTTTGATACCATCGATGACAGAAAGAATGGGTTTCGGTTGAACGATTTCAGCTTGTTGAATGATAATGGAAAGAAGGAGTTGGGAAGATAATTCGGACAAAGCTTATTTGTGCACCACCTTGCGGAGTGGCAAAATGCGATATGAATACTGTTCGAGATTTGTGCTTTGGTAATTGTATATTTATGTTACTATACTTATAGGTTCTCAGCAGGTCATTAGAAAAATTACTGTTTCAATTCGTAGTTGAACCAAACTATGTCACTCCAGATCATTCCTCTTTCGGAGTTGGGATGGTCTCAAAAGACGTCACTTTAATCAACCTTCCATTTTTTCAAATTTTTTAGTTTTTGAACAACTTGACCGCTTCTATTGATTTTATTATTGACTAAAAGGAATTTGAATATGCTGTTTTGAAAAAAAAAGAAAAAATGTTGAAGCGAAGCTTAAAGCTTCACATGATTGCAAAAACATCATGTTTTCATTATGTGTAAAGGAAAGAAGCCCTCATCATTTTCAGCGGTAGAAACGAGTCCGGTATCTTATCCGCTATTTTGACGCTTGACTTTAAACTAGCAAAAGTAACAACGTATCAGTTTTGTTGGAAGACCATATTCATGCATAACCCACCACAACTTATTTCGCTTAACGGAATCGTACGCTACTTTGAAATCTATGAACAAATGGTGAGTCGCTGGTATACAAGGGAGTTACATCTAAGGAAAACCGCTAAGCGAGCAGTCTTACATCGCTTTCAAAACGTAATCGTAGTGTGATTATGTGGGATCACTATGTGAGACGTTTGTTTGCGTCGCTTAAGTCAATCATGTTATCGGTCTTACAACAACTCAATGCTAAAATTTTTCTGGAAGGTTGTAAACTAACAGAGGTATAAATGTGGATTACCTTCTACGATGACGTACAAAGGTTGCAGAAACTCCGACTCACAAAAAAATTTGGAACAAATTGAATCTCCTACTGAAGTTTTCCCTTTTCTTGGTCAGTCATTCAACCATATCGAGATAAATTAATCTAATGTAAAGGTTAGCAATGAGCAAACTCTAAGCATCTTACTACACTTCGCTGGTCTTGATGGAATTTCATTTTTACTGCTGAAAAGGGGCTCTGCACGTCTGATAACTCCACTGCACCGTGTTTTTAGTATGTCTTTAGCAGATAGCAAGTTCCAAATCTTTTGGAATCTTTCGTTTCCTGTCTACAAATACGAAACTAAATGTGATTTGAAAATATTTTTGGTTTTTGGATCAATATAATTTTTTTTATCTCTCGAGATACCAAAACTAGTGTATTCTACACATTGCAATGAATGTTTGCTAAATTTAGCAACCTACACAATTGTGTGGGTTCGGCCTTATCTTAGACCATTGCACTATGGGCAAAAACGAGCCGAAAAAACGGATGCAATTACGATATGGCCTGGAGGCTGATAAAATGTAGGTGATCTTATGTAAAATTTTTCGGAGAATCGCATGGTGCCCACCGCTTTCCTGTTTGTCATCGGGAAGTGCCCCATTTTGCCCTATTTTTAACATTTTTTACCCTTTTTGGACTATACCAAGCCAAGCTTTAAAAAAAAACAAAACATGAAAACCTAATTATTTTGTGTAAAGAAGTCCAAAGAATTGAATAGGGTTGACCCCGTTTAGTTTAAAGCGAGATCATCGCTTCGAGGCTCATAGACTTCAGCTTCTGAAGCAGCGGAACGGTCGTTACGTAGCTATGGAAATACACGCAACTTTTTGCAAGTAAAGTTTTTACTAACCTTAATACAACAGATATACCAGAACGTCCCGATTGGCTTAAAAACATTCAAATGTTGATCCAAGAATTTGTCTTAGAAATGCCCGTATTTGAATACATCATTTGCCACACTTCTTTATTATTTTACAATTTATAAAAGACCAGTTTTAGGTTCCGGTAGTACTCTAAATGGAAGTTACGTAGTGTGGAGCATAAACGAGTGCTCTACAGTATAATGTATTCATTCTTACTGGCTCAAAATGAGATGGCAGCAGCACATTTCGTCTTATTTCATCTGTTACTTATGACGTGAAAAAATAATCCCACTTCGATCTGAAATATCGCCGGGAAAATGGATCCAAAATTTGCTACTATATTTTTTCATTGAAGATCAATCTAAGGTGGTTCTTTGAAGACAAGTTGCATAAATATCGAGCAAAAAATAGTAAAGATAGAGCCAAAAGTGTAACGGCAAGTACACTAATTTTTGAAGTCCCGTAAAGGTTAAAGTAGGTATACAATAAGGCCGAACCTACACAATTGTGTAGGTATAAAAAACAATGTGCATAAGTAAGTTATAAAAGTTATTTCCCGTAAATTTTTAATTACATCAATTAGAAATACTTATTACCAATAATTTTTTATCTAAGCAATTTCGAAATACGGATCCAATAAGAAAATACGACAGATAAAACTTTTTGCTGTTTTCACAAGATTTTGAAGACTAGACAATAATTAATCCAAGCACAAAAGAAAACTTCTTTTCAGCTATTTTATATTTTTTCTACGAGTTACGATGTTTACACAAGAAATTGGTGCCATATTTGTGAAAGTACGACGTTTAGAAAGGAAAAGAAAATTTTTTAAAAGTAGTCATGTCTCACCTACACAATTGTGTGGGCTCTGGCTTAAAGGGATATAAGAGGCTTGTCTGTAACCAAAACCAGGTCTCTGACAGGACGTCAGAAGAGGCTTATAGCTAACTAAAAACAGGCCGCTGATAGGACGTCATGCTTTCGTAGCAATAGGTTCTATTCTCAGTTACCTCACTGGTCGACTGCTGGACTGCTCTATTGCTCGACTGGTCGACTAGACTGGACTGGTCGACTAGACTGCTCGATTTGATTGCTCAACTGGACTGCTGAATTGAACTGTTCGACTGGATTGTTCACTTCGACTGCTCGATTCGACTGCTCTTCTTAACTGCTCGATTGGACAGATCGACTTAAATACTCAACTCTACTACTCGACTAAACTGCTCAATTCGACTGCACGACTCATTTGCTCGATTCGTCTACTCGACTCGACTATTCGAAACGGTTGCTCGATTTAACTGCTCGATTTACTACTCGACCCGACTGCTAGATTTAACTGCTTGACTAGACTATGAAAATTGATGGCTAAGACACAAACACGTATCACTCTTACAACATTTAAGGATAAAAACAATATTAACAAAAAATATTTTTACCTACGCGTCGACCGGTTTCAGGCATTCTAAGCCTATCATCAGGACGATGCCGATGTCCAACCCGTCCACATCGTCCTGATGATAGGCTTAAAATGCCTGAAACCGGTCGACGCGTAAGTAAAAATAATTTTTGTTAATTTGGTTTTTATCCTTAAATGTTGTAAAGTGATACGTGTTTGTGTCTTGTCCATCAATTTTCGTATTGTGGTGCTCTACGGGTGACACGAAAGCAAGAAAAAGTTGACTAGACTCCTCGATTTAACTTCTCGACTTGACACCTCGACTCAACTGCTCGACAGGACTGCTTGATTCAACTGTTCGATTTGACTGCTTGACTCGATTGCTTGATTCGACTGCTCGATTCGATTGTTCGTCGCGATATCAATGTGCCCGCTCGTTCGTATTGGTTCGTGGCAGAAAATGGACGATTCAGAGCTACTAATACAAAGACTATAGATTACAGAGGCGACAAGGCACTTAAAAACAGCTAAATTTTGAATCATAGCGAGGAGTTACCTTTATTTGTGATGGTACCGTCAAACGGGGTAACTTGCAACAATTCTCAACTATGATTGCAATTAAAAACTTATCTGTAGTACATTTGAGGATATTTAATTAATATAAAGTTATTGGGTCTAGGATAGAACAATTTCACATATTGAGAAAAAATATGCGATCAATATTGGCTGTTGTAGAATTTTTTAACTAATTTGTTACTAGTAACCCCTCAAACGGGGTAACTTGCAACAAGCAATATTTTTTGGACATAGAACGAATTCAATGATTGTATAAGTTTCTTTTGACTTAAATATGCAAATGATAATCCGCCTTGCGATTTTTAATGCTTTTGCAATGAATATACGCATAAATGTCCTGTGTCACGTTGGTGAAAATAATTTATGAGCCCCGTAACAGAAATTACGAATAAAACTTTTTATATTATATTGCAGTTGATATTCCTTGTCTGGGTCCGATAGAGCTGCCTTCTTTAAAGACCATTCACATATTACGTAACGCACTTGGGGAGCGGGAGTTGTGTAACAATGCATTACACGTCGTATATCCACTATGCAAAATCGCGTCACGAATTGGAGCAGCGGAGTTAAAAATCATCGATATCTTGGTTACGTAATATACGAATGTTCATTAAGTTACGAGTTATTTAAGTGATTCATTAAGTGATCGTGATTAGACACTGTCATATTGCTTGTGAGGATAATTTCTTTTTGGCCTCTTCTATGGCCATTTTCAGTATTTCCAGAGAAAAACTGGCATATTTCCGACTTACCGAAAGTATCGTACACTCTTCAGGTGTGCTTTGGTATTGCTTGATGCAAAATTAAATGATAACTTGCCTCGTGAAGTTAACGGAACACAGCTTTTTATATCTACCAGCTGTTGCAAGTTACCCCGTTTAAGTTCTTGTTTTACGAATAATGTGGTAACAAGCAGGATAAGCAGAACTAGTCACCGTAAATCAATTATTTTGTTTCCTTATTATTCATTTTACTATAAAAAATGTATGTTAGGCTTCTTTTATTTGAAGTGCTTGTGGGCGACACAAACGTTTTACAGACGAAAAATTGACGATAAATTTGACACCATCTTGTGTCTTTTTCAAAAATCATCAGAACAGCAGAAAATCAACATAACAGTATCCAAGGCTTGTTTAACCTGTTAACAACAAGATTCGGTGACTGGTATAGATTAAAAATTGAAGTAACAAATCAAAAAGTCCAATAAATTGGATCGATATAGCGTTGTTGCATGTTACTCCGCTGTTGCAAGTTACCCCGTTTGACGGTACTTTCCGTTTTGATTCAAAATTTAGCGGTTTTTGAGTGCCTTGTCGCCTCTGTAATCTATAGTCTCTGTAGCTACTTACACAAAAGAGCAATTTTGCCTACCTCGAGAGTCAGCACAGTGGAGAAAATGTTTTAAGCATGCGAACATAAAAACTATTTGTTTCTGTTTCAGGCTATAGCTCTTTTATGTACAACATCTTAGAGCTGTATTATTGTAATCGGAAGATTTTCGCATGCTGTGATGCAAATAGTAAAGCAAAGCCAAGCAAAGCCTGGGGGCTACATTCCGTTATCGAAACTTGACCTTCTGTTTTTATACGACAGACTTCGCAGCCAGCTGTTAGAGTGCAGGACAATTGCAGGGCCAGTTACTACGATCCTATTGACTCTAATAGCCTCTCTCAGCGAGATTCGAACATACGACAACTGGTTTACTAGGCCAGCGTCATACCTCGAAGCCAACTGGGAGGCTATGATGCAAATACATTTATTATAAAGCTCAAAGAACTAATACGAAGTTTAAAGATCTTCGCAAACATTGGCAAATGGAATTTATCCGCAGTTTTCTTGACAGACATTCATATTTTCCAGATCGTCAGATTCGGACTAGTGAGATTCGGGAATTAGTATTTAATAACTCAATAAATATGCATTCTAACGACAAATAGTTTTCAGTGACAATGTGTATTTTTACATACCAAATAAGGCCATTGTAGATCATTTTCAAAGTTTTTATCATCCCCCCCCCTTGGAAATTGGCTTGAAAAATCGGGGGGCAAACAAATAATTTGTAGGATATGAGTTGAATTTTTTTTAAAAATTCAATTGTCTGCAGGCTCTACAGCCTGAAAAACTCGAAAAATGAGTGTACGAGTAGAGTTAACGCCTCTAACACGAAATAGAAATGGAAGTTCAAACAGTGGAATTTCCGAAACTCGGTTAAAAAATTTTTTCTTTCGTTTTTGTATTTTTGTTCGTGGATTTTTGCATGAAAAATAATAACGTATTTATTAAAATCAAGAATAGATTTGGTTCTCACGTTTAAACTTTAAGTAAAAATGCCTAAAATCCATATTTTTTTGCTCGATTAAAAAATTCTCTTTGTTTTTCTTTCGCCCTCCCCCCTTCAGCGGCCCAACACTGGAGGGACAAAAACTTTTTTAAATATTTGTAATGGCCTTACTTTCCTAAACTTAAATTAAAGAGAAAACTTTCCAATTAATTCTGCTATTATATTTATTCTTGACAGATACGTATTTCGTCTACGCCTTGCAGACTTAATCAGTGACTGTTTTCTCCAAACCGAGAATTCTCGGCAAACTACATGCCTAATCAGACATGCCAAAAACATGCAAAAGGAAAAACGAATTTTTTGATGTAAATAGGGCTCGTTTTTGTTTACAAAAGGGTGTTGTTATAGAGGTATAGAGCTTTAACCCATTAACGGGCAACATTATAAAAACGATGCGATCCAGTTAATGACTATTTTGTATGAAAGTAATCCAAAAGAAGCTCAAATTTACACGCAAAAACAATTATAAAGACAAATGTCAGGCAAAACACTTTTTTTTGTCATTTTTAATGTCCATCACTCTACCCATATATTTTTTCAAACATATGTGTGTCAAATACTCACAAAAAATATTGAAAAAAAGTCATTTAGAGGGAAAATAACTGCCGTGCTTTTTTCAAATCACTGTTGTCACTGTTTGGTGCTACGGCTAGCTTCGGGGTACGATGCTGGCCTGACAAGCCATTCATTGTATGTTCAAATCTGGGGTAGGCAGTGCTGCTATAGAGTCAGTAGAATCATCGCATTAGCCTCGTAATTGTCCCGTACTCTAATAACCGGCAGCGAAGTCTGTCAATAAAAAAAAGGTTCTCAAGTTCTTAAGGACGTTTGTACCCATGACTTTGCTTTGCTAATGATGACTGCTGCAGGGTTATGATCACCGAGTTTTTGTTCCACAAATGAGTGCCTTTAACGTGGATGCATTGTGGTTTCAACAAGATGGTGCAGCATGCCACATCGCACATGCGCGTGGTTCATAGAAAGAAACGCGCGGTGAATGAATAATTTTGCGTAATGCACCCGTGAATCGATCGCCAAAATCATGCAATTTTACATTACAGGACTGCTTTTTTGGGACTATTGAAGTTTAAGGTCTACTATGATAAGCTGCAGAAGATTGACACAAGCGATCGTAAATTGGACTTCTCGAATGAACTTGTACTGGAAATCATATTGAAATTAAAATAGCGAAGCATTATCTTTCGAATAAAGCAGGATTCACGGCAATTGACACCAAATGTGTGTATTTTTTTCAATTCAACGTTTTAGGTTAAATTTTGCACAAAAATTAATATGAAACTTACAAAAATTGGCAGCCATAATGATAATCGGTTGATAGATACCCAACAGGGATGGCACAATCACTTTGACTCAATTCACATTCATTTGACAATACCGTCTCAGTTATGCAGAATTTGAAAAAGTTATATGTGCGACGATTTAAGAACTAGTTATTATCTACAACTTTTCTGTATAAAGTATTGCTGTATCTTTTGTATTTACGGTGCTACAAAGCTAGTTCATCTTTAGTGACTAAGTGAACGTTCATTTAGTCACTAATGAGTTACTAGCATTGTAGCGCCGTAACTACAAAAGATATAGCAAAACTTTATTGAGCAAAATTGTAGATACTAACTAATTCTACAAATGTCCCATATAAAACTTTGTCAAATTTTGCTTGCCTGAGGCGGTACTGTCAAATAAATATGAATTGAGTCAAAGTGATCGTGCCATCCCTGTACCCAACCCAACCATCTGTTCATTGGTTTCTGGTATTGGAAGCACACAATATCGTTAAAACTACTCCCTTGTATAGTAAAGGCCCAAACACAATGCATACGGATTTTAATACGTTGCGGAAATTCGGTAGAAAAGCCATGAAAAAACTGTCAAATTTCCGGAACGTATTGAAATCCGTACGCATTGTGTCTGGGCCTTAATAATTAAACTCGAACAATACTGAAATTCAATAAACTTTCAGTTAAAGCAGATTTCAATATAGGGAGAATTAACTTTAAGGACTAATAAAATTTATATCATGCAAGAAAATTATGTATGTACACTGGATTGCATTACAATAAAACAATACGGCGGTAGTAGTATTTCTGCATTGAAAAGCAGAACCAGGCATAACCAGCTATCCATGTTTTAATGCGTGGAAGCACAACTTATTGCCAACTGAAGTACTCATTCGAACGTCCCACGTTATAAATATTTCCTTTCGACGAAGGGATATTTTCAAAACATCCATCCTTCTGTAGCCAATCATTGCGGAAATATCACACTGGCTAAGTATAGCACTTTGCGTCATTCAATGTACGGTGCTGAATAGGATCATTTACAAAGCAGTCTCACAGCTATTAGCACTGTCGGAAATGGGTGGTAATTAATTTACCAGTACGTAGTGTGCGCCACTATAGTGGTCAGACTGCACTGCCCTGCACTTGGTGCCACTGCACTGGTCGGTAGTGTGCTGCATCCGTGGCGGGAATTTACGATCGATCAAACTGGCAACTCACATAAACTAAGTTCCTTTGATTGCTTCCAAACGGTTTCACAGTATTTACGCCGAGTGATTGGTAGCTTAGCGGCGTGCAATTTGGGGAAATGTCTGACTTACTGATCGGTACTTGATGATTCCGAACAGGGTGTCACAAGATTCAGGAAGATTTATTCCGTTGCGCGACTGTGGACAAAAAAATAATACGGGTTACCCTTTTTACATTTCTGGCGCGCTGCACCGGACGAATTTTGGAGCACACCGACACGGGAGAAGCGTGGGCTGAATGAAACGTGCAATCGTGATCTTCTCACGGCGTCTATGACGGTGGCGCTGCTCGTAAAGATATTATTTGTTTGTAAACTAATTTTCTTTCTCGAAGCGACCAGCTGTCCATCAGGTGCTGCTGCTACTGGTTGGCATCGGCCGTTGTACTAATCAGCAAATTTGGTTTAGAAAATCGCAAGTGGATATTTCTGGGAACTGGCTGTTTGATCTTTCGGCGATTTGCATGAGGCATCTCGACTAACGTTGACGGTCGCATCGTTTTAGGAAAAATAAACTTGGAGTGAAATGTAAGACGGTATAGATTGGACCGCCGCCAGTTTCTGTAAGAAACCACTCCAATTTCGTGGAAATGTTCTCTCTGACGTGGTTAATCAAACTAACTATGAATAGGAATTTTTGGCGGCGAAAGTGGTGGGATGCAGTCTCTCAAATAGTTCGAAATTAACTCTAAATGCGCTATAAATCTGCATTACAGAAATTCTGTAAATATAGAGGGGCATGACTGGTCGTTAATTTTAATTTGGTAATTGGCTGAATCGATTCACCGAACGGACCGGCCCTACTTGGTATCGACCAAATATTTTCAAATTAATTCGCATTTAGTGTCAATCAGCGCGATTACATTGGTCGCGTGCCACTCATGTTCGACAAGGTTGGCAACTTTGAGAATTGAACCGCACTTGATGACGAAAGATGCTCTCGTTTAGTAGATGATTGTTTTTAATGGTTGAAAATGATGGTCATTTATTAGAATTTGGACACTTACTTACTTTAAATAACTTATTCTACCACTATTATAAAAAAAAACAAAATGCTACCGCGTTCATGCAGGTTGTGCATACAATAATTAACGATTTTAACCAGTTAATCCAGGGTATTGACCGTGAAATTAGGTGTAATTTGAAACAAGCGTTACATGTAGCCTTCAGAATTTAACAGTTCACGTGTTTGTTTTAAGCAGAAGTAGTTCGCTTTTACACTTTCGTTACAGTTGTTTAAAGCAATTTGTACCCCTGTTGCTGTGCCGGTAATTGTTTTTGTACACATTCAAATCATTTGCGTTTGTTTAACATTGTGAATCCCACAGCATATGCTGTTGAGTGGAGAAAATGCGGGAACGAACAGCTCAAGGTTTTGGCGAAATGAAAAATGTCTATCGTCGATTTAATTTACGCTAATTAGATTCGATGTGAATTAATAAAATGAACGCTCGCGATATGAAATTGTCATGTCTTCTCACTCTGTTTTCAGCTGACAAAGCAATTTTTCTGCTCAACAAGATTCAATTTGAAGAGCAAAATTTTTGACTGTAGTGGCGATTTTTTATTTTTTCTCGCTGAATGACATAAGTTGACTTTCATTTATTCCGCCAATTTAAATACAAAATCCGTCGAATCGGCATTTGATTGTAGGCGTTGAAAAAGTTGTTAATTAAATTCACAAGGCATATTACATGTAGCTTCTTAGGCCGCCCTGGGACCACAATAAAATGATTAGCAATTGATTTAAATTGATATTTTGTGTCGATATTTAATTATTTAATTTTATATGTTATGTAAGCTCGAGCCAAAAATGCTGATACCTGAAATTTCTTTTGCATTTAGTTGGGCTTTAGCAATAACATTAGTTGCAACTAAATAAGCGATACGATGTCAACTTTTCAGGTTTTGACAACTGCAAAAATGATTTTATTTACATTTAAAGCATTATGTTAGTGAAGAGTATAAATCATGAAAAAATTTCTACTGTTCCCGAGCAGGTAAAAATTACTTAAGAATACCTGATCCAGATATTTATTAGTGAATAACTGCATAACTGAATTTGGTATTGACGAACTTGAAAAATGTTCTACAAACACTTTAACAATAACTGGTTTTGTTATTGCAATATTTAAATAATATCAAATGTTTTTGCTACACGAGACACATCAATTGAAGTATTATACCTCAATGAGGCATTTACAAGTCATTCTTTGTAGCTTTCTAGCTTATTCAGTAATTCATTTGATATAGTACAAAAATGTAAAATAACTTATCATATCATAAAAGTTATCTATACCTATAAAAATGGATTTTTGTCTGTCTGTATGTACCTTATAGAATCGAAAACTACTCAATTGATCGACGTGAAAATTTGCATGTAGGAGTTTTTGGGACCGGGAAAGGTTCTTCCTACGGCTAGAGACCCATCCCCCCACTAAGAGGTGGGGCTCCCATACAAATGAAACATAAATAACTAGAGAACTAATCAAGCAAATGGAACCTAATTTGGCATGTGGGTGTTTTTGGAGGCAAGCATTTTTTCTATAGTAAATTGAGACCCCTTCTCTCTTTAGGGGGGAATTATGACCCCTGCCCCCTTTAAGAGGGGGGCTCCCATACAAATGAAATAAAAGTTTCCGCTTATCTCGAGAACTAATCAAGCAATTTGGAGGCAAATTTTTTTTTCATGAATGTTTAGGAGGGGGGGGGGGCTCCCATACAAATGAAATACAAATTTCTTCATAACTTGAGAACTAATCAAGCAGTAGTGGCCTGCAATCGGGGCCTGCCACAAAAGATGATCATTTAACCCAATGCCCTTCTGGCATACAAAAAAAATCAAGCAAATGGAACCAAATTTGGCATGCGGTGGATTTAGGAGGCAAACATTTTTTCCTGAGATGACTTTGAATTATGACCCCTCCCCATTTTAAGAGGAGGTCCTCCCATACAAATGAAATACAAGTTTTCTCATAACTCGAGAACTAATCAAGCAAGGGGAACCAAATTTGGCATGTGGGGGTTTTACGAGGCAAGAATTTTTTTTTTGAGTTAGGAGTAGGTTTATGAGTTAGTCTCCAGTTTAGGAGGGGGGGGGCTCCTATACAAATGAAACACAAATTTCCTCATAACTTGAAAACTAATCAAGCAAATAGACGCGAATGACTATTAGGGTTAAAGCGCCTATAAACTAAAAAAAATCAAGCAAATGGACCATCTAGCAAATGAATCATCTAAGGTTGAGCTCCTCAGAAACTTGCAAAACTCAAAATTGTGACAAAGATCATCCGAGATTCACGATTTATGTACAACAAAGGTTAATTTGTGGCAATACGAAGTTTGTCAGGCCAGCTAGTTCTTCATAAAAATGCGATAACTACTGAACTAATGAATAAATTTTACTGGTCAAAAGTTCTTTAAATTATTACTAAAGAAAACTGTTTTAATATGAAACAACCCCCTTCCCCCCTCTGAGCCAGGGCGGTCCCAAGAATTGCAACTTTTACTAACATTTTTATGGTTAAGTTAATGATAAGTTCACCGCTTTGAGGATGCGTGATATGGGTAACTCAAGGTGGCTTTTTCCAGCCAGCATTTCATTTAGACCAATGAGTCGGTTGAAATTATTCATTAAATGTCAAATATCAAATATCTCATTTTTTATAAATCATAACTTTTGTACCAAATCATAAGTTTTCTGTATGATTTTGGTACCAAACAAAAGTCACTTTGACGAGCTTTTTTAGGAAAAAATATGGGGCTTAAAGTGTTCAGTGATCTCAAAAACTATAAAAAATTTTTATTTTCATGCTGTATAGCCTAAAAAGATCCCCATTTTTATATTTCTATATAAGGTACCTCGGGCAGGCTTGTGCTGCACTCAGTGAACTTATTTTTTTTTTTTAACTGTAACACCTCAGCCAAGCAAAATTCGAAAATATTGTATATGGGGCATTTATAGAGTAAATTATTATCCATAAGATTGCTGAACTAAGTATTGCTCTATCTTTAGTATTTACGGCGTACTCCCAGTTTACACTGACTGGTGCACCAAAGGTGCGCTTCCGGTTGACCATAACGTAGATATAGACCATATCTACCATATATATCTACCACAGACCGTAGACCATAACCATATAGAGTTTCGCAGAATACCATTGCGCGAAAAACCTTACGCGGGATGTACCATTTCACGGAAAATCTTTTCGTAGAAAGTACCATTTCGCAGGGGTGACCCAACTGAAGGAAAGTAATAGAGGTCAGTAGATCTAGGAAAATAAATAAACCTAGATAGAGGTGATCTCTACAGGGGGCTGCCCCCCGCAGTGACCGGCGCATCCGACGGCAGGTCGCCGGCAACACTCGCGGCCTGTGGACGTCTCGCGCTGAATTATCTAATGTTACTATTGATAGTTTTTGGTGGTCTTGTTATTGATTAATGTTTTATGAAAGAGTCCAAAATTTCTCGAGTTCGATTAGTTTTTGAGTTACGCAAAAATTTCTGTTTTATTTGTATGATAGTCTTTATCCCCCTACCACAGGGGTGAGGGGTCTCAAACCATCATTAAAAAAATTCCTGCCTCCAAAACCCCCGATACGCCAAATTTGGTTCCATTTGCTTGATTACTTCTCGAGTTATGAGGAAATTTGTATTTCATTTGTATGGGAGCCCCCCCTCCTAAAGTAGGCAGAGGTTTCAATTCACCATAGAAAAAATTCTTGTCTCCAAAAACACCCACATGTCTAATTTGGTTCCATTTGCTTGATTAGTTCTCGAGTTATGAGGAAATTTGTATTTCATTTGTATGGGAGCCCCCCCTCCTAAAAAGGTAAGGGGTCTCAATCCATCATAGAAAAAATTCATGCCGCCAAAAACACCCACATGCCAAATATGGTTCTATTTGATTAATTAGTTTTCGAGTTATTAGGAAATTTGTATTTCATTTGTATAGGAGCCCCCCCCTCCTAAAGTGGGGTGGGGTCTCAATTCACCATAGAAAAAATTCTTGTCTCCAAAAACACCCACATGTAAAATTTTGTTCCATTTGCTTGATTAGTTCTCGAGTTATGCAGAAATTTGTGTTTCATTTGTGTGGGAGTCTCCCCTCTTAGTGGGGGGAGGGGTCTTTAACCATCATAAGAACCTTCCCTGGCCCCAAAAACCCTCATATGCAAATTTTCACGCCGATCGGTTCAGTAGTTTTCGATTCTAAAAGGAACATAGGGACAGACAGACAGACAGAAATCCATTTTTATAGGTATAGATAAAGTCGCCCGTTGTGATCTGATTTTGTTACGCTATTTTTGAACTAACCATTCGTACAAATATTGACTTTGATTGCTTCTGGCAATGCTTTAACAATGCTGTATATTAACTTACACAATTTTCTGTTATTTTATGCTTTTTAATCCAATTTGAATAAAGGTCCCACTTGCCCCGATAAATGAGGCAAGCCACACAGGCTTGGTTGGCTTCGCAACCTCTTCGGTCGATTTGAATCTTCTCGACTCCTTTGGGAGCACCATAGGATTGACTGTGGATACTTTTAAACAACGTTTGGAAAAGATTTGGAATGAAATGTCCCAGGATATCGTGCGTGCCTGCTCTAACGCTTTTCAACAACGAGACTGGTTATTAAAGCAAAGGGAAAACGATATGTATTGGACCAATTTAAGACAAATGTTATAGATGTACACTGAAGTCGCTTCTCTGTCGAGGTTTGTTTTTTACGCGACTATTTTGTGCGAATTTCGAAATTGACGCGGTTTTTCCGCGAATATCGGTGTTAACGCGTTTTTTCTGGCGCGAATTTTGGGATTTACGCGGATATTTCTGAATGGTTTTCGGCATTTAAGTGGCTGTGCTCTATGAGTCTATATTCATTCGGAGTTTTAGAATTCAAGAGTTCATAGGATTTTTCTTACGCGAATTTTGGAATTTACGCGTTTTTTTCATGCGAATTTCGGAATTTATGCGGAACGTATCCTTCGTGTAAAAAGCGACTTGAGTGTACTTTACACGAAAAAACGCTCAAAATTAAAATTTGTGCAAGCGTGTTATTTTTGTGAACATATACTTTACTGATAGTTGTTACCACTCAGCCTATATACGTAAAAAGGAAGAATAGATTTGGGTTTCACGATTAAACTTAACGTAAAAACGTTGGTTGTTTGACAAAATCTTGTTGTTTTTTGTTCAATTTCCTTCACGTTCAGTTGCCCAACATTGAAAGGACAACAATCTATAAAATATTTGTAATGGGTTTATATTTCTGTAATTGCGATGGCCTGATGGTAGTATGGTACGCCCCTTATGCGTTTCCATCAATTGATGCACGATGGGACCGCTTGGTATTTTATGGATTTTGAATCCAACCTACAAATTGTAAGTTTTAACCATTCAAAGAAACGAAATTTGTAGTGTAGTTTTTCACTGAATCAATAAAAATTCGTTAAAAAACGAATTCAACCAAGGTCTTTGTTATGGATACTTTAATTCTATCAAAATATCAACTTATTGTTAACTGACTTAACTTTTTTCGACGTAGAACTAGAAGTCGCCAATTACGGTTATCTTAAGTGGTAAGAAAATATGCAGTTCCAAAACCCACAAATATCAAATTTTATCTTTATTAGCTTTCAACAAGCTGTTTAATGAGGATATGATTGATCACAAAGCTTCTCTCATAAATCGCACCAACAGCAACTAACCAAAGCACGCCCAATCATCGTATAATGGCCATCAATCAAGACAAGTGTCCACAAATCAATTAAACTTAAGCAGCCGGTCGGACAGAAAACCGAAACCGTCCGGTTGACTTGCTCTCAGTTCTCGGTTAATTATTTGAACGAATCGAGATTCCGCAATCGCTGGAAAGTATGATATAACTGACCGAGCGGCACCGACCGGAGATGGCAATCCTACTCAGCTTAATTAATTTAATATTCCTCGTGCTGTATGGCATCCGACATCATGGCGGAACGATACCAGCTCGGTTGCCGTTTGCTTCCATTTGTGATTTGACCTCGGGAAAGCCTTTCGGTGTAATCTGTATCACTCCAAACGGAGCATATTGCCGTATAGATGGACAAGCGTTTGCGTTGCTCACCTCAGCCAACTCCCGTTGCGTCGGCGTCTCTGTGTAGCACGAATGCTAGAGATATGAAAAAAAAAAAAAAATTACAAAAACGGCAGCAGGAGCAGTAGCATCTACTACCACCGCGAAAACACATAAGTAATACAGATCGTTCCGTTGGTTGCTTTCTTCGGCAAGCCGCGTTTGATGAGATTGATGAATGGTGTACGGGGAGCGAGATCAATTAAAGAGTAAAGGCCTTCCATAAAAGGCGCCCCCGGCTTCGAAGAGCGCGCAATGCTCGGGTGCAGGTTTTACGACTTGAAATCCCATTTTCAGAGTTAACAGTTCGTGTGCACTTCAATTAGCCGAAATGGTTCCGTTCATGATCGAACCGACCGACACGGCACGGCGGGGTCGTCAATCAACTGAGTGATTGACCACCGTCTGATTCTGTTTATTAGCAGCGCGATCGCATACGGGGCGGGCGCAGGAGGAGGAGTAGGAGAAGGAGGAGGTGTAGCAAATTTATTTGTTTTCTATCGCAATGTCGGTAAAAGATCGGCAAATGTAAACAAAAATAATTCATTAAAACTGAATGCTGCTTCAGGCTGTTTGTTTCAGCACGATTAATTTAATAAGCTTATTATGGAGCGACTCACTACCAAGAATTTATAATGCCATTCCTATAAACATAGAACAGTTTACGAATTCCGTTCCTTTTTATGCATTATTTTGAATTTTCATTCTAGAACCCGATGGGTGAGGAAAAACTCCTATAATTACGGCGCATGGTTTCGTGTGCATCATGAGTCAATTGGTTGGTGCTTTTACCGACTGGGTGACTAAAGTAGAACAGTTTCAAAACCTTGACCTATTCTAGGAATGGAAATACAAATGCACCATCTGTTCGTGAAATATGCCAACTTTGTGGTTTAGTGAAATGGAATGATCCATAGTGAAAGATAATTGAAAAGAATCTAATCCTTTAATGAAATGATGAAAACTACTAATAAATTGTGAATTGTATCCTTGTTTATGTTTATGAAAGGTAATCACATAAATATTCTACTGTGAGCCACAAACAAAATGCTGTGAAAACAAAGCCAAACACATTGTGTATTCGGTAATCATTACACAAAGAACTTAATCCGAAGCTAATCAGTGCTTTAATTTATGCCTTTTATGTTACCCATTTGTTCTAACAAAATGGAGCACCCATGTTTCGGGAAACATTCCGGAACTGTATGTTGAAGTTAATAATGCCACATGTTGGTTGCGGTTGTTGTGCACAGCTCAGCTCTTTCACCAAATACCAGATCGTTCGTCATACTTTCACAGAAAGCCAACAACGGATACTCTTATTTGGAATGTGATTTGAATAATAAAGAAGGTTCCGATGGGCAGGGTATGATATATATGTATACTTCACTCTCGGCTATTCTAATCTACGAGCTACGACAGAGCTGCTGTTTTGGGCTTGGGTGTGATGTGCAAATATTTCCAAGTGTTGTTTTGTTCGAAGAAATGTCGAAATATATCCTGTAAAATGCCAGGAACAACACATTGCTTGCAAACCGTGTAGACCAGAGACGCGTTTAATATTCATAAACTCACCGGACCAGATGGCTAACAGCTGATCTGCACCCTACATCTACACAAACGCTAGGAAAACCAGGGCTTTGTTGATTGTATTGGGCAGAAGACTCTAACGCTTCATTCTTCTCCGCTATTGCACTGCATGACCAAAGTGTCGGTTAGCTTTCGGCCATATTTTTACGAGAGAGAGAGAAAAATGGGTTGTTTAAATTCATGCATTGGGAACCAGATGAATGTGGGAATAGAAACATCAGAAATGAATTTGTATGATATGGTATAATAAATCCTATGCATTTTTATTTCCTTGTTTGGCCTATTTTGATTGCATAACGCTTCGAGAAGTTACAGCGTTCTGTTTTTCAAATTTTGACATTAGTTTAAACAGACTCCAAGCCGAGTATAGAATAAAGAAAAAATTACATACATGATTATACACTTTGAAACCGAACATACTTGGGAGACCAGTACTCTAGAGATCAACTTTGGTAGGATGCCAGTCTCACTGAAAGCTGACAATAAGTGCTTGTGGTTGGCAAAATATTACCTTTCATAAAGATTCTGAACACCTCATTCACAAAACAAACCTAGGGTAAAATTTCTCCCTCGTACCATCAGCTTCTCTAGGTGTTTACGCTTTTCTGGCTGCAATGAAGCCTTCCAAGATGCAAACTGTTCGTAGCTTGGAGGCAGTAAAAACTGCATCAATTTTAGTCAAACCCACACATCCTTACACTATACACATTTCCTGTGTGTTTTCTGATACATTTACATGTGTGTACTTGCTTATTAAAACCATTCGGAGTTATGCAATTCGGTGAAAAAGTTGCTCCTTTATCTTGGTATATTTCAGTCTACCCTCAGAACGGTAAGACACCGCAAGCTTTGGAATGGGATCACACTAATAATGTAAGGAAGATTTTCTCGCTGGGGCGAAATAACGACGAGACGAGTTGCTGCGAAGAAAAGTCTTTTCAAGGCAACCGCATCCAAAATGTGTAACTTATGGCACTTATCCAATTTGGTGGTTCTATTCTACAGACACAGGCCCAATTGGCATATGGCATCCTCAGTGCAGCGGATGTAACTTTGCCTCGTGTGGCTGAAATCTGGCTGTTTAGTTGCAGGTAGCTAGGAATTGAGGATGTCGGTCTTGTTGTAAAGATAAATAAATATGTACTTTGATGGGGCGAAATGTTGACGCAGGATTACTTGTTATGGGAGAGAAGGGTATCACTGCAAAAAACAGGAAAACACACTGAAACTACAAGTGTCACGAAAATTGGCTATGGATTTTTCCATTTGAACTCTTCCAGTTCATGCACGTTAATAGTCACTGGCCGTGGAAGGCACACATTGTTTTTTCTGGACCGTCTTTCTGCCATATATTTGGTTATCTTCCTAGTCTAGTCTAACCCCTTGCCGCAACCCCCTGCGCGATTGGACAGGAATCGAGACTGTCCCAAAAACACGCACGCAGCACAACACTCGCTCCAAGGTAGCTTTGGTCAGCCACGTCAGTTTGTCCGGATAAACAGTTTCGTGCATTAATTGCCATTGCTGTTCGCGTTCAACTGTATCGTATGCTGCTTTGAAATCCATGAAAATATAATGCGCAGGCACGTTGTACTCCCGACATTTCTGGAGAGTTTTTCGGAGAGTGAAAATTTGACGCATAGTAGCATGGGCCCATCGGACCGCTTGATGGTGTCCTACGAATTCACTTGCTATTGGGTATACACGACGTAACAAAATCTGGAAGAGCACCTGGTAGGCGGCGTTGACCAGCGTAATGTCGCGAAAATTACAGCAATCCAGCCGATAACCCTTTTTGTAGAGGAGACAAATCACACTTTTTTGGGGAGTGAGGGATGAAGAGGAAATAAATCCTTGACATGTTGGCCTAGACAGAAAATTAACTAGTTTAATAGTAACCCGATGACCAAAACGCCATCACTAAAACCAGAATTAGTAACGTTGGTCAAAAAGGTCACCCTCAAAATAATCTGCAAAAGCAAAAAGCGTGTGAGATTTCGTGTTGACAGTTCCATTGTTCTCCACGTTTGCTCTTTGTATAGAACCTTCCAAGGCAATATTGAAGAGTAGGCTATAGAGTACCTACCTTTGCTTCAGCTCATCCAGCGTCGCGAAAGCGGCTGAGACCTCACTCACTATTTTGACGCATGACTTTGACCCATCCAGTGTCGCACGAACCAGCTTGACTAACTTCGTCGGAACCCCATTTCCTACATTATCTGCCATAACTCATTTCATTTGACTGAATCGTACGCCGCCTTAAAGTCCACAAGCCGATGATGAATCAGTGATACTCCCAGAACTTGTCTAGTAACTGATCCAGGGTAAACGTCTGATTCGCCGTGGAGCGACCCTCACGAAAACCAGCAAGCTACTCGACGACGAAGAATTATAACTGTGTCAGTTAACAGAATAGAATACGGGATAGTACTTTATGGGCAGAATTTACTTTGATAGTTTTTACAATCCTCCAGCATTTGTATTTCCGCTCAGGTTCTGAATGATCCGGTGGATTACTTTGTTGAGCCGCTGACTTTCCACTTTTAGAAGTTTATTCAGGATTCCGTCCTTCCCAGCAGCTTTGTCGGTTTTTAGTTCATGAGTAACGCTCGAAAAAACGGAGTTTTTTATTAGACTTTTACAATGATTTTTACGACGTAGGAATACGTCTTACAAACGATAAGAAACTTTTCTACGTGTGCAGCTCGACTCCTGTTTCTCTTCCAACTTAAACAGTTTATCAACTGCTCGGATGTTCCTCAAGGCAGCAACATGGGACTTATTCTGTTTGTGTTGTTTTTCAACGATATTGTGACGCTGCTTAGAGTTGGATGCAAACTGATGTATGCTGATAATCTGAAATTATATTCGGTAATTCGTTCTATAGATGACTGTGTCCGGCTGCAGAGGATCTTGGATTTATATTTCGATTAGTGCAAGATAAACTGGCTTGTGATCAGCATACCGAAATTTTAAGTAATGACTTTCCTACGCATCGCCAGTCCAATCATTTACACCTATCAAATAAATGAGCATGTACTCTCTAGAGTTAATGAAGTTAGCGACTTTGGAGTACTGATTGACGCCAAACTCCCCTTCAACATGCTTCGTACCACCGCAATAGCAAAAGCTTATCGAGAACTAGGCTTTATGGCTGAAGTCGCTCGTGATTTCAATGATCCTCACTGTCTGAAGACGCTATTTTGTTCCTTAGTACGTCCACTCATTGAAAATGCTGCTGGTGTAGTGCCCTTACCAGCTGGCATAACATTTGGCGTGATCTAGTAAACCTACCGCCGTACCCCGGTAGATGTCGTCTCCCAATACTCGAGCGTCGTAGGAAGGTTCAGCAAGCAGTGCACAGTGGGGATTTTTTTTTGCAAAAAAGTCCTTTAACTCAATATTTCCAAACGCCGCTCGGTTAGGATCAATCTTTTTATATCAAAAGAAAGCTATTGGGGATTCCAACGGTGTGGTCCTTGTTTACGGTACGCACCTATTTCTAGCACTTTTGGCCAAATGAAATAGATTTTACCCTACTTTTCTAGGAGTACAGACTACAGAGATATATTAAGGAATGGGATCCGCTGGGATAAAATCGATCTTTTTGCGACACAAGAAAGCTAACTTTATGTAGATTCCGATGGCAGGGTATTTGATAACGGAAAAATTAGTCATTTTACCCTAATTTTCTTAGTTAATGTTGCCAAATTAAGGTAGCATGATCTTTGTTTGACCAAAACTACCAGAAACAAACAGGTGCTGTGAACATACTCCAAACTGTTCGAATGTATATATGAAAAGCTTTATTTTGGTGAAAAAAGATTTGAATTATCCCAGCGGAGTCCAGAGATATTCACTTTTATTGATAATTATTGATATAACTAGGGTAAAATGCCGTTTATTTGACCAAAACACCAAGAAACAACCATGTTTCGTAAACAAATACCATGTCGTCCGGTTCCACTTGAAGATAGCTTATTTATGGCGGAAAAAGATCAATTTTATCTCAGCGGAATCCGGAGCTATGGACTTTTACATCCCTCCATGTCGAGAAAAGATGCTAAAATGTCCTTCTTTTGGCAGAAACTGCTGGAAATAGATGCGTGCCGTAAACAAGCATCACATCATTAGAATTCTTATAAAAATATCTTTCTTTTGACATCAAAATATTGATCCTACTTCAGCGGTACTTTGAGATATAGAGATAAAGGACTTTTTTCCGAAAACCCCCACTGTGAGTGTGTATGGCGAAGATCTGTCCTATCTGTCTTAAACTTTCGAGCGTTGCAACCAGCCCGGTGTCACCAATACACTCTCACATATGATTTGACAGTACCCCCATACTGATGGGTCCCTCGACGCTGGGCCCCAAACAACAATGGCCGCTCCATAGAATTTCTATGAAGTGATTTCCCGCCAAGCGCTTTTGACGTTTAGATTTTAGTCATAGAAAAATGGCGATGTACCGGGGGGTCGGTTGCAACGCTCACTCCGATCGAACGGATTACTGCAGCCGGGTTTCCACCAAACAACCTTTGGATTTCACGAACCAATAACTGCCTGCATTCGAACTTTCTCCGCCCTTGAAAGCCTTTTTGTGTTTAACGAACCGTCGTATAAGTTTGCACATTAATTAAGCAGTGTACGATTTTTATGTCATGTTCCAAATATTCAATAAGACATTTTTGTTAGTTGAATTTTAATTAAACAAATAAAAAAATGAATATCGTATTGCAATCGCCGTGATTCATGATGAAAATGATTGATAAGCGAGATGGTGCAAATTCTCCATACATTTTCTCCGTAATGTCTTAACTTGTTACACATTCTCGCATTAGTTGTACTTTGGGTGTACATGTATTAGTTTCACCTTTGTGTAAATCTGTTAGGGAGCGAGCTGCGATTTTGCGATGAAAACATGACGTCCTGTCAGGGGCCTGGTTTTCGTTACAGGCAGAATAAGGCGCTTATAGTATTAGATTAAAGATTTCAACGGCCTAATGCAGTTTCGTGTCGTATCTTGTATCTAGAACACAACCCATCTGTTTTTTAAAATAACATTTTAGTATTCTTTAATTCGTTTTGCACGCCATAAGAAATCCTAATAGAATTACAACTCTAATAAAAAAAAAGTTATCATGCTCACTGCTGTCATTCTGAACCCTCTTCTGAACACTGCCTAAAGAAACAGCAAAAATAAGCCAAAAAGGATACAAGCTATCAAACGAAGCCGTTCAGTTTAATCTTGCTATATATGATTTGAACTGTCACTCTGTGTTAAACATATCTTTGCTGGAAAAGGCGTTGGTACGATGTGAAAATTCTGCTTCTCCTATCGCTAGACCGGGCCATCGAGCAGTGGTGAAGTTTGAAGCAAATCGGAAGAGCCACGGAAACAAAAGTAGATACACAGGTAGCTACAATATGCACAACCGGATTTGTGTACAAGTTTGCAACAACATAACGCATTATGGTGGCACTGTTTGACCCACATAAATCAATATGTGATACAGAGAAAGGGAAAAAAGCGACACCGACCGACGGTTGGAAAAACAAAGAGCACTCAACTCTGGTTTCCTTCTTCGTGAATACACATAAATCAGCCATGTTTACCCAGCATGGTCGGTCGGTTGCAACGCGGCTGGGTCCCATCTCTGGACTCCCAGACTGGATATGGTTTAATGCATCCAGCAGAATGTAGACAGCCAGTGGGCGTCAATTGTGTTAGTTCAGTTCGCTTTTTTTCTGTTCACTCAGTGCGCCACCGGTAGTCAACTAACATTTACTGACGGGTGGTCTTCTGAATGTTTCCAGCCGAAGAGTGTATTTTAGGATGATGGAGACTGCGACAGAGCCAGAGAGAGAAAGAGAGAGAGAGATGACCTTCGAAGAGTGCTGGTGCGACACGAGCTGAAGGTGTATTCAGGCAACATGTTGTTGTAACAACGAAGGGGTGTGATCCATAGAAGCGACATTGACTACCATGGTCTTTTACAACAATGAGGACACTATAGGAGGTTCGTTTATGCAGAAAGGGAAGGTTGAACAGAATATGGCAGCCATCCATATGCCAACACGTTCTACCCTAGGGAAACAAATGCAAAAGGGCTGTGTAAACAATGGGCTAAAGTTAACTGTTCTGTTTGCCATGCTCTTCGGTTAACTCTCCTGTGCATATTGTTGCTAGTGCAGGAAAACTCATAATTCTAATTTAAGTTCGTTGCTGTAACAGAATGTGGTTGGCCACAAAGTAATAGTTTTTACATCCCCAATACAAAAGAAGACCTATAAAAGCTAGTCGAAGTGCGTAAAATGGTTCTAGAAGTCGTATGCCGGGCTTTATACATCTTTAAATATATTCTTGGGGAAATTTACGATTTATTTGTGTTTTCATGACGTGAATATCAAAGAGATTGTAGGTTTTAATTATTTCTGAAAAGCTGTTATTATGCATTGATAAATTCGTCTTTGGCGACGTATAGAGTTTTTGCTGATATGGTTTGTATTTGTCACAAATGCCATTTTCGCGAAGTTAATAACTGATACCATGCGTCCCCATCAAAAATATAAATTTCCATTTTTTGCATGAGTCATGAAAACATTTTTGAGCTTTTCAGGAAGAAGCATAAATAAACTGGGGTCTTTTTTATATTCACACCATAAAAACGGGAAAAAAGAAGTATCTTCAATGGTTTCACAATTACTGTAATTTGAGCTTCAGTATATTTTTTCCGAAAAGCTGATTTAAAGCTGAAGCTCAACAATCCTGAAGTACAGTAGATAATTTATAGATCGCCACATGTAAAAGCAATAGCACTAAAAATTATGTTTCTACCGGGCTATTGCTCGCGTTGTGGTCGGGTATTTCATCAACAAATCAAGATGGCACATTTATTGCAATGACAGCTCGCAGCGATGAGACCATAATAGTGAATAAGTGAAACGGTTCTGCAATGCAATATGTTCACACGGCACCGGCCCATAGCTCCAGCCCGTTAGCCAGCCAGCCAGCCAGTAGTGGGAAGCGGTGGGCGTGAAATTAAAAATTTATTAAATTTCATGATTGTTGATGGCTGCCGTTGTTGTGAAGTAGGAAACAGCAGCGCTGCGCCGGTGAGAATCGCCACTCTCGATCGAAGTTTCCGGTCCAACGCGGGATGTGTTAAATGGTTGCATTTATGTCAATTTGATGTGCATTATAGAAAATTAAGTGATGCTGCTTTCCGCTAACTCAAACCGGTAGGATGCAGTCGAGTGGTATTTCGATATACCTATCACCAGCGCGTGTTGACTGTTGATGCAGCCTACGGTTGATTGGTTCCTCGCAGGATTCGCCTACCGATATTGTTTACCGACGACGAAAGCTCCCGGGACGGTACGGGAGCGATTGTGAGCGGTTCTCGTTGAAAATGTAGGCATAATTTAATCAACGTTGTCATGAATGTTGCTAATAACAATCAACATAGTGCATTGTAAATTAGTGATACGGAATTATTGCGTATGCTAGGACACAGAAGTTAATCGAATAACATTAATGGCATTAATGCAATTTTGATGTTCAAAGCAAGCAGATGGAGCAAATTCCCTGAGGCAAATGAAAGCATTGAATATTTCCTGATATTCTACAAGTAGTAAAATAATAGCCTCTATACCTACAATACAATAGCCTCTAATTATTTTATTGTGATGAACTTTTAAGTTGTCCAATGAGGTAAACTTGGTGCAAATCATTCTGTAATAGACAATCAGTTTGGACGTTAGAAAAAGTTACTTTCAATTAGATTGAAGAATCCTGCAAAACTAGATAACGTGAATACGACGAAGAGGTACATTCATAGATCTTCCTCATATTGCAAGAAGAGCAGAATCCTTGTTCTATATGAAAAATTGTACAAGTTTAAATCTGATCCTACCATCATCAACCGCAGCATACCGGTCAGGTTCGGAGACGGGCAAAAACTCGCCTGAAAAGTTTTCCAGCGTAGTAGAGTTGAAACTATCGATTGCAGCACTGTTCCGATTAAGCTTTGTTAGCGAGCAAGAATAGAAGTAGGAAAAGATTCTCCATTTGTACCTACCAGTCGGTCGTTTCAAATTATTTCTGAGCACCATCACAGTATAATCTTGACCTATTGATTGGCCTCGAGATACCTCGGCTACCGGTCTAGGAAACCAGACGGTGCAGTCCTCACGAACACTGAAGAAGACTGACAATTGTAATCGGTTTACGAATCGAGCACTGGAGGAAACTGTAAAAAGCAATCGATTTTCGATTAAGTGCGAGAATCCGTAAACTGGTTGATGAACTTGAATGAAGTTTATTAGTTGTAGAGTGAAATGGTAAAGATTGGTACAGATATCCTCCGACCGTCATCAACTGTACGATACTGGTTGGGAATTTTCAGTGCACGACCCTAATAAAAATGTACAGCTAAAAACATTGAATTTCACTGTTACAAAACAGTGAAAAACGTCATAGAAAATGTGAAAAGCTCTATAAGTTACACTGAAATTACCATAAATATTGCTGTTTTCACAACAATATTTAATGTAAACCGCCGATTTTACAACGAATAGGGGGGGTGATTAAGTGCTGATATAGTAATTTTATCGACTTTTTGTATGGAACAAATAAAATCCAAAAACAGTGAACTTTGTGTAATATGTATGTGTAAACTGTAATATAGAAAACTCAAAAACTTTTGCAGTGAAGCTACAGCAGAAAGTGTTGTAAACAGTAAAATTCATAGTAATCTTGATGTTTTTACATTAATATTCGTTGTGCATTTCTATCCGGGCGAGCTTCATTTGCTTATCTCCATTATTGCATTAACGCCATTAATTTTTTTACTGATTAAAGTCGCCGAAAAAAAAAACTTTAGAGATTGGCTATATTCTTTTGAAGAAAATAATATTGAACCCAGTTCGTCGAATCGATAAATGTATGTGTACCGCGATGTATACTTCATAATAGATGTATTAAACATAAAGGTAACAAAAAGCGAAATTTAGTGGCGACTTTTACACTAATTTACAGGTCTAAAGCGAACAAATAATTGCCCTTCAATTTTACCTCTCTATTGTTTCGATCCACTGTTTCGCGTACTGTGTGGCAAGTAGTGCCGTCTCGTTGAAACCACATATCGGCCAGATCTAATTTTTGCATTTGAGATAAAATAGTACGTAACCATCAGCTGACGGGCCGTGACTGAGGATGGAAAAAGTAGTTAAATTAGACTACTTGGTCAGTAGTTGAATCCAATAGACGTGGTACAGCACAAGATGTGTTTCAAAATAGTTTAATACCGCTAGTGATGGTGGAGTCTAAATAAATATCGCACGCTGTTAATAACTTTGGTAGCGAGGTTCTTTTTTATTAGTCCTCTGTGGTTCAAGGGTTACGCAATATCGGCCATTCACAAGGCTTGAGAGAAAAGTTGCGTTCGAATCCGGTGATAATTTGGTTCTCATTATTGCTGGATTTAATTCGCGGTTCTCCCAGTTTGGAAAAAAAGGAACGAACTACGTACAACTTCCCCTCAACTAATTTTTTGCTCTTTTCCCTTCACATCTTGTCTCACCCTGGAGGTACTATAAACACCTTTGTTTCATTGTTTTCCTCTATCATTGATCAACACTATCATCATAAAAAATATTCGTTTAGTTAGACAGTCCTTTTATCCATACTTTTATTCATGCCTCGCGAGTGCAGAGTTAATCTCGCAGTCGAAAAAAAAACAGAAATTAACATGCACATTTTGCTTAATGTTTATACCTCGTTAATGTTATTTCAGTACCGTTGAAATTATTTTTGATAATATGTAAAATTACGAGTTTCGTATCATTTTTGTATTGTATTTATGTCAGTTTTCTTGATATTTTTGTGCCTTTTTGGGTCCTTGTTTTATCTTTTTGTTTATAGTATGTTTTATTCAGTGCTCCAAAAATTTACAGCCCTGTATGAAGGCGAATATGAAACGCATTAGGCACGTTGTATTTTTTTATCTATCAGCCCATGGAGATGACTACTGAACTGCTGACAGTGTTTGTCTTTCTCAGTTTTCTACCTTGAGTATTTCTCGCTGAAACGGGGCCACTACTGACACGAGGACTGACTTTTGCGCTTAATTGGTTGAAAATGGTTAAAAAATAAGAACTACACTTTTGGTACCTCGACATAGCGGACCCCTCGGTCACCAATTTTGAATTTTGAGCAAACCTTGAGATCTATATCATGTGATGTTTCATAAATTTGCCATGGGGTCAGTCCCGGAGTAGTGGTTAGCACTCACGCCGAGGACCCGGGTTCAAATCCCAACCCCGAAGAAGTCATGAACACAATCTGTTAAAGTGACTATAATCTAACAAAAAAAATTGACATGAAACAACTAACAAATAGCTCGATTCTGTAAAGAAGAAGAACAGGGTTTTTAAATGGAGTAAAATTTTTGTGACGGCCATCTTGGATTTGGTCGCCATATTGGATTTTATCAAAAAATCGCCGTTTTCAACAGAAGCCGTCGATTTTTTTTAACTTCGTTCATAAACCCTATCTCTTCTCTTTACAAAACCGTGTCGTTTGTAGTTTGTTTCATAGCAAATTTTTGGAAATATCGCAAAAATTATATGAAAATTGTGAACCTTGCTACAAATATTGTTTTATTCAGTTAATGCCATTGCACACCTAATTTTATGAATATTTCTTGAACTATTTTTTTTCACCTTTCCAATGGTGGGCTTAAAATGTAAATCGGTTGGGGGGCTCATGTTGAAAACGGCGTTTGTTTGATAAAATTCAATATGGCGACCAAATCCAAGATGGCCGCCCAAAAAAAATTTACTCCATTTGAAAGCCCTGTTCTTCTTCTTTACAGAACCGGGCCATTTGTTAGTTGTTTTATGGCAAATTTATGAAATATCACATGCTATAGATCTCAAGGTTTGCTCAAAATTCAACTTCTTTTGAACCTGTTAGACCCCTTGGCGCACGAGGGGTCCACTATTTCGAGGTATCAAAAGTATAATTTTTATTTTTTAACCATTTTCAACCAATTAAGTGCAGAAGTTCCAATATTTGAAGACCTCGTGTCAGTAGTGGCCCGTTTCAGTGAGCATTACCCCCCTTCAAAACAATTCATTCATGAATTGCAGTGCTGAATGATTTCTCGACTAACCTGTCAGTAAATTTTCTTGCTCTTGACTGATATTGTCGCGTTGTTGCCAGTTCAAAATGAATAAATGATTCACATTTGATTTCAAACACTACTGTCGAGAATGAATGAATGAATGTAAAGTACAACATGAATATGAACGCAAGTGATTCGCTCGAATCGTTGGTTTCAGGTTGGCAATGCTGAGGTAATTTCATCTGTATACTAGAAACAGCAAAGAATGAGGAGCAGTATATTTTGAATCAGTTCAGGCATATTGCTTTAATTGAATGTAAGATTTATGCAGGCATGTCTAAACACTAAACACTAAATACTACGTGTCGCACAAACCCCACGAAATTTACTTGAGTCGGAACGCTACGACCGTGCCTGATGAAATTCGCTATGTGCGCGAAACGGTGCTGCCACCTTCCCAAGTTTGTTCTATTTGTGAAGTCTGTGCACAGGTTTGTTAAAGAGTGAAAAGGATAGACAAAACTTTGCACCAAATCTTCACAAACTTTCCATATGGCAGTTCCATGAGAGTACATAAGATCGATTTGTGCTTACATAGCGAATAAACCGCTCGCTCGGAAAAAGCACCCTCGACCCGTTTCAGTGTAGTCTTTTAGACAACGGTGTTTTAACACGTCGGCAACACTCGGGATTGCGTGCATTTACTGCGTAAAAGTTCTCGGATAGATGCTGGCCGATCAGTGTGAACTCGTTCCTTTTTCTATTTCCTTTACTCATACGGCCAATTGGAATAAGTATGAAGCGCCTCCATACGTGCTTTTGAAAGCTTGACACACTCGCCTACGGTCGATCCCGATTTCAGGTAACACTCGGAAATGTGCTAACCGAGAGCATTGAAAACTGGGTCTGAAAATATATCAAATTCTACGCCACCGGTGTAATGCTTCCTACACTTCGTGTTTGTTTGCCTGTACGCGAACGGCATGCAAAACGAGATTAAGTTTGTTGAATCGTCTTAGGCAACGGTACCGACCGTGCAGCTCGGTTCGGTGTTTTGCCCATGTATGGATTTATAGGCTTCTTCGTCTTCAGCAGCATAGAGCCGGGGTGGCTCGTGCTGTTTCAAGCACTCGTCTCCATTCAACTCGGTCTTGGGCCACTCGTCGCCAATTTCCTAGTCGTCTCAGAAGTCGCAAATCGCTTTTGACCTGGTCGAGCCATCGTGCACGTTGGGCCCCCTGTTCCTGGTGCCGGTGAGGTTGTTGAAGAGGACTATTTTCGTCGCACTGTCGTCCGGCATCCTTACGACGTATCCGGCCCACCGCAGCCTGCTAACCTTCGCTAGATGTACGATGGGAGTCTCCCCAAGCAGTGCCTGTAGCTCGTGATTCATACGCCTCCGCCACTCTCCGCTTTCAGTTTGTACTCCGCCAAATATCGTCCGTAGCACTTTCCGCTCAAACACGGCAAGGGCGCGTATGTCCTCCGTAAACAGCGTCACGGCTTCAAGTCCATAAAGAACTACCGGTCTAATAATGGTTTTGTACATTGTTAGCTTCGTGCGGCGGCGTACGCTTCCTGATCGTAGCTTTTTACGAAGGGCAAAGTAGGCCCGATTTCCCGCTTGGATGCGCCGCAGGATCTCCTTACTACTGGATTTATAGGCACTGGGTTTATTTTTGCGTGACTATTGAATTATATCTCGTACCATTTTGAGCAATTTTTCTATTATTTTTGAATCATTACTCTGTTATTTTTGAATTTTTGGTGCCATTTTATATTTCTTTTAATTTTTTTGTTATGATTGTGCCTTTTTGGGGCTCTTGGGGTTATTTTATTATTGTGTAATTTTTTGTTTTTTCTTCGTTTGTGCCGTCAATGCTGTGCTTTTTGGGGCCTTTTTTGTGTTATTGTTTATTTTTTGTCGTATTTTTGGGTATTTTTTATTCTTTTATTTTTGTTTGTTTTCGCGGATTTGGTTTTACTTTATTATAGCGTCTTTTTTGTATTATTACATTCCATTTTACTAAAGATTCTGATAAAAATTCGATCGCAGAACGGAATATTCGGTACTTGCTGACAGTAAATCAAATCACTAAAATAATAACAAAGAACAGGGCGGCCAGTTCATATAACTTTCAGCATATTGAAGGTTGTTCAAAAAGTAACCTCGTTAGTTTGAGGAATCGTTCAAATTTAGGAACCACAATAAATTCGATTTATTGACGAATAATTTTTTTAATTTTTGTAGGCCATTTCTGAAACCTTTTTGTATTATTTTTGATTTGCAAATTTTGCATTTTGAATTTGTTAAATATTGTTTTCTGTCATAAGTCCATAAACTACGGCCGTGTGCGAAATACCATAAAATACTTAGATCCCTCGATCCAAACTGTACTATAATTTTGACAATTAGATTCCGGTTCGTGGGTTTTTAAGTAGCTAGTCATCAGGCATACATTAGTTATAAAAAAACGTACGTTATAAGCAGAGAATTGTAATTTAACCAAACATAGAGCATCATCCCCAAATCATTGTGTACGACATCAAGCTGTGTGCAGAAGGGGGGGGGGGAGGGGGGGACACGTGATCCAGTGTGCTCCAGCATTGTTACGCTAGTGGTTATTGGGCGTGACAATTTGCGTTCTAAGGATGTACTTTGTGTTCTTTTTGAAATTCGGTTGAAAAAAAAATCTGCTCTACAACGTTTCGTTTACACTGCTAATTACGATGTTATGACTTGTAAGCTTCTTGTATCTGTCTACATAGATATCATGATATTAGAGTAGTAGGATTTGTGAAGACTCGTTATCTCTACGCAAATGACTAATCAACAATGCATTGCCTTGTTATCTTTATCACTATGCGTGATATATACATGGATAACGTCATTCACCTGTCGTCCAACAAAACTTGCTTCAAAATGTACTGGCTGTTCGTCTCACCTCCTCGGTTTCCTTCTTAACGTACTCTGGAAGAAAAAATAGTGTTCTAATATGCGGTTTTACATAAAGAGGGTCACTTATTTAAGGGTGTACATATACATTTGATAAAAATGGCACACGCGTAATTGAGTACCAAAGTTTTACCTTTTTGTTGGATTCTTTTGAATCCTTCAACTATTAATTATTCCGACCAGCATCACTTTTATTGTTAGATTTTATTTCTTATTTCGAATGTACGCACTTTTCTCTCCGCTTCAACCAATAAATAGCTTCAACCAATTTTATAGCCGCTTTTTTTCTAGGCAGGATTTTGTAATCATAAAGATTTGTTTTCAGATTTACTGCTATTTCAAAGTTAGAAACATTAGAGTACACAAATATAACGGAAAGAAGCTTTCGGTTATTAGCTTTTGCCATGCTCTAAAGTTCATGCATTTTTAGCCGAACTTAGGAAATCTCATTAGCAAACAGGCGCAAACCGACGACGGTGGTAAGGGTTTCATTTTATATCTATCGCCTATTAAAGTTCGTTACATCGCTACATATGATGGTAATGAAATTTTGTCACATGCGCAGCGCAAATTTCCTATTTGATGCCTTCCGTCTCAGTTAGGAAGGCTATTAAACTTCAACAGACAATGCGGGCCGAAACTGGCAAACCCCGTCCCACATTTGCACAAAGCTTTTGATTCAACAAGCTGTCAGATTTTATCTTCAGCCGGAGGTTGTCATAGCCGATAATTTATTTTATCTATTGGCTCTCCCGGTTGGTAGGTATTGCGAAAAAGGGTTTCCCTAGGATGAAGAAAGATTTATGACAAGTTTTATCGTACATTTTACAACGAAAGACAAGTAAATATTTAGATCCCGTAGGATTTTACCGCATTACAAAAACAGAAAATTTCATTAATTAGGCAAACACTGGGACCAAATGTTGACATTCATACGTTGCCTATTAGTGTCCCCTAACCATACCCAAAGCGGATTCTATCAAAACGTCTTCCAATTTAGGGGGAAAATTTACATATTTTGTATGTGATTGGAAGAAATGCCACAAACCAGGTGGAAAATCAACCGGCATGTTTGACAAAAAAGCTGTAGAGCACAATGTCTGTATCGGAAACTTTCTAAATAAATCAATAATTCATTTTCACAAAAAGTTTAACGATATTCCGACCGCAGGATATCCAAAGTTAAACGCTTCGTTTCATTCATGATTCGTATATGTGTAACTGATTCTCTCCACTCGTAAACGTGCAAATTCAGCCCGCTGCTGGTGCAACTGTGGAAACATATGTCCTTATGCCTTTATGTTACTGCCAGGCCAGTGGTGTCAAGCGCATCCGAAAGAGAGGCTACCCACGAACAATGAATTCCGACGTTTAATATTCATATTTTTGTCAGAAACTCTCGACTGCATGCTCCTTTTACGCATGCATCGATGAATCCAGGCCTGATATGAATATTCCACCCGGTACATCCGTCATTGTCGTCGTTTCACTATACAGAATGTTCCCCAGCTGCTGGTGGATAGGTACGAACGGTTAACTGTAAGGATTCATATCGCGTTTGTACCATGAAGTGCACACAAAAACGCACCTGCTGGCTGCTGGGCAAATTGAGGTCGATGTTCGTCCGATGCGCGGGACTCATAAGTTTGATGAGTTCCATTTTCTACGGTGCACAGTTTATTACGGTCGTCATGTGTGCTACGCTGACAGCGTTGATATCGCGGCATTGTGATGAAGCGAAGTGGATTGATTGAATTAGGTTTCTGAACTGTACAAAATCCGCGAACTCTACACACTGTGAAAGCGTGACGGTGTTGCTACGGTTTCTGGTTGCACTATTTAGTTGTTCCAATGCTAGGTTGCAACAACGTGATATTGTGACAGACTTAATTAACTATCTATTGTTTTGACTTTATTTAAAATTAGATAAAATCAACTTAAATAGCTGCTTCCAAAAGTCGTCCCAAAAATTGTGGCACAGGCTAGCGTCAAATAATTGAATGGAATACTGTTTTCAACAGCAAAATAATGATAAACGACGGCAGCTGATAGTATTTCCGTTGAAATGTGTTTTTCCTGAGCATCGATGCTTGTCTAACAATCCAGTCGCCATGTTCGAGTCTCTACTATTGTTAGAAATAAATAGGAATATTGCCAAATCCCTAAGAATATCCAAGAATTCCAAATCCCTAGGTGGATGGAAAACTTTCGAAAGATATTTGTCCTGCGTAAACAATTTCGTCTGTGGTTTTCATTGTTGTTGATAAAATCAAATCGGGTAAAGGTTTTGGTTGATGTTTTAACAGTGGATACTGAATAAGAAAATACTTTAGCAAAAGGTTGGTTGCATATAAGCAAACAACGATCATTTTCACAGTACATTAAGCTTTCCCCATAGGGTGCTGAATGCTTTCGTCTACGTTCCTGCAATATACACTAAGTAAAATAAAAATACACCGTTATAATTTTCTACATTATTTTCACAAACTTCTAGGTTACAATTCTGGTTTCTTGTTGCTTATCATCTGTTTACTTGTTATTGATGTTTTGAAAAATCATACGGGTTATTTGGTAAAGTACAAACATACAATCTTAATATATATATAAAATAGTGCGAAATCAAATAAAAATAGCACCACTTTGAGCAGTCATACAAAAATAATATCGGCCAATAGGAGTGTCTGGTGCGTATACGGAATGATAGAAATTGTGAGCATAAAACAAAACTAGCTATTAGACTACCTAATATAACGGGCGGCAGTTGTTTAGTGAGTACAACATTCGGGTACCAACCGAAAGAGCCTTGGCGTGAGCTTCACATATTATTGCACAACCTAATATATTTTTGGTCTATCTCGAAATTTTCCAATTCAACCGAACGTGACCAGCTTTGCTATTGATTATCACAAAGAATTAGATCACCATAAAATGCACACTGAGAATGTCTGCTACTCTCAAGCATCATTCTGATGGTTCGTTGAGCAATTTCAGCTGATCTAGATCAATCGCGGGCAACTCACGGGCGGTCTATGCTATGCGCAATTAAGTAATTACGGTGGGAGCCCGCACAGTACCAATTATTGAGTTATTCGGGGGATTATTTTATAACAGTTATGGTTTGTATCATACAGGCGCCTTCGGTCTGCCGGAAATTTTTAACAACACAGTCACCTCGATGAAGAATGGGCCCAAAATAGTCGCAGCAACTTCATCATTTCTGGCGACTATACCTCAAATAGCGTTTTTATTAATAGCGTTTTATTAAGACTTTATTAATTAAGTAAATGTTATGCTAATTACCAATTTGTATAAAATCTTGTCTCGAATAAATATAGTTTCGAAGTATTTTCTGAATATTGTTCAGGTTTAATGGGCCGAAAATACCCCGGGTGGGGTACCCTAGGTGGAGGTGCAGTCATGTGTGGAGGAAGATTTTCCTTTAAAGTAATGCTTCCTTTGGTATGGATTACAATGAAAATGAAGTCGGAGGACTACGTAAAAATGCTGGAGATAAGGTTGATTGAACACGGCAAGGCATTGATGGGCCCAGATTATGTTTTCCCCCGAGATAATACTGTGTGCTCATAACCTCCGGATCTGAACCCGATCGAGAACTTTCTGGTCTTGTTTATGAAAATGGCAAGCGTGTCGACATCTAGCGGTTGACGGGAATACATCATAAAACTTATTAAACAAATCGCAGAACAGTAGGACGAAAGGGAAGAAGATATAAGTAAGCACGACGAGTGGAAGACAGCCTAACAGCCTGTTTGATGCCGAATGCCAGAGAATGAGTGACGAGAAGCCAAGCTAGAAATCGCGTGCTCACTTCGGCTACACTTCGGAACAAAGAGAGATATAGAGAGCCTAGACCGGAGCCAAAACTCTCATCATCTAGAAAACTAGAAAAACTCAATTAAGATAATGGCCAACTAGATTAGACAAGTTCGGGGAGTACAACTTGCAAACTCATCATCTATTTGCGGACTTTAAAGCAGCGTACCATTCAGTTAGTCGAAATAAGTTGTGGCAGACAATGCTTTTATTTTGGTTTTCCAACGACGCGATTCGTGCGACGCTGGATGGACCGAAATCTTGCGTCAGAATAGCGGGTGAGACCTAGAATGTCCGATGAAAGAGTAGCCTAAACTATTTTCAGCAGAGAACCAGTACAGTAAGATAGCTCGTGCACACAATTCAACTAATAAATACATCGATTTGGGTGAACGATTACTTTCTGTCCATAATAGACGAATGAAAATCTTGTGTGTGACGAAGCTATCTTACATGTGACAAACTGGCTGAGATTTGTTTTTCTAAAAAATATAAGTTCCCATAAATTGTACCTGTCTAATTGAGTGCACATGTCCAGTGGCCAGGCAGGAAGTATAAAATTCGTCTCGTGTCAATGCTTTGAATACTTGCAGATATAATTTCATCAAAAGCTCGGAATAAAGTACGGAACGTGCTTAGAGTAACAAAAATAGGTCTGTAACCCTACATATTGAAACATGTAATGAACTTATCAACTGGATTGCCCTATTATGAGGGCATATTTCCACATTCAATATTTTATTTATTACGATATACCACCCACAATGGAAGCCATTTTTCTAACGTTCACCTACCTACCTACCACTTATGTTTGGCGAATCTAAATGGTAGCCATATACTTGTTGACTTTCATTTCACCCGAATCCAATTGACCTGATACTTGGGGAAAACACAGAAAAAAAAGAAATACCGGATGAAGTTTAGCCAAGTGGAAAAATAAACGATAAAGAAAACATCTACACGCAACGTGAAAGCGCAACGGAGAGCAGTTTTCAAGTTTTTCGTCGTGGTCCTCGTCGTCATCGGGTGCTATTTGTCTGCAATTCGGAATCGGGATGAGAAAGTGACAGAGGCCACTTCAGAGAAATGCTACCCTTGTGTCTTCGCCGGAAATACTATGCAGAGAGCAGCCGAGGAAAGCGTATACGTTTACGAACCACAATCAAAAGTGATATTTTATGTTTCTTCAAGCTTACACAGTCAATAAAGATATTTTACGAGTAAAAACCAAAGGAGATTCGAGTGGATTAGTTCCTTGTCCTGGGGATCATTGAAAGTTGAATGTATCGTCGTCGTTAGGAATGAATACACCTAAGTAGCTTTACAGAATCTTTAGCACATTTCTGTACCGTGTTTTGCGACATTTTTATTTCGAACTAAATTGATGTGCTTTTATACGCGTTTTAGGAGATCCGTGATAAATAAGCGTGATTTCAAATTTTGGTCTCTGTTATTGCTGATCACCCAAAAATTCGTCCAGCGTCTCTTTCATGTCAAAATGTCACACCAATTGTCAGAATCTCGTTCGGTCTAATATAAGCAATGATATGGAACTTATTGGACCATTTCTTAGTTACAGGGATGGATTAGAACAACACATAAGCACTAGTAATAATCAAAACTATAAAAAAATTACTCGAATTTTTGTTCAAATTGTCAAGAACTGATGCTTTATAAGAGTTTGTTTGACCTGCATTAAGACATTGTCAGATGAATGTATTAAATAAAATAAATGAATAAATAAAATCCTATCAGCATTTAAACTAACTGCTGTTCAAGTTCGAAAATTTCTCAGCGGCTGCATTTGGATAGTATTGTTTTTATTCATTATGTAATTTCAGACAGATATTGATTGATATTGGAAGCATAATCTGACGAATAATATTCTATGGCACCAGCAGATAATCACGAATCAGTATTTAAGATTGGACTGATTTGTTTCGTTGAAACCGAAAACCTCTTTGGTTAGATTGTAATTGCCCTTAAACTGATCCGCCCTGAGGCGTAGTTTTTGATCCTGCAAACCGTTAACTTGGAGATTAATCCTTTTGAAGTGGTGGCATTTACGCCATCGTTGATTCTGAAATGCGGGAAACGAGATAGTAGTTTCGGTCTGGTGGTCTAAGGGCTCATAATGAGCTTTACAACGAAATCTGTGTTAATTGTAGCTTTTTATCTGTTCGAATCACTCCTGAGCTGCGGTGTGCTGAGAAATGCTTCCAATTCTATACTCCGGTGGCTATCCGAAGCACCATCGCGTGCAACTCCCAGAACGAGATTCAAGTTTGATGAATGATGCTTATCCTTTCAAATAACCATTCATCTTATTCAAATCATCGTTTCGTTTTTCCCTTCGAAGTGTCTTGAGACGAATTTAGATTCGCATTGAAACCGACAGGCGACGTAATTACGGCTATGAATTCGCATGGGCGTACTAAACAAGGGATCAATATTGGTGACATTTATTTTGATGTTGGTCGCCGTTTTTGTTTGTGGCTATCGCAAAATCGGTTTCCAGCTGATTTAAAATCGTGATTGGCTGCAGAGTTTATTTTAATTTTATTGATTTTCTATTATTATTTGAGTTGGGTAGTGAGATAAGTGATCAATCGATGTCGACCTTTTTCATTCCACTTAGGAATTTATATTTGGATCGTTTATTTTCAATTTTGACTTGTTTAATAATAACTTATATAACTTTATTATTATTTTTCAGTAATTCTAACATTTCATGTGCTTTCTTATCTTCTCTAATTTCAGGATTCTTGCAATGGCACTCCTGTGACAGTTCGTGTTGACGCCAAAGGCTTCTATTTGTATTGGGTGGATCAAAATCACGAAATGGATCTGCTGGACATTGCCACAATCCGGGATGTTCGAACGGGTCAATACGCTAAGAAACCGAGGGTAAGTTGCAAATTAAATATGCTGATTTAATGGTTTTATCAGTCTAGAAATGTTGAAAACAATTTGAACAAAAATGTTAAATTTTTCAAACCGGTATAAAATACTGAACAAAAGCGTCGAACTGGCTTTGACAGCTGAATACAAAGAATGACAGTTATTCTCAGTCTTTATTGAAGGATGAAGTAGATTCTAAAAATAGCAGAGTTTACTTTCCGAACATTCAGTATTTATATAACCTCAATTTCATAACTTTTCCTCCGTCGTCGTAGTCTGATAGTCACTCGGCTCCTCCAAATATCAAGGAGCGAGAAACTATTTCACAAGATATCTGCCAAAGAATCGCGCTCGAAATGATGACTTACACTATTACCAATTTCACAACTGATGAAACAAGAATAACGGTTCCATTCTTTGCCGGAGTTGTAGGACAAACCTCCTTGAGCGAGTAAATTGCTTGCTTCGCTCGAATGAGCTTTCGGTCCGTCTTCCGGCTGCTGGCGTGTGATGTTTTTCCCTTTGCCGGAACACGTTTTTCTGAAAGCTAGCTCATTTGCTTGCATTGTCGACGGGACACGGACACGGTTGCTTGTCTTTCTCCGTTCTAGGCGACAACCAAGTATCGATTTTCGACTGCAAGGAGAACCTTATTAAAGCAAATATATTGCCGTAATTTTGCGACACCATAAAGCTGTTTCTATTCAGTCGCTTTAGGTTGACAGAGTCGCTGCTCTAACTATAGAACGTGCTTGAACTTAGAAGTCGTAGGATTTGTTTTTCCATTTTATGCTTGCCTTATAATTGTTTGTATGCAATCAGCAGTACGATTAATCTTACCATTTATAATTGTTTTTACAATTATCTATGGATCTCTTATAATACAACTTTCCACTCATATCTTGTATTTTTTGTTACTATAACACAAACTAATTTATAAATTTAATTACTTTCCTTTAAAAAAATATTCATCTTATCAAAACCATTCAAGCAATATCATAAAGTCATTCATATAGTCACGACAAAAACACACGAGATGCCACAGAGAAAAAGGTTGTGTGCATCGGATTTGTGATTCATCCATTCCGAAGGGAGTATCCGTGAGCCGGCCCGGCCGGTGGTAGTTAATCATCACCTCAGAGCTTAAATGATTATAGTTGTCTAGAGTTTCATCCTACCCCTAGCTTACAGCAGAGGGTGTTGACCGTTCATAGCTCTGATGACAGCTTTCACCAATCGGACAATCCGTTTTCACACTTCGCCTGGGGGATTTGCTTTATAGAGGCAGAAAAAAATATCTTCTAGGTGTGAAGACAATTTTTTTTCTATCATCAACATAATAAACCCAGGGGCTGTTTACCTTTATTGTATCAATTTCGACTTTTGATTCCATTCAAATTTGAAGTCTCTATTCCAAAACAATTAACCAATTGGTTCATTTCTTCCACTTTTAAACAATTTCCAACTCTTTAGTTAAGTAGTCCTTTTTTCACTGAAGTATTTAGCACGATAAACCAAGCATGCTGATAAGCTTTCGCCAAAGTCTGTGCCCGCATGCTTCATCGTGCCTCATCCCGGTTTACTTTGACCAATCGTGTGGCTCGACTGGCGACTGGGATGATGGCAGCTGAAGGAAATTGCTTTATGCTATTTCCGTCAACTAATGCACTTAGTCTGAAGATGAAAGCCAACGAATGGGAGTTTAATTGGATTTCAGTACTGGTTACAACGTACTGGGGAGGGCGTGTGCTCTTCGAATCGTTGCACGTCCTTGCTCTCTCCGTTGAATCTTGCGTTCTAGTATAACGCAGAGTTTGCTAAAAATTTTCTAGGAGGCGATTGATGTACCTATTTATGTTAATTTTTAAGGGAATATGTTTGGTTTTCCGTTTTTCTTTCATTTTTTTTCATGTGTGGACTCATCACTGCGATCAGTTGGGGTCAAAAAGAAAACAAAGAGAATTTTTTAATCGAGCAAAAAAAATATGGATTTTAGTCATTTTTACTTAAAGTTTAAACGTGAAAACCAAATCTATTCTTGCTTTTAATATGTACGTTATTATTTAGAAATCTTTAGAAATCTATGAAAAAAAGACAAAAACGAAGAAAATTTTTTTGGCCGATTTTCGGAAATTTCACTGTTCGAAGAGCCGAGCCCACAGTCACTTGATTTTATAAAAAAAAATTTAACTCAAATCCTACAAATTATTTTTTGCCCCCGATTTTTCAAACCAACTTCCTGGGGGGGGGGGTCCCTTATTAACAAGACTTATAAATAAATAACAGAAGTAAATGAAAAGCATTGAGCATTGCCTTGCTTACTTTACATATTCTATTACAAAAAAAAAAAATTAGTTTAATTGTGCCTGAATAAATGATGTGAAAGTTCAGTTTAGTTGAATTGTAAAAGCAGCAGACGTGCGATGTTACTCCCTTGCGGTTCACCAGAAATTTTCTAAACCGATCTGCACTTTTCGTTAATATTTTGTGATGTATGGGCTTTTCTTTGTCACATGTACCCCAGCTAGCACCAACTCGAATATCAATGTACGAAAACTATCGAAAATATCTCCTAACAAACTCGAAATCGTAACTAAAGCTGGATAAAGTTGGATCAAGTTGATTTTCTGTCGTATATAATGATAATGGCTGACATACATACGATTTTCAGCACAAAATCGTAGAGTAGTACGAAGCGTCTCGCGCTTAATCGGATATTATCGTATATAAATACTTATATAGTCGTAACGCTCAAAATTATTCGTAATCACGTATATCGCCTCCAAAATAGTACGGATATGCCAATTTTGCGCATGAAATACGATTTATTTAGCATGTATATCTGTACGTAATGCTGATTTTTACCTTTTTTATACTTATGAAAATGCTAGCTGGGACACCAAGGGTTACAGCACCCACCTGTGGGTATAGTAATCGCTCGGTACTACAGTTAATCACGGACTCGGCAGCGTGCCTAAACAAAATTACTACGTTATTCGACATAGACAAATGTGACGAAATAACCACATACAATGGATGTTTGGTATCTGGAACTGCAGATCACTAGATAACGTGGGTGATGACAGAGTGCTATTCGAACAGCTAGAACCTCAGATGTTTGGCGTCGAGCACTGCAAGAGATCTGTCGCAAAGACGAGACGATGTAGAAGATCCGTGGTGACAAGGCTAGATGCGACGAGCAAACCCAAGCAACAATGTGAGTTTTATTGTACTTTTATGGCGGTTTTCATTACCAATTTTGCTCTTGAATGCCATTGATTTGCTCTTGATAATCCTGCCATTTGATACCCCATTTGCCATATTTTCGAAGAGAATACTAAATGACCAGTTTTGAGTTCCGGTAGAACCGACAACGGATGTTCCGGAGTGTGAGGCGTAAGCCAGCGCTCTACAGGATAGTGTAAAAGTCATTATCAGTGACTATAAATAAAATGAATAATTTTTGCGCAGTCAGTTAAGCAGATTTCTAATTTTATTTCATCTGTTACTTATGACGCCAAAAAAAATCCCACCGCGAACTGAAATATCTCCGGAAAAATGGAACCATAATTTACCACCATATTTTTCCATTAAAAGCCAATCCAATGTGGTTCTTTTAAGAAATGTTGCATAAAAATCGATTGAATATCAGTGGAAATAGAGCCAAAAGTGTAACTGAAAGTACCTTCATTTTTTAGGTCGGGGACGTAAAGGTTAAATGAACTATTTGGTTCGGTACCACCATAGATGAATTAAATGATACGATGCTATCATTGTTTAATGAAGTATATGGTTCGGTACGACCATAGATGAATAAAATAGTTCGGTAGATCTATCGATAAGTAAAACGATTGAGAACGTTCATAGTTCAATTAAGCAAATGGATCGGTACGACCATAGATGAATGAAATGATTCGGTACGATCATTGTCAAATGAAGTACTCCATTACGCACAATGTCTTACTGCTTTATATTGCTTATTAATGCGATCTTCTCTTGAATACTCTTCGACGGTGTGGAATCCACACTACAACAATGATATATTGCGCATCAAAAATATCCAGCGCAGATACATTCGCTATGCTCTTCTTTGAACCTCTTACTTTGAACCTACTTATGTAACTCACTCACTCACTCACTAATGAGGAATGTTGTCAACTTCTTCGACTCGACACATTCCAGCTTCGCCGCGATACCTCCCGCGCGATGGCTATCGCAGATGTTTTAACCGCCCGCATCGACCGCCTAGACATCCTCCAGTTGATCAGAGTAAATGCACCCTCCAGAACATTAAGAATGGTTTTACCACTATGTCTGACTCTCCGACAAGCCAACTATGGTGCCAACAGTGCGATTATAGCTGGCAAAAATTCTTCAACGGACTGTCAGTCTTTTTTTTTTGACTTTCATCTGTCTCCCAACGTACTACGCTCAAAAATAATCTGTTGATTTTATATTATGTAAATAAATGAATAAATATGGTTCGTTACCACCATATATGAATTAAACGGTTCGGTACGTTTATCGATCAGTAAAATCATTCAGTACTATGTCAGAAAACCCGGCACTATGTGTACTATGTCAGTACAGTGGACCCCCGTTCGTTTGAACGATTCCTCATGCAAACTAACGGGGTTACTTTTTAATTTGAACAACTGGTAACCCGAAATATGCTGAAACCACTGTGAACTGGCCGCCCTGCTCTTTGTTATTGTTTTGGTGGTTTGTTTTAGTCGGCAGTTGCAAGTGCGAATATTGCATTTTCCGATCGAATTTCTATCTTAATCGTTAGGAAAACGAAATGTGAAACCGATTAAACACGCTAGGTCAGTACAAACAAATCGTGTTTATGTGCATTGTCTGCATAAACAAATGATGTTATGTTGAGAATGACATTTGAACCATTTTTAATTTGCACGTCGTGCAAACCAGCGGGATTCAGATTAAAAAGTGTTCAGATTAAAAATGGTCAAACGAACGGGGGTCCACGGTATTATGTAGTACTGTCAGAAAACCCGGCAATAGCACTATGTTAGAAAACCCGGAGGCTCACCCCTCAACTGATAGCTTAGGGTGTCACAACCAAACTTTTATATATTTTATATGATTTATTTTATTAGGTTCTATGTTTGAGAAATTGTATCTCCTGAAACTAGGTTTGCTCCAAAATGATGCCTTAGCGTGAGTTGTTGAAAATTGAGTTTTAAACATCAAAAATTAAACACAAAAATTAAACAGAATGTATCAGATCTCAATGATTGTGAAAAAATAGTTAAGTACCTTGTTTCACCTACTTTAACATTTCTAAAAATATTTTTTTAAATTTTGTCCTGAAAAATTGCATTTTTTCATAAAACTCAAATGTGCGGCCCTTAAATCGCGTCAACCAATGTTGACGTCATATAAAAGTTTTGTTGTGACACCCTAAGCTATCATTTGAGGGGTGAGCCCCCGGATTTTCTGACATAATGCTATTTTGGGACACTCTAATGTATAGGGTTCGGTAGCACCATAGATGAATTCAATAGTACGGTACGATGGTATTGAATGAGGTATATACGACCATAGACGAATTAAATGATTTGGTAAGACTATTGATAAGTATATCTCAAGGCATTCCGATTCATTCAAGTTTTGCAGCAGCAATTGAATAAAGCATAGGATAAATTGGATGGTAAATTAATCCGTTCGCATTAGAGGTCAGTTTTTGATTCTTGAACAGCTTTTCGTTTTTTTACATCACTCTAAGCTTATCGATGTAGTGAAAGTTGAAAGCCCTTTAAAAGCTCATTGATGAGGCGAAACTTTGACACCATGTTGCTGTTTTTGTTCGGAAATCGCTAGTGCAACGAAATATGTGCGCAACTAAATATCTATTGACTAATTCCAGATTATAGACTGATTGATTTTATGAACAAGGGATGATGGATATGATCAGTTAAATTCATTTTCAATTAACAATTATATTTTGCTGAAAGTTCGTTGATATATAGCGAATCGATAAATGGAATGTAGGAAATTATAACAGTACTGGAAGCACGTACTATGTAGCGAAAGAGCCGTGTGCCAATACAGATGCATTTTAAGGCGCAATATTATACATAGGGTATTGTCGTTATCGTCGGGCCACTGTTATGGTCGGGCAATCACGATTTTACAGTTTTAGTAACTCGTGATATCTATGTTACAACCATTGTAAAACTTCTTACTGTGATAGCAAACTTTTCGGAATATTGTGAGTTTCAATCATGTATTCAAAACACCCGTACTGAATTCAGTGACTAAATCTTACAAAAAAAGTTTTCCAGGCGCCATGAACTTTTCTTCAAGAAATGGTTTATGAAATGCAATTATCGAGATAAATTTTGAAAACGTATGAAGTGTGTTGTGCTGCACACGAAAATTATAGAAAAAATCCCCTCCAGTAAGGTGTTTAGGAAGACCAAGGTGAAATACTAGAAAAGCGCTATTTGTAAAGGTCGGGCCACTTGCGTAGTCATGGTTGGGCCACCATAATTTTAAGCGCAGAAGCACAATAATCGCTAGAGAATGTCAGTCACGTAAAATGTGATGAAATAAAGCAAAATTATTACGATAAAAACCTAGATTTTTGAGTTTTTTTCATTGTTGTTGTACACTTTGTAAAAGGTGATTGTAGTAATATTGATTTTACAAGATCGCCAGAATTTCGCATATAGGTACACTATATGTGCCGTTGTTTACGGAATTCGTTCTTTTCATGTCTCTATATAGAATTTCAATACGTATGTCTTAGATTTTTCGCGGTGGCCCAACCTGTACAACATGGCCCGACGATGATAACAAATTTTTGTCTTCACGTAAATGCCTATAACTTTTTTATTTTTCAAGCAATCAGTTCAAAACTTTCCGGAAATATACCTTATTCTTAGACCTTTGCAACGATGTATTTAAATTTCCAAAATTCCTTTTGAAACGAATGTTATGGGTGAACTCCAAAACATGGCCGAACCACGACGACATTCCCCTACGTCAAACGGTAGCCTTGAATGAAATATATAGTTCGGTACGGCCATAGGTGAATTAAACGGTTCGTTACGTCTATTGATAAGTAAAATGATTCGATACAACCATTGTTATGGTAAAATTAGCAGTCATCGATTCTGCCAGTTTCAAAAGCAGTTTTTTTTGTTTGAAACAAAAATTCTGTTATTGAAAATATATTCGCTGTGTTCAGATTGACAAGACGAAGGCAGTATTTACATTTTTTCAAGCAGAACCCAAACAGGGCCCAAAAACTGCTTCCGAAATTGGGGTCTTCGACGAAAAGTTAATGACTGCTAATTTCACGTTAAATGAACTATATGATTCGGTACAACGTACAACTATAAATGAATTAAATGATTCAGTACTATCATTGTTGAATAAAGTATATGGTTCGGTACCACCATAGATGAATTAAATGATTCGGTAGGATCATTTTTGAATTAAGTATATGGTTCGGTACGCGCGGAACCGAAATGAATCAGGAAGTACCTACAAACGATAAATCTATCAACTGAAGATCAACAGAGCCGGGTTAATGGGTGCGGACTTTATGGGACCTCGTGCTACTACGGATCAAATTTTCAAACGCCAACAAATTCTCCAGAATTATCGTAAGTACAACGGACTCGCGCATCATATTTCATCGTGCATCATCGTATCAACGCATCATCGTGGGTTTCAGGGCAGCATACGATATAGTCGAGCGCGATGAGCTATGGCAGATGATGCATGAGAACGGTTTTCCCTACTAGCTCTCGCGGCTGATCATAGTTCCTATAAAGTGAGTGCTGTGCAAGGTATGTGTTTTGGGAGCACTCTAAAATCCTTTTGTATCGTACAGAGGTTTGCGGCAATGGGATGAACCGTTCATAATGTTATTTAGTATCGCTACTGAAGCTGTGATCCGGCGAGCTGGCATCGAAACGAGAGGAACGATCTTCAGCAAACGTAACCAGCGCCTAGGTTTCACAGGCGACCATGATATCATTATAGTTCACATATTTGGGGCCTGTGGCAACCGCCGAAAGGAATACGAGTAGGAATATTCAACACCGTATTTGAGCTGGCTCAACGTGTTACATCCCAGCAAACAACAAATCGTATAATAATGTGTGCAAATCATCTTAAATATCGCTGAACAAACTCTAAATCGTACATAAGGCTTAATAAAGCGCACCCTAGTTTACATTTATTCGTACAAAATGATAGTAACTGATTCACATACGATTTTCGTCACAGAATTGTATAGCATTATGGAACTAATCATGTTGAGTCGAATTTCATCGTATACAAATACTTATGAATGTGAATTGTTTTCATATAGTTTGCAGTACGTAGTACGTGGTTTCGTGCATCGAATGCGATTTTTCTAGATATATATCGGTACATATATCATATTTGCTACTTTGATATACGTACGAAAATGTTTACTGGGATATGACTCGACCAGGTTGAAACTGACTTGCAAGTGCCGAGACGCTGGCGCTGAGTAGTCCAGGACCGAGTACTGTGGAGACAAGTTCTTTATATAGTACGAGTCAGCGGCTCTAAGGCCGGCCATGAAGGCGGAGGAGAAAGGAATTTAACTGGGATTATTTTTAATCAAATAAGTGGGTTGAGCTTATTCTATAAACTCTAAGTACGATTTATACGGCAAATTCAAATTTATAAGAGAAATAGGAAAAAAATAGTTTTCTGAAGAATCTTTTTCCATGGTTTTGGACGCAGAATTTGTTATATGAAACCTGTATTGGTCTTGCTGGCTAAATTAATATTAATTAATATCATACTTTTAACCATGAATCACTCTAGTTATTTCATTATGAATAGCAACCAGCCTCAACGGCACTGTAGCATAACAGTAAATCATGCAAATCAGCTGGTGGAAGGTGGAAACGCCACTTGATTAACTTTCATTCGAAAGCACTCTCCCAGCCGGGCCGTGAGTTAAATGTTTGCGCTGATTGGAACATATTTAGCTGATAAAACCACCCGTTCGTTGATGCCGATGCGGTGCGGTGCGGTGTGGCAGATGAATAGGCACAATGTGAAAATTTGCGCAAACTGGCCCGCAATGAAAAACGTTGATCAATGCTTTTTAATCAAATTTGCGAGATAACTTTTGCCGAATGACACGCACACACACACACACGCAACGCACAACTATTGTAACTAGGTGGAAAATGCTTTAATTGAAATTTATGTGGGTAAGTTAATTGGAAAGTAATTTACTCACCGCAAAAACGCGCCGGCTAGGAAAATTAGCGAGGCATTTTGATTAATTTAACATTGCAGGAATGGTGCCGTAGTTCGGTTGCCGTCGGCATGGAAGCTAATCATATTATGTTGCTTTTATTTCGCTACAATACTTAACGACCTGTTAACAGGTCGTTTGTGGATTGATAATTTTACTGCCATTTTACTGAGATTTTCTGTGGACGGTCGTTAAGCGAAGATAATTTGTAGTGTGGATCATGAATAGTGTAACCAAAGATTTTATTGCTTTTTAAAACAATATCAGACATTACTACATCGGTGCAATTTTTTCTTTTCTATTTTTCTATGGTCAAACTTTTATATGCATCATTCTCTTTTTTGCTCTACAATAAATTTGAATGGCACCAATTATCGTAAAAATCATTTCATCCGATTGTCTGTGATACATAAATCTGTATTGTATCATCTACTGTTGTTGTTTGCGGTGGCCATAGTGTTGTAGATTTAATGTCAGCATGGGACCATAAATTCGTTTGCCATATTGGCTCTGGGGAGGTAGATAAATGCGTCGTTACAAGCATTCAGCTTCGTGTTGTGTTTGTGTGTGCGTTGAAATGAAATTAGTGTGACAATAGCCGTTTTCGCAGGGGAATACATCATAAATTCGCACTATAAATGCTGTTCAATCCGATAGGTGGTTCCCGGGTACGCTGTCGAACCAGTTCGATTATCTGTCGAAAACCCAAATTTAATAATGTTGTAACGCTTCTGGCACAAACCATACATAACAGGTTTTTGTTTCTGATTCCCGCTCACGGTCTCACTCTCTCCCTTTTTCTTTTTTCACAGGACATTAAACTGCGCCAGATTGTGACAATGGGCTCCCAGGATACTCTGGAGGAAAAAACGGTGACCGTGTGCTACGGAGCCGACTTTGTCAATGTGAACTTTATGAACTTTTGCTGCACCCGGAAAGAGATTGCCCGGGTAAGTCGTTCGATGATTGTCTTTTTTATTACGTTCTATGGGAAATTTTTAACATCCACCGGTTGCGGAGAGAAAAAAAACAAACGGAGTGTCGAGCTAGAGCTGCAAGATAAATCATACAAAGTAGTACTGGTATTGTCCCGGGAATATTATTTGTTAGGCACGAAATCGTTTTTTAGGTTTTTGAAACATTTCAACCAAGCTTTCCAGCAAGTATCCTTTTTAACTAGAATTTTGTTAGACAAATTGAAACCTATTTCAAGTGAATTCACAAGACTGAAAATAAACAGACTTGTTCAAGGAAAATGTATGTCTACGCTCAAAATTATTACAATCTATTTCAGAATAAATATTTTTTGAAGAACGATCAGCCTAGTCATCCGGGTTCAACAAGACGATTGCTTTTCTAACAATATCCTACAAGAGAAATCAAAACAATTTTGCTGTATGAAAATCCCTTTGCCTGGAAAAATTGTCGAAGCTGTTATCGAGATATTTGAGCTGTACAATTATTGAGCTGTATTTGAGCGAGATATTATAAGCTGTTATCGAGATGCCTCAGTTCGTTGTTGAGGAGTGCACGTTGCCGCCTGTCAGCATAGGTAAATGGCACTTTCGCAAGGCTGCTATAAATTTATGTAGACGCATGGTCGGCCGTATCTACTTGCCATCCACGTCCTGATTTCTCCTCTGCATCCAACGCGGGCGGGCGGCGGCGTTCCGGTTGATGGAAGATATTATCGATCTCCGTTTCCCGGGAGCTTACTTTGTGTGCTCAGGTGAAAACGCAAAATGTTACCCGATTCGACAAACCTTCGCTGAATGATTCGCTTAACAAAACTTTCCAGTCAGTTGGCGTTTGCCTCGCACTGCACCGTGCTTGTCCATATTGATTTTTTATCTTTGCTATTCATTAAAAAGTTACAATATCTTCATAAAAGATAAAAAGAGACGGTTCGATATACGGAATACGTAAAAGTCGATAATTGAAAGTAAAATTAAAACTATTTTTTCAAACAGCAAAATTTCTACAGCATATAATTTCTTCGGTAATGGATAAAAATTATGATTCGGACTCCTGAATTATAAAAAAAATTGTGATGTGAATATAATGCTAGAACGAAAAACTGTGCCATCACTAAGCGAATCGATAGTCGAATTTTTTGCTGAGGTTTCTTTTACATACTGCTGAATCGAGCAGCGTGTTGTACGAGCTGACATTACGAAAATCTTTTCGTTATTCCTCTGGTTCATCCATAGGTACTATTAGGATTGCTATTTGAATTGATTGCACGGCTTATGGATGTGGCGGCTTCTGCTATCATTCCCACAAAAACTGCTCCGGGAAAATGGGAACAGGAAACTCTTCTTGTAGATTTATCATTCTTTTTCTGGATTCTGTCTTGTCGTAACGATGTTTTCATGCTTCGGTCGAATGTCAGCATTGAAGACTCTTTATTTACACTAAGTGCATAATTTTTCACTGGCAATCTATGTAATGTTTCTGAACGAAAAACTGTTCCTCTTTTCAAAAGACTTAGTTGTTAGAAGACACTTCAGGAGTTTCAAATACTGTTTCGCTTCACTTGATCAGTAAAGATAACATCAGTCGGGTGTCTATTCGGATTATTTTACGTTTCCCGTTGCACTGTTAGGAGGTCCATTGGACAACAAAGGATCTCCGTTCCACAGGCCTGTTATTGGCACGCACCAGCGAGAGCGTGCATTTCAACGTCGAGCAACCGCAATCGACATCAGATGCTACTTGCAGCTGCTTGCTGTACGGGCATGTAATTTCATATCGTACACGTGCGCGTATTTGCCTTCTCATACTGTATTGATTACCTTCTGCTCGCTTCAGCTCCAAGTGTTACTCGAAACACATCAAGCCTGTCGTCTGATCGACGTTTATTATAAACATACATTGATGGATTGGATCCGATACCGTTCACAGTTGCGCCGTATGTTTCAATAGCTACTAGAACTAGGCTCGATTTGTGGTCTAGGAGTGAATGCAACTTTCGCATGCGTGCTAACCATGTTTTACTTCGAAGTGGTAGTTTCCATCGCGAAAAGAGAAAACCGGTGGATTATGTCCAATGATAAACCAATCGGATCGCGCTGTGAGAAAGTGCGATAATCAAATGGCGTGAAAATTGCACAGCTAATGTAACTTGTCTCACTTCATCACATTCGAAGGTGATTCATTCAAAGTATTTGACACACTACCGTACTATGGATAGTTGCTTCCATTACATCGATTATTTCTCTTTATTTATCAGTTCATTAATACATACCGAGTACCACATACTTTTTTTGTGAGAAAATTACGAACAACTACCCAAAATTGCAAGCCCCGCTATAAGATGCTATTAAGTTGTACAACTTAATCCTGCCGATGCTACGTCATATTTATAGCTAGCAAAAAATTGGTTTCATGCAGTTGCTTGTTCCCCATTTTTAATATCCAATATATTGCTTATATCTAGGATATAGAAATATGCATTTTCTTCCAAAAATGGATTGCCAGTTCGTAAACAACAGACTTCACTCCGATAGAGCACGAAACGGTTCATTCAAATTACATTATATCTCAGCAGTTCAGCTGAACGAATTTGAAGCTGCCAAGCGAGCAGTTCCGGTCCTGAGCAAATAAATTAGATCAAACAATGTCGTAAGATTTACGATCATAAATAGCTGCATAAAATCCTTTTCAGCCAAACGTATCTATAAGCATCATTTTCTGCGAGCAAAATTTCGCTGTTTTATGCATTCCGGCAAACACGTACGACGATTGGGATGTAGTACTTCTATCTGTAAAATAGATATATAGCTTTTGCGGAAACACAGAAAAAAACCGAAAGTTTTATAACGACGACCGACGACTACGACGACTACGAGATCGTTGTTAAAATGGGGATATTCTTTTTTTTTGTCGTTATCCTTTGTCACGTCTGACACGAACAAAATCGAGCATGCTGTTTCGAAAACTGGTTGGTTACAACCCGACAATCTGTGTGATCTAATATAATGGTTATAAAATTGTGTTGAACTCTAGTCGACAGTTTTGCCAGAGTATTGATACTTTAATACATGTTGCATTGCATGCCCACCAGTGATGCTTGGAGAGCAGTTATATCGTTGTGTGTGACTTGTATCAAACCATAACGTGATTTGCCAATCCGAACAATGATTTTAAGAAGGAAGAAAGAGGTGTTTACTATGCAGTGAGTTATTTTGAATGGGTAGATACAACGGAATGTCCTGCAATCTTTGTCTTCTGTATTTCAATTTATCTTAGATTTAGAATACAAACATTCTGTAATGCAGATATGGAATTGCAGAACAGTTGCAGGCGATGTGATAAGATTTAGTGTAATCAAACCTACATATATTTACGCACACAAATTGTAGCCGTGCGATACCTATACAAGCTTGCAGTGAACAGGAAGCACTGACGTGCCAATAGTGGGACATGCTTTCTTTTAAAATCATGAATGTCTTATTGTATTATAGATACCTCGGATATTGCTCGAGCAGTATGGAGACAAACAAGTGCAGTGAACAAACACCAATTGTTGGAATCAATAAAAAAATCTTTCTTTTGATGGAAAAATATTGTTTTTAGCCCAGTTAAGTCCAAAGTTATTCACTTTTACATCGATAAAATTACGGTAAAATACCATCGAATTCTTTATCAAAAAATGTTTTTTACGGTGAAAGAAGATCAGTTTTATCCCATCAGAATTCTACTGAAAGCTGGCCTAACAAACAAATCGTCGTATGTTCAAATCTTGACTGGGCGGTGGTGCCACTATAGAGTCCATAGAATCTTTGCATTAGCCACGTAATTTTCCTGTACTCTAATGCTGCGAAGTCTGTCGATAAAGAACGGTCAAGTTATTAAGGACGTTTATACCCACGGCTTTGCTATTTTTGCCCACCAGAATCCGGAGATATGAACTTTTACACCTTTTCATATCGAGAAAACTGGGGTAAAATGCCCATTTTTGGCAATAATTGCTGGAAACAAAAGTGTACCGCAAACAAGCACCTCACCATAGGAATCAACATGCTGAAAAATTCTCACTGTGCAGTGTTTGACCGAATACACCAACGGATACTTTTACGAAAACTTTCCCGACTTGGTGCATCAGAACATTTCATAGAATGTTTCTACTTATACGATCGTGCACTTCGTGTACGACTCAATTCATGCCTTCCTCCCCGTTCTCAAGCGATACGGGTGTACCACGAAGCAGCAATTCGGGTCCGTTACTTTTCTCGCTGTATCTTGACGACGTGACATCACTTCTGGGTGATGGTTGCAAATTGATGTACGCTGACGATCCGAAATTATTTCTAACTTCTAGGTCTTCTAGAGTAGTTTATAATTTCGATATTGGTTTGGCGTACTGTCAAACGTCGGTGTATGAGAGACTCTTTGCTAGTGCGGCTTGCATACGTTTTGTGGCTCTTGGCAATAACGCATGTAGTTCGTTACCACATTATCAAATAACAATCAACTAAAATGGATAACGTTTCTTAAGGTATGTACTTCAATTCAGTTTTTTTCGTTATATATACTTTTACAACGGTTAGAAAAAATCGCAGTAAACAGCGCGTGTGGACGGCAGCAAAATTTTTCGCTGTCAAAATTTTTCTTACGGTTTGTAAAACAATATTTAATAAAACAAATTATCGGTTCCGTACGAATTGGGAAGTTGGAAATAATCAAGCAGATTAGTTGTTAAAATAATCAAACAGGTTAGTTTTTCGGCCAGCGGCAGCAGATATAGAATTAGCATGTGCCTTGAAGATAGTGACAAACAAGTTACATGTTTGGATGCAGACGGAATTACTGGAGGCAACTGTTACTGGAAGCGGTCCGAATTTTCGCTTGTGCATACGGTAGTGACTTTTGCGGTTTATGAAGTTCTGCCCCGGAGGCACCCAAAACCTAGCTTTCGAATAGGACTTTAAACTGTTTCAAGTTTAATCGAAAATGCTGTTCAGTGGCGGGATTTAATGGAATGGACGAAGAAACAAATGCCGGGGAGGTCGTTTCATAACTTCACTCGTTTATCTATTTGATTTTCCTGCATTCATATATTTTATTATTTCTAAATTTTATTCTTTTACTAAGTAATTAAAATGATGCCAGGTAGACGGAATTTTTCAATTTTCAGAGAGCGAAAAAAAGGCGCTATAACCTTGGCCTATTGCAGCCAGACTATGGTTAATGCCATAAGTTGATCCCCGAGGGTCCGGAGTATCACTTAACCTTTATTAGCAAAGATACTCCCAACGACTACAATTTGTAATCTGTAAATTAATCAATATCTTCAAGGGAAGCGTTTGGTACGGGAGGTCCACGCTTTCTTCCTTCCCCTTGATTTCAATGAGTTGAATGGAATTAAGTATCATTTTTAATTCCACTTAATTCTTTGGAATTCTCTCTGCGGTACATGCTGCGCAGTTGGCCTGGTCGTTGACAAGAAAAATGACCGATTTAAGCAATCGGCATTTTCCAGGATGCCTTCAAGTATTGGCTGCGTTAGTGTGAGATAAGATAAGATAAGATATATACTTTTACAACGGTTAAAGTTTCCTTCGCATATGCTAGTTTTTTCAATTAGCGCGCGCAATGAAATTGGCATTTACTTTTTGTGCCGCGAGGTGCCGTCGAATGTTATATATTTTCGTGAGCGTCAGATTGGGACAGTTCGAAGGGTGTGTAGTTTTTTTGCAACTATTTGCAACTTCACGATAAAATGGGGATTTAGTGTTGACGCGCATTTATAGGCGAAGTCGGACGGGTGAGCTTTTGATACTTCAAACAACCTGTCCTAGTTTTTAACTTGTTTTTTTTTTGCTGTTATCGTGTTCTTTACAAATAAACCGTTGATGGTGCAGAGCAAAGCCTAGGGGACAATCGTCTTTAGACACTTCCCTTCTTTATCGACAGACTTCACGAGCACAGGACAATTACGAAGCTAGTTCAACGATCCTATTGACTCTAGCAGCACCTGATCGTTCTTAATGTGCAAGATTATTTATAATAACTCCTACGATTCATTTTATAGATTCTGCAAATTAACGAATGGATGAGGGTAACTGGCAGCAGTGTCTCAAAAAGGAAAATTAAGGCAGACGGGTCACATTAGTATTTGCCGAATCTAGTGAACGCTCAGAATGCTGAAAATAAAACGGTTGAAACATGGAAATTACAGATACAAACATGCATAAGCATTCAAACTTGCTTATTGATCGCTCGAAACCAGGGTTGGGCAATTCTAATGACGGAACTGCATACTGCAAGACGTATTACTGAACATTGGAAAGAGTCCGGACAAATTCTGGAGCTTTGGAATCAAGGATACTTACTTCTCGAGAAAATATACGAGAGAGAAGATATTTTTCGAAGAATGCTTGCTTGTAATCGCGCTGTTGTGCTATATTATATGACACTGACAGCGATAAAATCGGCGATAGTGATGAAAGTAACAGCGATGATCTTTCCGATTAACAGTATATTTCAAAGTATAATATTGCACAACCTAATTGAATATAGAATTTTGTTTTTTTATAGGGGAAAAAAGGTGATTTTGAATTTGATTTGTTATTTAATTCAATTTTGTTGTTTTAAAATAGGACCAAAAACGCGCTGAGCCAGATATAAACCAAAAAGGATCGCCATATTGGTCAGTCATTTTACATATTGAGTTTTATTGTTGAGCTCAACGACCTGAAAGTCACCATTCGACGAAATTTACATCAAAATCTTTAAAATTTAACAAAAAAGGCCACCATTTTGGGTCAGCCATTTTGAATTTCAAATTTTCATTATCATTTTTGAAATCAGCAGCCCGAAAAACATGGAAGCTTATCATCTTGAGGTTTTGGCCAAGAATTTTAAATTTCAGACCACTGTGCATTAGCGGAGTCCTTCGTCAGCGAGTATCAAGCTGGTTTTCGTTAGGGGTGCTCCATGACGGATCAAATGTATACCCTGCCTAAATTGCTCGACAAGCTCTGGGAGTACAACTTGTAGACTCATCATGTGTCTGTTGATTTTAAGGCTGCATAGGATTCAGTCCTACGAAATGAACTGTGGTAGATAACGCGAGAATATGGTTAGTCGACGAAACCTGTTAACCCCGCTTGTCCGACGCTAGATGGGTCTAAATTTTGCGTCAAAATCAAACACTTTTGTGACGTGGGATGGACTGAAACAATGGGATATCTGACTTAGAACGTGCAATACGTGCAGAGCAAAACGTGTAAAGGAACGGGACTATCTTCACGAGATCTGATGCTTCTTGGGTTTGTGGATGACGGCGTGCCTTATCATTGGAATCAACGATAGAGTCTTCAACAGCTCTTCCAAGTCTTTAGACTTTTTAAATGGGAAGCAGCGAGATTGGGACTTAACTTTAAGGGGGCATATTACTTTTTTCAATTTAAAAAAATTCAATTTTTTTTATTTATTATATCGAAAGATTAACATTTTGAGCATACGTGTTTGAAACCGTTGGGATGAATTCCAAAAAATGACCAAAAAAAGTTACAGCAATTTGTACCGCGCATGTCTGGTGCGATTACACAGCGAATAAAAACTTCAACGCCGTTTTTCTCGAAACCACGTATTCAAAGTCGGTACCATAAATATCTCAAGAACGGCTCAAGCAATTCACTTGCATTTTTTTGTTTAAAAGCTAATAAAGTTATCTAGTCTCTGACCCATCTTATTTTCGATTTTGCAATTATGTATTTTTTTAGAAATATTTAAAGTTAATTTTTGGACTAAAATAAAAAACTTGCTTTTATGTTTGAATGTCCGCCATTTTGTTTTGTGTTCGAATTAAAAAAAGAATGGGTCAAAGACTAGATAATTTAACATACTTTTATGTCGTTTTGGAATTTTTCATTTCGGATAAGCCCCCGAGCGCCAATCTATGGTACCGCAAATCGTGCTTTTTTCGAATGATCATACATTAACAAGGGGGTTGCGCAGTCTCCTTTTGTCCAGCGCCTTTGCGGTTCAAAGATACATGGGTACCAGCGAGCCACATGTCATGGCGGGTGCTGTGGGTTCAAATCCGGTTATAATCTTAGATTATAGCTTAGTTCGACCCATGCACCTTCCAGCATTGAACAATAGGTCACAACGACTACTTGTTAAGCGTAGCTACCAATAACCCTCCCCCCTCACCCGCTCTTTCCCCACCATTCCAAAACAAAATTCATTACTTTCCCCTACCGTCCCTCCATCAATTGTAGAACCACCGTTTCAAAAAATATCAAGTGCTATGTCCCTTAACACCGCCAAAATAAATTCCATGGTTACTTGCAGGGAACGTGAGACTCCAAATGGCGTTGGTGCCGGGATGGAGTTAGATGGGAAACGATATGCAGAAATAGAGGAAGTCATATACCTTGGTACGCTCGTAACATGTGACAACGCTGTAAGCTGGTCCTTCCCAGCTGGAAACGCACTTGTCGCGTGATTGAGAGTTGTGGGTTAAAATTCCACCTGGGCTGTCAATTATTTTTCACAGTTTGCATATCATTTTTCCCGTAGGGTTCACGTAGGACTACGAAGGCGGGTACGATTCGATAATGCTTGACTATTTGAAAATGTTCAGTAGTTTCTTACGCAAATTTATAATTTACTGTATTGTAATGAATGCCCTGTACCATTTATATACATTCGTTAAATGAAGTTAAGTTTAAATATCCTAAATGTCTGTACTCTGTATATCATTTTTATCAGTTTCTTAGAATTTGTAGTTCCACTAAGAGCTAAAACATCAGTCCAACATTACACTTCTTCTAATGATTGGCGATAATGTCGCGTTTTGCCAATTTTTACATGACTTGTAGCACTAGTCAACTTTAAGTAACTGGCTTAAAACTGGTATGCAGTTGACGAAGTTAGCTTACTTAAGCAGCTTGCTTACAAGTACCGCGAAACCAAAAAAAACTATTCTGGGTTATCATTTACAACACTGATTCGCATTCGTCAATTTCCTTGTTGATGTTGTTCATTGTGATAGATTGATTTGAAGTATAATTGTCTTACAACCATGTCTACAACCATGTATAATTTGTCTTACAAATTGTCTTACCATGTGGACAGCCAGTTGAAATATCAATTAGCTAACGTTCTCTGCATCTTACTAGCTCCTTTCGACACACTACTTTACAGCTATTTGCATACCTGACAGAAATACAATTGAAACTATGTAAAGAATTGCAAGCAACTAACTGACGCAAAGCAGCAAATGAAACGCTGAAAAACTATTTCCGGCTAAGCAAAGCAAAGCCTTGAGCTTAAATGTCTTTCTAAGACTTGACCCTTCTTTATCGACAGACTTCACTGCCTATTAGAGTACCGGACAGTTACGGGGCTAGTGCAACAATCCTACTGACCCTTTCCAGCAGCACCGCCTGGCTTGTTAGGCCAGCATCGTAACTCTAAACCAATCAAGCGGTTATTCTGGGATAAGACTGTTGCTGATTTTCCTCAGTTCCGAACGAATTCTTGCAGTATATGGATGCAATCTGACAAAAGGATGACCGCTCACTTTTCTATGATGTTTCACTTTCAGGACATCAAATTGGACTAGATTGAATGTTTAAAGATAAAATCGGTTGAAGAAAAGGGGTACTTCCCAAGCACAGCTATCAAATTAGTATAGATTGAAACGTGGTAAAAAAATTTCGACCTATTGGGAGGGGGTTTTGTTACTTTTATTTGGAAAAGAAACCTACACAAAACAGATGATGATGTGTTTAACTGTCGTCCATGCATGTGAAGCAAAATAATCACGAAGAAAATGTATGGGAACATTTGACCTTGAAATTTTTCATTAATTTTCACTATTTAGTGGTCAAAATCAAAATTATAATAAAACCACATAATTGCAATATCTATTATGAATCGATTGGTATTTAAACCATCCAAATCCATTCATAATTGGCAGAGCTATTGGCGTTCCAAATCTTATATTTTTTCGTAACGCTCGTATTTTTTGAAATGACACCTTGTCCCAAACTTTGCTGTAAGACGTAGTCCTACGTCAAAAACATATTTACTTCCTCATAAGAAGTACTAAACCGATGAATTGCCTCCTCGTATCGGCATTTCTACGGATTGCGATGCTAGCTGAAATCTCGTTGTTTGCAAATTCGCACAAAACAGGCGCTCAGAACACTATTTCTCCCGGTGGCCCTTTACGGAATCATGAATCAAGGACGCTCAAGGAAGGTGATTGGCGAGTGCTTGAGGTTTTTGAGAGTGAAATTTTGCGATACTTGGTAGCACAATAGATGGTAAAGGGTGACGCAGACACATGTACCACGAGCTGTACCAAGTGTTCAAATATGCTGATTTAGTGAAAGTAGTACAATGTGTCAGGCTGCGGTGGGCTGGGCATGTAGCCAGGATGCCTGACGAAAGTGTAGCCAAATTTATTTTCAGCTGAGAACCGGCGAAGCCGTTGACTTCGGGACGGACCTCGGATTCGGTGAAAATGCCCTGCCGAGGATAATGCACTTTGCACTGCACTGACCAACCGACCACGTTTCGCAGGCATCTAGTAATATGGATTTACCGTTTGAGTTAAAAATTCGGGTTTTGCTGCATATCAAAACCCGAATTTTTAACTCTGACGGTAAATCCATATGTGATAGGTATGTGCACCAGATGTTCTGCAGTCCTATAAGGACAGTCATGGGTCTCCTGGTCCGTGTGGCTACCACCATCGCACAGTGGGGAATCGCTGGCAAGCAGCCAAAAAATGAAAGTTCATTTCGGCTCTCCGTTGTATTTTTCCTGTGATTCTATACTATTGAAGTGTTCAAATCCAAAATTTTAGATCAATATGACAAAATTTGAATTTTCTATGAATCTTGAAAGTATGCTATCTCAGCATGTTTTAGCGTTTTTTTGAAAAATAACCCAATATTTCAAAACATGCTAGAGGTCTAATGGTAGCTCGGATTTCAACGGTGTCTAAGGAAAAGTTCTTCAAAAAATAGTGCTGAATAAAGCCCATTATTTGAGTATGCAGTAATTTTATCATAGTATGCCACAACTTTAATTTTCATTAAAAAAGTGCCATATTTTCGCGTAAAACACGCTTAAAAGTTTTGAAGCCAAGGTTCGCCACTATTGACACTACCGGTAAAAGTTAGTGTAAAATATGAGCTTTCAAATGGATATAGTCTCATTTAGCGCAGAGTAGCGCAGAGCATAAATGTTACGCTTGTAAGGTTACTATATCAGAATTCAACAATATAGACAAAATGCAAACACTCAAAGTAAACAGTGGATATGTTAATTATGGGATATCTCCTTGACATGGTTGGATAAGCTGCTTCGAATGTATGGTCCATATTGCATATTGACCAGATCTTAGAGATTGGAGGAAATCTGGAAGATACAGCGATAGTATTGACCGAAATACAGCTCGAAGATCTTATGCCAATCCTGGTATTAGTTCTGAAATCACGGGTATTGATATGAAATTAATTAAAAGGTTGAGATATTTTCTTATAGCAAGTTCTTGAACACATTATTTCAAAAAAAATTCGAAACTTATTGTTTGTATACCAAAAACCTTTACGTCAGGGCATAGTCCTCGTATAATACGTCCACTGCAATGCAAAGAATTTGAATTCGCGGTCATAAATGAATCTAGACAACTATATTGCTGATAGGACGAATGACAGAAGAAGCACAAAAATAAGTTTTTTTGTTTAATAATAGTCACTTTAACAACTCGGGTTATTCGTGACTTCTGCGGGGTTGGGAATTCAACCACGGTCATCGGTGTGAGAGGCGTGAATGCTTGCCACTACACCGGTATTGACCCTCACGAAAATAAGGTTATTGCCTTATGCTAAAAATAGTGATAAAAATACAAGACAAGATTTTATATGCAAAAATGAGTGTGAAAATACAAATCGTGATTGAATTATTCGTCTTCTTATTTCTCCGGATGAAGCTTATAGCTTCTGCGAAACGGAAAAATGTAATTAGAAAAATCTTTCTGAGAACGCTATATTACTATTGAAGATGAAACGTGAAACGGTTGATTCTGCAGAAGGAGAAGAAGAAGAAGAAGAAGAATAAGAAAAAGAAAATGGAGATAAAGAAGATTAAGAAAACTAATAAGAGGAAAAGTTTTGATTTTTGATTAATATTAACTTATATGGATTTTGTGTTGATTATTAAAGCTCAAACTTGCTTTGTATTGTTTTATATAATGTTTTATCTTATAAAAATCCATCTGCAATAGTTTTCCAAATGACCCTCATTTCTTATACGTCATTATACTTAACAAATACTTGAAAAATAGTTGAAAATTCTCCCTAACACAAAAACTATACGTTCTAATGCAAAATAAACCTGAAATTCGGGCTCAGCACCCCAAAATTACTTAAGAACCACATATTATCCTTGATTTAAAGAGATTTTTTTTGCTTGGCCAGCGTTTGTATGGAGTCGCCCCACTGTGCATCGTGCGTTAGCTGACTACCAATATATTTAAAGCTTTCAAGCTGCTTGACTTGTTGTCCTACTAGATAATGCGAAGTAAGTGGGATTGCCAGTGTTCATTACCATTGACTTAGTCTTTGCTACATTGTCTGTAAACCCTAGGAGTTCTAGAAAAAGTGATGATCGTCATCTAGTTTGTTCTGTATGCCGACTCAGCATTGGGTGAGCAAGATAATGTCGTCGGCTAAGTCAAGGCTAGGCTCCATCGTAAGAGGTTTCCAGTGCAATCGTTGATTTGGGCTATAGTTTCAACAGTTACTTAATGATTCATGTCAACCGGTCGGACACAACAAAGGCAAGAAAATAGAGACCCCCACTATCAACGGCTACCACAGAATTGGCTTGTCGCCAGGACAACAGCCCGAATATCGTTGGTAAAGCTGCGTCACCATGAGTCTCTCTCTCCGGGTCTGCCTTTTCTTCGTTGTGCCATTTTCCTGCTCTATCTCAATGATATTCACTACCTACTCAACGCCTTTCACCTCCAGATATCCTCCAGTGATCATAAATGCACCCACCATCGTTAATGATGTTCCCAACATTACGCTTACCATTTCCGGCGCACTATTTATGGCATAAACCGTGTAATTGGCCTGCAATGAGTTTTCAACTATCCTGCGGCGTACTACGATCGTAAATTAATCTGATACCTATTAGAAAGTTTCTATTATCCTTAGGGCAATCCTTGTTTATTGATGTGATGTAAATAAGTAAATAAATAAAAAAGTGCAACAAATAGAGCGAGAACGCTTTCTAAGAAATTTTTCAAAGTCTTCGCCAGAACCAACAGAAGAGAGTCCTAGAATTCGTTGATCTGCTCCAGTAGGATGAGGAGCGTTGAGAGTAGCGTCGAGCTTATTCTGCTTCGCGGTTAAGGATTACCTTACAGAATACTTTAAGCCGGAGATGCCGGAGAACTGTGCAACGAAATCGCTTTTTTCAAGAACCCTACCTGCATTACGAATAGAGGGTCCCAACGTGCTAAATGGTTCGACTAGGTTGAAACCGACCCGCGGGTGCCGAGACGCTCGACGAATTGGCGACGAGTAGCCTAGGACCGAGGACCGAGTAGAGACGATAAGTTCTTCACACAGCACGAGCCACCCCGGCTCTATGCTGCTAGAGTAGGAGGCTAATAAATATAGAAAATTATTCTCACTTCATTGGTTTCCAGTCTGCAATTGGGCCTTTTTGAAAAATTGATGCCGACTTCTTCTTTTGAATCAACCATGCGATGGATGCCTGCACCGATTAGCGCACATATATCAATCACCAAAAGCTGCAGCAGCATGGATTGATTACCAGAACCAGTTTTCCTAGTCCATTGAAATAATAAAAGAAGGCATTTTGAAATGTTGAATCCATGATATTTTAATTCCAATTTGTACGCTTGCTTAGCGAGGAACAAAGTAAATGATTTTAGAGCATTTATTCCAAGCGATTTATCATTATTAACGGCACATGATGATGCCATTACATTTTTCAAAATGGCATTGGAAGCTACATTATCGAATGCGCTTTTAATAACGAGAAAGCTTTTAAGATAAGTTTTTTTGGCTTTCGCTGTTCGTGAAAAGATAATCTCGATGTATTTCACCATATTATGCTGCTACTGGGGTGGTTGTTGATGTTTCGGTTCGGGCTGATAAGCTTTCTGTGATGAATGGAGGAAAATTTCCATCAAACATGCTTCTGCTGATGCGGTGATCAATAAACCGCTCAGGTGTTTCCTCTGAGCGGAAGAAGGACGTTAGAGTGATTGGTGTAAAATTTTTGCTTCATCGTTAGGATCGCTGCTATCCTTGGGATCGAATAAGATTCATGATGTTGTTTCCAATGTTCCTGGATCTCGAAGAACAGTTAAATCGAGCTACTAATTATAAAAAACCACTAATATTGCAAATGTCGATTACGAATTGTAATAATACATATTTGTCAATCAATAGTTTATTTATCAAGCAAGGTTTTTGTTTGTGAGAGCAAATAAACAACTTATGTTTTATCGCATTATGTTGTTAGCTTTTGGTCATTCCCGAATTCGTTTCAGTTTTCGTCTGTCATTCAGGACAATTATATTTTTTCGTCGTGACAAAATGAGTATTTTACTGGCTTTTTATTTGCCATCCTTCGACGTTTAATGTAACGTAACCTATTTTCTGCTCATAAAATCAATTGCTACAATTTGGTACCTACAGTTTTCCAGCACATACTCGCTGGCAGCATCGCTACTAGAAAATTGTTTTTGAGTTGCTATGTACCTACCCCTACCTAATGGCAAACAGTGCCAGATTGTAAAAACTGAAGTGCGCGTTCAAAGCAAACTAAATCGAATCGTTGAAAAACGAATGTTTTTTCCGTATCTAGATATGAAAGAATGTTTTTAAAGCTTTCAATAAATCACTTCCGAAAGTTAGTTTTCCGATGATGGACGTTTCAGTTTTCAACATGTTTTTAAAAGGTTTGAAAACATTAATATTTTATCGCAGGAACTTGCTTTGGGAGTCCAGCTGCAAACTGCTATACAGCAATCCAGCCAAGTGGCACTTTTATTGCCAGATTGTCATTTATTAGGTAACAATTTGTGCCGTGCGCGAGTACACCCCCCGGGGTAGTGCAGTGCAGTCATGAAATCGTTATGTTCGTTGACGGTTGATGCAGGAAGACGGTGTGCTAAGGACAGTAAAAACTATTGTACCGTTGATGGACCGTAGAAACGAACTGTTGCCCTACTAGTCTGATAATAGTTTTTTATATCTCTACAAAGATTTTTGTTTATTGTTTGTTCCAAGAGATTGTTGACAATAGATGGTGGTAAACTTTTTTTATGTTTGGTGTGAAAGATAATATAACATTATAGGTACGTGATGAATGTTATATGATGGCAATATGAGTTTGCGACAATTAAATTTCTAATTAAGTTCTGTGGGCAAATACATATTCTACTACTCCAATTAAAACAAAACAACGGTGCTCTCAAAACGAATTCATTTCAGTTTTGTGCGAATGCCAAAAACATAGCATGTTTCCATTGAAAATTCATTCCAAATAGAGTGAGATAATACTTTCGAGACAGGCGAAAATAATTGCGCACCGGGAATAAGTTATAGTGCATTTGAATTGTTTCACATGCACATTCGTGATATTAAACATACGATTCATTTATATCGCTACCTAGATGCTCAATGGGATATATAAATCTAACTAAACAGTTCCTTTATGTACACTGTCATTGAAATTCTACGTACGTTCTGTGTGACGTTAATTGCTCTCGTTTCAAGTGGTAAATTATGCTCATCGGTGAAAATGTCCTGGTGGACACTTGAATAAGTCACATACACATTGCATGATGTAACAAACCGTGTCGCAGGTAAACCTGGTTGGCTTGTACCGTCGTCGTTTGTCGTACGTAGGTACTTGCATTGGATTTAAAAATAGAAATTTGAGCGTGCCTTTCGCACTTTTTTCCGTTTCATACTCTCAAAGGTGTTGAAAAACGCGTTGTTATGTCTCGGTATGTCGATTCAAGCATCGAAAATGTACCTCAAAAGCTGCGCGGTTTTACTTGAGTGTCCCAAGTACCCTGCAATGCTTAGCTTGAGACTACCGCAGAGGAATATCCAGCGGGCATGAATGATGAGAAATGTAGAAACAATGAAGATGGAAAAGTCTGTCATAAATAGTGCTGATGAAAATTGCGCTTCGGGAGAAGGCGGTTCGGTATGGCAATGGAGTGGAACGCGAGACTCTTCAGAGCCCTTACGCTAAGGAGACCCCAGTTGTTCTGTACAATCTTTGCGCTGTTCCGATGCTTCGTGCTGTGTGCAGAAAGTCGGCCAATTGTGGGATAAACGGAGTTGAACTAAATGGATCCCTATCACCTGTGGTGTTTCCTCCGCCAGAGAAAGGCAATCTACTGATGGTTTTGCACGGCAGGAATAAAAAAAAATGAATGAAAATTTGTGTCGGTATGTGCTGCGATGCGTGTCTTCATTTGTCAAGACAGCAATGAACGAATGAACAGTCTTGTATTTCAGTACATTCTGAGAATTATTGTTTTTTTAAAAGAAGTAAACAAGTAATAAGGTTTGAAAACAGAGGAGCTAAGAAAGTAAAAAGCAAAAACAGTAAGAAATAATAAGTAAGAAAGGAAAACAGTAAAAAAAGTAAAAATTTCAAAACATAAACGAAATGAAAATGTGGATAAGTAAAAAGTTTGAAGTTGAAAACATAAAAATAAAAAGTAAAAATAGTAAAAAAAAATACAAAATAGAGAAGTAAAAACGCAAACACTGTAAAGGGTATGTAAAGGTAAAAAATAAAACAATTACAGAAGAAAAAGGGAAAAAATAGAAAAAGAGTTTAAAGCAAAAAACTCAACAAAATAATTAGAGATAAAATTTAAAAGGCATAAAATAATAAAAAGCACAAAAAAGTAACGAGGTGAAACAAGCAAAAATAAAAACTAAACCAATAAAACGCGAAAAAAAATTACAAATAGACAAATAAGAACTAAATTAATAACAATGTAAAAAATATAAATTAAATAAAAAAACTAAAAATGCAGGTAAATAAGTAATGTAAACCAGGAAAAAAATTCTTGAAAGCATCCTGGAAAATGACGATTGCAGGAATCCAGGCCAGGTCAACTGCGCAACATGTACCGCAGAGAGAATTCCAAGAAATTGCGTGTAATGACCTGAGATGAGCGGCGCATCCAAGCGGGAAATCGGGCCTACTTTGCCCTTCGTAAAACGCTACGATCAGGAAGCATACGCCGCCGCACGAAGCTAACAATGTACAAAACCATTATTAGACCGGTAGTTCTTTATGGACTTGAAGCCGTGACGCTGCTCACGGAAGACATACGCGCCCTTACCGTGTTCGAGCGAAAAGCGCTGCGGACGATATTTGGCGGAGTACAAACTGAAACCGGAGAGTGGCGGAGGCGTATGAATCACGAGCTACAGGCACTGCTTGGGGAGACTCCCATCGTACATCTAGCGAAAGTTAGCAGGCTACGGTGGGCCGGACACGTCGTAAGGATGCCGGACGATAGTGCGACGAAAATAGTCCTCGTTAACAACCCCACCGGCACCAGGAACAGGGCGGCCCAACGTGCACGATGGCTCGGCCAGGTCGGAAGCGATTTGCGACTTCTGAGACGACTAGGAAATTGGCGACGAGTGGCCCAAGACCGAGTTGAATGGAGACGAGTGCTTGAAACAGCACGAGCCACCGCGGCTCTATGCTGCTGAAGAAGAAGAAGACTTGAGATGATACTGGTTCCATTCAATTCCTTGAAAGCAAGTGGAAGGAAGAAACCGTGGACCTCCCGTAGCAAACGTTTCTTATATTAAACTAGCTGACCCGACAAACTTCCTATTGCCCCAAATTAACCTGTGTTGTATATAAATCATGAATCTCGGATGATCTTTGTCACAATCTCGAGTTTTGCAAGCCCCCCAGTGGGCTGCGCTTCCGACGGCGGGTCACCGGCAACACTCGCGACCGTCTCGTCCTGAATGATCTAGTGTTACTATAGATAGTTTTTGTGGTCTTGTATTGACTAATGTTTTATGGAAGAGTCTCGAATTTCTCGAGTTTGATTAATTTTTGAGTTTCGCAAAAATTTCTGTTTTATTTGTATGAGAGTCCATATCCCCCTACCACAGGGGTGAGAGGTCTCTAACTATCGTAAAATAAATTCAAGACTCCAAAATCTCCCACATGTCAAATTTGGTTCCATTTGCTTGATTTGTTCTCGAGTTATGAAGAAATTTGTTTTTCATTTGTATAGGAGCCCCCCCCTCTTAAAGTGGGGAAATCCATAGAAAATATACCATAGAAAATATTCTTGCCTACAAAAACACCCACATGATAAATTTGGTTCCATTTGCTTGATTAGTTCTAGAGTTATGAGGAAATTTGTATTTCGTTTGTATGAGAGCCCCCCCTCTTAAAAGGTAAGGGGTCCTAATTCATCATAGAAAAAATGGTTGCCTCCAAAAACACCCACATGCCAAATATGGTTCCATTTGCTTGATTAGTTCTCGAATTATGAGGAAATTTGTATTTCATTTGTGTAGAAGCACCCCCTCTTAAAGTGGGGAGGGGTCCTAATTCACCATAGAAAATATTTTTGCCTCCAGAAACCTCCACATGCCAAATTTGGTTCTATTTGCTTGATTAGTTCTCGAGTTATGAGGAAATTTGTATTTCGTTTGTATAGGAGCCCCCCTCTTAAAGTTGGGAGGGGTCCTAATTCACCATAAAAAATATAAAATATTCTTGCCCTCGAAAACTTTCACATGCCAAATTTGGTTCCATTTGCTTTATTAGTTCTTCAGTTATGAGGAAATTTGTATTTCATGTGTATAGGATCCCCCCCTCCTAAAACGGGGAGGGGTCCCAATTCATCATAGAAAAAGTTTTTGTCTCCAAAAACACCCACATGCCATATTTGGTTCCATTTGCTTAATTACTTCTCGAGTTATGAGGAAAATTGTGTTTCTTTGGTACAGGAGCCCCCCCTTCTTAAAGTGGGGGGGAGGGGTCCTAATTTACTATAGAAAATATTCTTGCCCTCGAAAAGCTTCACATGCCAAATTTGGTTCCATTTGCTTGATTAGTTCTCGAGTTATGAGGAAATTTGTATGGTAGCCCCCCCTTTTAAAGAGGAGAGGAGTTATAATTCCCCTTATAAAGAGGGGAGGGGTCTCAATTTACCATAGAATAAATTCTTGTCACCGAAAACACCCACATGCCAAATTTTGTTCTATTTGCTTGATTAGTTGTCGAGTTATGCAGAAATTTGTGTTTCATTTGTATGGGAGCCCCCCCTCTTAGTGGGGGGAGGGGTTTCTAACCATCACTTAAATCTTTCCTGGCCCCAAAAAACCACTACATGCATATTTTCATGCCGATTGGTTCAGTAGTTTTCGATTCTATAAGGAACATACGGACAGACAGACAGACAGACAGAAATCCTTCTTTATAGGTATAGATATTTTACATTTATAGTCATTGGGAGTACTTTTGCTAATTAAGGTTAGGTAATACTGTGGAACCTCGAGGATGAACTAATAGAGTTTAGACAAGAAACCAGGCTGCATTTGGCAAAAGACATAATGCCTTACTTCATTCTCTCAAAATAGGTTAGAAACACAAAAAAAGCTTTGGCCTATGAATGTCTTTAAGACTTGATCCTTCTTTATTGACGGATGTCGCAGCCTGTTATTAAAGTACAGATCAGGTAACAGCTCGTGTTTTATTAAAAACCGTCATAAGAGTACAATAAAAGCCACATTGGGCTAGTGCAACGGTCGTACTCACCCTAACAGAACCTCCCAACCGAGATTCGAACATACGACGACTGGTTTGTTAGACCAGCATCGTACCTCAAAGCCAACTAGGCTGTGTGAGCTTAAATACATCAACTAGCAAAAATATGAAATGAAAAATATAGAAATGAAACGTTGAAGATATTGTAATGCCCGTCAAACAAAATTGTAAAACGTTAAAAGGGAAAGAAGTAATGACACCAGTAAACTACATAACTATAAAAGGTATTCTATCGACTGGTGTCTTAATTTTGAATTTAATTTTTACACTCTGTCCGGCTTTTCAGTCTTTTATAGAAATCAGAACAGGTTTTTAAATTCTTTCCGACGTTTCGCCTTTGTTTTGAATTTTTTTTCAAGGATTAAATATTGTCCGTTCTTTGTCCATCGTTTGTCTTCAGTGTTAAGAGGGGAGACCCTACTCTGGAAGGTCGAAAAATAATGAATTTTCGTAATTTTTTTTCGGATGCTGGTATTTAAGTTAAGTGTTAAGGTATTCTGGTTATTGGTCTAGGTATATTTGTAGATGAATTTTGTATGTTTTAAATGCCAGAATTTAGATTATTATGCTGGTGGCATCTGAGCACGTGAATGCTCACTAAAAACAGTACAGCTTACTGACGGTATGTGCCGGGAACCGACGGAGTGTCGGAGAATGGATTTCAAGGATGAATTTGAAGCTTTAGGGTAATACCTAAATCCCAACATGAGCAGTGGAAAAATGGCATCCATTTGAGGATATGAGTGCTATCGATCCGGCCATGTTGGGATTCAGTACCGTTTCACCTTAAAAGTCAAAAATTAAAAATTGACAGTGAAAAGTCAAGTCAAGAAGTCAAGATGTCAAGAAGTCAAGAAGCCAAAAAGTCAAAAGGCCGAACAGTCAAGAAGCCAAAAAGTGGAAAAGTCTAAAAGTCAAAAATTTAAAACGTCAAAAGTCAAGAAGTAAAAAGTCAAACAGGTAAAAACTTAAAAAGTCAAAAAGTCAGAGTCAAAAAACCAAAAAGTCCTAAAGCCAAAATTCAAAAAGTCAAAGTTAGAAAGTCAAAAAGTTAAAAAATCAAAAAGTCACAGTGTCAAAAAGCCAAAAAGTCATAAAGTCTGAAAGTCTATAAGTCAAAAACTCAAAGAGCCAAAAAGTCAAATAGTAAAAGAGTTAAAAAGTCGAAAACCATTACAGTGAAAAAGTCTTAAACTCAAAATTTCAAAGTCAAAAACTTAGAAAGCCAAAAAGTCGAAAGGTCAAAAGCCAAAAAGTCAAAAACTCAAAAAGTCAAAAAGTCCAGAAGTAAAAACTCAAGAAGTCAAAAAGTCAAAAGTCAAAAAATCAAAAACTCAAAAGGTCTTAAAGTCAAATGTTAAAAAGTGAAAAAGTCAAAATGTCAAAAAAGTGATAAATCAAAGAGTCAACAATCCACTAAGTCAAAAAATTTAAAAGTCAAAAAGCCGTAAAAAGGAAAGACGTCAGGAAATCATAAGTCAAAAGTCATAAAGAATAAAAAATAAAAATGGAAGAGAAAAAATTAGTATGCGAAACATGTAACAATGTAAAAAATATTAAAACTGTAACGTAGTAGCAGAGAGCAAAAAGTAAAAAGTAAAAATTGAAATGGAAAAACTAAATGGAAAAACTATGTAACTCTCAACTCGCTAAACTTCGCACCCTGATTACTACATGCTTACTGGTTAATTAAGTTAAAAAACGCAAAGCCTAGGTGCTACATTCCGTTATCGAAACTTGACCTTCTGTTTTTATACGACAGACTTCGCAGCCAGCTGTTAGAGTGCAGGGCCAGTTGCTACGATTCTATTGACTCTAACAGCCTCTCCCAGTTCAGATTCGAACATACGATGACTGGCTTATTAGACCAGCGTCATACCACGAAGCCAACTGGGAGGTTTGGTTAACTAGGTTACAAACCTAATAACTCCAACATTTTCTTTCTGCCGACATTAAAACTAGTTTGTTTGTTTATTTATTTTTCAACAAGACAGAACAGCAAGCATAATTTAAAGACAAGACAGCAAGCATAATTTAAAATTTTAATTGTCCCTCCTTTTACACACTTAAGGTTTTTCGTTAAATCGGTGCACATTTCCATATCAGCGTACTCGGCAAGAAAATGACATGCATTTCCGAATACCCAATTTTATTCCACTCGATCATATCATTAGCCTTTACGTGGGCTCCGTCATGTGTGTCCGTCTGTGCCTTGTTAGATCACCTTGTGTTACGGTGTTTGAGCATATCCTTAAGGAAAATTTATAGCTCATCGTCCACAATGAGCGAAGTACAAAGCACGTGGCGATAAAAATCGTTACACACTGCCATCGCCATGCCATTATTCCGCTTTCCAGCAGCGAAAAGCGAATCCGGTCTACTTATTGCCAATGGTACTTACCTACCCATCTTCCGTATAATGGGGTTCTACAGGCCGATGCTTTATCCTGGCAGAACACTTTACGATGAAAAGTGTTATGCAGCCGATAAAAATCCTCCGCCCGCTTGTCATCGCTTCAATTGCAGCGGTTTCTGACGATGCAACTGGTAAGCCGGAATGGCCGGCTGCGAACGAAGAAGGGGTAACAGAAAAACCTTTCAATCAAATGAAAAGCCTTCCGGATAGCGGTGAATTTCCTCTCCGGAAGACGATCAAACCACGAGCGCTTTTACTTTAGTGCTGCGGAAGTGCCGTGCTTTGGTTGTTGCTGTACAGTGTTAAATCCTAATTTATAACATTTCCGTGCCAACCGTTACTCCCCGTTGCGTCCCCCACCGTCTTACGATGTCATGTTTTTCATGTACGTATGGTAATTGGCCTTGGCGCAACAGTTTGATTTCTTGCTGTATGGATGTATAATCTCAGCAGTGGTACAATGGAATGTCACAGGAAGTGGCATTTAAAGAATTGAAAATGACAAACGATCACAAAGCCAATAAAATTTAAATTATTATAATTATTGGTTTCAAATGCTAAGAGACTTTGGCGGTAATCTTGATGCTCAAAATTTACTTTACAAACTTTTGATATCGCTCTGACATAAACACATAGTGACTAAAAGTAACGAGCGAATACCTACAAAGTTATGGTGCAAACAATTTAACTCGACACAGCCACAGTTAGTGTTTACCGTTTAAATTGATTGCTGTTTTGCGTGCAAACATTGTTGTTTCAAAAGGATGTAGGTATGCCGTTTTGGAGATATGCCTGTATCATCCGATACAATACAAGTGACAAGCAACAGAGAGCTAATACATCCAGCTAATGTTGAGAGGAAAAATTTCTTCCACTTTTACGAAACAGAAAAAAAATTTGCCACTGGGACGCAATTAAAAAGTTTTCTTTGTTCGCTACAGGATAAAGTTCTATTGTATGAAAGAAAAGTTTTCTGTAAGCTTCATCCTAAATAATTGCCAACGTTTATATCTTTCTTTGTCTGGCATATACCGAGTACACGTTATTGCAGGCTGGACCAAAGACAAGAGTCAATAGTAGAGGGAGTACGAAAGTTTCCCGCTGCAGGGGGACATTTTTTAGCCTAATCGCTTGGCAATTAGCTGTAGTAAAGTTTCGTTACTATTCACCGTTTGTACCGTTGTTGCCGTTCGAAAATAAGGGAGCTGAAAAGTATTTGCCATCTACACATCTCAAGAGGTGTTAAAGTTATTTTCAGTGTAAACACTTTTCAAATGTTTTATTGGTCCGCTTTATCGGAAATGTTTTGTGCCGTAACACTTAGGCATTTTTCTTATTGAAACTCGGCACGCAATGTTAGTGAGAATTGTTAGCTTGAAAGCTTCTATGCAACAGGGAATAGGCAATACGTTTCTTTCATGTATCTGAAACTAAACTTGGTAATGTTTAAACATAGTTTGAGGTCTTTTCTTTCAAATTGACATTCAAACGTTAAATGGCATTAATAATTATTAAGAAATAAGTTTAAATCCAGTTAAAATCTTATTTTGGATAACTGAAATAAAACAGTTACAGTTTTTTATCAGTTTTGCACATCTCTTTATCAAACTTAATTTTGGATTTTTTTTCCAAGAACACTTTATACGGCGCACACTATATTTAGTGTTTAACAAGGTCAGATACATTATAAGTTACTAAGTTAGAAGAGAAGACAAGTTTTCTGGAAATTGTTTACATTGAAAACTTCCTCACTGTGCGGAAACCTTCCATCCATTTTGGTAGCAAACAGAAATTGAAGCAGCTGTGCTAATAATAATTATTATTTAACTTTCCCAAACTGATGAAATAGCGCACTGAAACTGCATCGTTCAACATGAACCAGCCGAACAGGTTTGCTAGATGAAGGGTACGTTCAATTCAATCAAACTTCTTCCCTTATACGTTAGTACCTAGGTAGAACTGCTCAAACATTTGACGACTATTAATAAAGAACAGAGCAGTTTGAGGGAAGTCACACCTTCACGTTCAGCAGTACTTTTCACTAACTACATACAAATTTCTCGATCAGGCCTTATTTTAATATTTTCAACTTAATCTACTTGTGACGGTTAGCTTCCTCTTGCAGGGTAGCACCGAAAATATTGGGAACAGAAAATGAGGAGATTTTGCTGGTTTGCCAGAAGACCCTTGAAGCGTTTGCATTTCTGTCGGGGCCCTCAACCAGCACACTTGTCCTAGACATTAATGAAAAACAACGAAACTCGTTTCCCTGTTCAATTTCCATTCTAAAACTTTTTGAAGGTTATTGTGATCCTCGTTAACGAAACTTGGCACACTGCACAGTTGTCCTGGCAGTGTAAACCGGCTGCGGGATGGTTTCTGCGTTTCAGTTCCTGGCTAGTGCAGCACCATTTTCGTTCTCTCTCTCCAGCTCACTAGTCCTCTTTCTCTCTCTTTCGAGAACATAGATCGAAAGTTTCCCGGAAAATACCAGCGCTGGCTCAGCAATTCACCCACCAGTGTCGGCACGAGCAAATAGTTTCAAGGATACTAGATAACCTTATGCTTTGGAAGAAATCTCAACAAATCACGTTAAGTAAAAGTTTCCTATTAATCCAGTAAAAACCAAACCATTCTGCTTGCAACATTTCTTGGCCACTATTCTTACCCGCCGGTGACCGGTCTAGTTTCGCTCAACTCAATGTGCACTACACACCGTTGGTTGTTTTCGCAACTGCTTCTGTGCATTTATTTTTACCTCACGCTCTTCCTCTTCTTGCTCTTTTCCTTTCGTTCCAGCTCTGGTGCGACGAGTTGATCCGGATGGCGTACAATCTAACGCAGCTGAACGGGCCAGCGATAATGTTTCTGCAGAAAGCGTACACCAAACTGTGCCTGCAGGTCGACAAGAGCGGGAAAATTCCAGTGAAAAAGTAAGTAAGCTAAATTACAGTTTAATGACTCCAAACCTTGGGCTCGTTTGCTATTGCTCTTATGCATCTATTCTGGATAGAAACAAAAAATAAAACGCCAATGATTGGACTGTTTGTTCAACCAATTTTCACCGAGATTAAAAATCCTGCTTCAGCAGCTGCTGCAGCAGCAATAAAAACAACCCTCGCTGGAAAATAGTTATGGTGGCATAAAATTGTGATTTTGATAGCATTTTTCACTTAGTCAACCGCTGACGTGTGCGATTCATACGGAATGACGGAAAATGGTGAAAAACATACTCTCGAATATTTGATGGCGACAAACGAAATGGAAAGCGATGTTATTTCCCTAGAAAATCCATTTGTAGGTGAAGAAAAGTTTTAAGCTTGTTCTCGTGTTTTTTGTGGCTGTTGCCATTTGTTAACCTGTCAGCGTGGTACCGTTGCAGTTGCCATTGCTGTGCAGACGAAGTGTGTTTGTATTTGCGTGTATGTAGGTTACCTACGTGTGTTTGCTTCTCTTGTGTTGCTCCTCTGGGTTCAACAGCACTGTGCCAGCTGAATGTGAAAGTAATTATTCAGAAGCAATCAAGTTTAGGTTGTTTGTCAATTTGCTTCCGCGCCGCCTTTTAGGAAAGGGAAATAAAATTCGACGTTGCCGCCGCTGCTGATTGCGTACTTCATGGTAAGAAGTTCGTGGGCTGAAATCAGTTTCACGGGAGTTTTTGTAAGGCGGAAAACATTTAGCATTCATGGTTAATGTGCACTTCAAACCAACCAAAGAGAGGTTTTGTTTTATTGTTGGTTGGTTGGTTATAAGCTCTACGGCAAATGAGAAAGTCTTGTTGTCCGTTAACCCCTCTAAGGTCTACATCATTTTTAGCACCGCAAAATTCACTAAAATGGCCGTAACTTTTTTATCTTTCAATATTTTTTCACCAAATTTGGGAATTTTGCCGAAAATATTTTCTATTTTCATAATATCTATAGATAATGGCCATATGTCATATGGTCCCGGAGTTATTCCGGAATTCCTTGGGGGACCGAGATAAGGCTTTTTTAGATAAAGTTGCCATATATCTAAAATTTGTTTGAAATCTGTTGATTTTTGTAAACATATCATCGACTGTGGACATATCAGTTACTTTGCCGCAGTTAGGAGCCATGGTGCGCACCATCCAGGTTCGGGGGGACACTATAAATCCGGAACCGGTTCCCGTAACGGGACATTTCAGCATCAGTAAAGCATGTCGTGTCGCATATCAAAAAACATCAGCGTTCGACAAAATAGCGATTGGCGATCATCTCATGTCTCTCAGAGGCCATATGGCCGATTCCAGGTCCCGGACAACTTCTTCCGAAATCCGTTCCGTGCTTGAATCAGAAAAGAAACCCTCCCCGGACCCGGAACCGGTCATACGGCCTCTGAGAGACATGAGATGATCACCAATCGCTATTTTGTCGAACGCTGATGTTTTTTGATATGCGACACGACATGCTTTACTGATGCTGAAATGTTCCGTTACGGGAACCGGTTCTGGATTTATAGTGTCCCCCCGAATCCGGATGGCGCGCACCATGGCTCCTAACTGCGGCAAAGTAACTGATATGTCCACAGTCGATGATATGTTTACAAAAATCAACAGATTTCAAACAAATTTTAGATATTTGGCAACTTTATCTAAAAAAGCCATATCTCGGTCCCCCAAGGAACTCCGAAATAACTCCGGGACCATATGACATATGGCCATTATCTATTGATATTATGAAAATAGAAAATATTTTCGGCAAAATTCCCAAATTTGGTGAAAAAATATTGAAAGATAAAAAAGTTACGGCCATTTTAGTAAATTTTGCGGTGCTAAAAATGATGTAGACCTTAGAGGGGTTAATTGTAAGTGGATCAAACTTCTAGTGCAAACTGAATAATCTCTTGCCCTCAGTGCTGCCATCGAAAATTTAATCTTGTTTGAACGTTTTGATTTGACTTCAAGCGCTAATCTAATTTTACAGGAAAGTTCGAATAGATAATTTAAGTTGAATGAAATCAGCTTAATGGATTAAATTTTGTTATTGTTCTTGTGTAACTTTGCCTATTCTACTTTGGCCATCCTCGGATGGATAAAAAGGACGGGAATCTTTTACTTTTTGTTTATTTTTTTTGTTGGTTTGTTACAAACCAATAGACTCAGATGGTCTTAACGATGCTTAAGAATACTTAAAAAATTTAAAAAGTACAAACACCTAATTACGTTAAACTTAGCTTAAATTGTCAAAAAGCAAAGTTGAAATTTCTGTTTAGCTGGATAAGTATAGGGAAGAATATCTTACTTGATTTGTTTACATTTGGCCTACAGGCTCTTTCCAAATTTTATGATTTTATGATTTTATGATTTTATGATTTTATGATTTTATGATTTTATGATTTTATGATTTTATGATTTTATGATTTTATGATTTTATGATTTTATGATTTTATGATTTTATGATTTTATGATTTTATGATTTTATGATTTTATGATTTTATGATTTTATGATTTTATGATTTTATGATTTTATGATTTTATGATTTTATGATTTTATGATTTTATGATTTTATGATTTTATGATTTTATGATTTTATGATTTTATGATTTTATGATTTTATGATTTTATGATTTTATGATTTTATGATTTTATGATTTTATGATTTTATGATTTTATGATTTTATGATTTTATGATTTTATGATTTTATGATTTTATGATTTTATGATTTTATGATTTTATGATTTTATGATTTTATGATTTTATGATTTTATGATTTTATAATTTTATGACTTTTAGTCAAGAAAAAACAGCATAGAGTAAAGAATAAAAAGTAAAAAGTAAGGAATCCAGGAATCCAAGAATCCAAGAATCCAGGAATTCATGAATCCAAGAATCAAAGAATTAAAGAATCCAAGATTCTAAACCTGTAAGCATACAAGATTCCAAGCATAAGAATAAAAAAATCCAAGAACCTAGCATTCTAAGAACTCAAGAGTCCAAGCACTCAGCGTTGCAGGAAACCAAGAATTCAAGCATCCAGCAATACAAGAATTAGAAATTCCGAGAATCGAGGACTTCAAAAATCCTAAAATCCAAGAATCCAAGAATCCAATAAATTTAAGAATCCAAGAATCCCTGAATTCATGAATCCAAGAAGTCAAAAATCCAAGAATCCAGGACTTCAAGCATCAGATTCCGAGAATTCAAGATTTCAAGACTCTAAGTACCTAATTATCCAAATAGCCGAGAATTTAAAAATCTAATCTCCTAGTATCCGAGAATTCAAGAATTTAAAAATCTGATAATCCAAGTATCTGAGCATCCAAGAGTCCAAGAATTCATGCAATTGAGATTCCAAAAATTCGTCTATTTAAGGATCCAAGAGTCCAAGAACCCAGTATTCCAACCCATTAACTCAAGAATCCAAAAATTCAAGCATCTAAAAATCTAAAAATCCATGAATGCTAGAATTCAAAAACCTGACAATCTAAGAATCCAAGAGTTCAAAAATCCAAAACTCCAAGAATCTAAGGAATCCGACAATCCAAGAATCTTTGAATCCATGAGTCCAAGAATTTGAAAATTCGAGAATCCAAGTATTCAAGAACTCAAGAATCCAAGCATCTAAGAATCCAAGAATCCAAACATCTAAGAATCCAAGAATCTTTGAAACCAAGAATCTTGAATCTATGAATCCATGAATCCAAGAATGCAGGAATTCAAAAATCCAAGAACATAATATTCCAGGAGTGAATCCTAGAATCCAAGAATAAAAAAATGAAAAATTGGAAGCATCCAGAAATCCAAGAATTCAAAAATTCAGGAATGCAAGAATCCAGGCATCCAAAAACCCTAGAATCCGAGAATCTTAGAATCCAAGAATTCAAAAATTCAAGAAACCAAGAAATCCAAGAAATCGAGAATCTAAGAATCCAAGAATCGAAGTATCCATGATTTAAAGTATCCAAGAATCCAGAAATTCAGTTACAGTGGACTCTCGGAAAAGTTCGTCGATTGCGGATTAGGTCAATTAACTTTTCTGATTTATTATTTTTTCTGAGTAATCCTATAATGTATGTATAAGTTGCAATGGACGGGATATGTTGCTAGATCGTTATAAAATAATAGCAGTTCCTTTCAGCAAGTTTTAAATAATCTGTTCATCTGTTGTACTAGTTTGCTTTGTTCTTTCATAGTTTACGGTTTGATAATGTTTGCGCATATTTTAGTCCCTTCTTTTGCATTTAAATTTAATTTGAGTTTGCGATTTTTCAGCATGTTATCAAAGATCCTGAAGTGCCTCGAAACCAACTAAGCGGCGGTCCCGGTTTAGTGCTTAGCATTAATGCTCTCTCGCCGAGGACCCGGGTTCATATCCCGCAGAAGTCACAAATCACCCAAGCTGTTAAAGTTACTTTAATATAATAAAAAAATCTCTGCTTTGATGCAACTCTGTATGAAACGGTGGAAAGGTAACAATAAACCGAAAAATGAAAAATAAAAGTAAAAGAAAAACGCACGTGTGTGAACGAACGCTTGGACAACTAATAAATTCAAACTCTACAAAAAGTTGAGTAAAAAATTAACTTTTTAGAGTGTTGCATGTGAGCTGATATTCGTTTAACTTTTCTGAACAATTAACTTTTCAGAGAGTTAACTTTTCCGAGAGTCCACTGTATTCAAGAATCTTGGGGCCCAAAATATCAAGAGCTCACAAAGTCAATAATCGAAGAATCCAGCGCATTCAGCGTTGCAAGAATCCATGAATTCAAGAATACAAGAGTTCAAGAATCCATGAATTCACGAATTCAAGAATCCAGGTTTTAAGAATCAAAGAATTCAAGAATTCAAAAATCAAAAAATCCAAGAATCTCAGAAATCTAACAAATCTGACAATCCAAGAATCCATGAATCCAAGAATTCAAAAATCCGAGAGTACAAGGTATCCAAGAATCCAAGTACTCAAGCATCCATTCTCGGATGAAGAATCTAAAAATTCTAAAACACAATTATCTAAAAAATCTAAGAAACCTACGAGTCCATGAATCTATGAATCCATGGATCCAAGAATTCAAAAATCTGAGAAAACAAAGTATCCAAGAATGCATGAATACAAACATTTAAAAATCCAAGAATATAAGAATCCAGGAATCCGAGAATCCAAGGGTCCAAGCATCCGAGAATCCAAGAATCGAAAAATCTAACAATCCAAGCAACCAAGAAACCAAGAATCCGAGAATCCAAGAGCTCAGCATTCCAAGAATTCCAAAATCCAACAATCGGGGAATTCAATAATACAAGAATTTAAGAATTTTAGAGTTCAAGATTTCAAGAACTCACAAATTCAAGAATCCAAGCATTCAGCGTTGCAAAAATCCAAGAATTCAAGAGTTCAAGCAATCTAAAAAAATTCGATCTAAATCCAAGAATCTAAGAATTAAAAAATTCGAGAATCCAAGCATCCAAAAATCCGAGCAATCAACGATCCATGAATCCAAGAATCTAAGCATGCAAGAATCCAAGCATCTAAGAACCCAAGAATTCAAGAACTAAAGATTCCAAGAATTTAAATATCCAAGAACTCGAGAATCTAAGAATTTAAATATCCAAGAACTCGAGAATCTAAGAATCCAAGCATCTAAGAATCCAAGTATCCAAGCATTTAAGAATCCAAGAATTCAAGCATCTAAGAATCCAAGAGTTCAAGAATCCATGAATTCAAGAATTAAAAGCTTCCAATCCAATCTAATTCAATCCAACCCAATAATCAAGGAATCCGAAAATTCGAGCAACCAAGAATCCATGAATCCAAGAATATAAGCACCTAAGAATCCAAGAATCCTAGCATTTAAGAATCCAAGAATTCAAGAACTAAAGAATTCAAGAATTTAATCCAAGAACTTGAGAATCTAAGAATCGAAACATCCAAATATCCAAGAACCTAAGAATCCAAGAATTCAGGAAATAAGGAATCCAATAATTATGGAATCCAATTTAAAAATTTATTTAAAAATTCAATAATTCAAAAATCCGTGAATCTAAGAATCCAAGCATCCAAAAATCCATGAATCCGAGCATTCAGGAATCCAAGCATCTAAAAATCAAAGAATTCATACATCCAAGAATCCAAGCACCAAAGAGTCCAAGAATTCGAGAAACTATGAGTCCGAGTATCCAAGAATCCAGGTGCAAAATAACCAACATTCAAAATACGAGATTCCAAGAATTCAGCATTGCAGGAATCCAAGAATCCAAGAATTCAAGTATCTAAGAATCACACAATCCAGGAATCCATGAATCCTGGAATCCAAAAATTCAAGAATTCAAGAATTTAAAAATGCAAGAACCAGAAAATCCAAGAATCCAGACATCCATGCATTTAAGAATCCAAGGATTCAGGAATCCAATAATTTAAAAATACAAGAGTCCAAACATCCAAATCTATGAATACAAGAACCCAAGAATTCAAAAATCCAAGAATCCAAATCAGAAAGCAACCCGTTATGGCAACAATCTTAGAAATAGCCACTTAGGCTTCCTACACAAATTACGTAACGCTTAGAGGGGAGGGAGGGGGGTCGAGTTAGCGTTACTTGTTGTTACATAGGGGGGAGAGGGGGTCATGAGAATAGTTACGTAACAAATATATGAATACCAAAAAGGCAGTTGCCAAATGAGGAAAGGACGTGTTGGAGGTGGAAAGCAGTGAATCGGTTTATACTAATGAACATTATGATACAAAATTATGGTTTGTAGCTGATGAAGATAATCCTACTAAATTTCCAGTTATTACGGTTGAAGACCATTCCAGGCTGCCCAGTTTGCTTCGGGGTACGATGATGGCCTAACAAGCCGTCGTATGTTCGAATATCGGCTAGGAAGTGCTGCTATAGAGCCAGTAGGATCGTTGCACTATCCCCGTAATTGTCCTGTACTCTAATAGCCAGCTGCGAAGTCAGTCGATAAAGAAGGGTCAAGTTCTCAACAGGACGTTTATACCCATGGCTTTGCTTTTTTACCATTTCAGCTTAACATGGGCCGATGCCTGATTGTTGTTTTTAATATGAAGCTTGCTAATTTGCTAATTTGGTTGAATTTCTTAAAAATTAAAAAAAATATGCGGTTCAAGTCATTTTTATTAAATGTTGAGGTACGGGGGGAGTTTTGGTTAACGTTACGTAATTTAATGGGGGGGTTATGCCAAGCGTTACTTAATGTTACATAGGGGAGGGAGGGGGTCAAAAAACCGAAATTTTTGCGTTACGTAATTTGTGTACCACGCCTTAGGTTAGAAATAAAACTATTCTTTTTAATCGATATCGATACGAACACATTTTTTTTCAATTTGTGAAACTAAGCCGTATATCATTCGTATATTGTGTATCGCAAAGTTTTTCGAAACTTTGGGAGAAACGAGTCGTCATTGTTTCTATGAATTTCGAAAGCAGTTTTATTAATAAGAATTTAATTTCTGCTCATCAAAGTATATTCCCTCTGATCACATTGGCAGGAAGAATGCCATGAATACATTTTTAAAGCGGAACTTTTAGTTATATTGTACCTAAAAACTGCTTCTGAATTTCGAAAAGTTGAGTTTCAGAAATAACGATTCATTTCCCCTAAAACTAACATTGGGATTGGCAAACTAAAACCATTCCTCGGAGAGGAAAATAAAAATAGCAGACGTCGAATCAATTAACGGTCATTTTCAGCAGCTTGACGTTCTTGGCACTTCGCAATGCCCCGCCCCGTTTTGTGATTTAAACAGGAAATGCCGCAAATCCGTTCGTGTGTTAAGCGATTCGGAAAATGGGACTTTTTCATTTGATATGATTGTTGATGCCGTCGGGCATCGTTATCCTTCCTCTTTGACCGTATTTTTCGTGCGAAATGTTCGCTTTAGACGAAATGAGTTTTTCCTTCTACCTAGCTAGGACATATGCAGGATGGATTAGCTGCTGCAATATTTACTCTTTTGTAGTCTGTCTGCTCCGATTGCTCGCTTGCTTCGGACAGTAATTTATCTGACCGGTCAGTGCTGGTGATTTCTGATTTTCGGTCCTCCTGCTGATGGTTAATGCTTGCGGTTCGAGACGCAGTAGGAGATCGGATGGCGGTCGGAGGAAAAAGTCAACAACTCGTACAACTTGGAAGCTGAGACGGAAAAATCAAAAAGCATGAGTGCCCTACTATTTTCTATACAATTTATTTGAAAGTCCGGCTTATCGTATGATTTATGATTCCATTATGTGGAAATGCGAGCTGCAGAGCTAAAATGAGGAACATGATTTCTGTGCTGAATTTATGAGCTGTCATAAATCACGGCACATAATGTGCGCAGGAAAATTAGATCTTTTATTTACCGAGGCGTTGTACTGAGAAAAGTGAGTTTACAATTTATGTTTATGATTAGCCTGTTGAGTTCGTTCCGTAAAAGTTTGTTCGTGCCAAGTAACGCTCCCAATTCTAGCTACAATCGAATGGAGCATAGACAGATGTGTTGGCAGCGCTCTGTTGATGGAGAAATATATCTACTATAAATACACTAAAACCACAAATGCATCAGCTAGGAATATACTGCAAATGGAAACTGTTCCACAACCAATCTGGGCGAAGGAGAAAAGGCGTGCAGTATGGACTGGAATGTTGCTGTCCGATCACGTGGGAACCATAAAAGGCGTTTCGTCGGTGAAACGGAAGCTAGTAAATATGGGGATATGGGGATATGTTTTGCTGATGACAATTTGACAGCACATTAATCCAGATTCTAGGATATGATGTGAGTAAATCTGAACACGGAGGAGCTATTTTCCTGTTGGAAAATGGTTAGTTATGCAAATGGGTTTTGAAAATTTACATTGTTGGAAAATTGCAACTAACTAAACTATGCAGGTTGAGTAATAAAAGCTATTAAATGGATTCTAGGAAGAAGTTTTGCGCTAAGTAAACAATTTTATATTAATTTTTTTTAATGCCAAATGATTGGCTTTCATAATATCTCGTAAAAAGCCGGCAAATTTTGCTCGTCTATTAATTACCTTTTAAGCGGATGAACGGCTGTATCAGCTTATCTGCTGGTGCCAGTCAATTTAATGCAAAAGTTGATACTTGCGTGTTCCAGCGAACCGGCGCTGCTGTATCCGAGTGACAAGGGAGCTTTCTTCCGGAGAAATTCAATTAAGCTCAGCTTCTAGTGGTGTTCTACTTTCATTTCCTCTCGAGATAAATTATTCCTGCTGCTTCACAATGTTGACTTTCCGAGTGATACACTCAAACTGGAAGCGTATGGCAAACTCAGCGGCGGCGTGTTAGTGTACATATACGAACCAGAGGCGATAGCGCCAAAGTTTTGTTGTCATCATGACCGAATTTATTCAACCATTTTACTGTTTTCAGTAGAGCTGCAGATAAGCGCTGGAATAGTTTTGAACTAGTTTAATTGCTCCTTTGTTCTTTTTCGTGAAAAAAAATTGGTTTCAAGCTACTTTTCTTAAATGTAAGTTAGATTTTCAGCAATTAGTAATATAGCAATTAAAATTTAGTCCACCTTTATTTTCTTTTGCTAAAACTCGATATACATAATCAAATCTTGAGATAATATTAGATTTTCATGACACATTTTGAATGCTTTGCTACCAAACAGAAGGTGCTGAATATTTGTGTTGCTGCTTTTACTCTTTTTATTTGATTCGATTACATTGAACATTTTTATTGAATTTAGCTTTTTAAATTTAAAATTTCTGTTGGTTCCAAACCGTCACTTGGATGCTATTCGCTGTCTCCTGTTGCTACCAACCGAATCCCAAATGAAACGTTAAGCTAGCACTTTGGCGTACATAATGTATTTTTTCCTGTTGTGTCTTCGCACAGTTTTCCTACCGTGATGAACAAGACGGGTGACTTTCTACATACCACACTAGAGCTTGTTCCAAGCTTTCGGTGGCTGGTTGCTACAGCATTGAAGAAGTGCTATGACAGGATGATAATCTACTGGATTTTGATAACACCATTACAAGACACTGTAGGAAATTCAGTCTTACAAATGAATCCTAAACTTTATGTTTCAATGAAAAGCTACTAAAGCGCAATGAAAAAAGTTTAAATGCTACATCGCTTAGCGTTCCTTAGCGGAAAACCAAAAATTTCCGAAAAAAAATTTATGCGTGAGCTTTACTGTCGTTGAGATTATCATCAGACAGTCAGACAGACAGACACAACTGCAGATATAAACCAATTTAGTAGCTTTCTAAACAGCCACCAGCCGCAGCGCCTGGAAGAAACTTAAGAAGGCGTTCATCGATGGAGGGTGGAGTCAATAACATAAAGCAAAGAGTGAGGACTGAGTCAATTGGGCGAAGCCGTACTATATATGTTTTGCTTCCAGGAAATCCTAATTTGTTGGATTGTGATTTCTATCGATAACTATGCTATAGCACACCAAATGCCTTGAGGAATCATTAATCATAATCCTATTTTCCTAATAAGGTTGGTTCATGAAAATTTAAATTTATGATTGAGTGGTTCGAATCGATGAAAATGCAATTGGTTAGAAAAAATATTATTCTTGTTCAGCTTGCGGAATTCCCGAGCAGGAGCGAAGATCAAAATAATATCAAAACTATATCAAACTAAAGTATAATACTATATTTTGTTATTGAATAGATATGGAGATACATTGATAACACATTTTGTTATTGAGTAGATATTTAAAACAGTGGTTGTAAGATGAATTTAATAACTGATTTTGTTATCATATCTTATTTTGATCTTAAAATGACATTCGAATTATTTCATGATTTTTTTTAATGATTTTTGGATTATAAATATTTTATAACATGATTTTTTTAAATCTCATACGCTACTACATTTGTTATTCAATATCTTAATAATACTAAAATATGTTATTCTAAATTCTGAATACGGTCATGTTATTGCTTTGTTATTCAAATAACACAAGTAGTTATTCTTTTGCCCTTAAAGGAGCAAAATTTTGATATTATTTTTTATTATTTTAGCAACTATGTCAGCCAAAACAAGACCAAATTTTGATATGAGTTATTCGATTTCCATAACACATATTGATATTATTTTGCTCTTCGCTCCTGCTCGGGTTCACCAAAGTTTCTAGAAAAAACACTAAGAAAAAGATTTTTCAACTTGTAAACCTGTGATACCTGTATCCTAATTATTGCAATGTAAGCTACTTTTTTATTCGATTTTTCTTTTCCATTTCTCCCATCGTTCTTATTTTCTCGGTAGAACCAGTCATATCATCCGATACTGAACGATCGTTACCGCACAGAAAAGAAAAGAAAAGTTTCCTTTCCTTTCTCCTGAAAGTACCTGGAAGTAATACAATTTGCATAATCCAGTCGGATGCGCCCTTGCTACCGGCACCTTCCAGGGTTGGGTAAAGGTTATACACAGCTAAACCGACAAAAAAAAACCCGGCACCGTACCTTTAACCCTGCTCCTCACTCAAATGGTGTGTCACAACATTGATTCATCATCGTTGCCTCGTTGGTGGCCCGAACCTGTGCAACCTGAAGAAAACTGTTTTCTTTTGTCATGTCTGAAAATTAGGAAATGGTGCGATATCCGTATCCCGTCAGTGTCAGAAATTGAAATATTAAAATGCAGCGTCACGTTAAACCGCGTTCGCGAGAAAGGCTGAATAGTTGCTTCTTGCACAGGTAAAGAATTTTTTTTGCTGCTTTTTACCCTTGCAGTGACCAGCGGGATAAGACTAAAAAATGCTAACGGGGTCTGAAATCTAGAAGTCTTTATTTGAAAAATGCCTAGAATTCAAAATCTTTTCGAAAAACTTCACGTTAGTTTGGTTCCCATGCAACAGTTTAGATTTTGTTACACTTTTATGATTGTTTTTTATGACTAAAATTTTGTCATGAAAACCTCAATAAGAGCGCCATAAAACTGACATTGGTACTTAGGTTGCCACGGATAACAGTTTAATTTCAAAATTCAAAGTTCAAATTGCGTCTGAATATAATTAGCCTAGGCATGTTATTTAAATTGTCCTAAAAGTTGAGATTTCTTTTATTAAAGTTATTTAATCAAGCTTTTCTAGCCAATCTGGTAATTTTGTAGAATGTGTGCTCTAATTCATTCATTTCTGACAAGCCAAATTACCAAGAACTTCGCTCATCGTGAATACGTATAGTGTCTCCTTCAAATTCAATTGCAGTTAGTCGGTTAGGACGGTAGAAAGTGATCCTAGCTGAAGAGAAACTTTGACGTGTTCCACGTGCCTAATAAGTTTCACCCTTCAAGCGGCATAATTTATAACTGCTGTGGGTTCAACTGGTGTTACAACTGGTGGTTTTAACAGCTTTCACTCCAAATTTTAATTGCTGATTTATTATATAACTTACCACTACTTTTACGTGTCAGTCAGAGGCATCTGTAAAATTCATTCCTTATCTGTCCGCCTTTCGACGTCCAGATTTACCTAATTCAATTTTAGTTTCCAAACTAACTAAATAATTAAAAAAAATTGACTGAAGTTTTTGGAGCATCTTAGTAGAATACGAGACCTGCAAATTAAGTAAAGAGAAAATTTATCCAATTTAATTCTACTATGTATGTTTATTCTTGACAGATACGTATTTCGCCTACGACTTGTAGGCTTCCTCAGTGTCTGTTTTCGAACTTTACTTCTACCTCCAAAAGCCCTCATGACCCAAAATTGGTTCTGTTTGCGTTAGTTCTCGAGTTATGCAGGCATTTGTGTTTCAGTTGTATGGGAGCCCCCCCCCCTTCTTAGAGAGTCTAGGGGTCTCAATTCACCGTAGGAAAAATTCCTGCTTCCAAAACCCCCACATGCCAAATTTGGTTCCATTGGCTTGATTAGTTCTCGAATTGACAGGAAATTTGTTTTTCATTTGTATGGGTGTCCTAATTCATCATAAAAAATTACATGCATTCTCTAAGAGACATTCAGTAGTATAGAATTAACCCATTATGTCTCAGTGTATAAAATTGAATATGTAATTTTACTGTCATTGAGTAATAGATACAATGAGTAGAGAGAAGTAAAAAGTAAAGAGGAGTAAAAAGTAAGAAGAAGTAACGAATGAAGAAGAGTAAACAATGAAGAAGAGTAAACAGTGAAAAAGAGTAAAGAGTGAAAAAGAGTAGCAAGTGAAGAAAAGTGTAGAGTAAAGAGGAATAAAGCGTGAAGAGGAGTAAAAAGTGGAGAGGAGTAAAGAGTGAAGAAAAGTAAAGAGTAAAGAGTAAAGAGGAGGGACCAAAACGGTTACAGTTTTTCTATACATTTACCAGCATGAAATGCCATGTCACACTCTTAACCAATACCATCGCTCAGTACTGTTTCTGTATCGACAGTGCCTATCTCTTGGAAGTGTCGAGACTACTGTGTTACCTGAGTCATAACGAACCCCTATTTCCGAAATTCTAAAATCTCTCATGCTTTTATTTTTGGAGTAAACATGTAATTTCTTATGTTATATAGTTGATATTTGTATGCTCTATTCGAATTTATGATCAATTAAACAAAAAACCACAAAGTTAGTGAGTTACGAGACCCTCCCCCGTATATAACGTATATTCGTTATGAGTCAGGTAACACAGTAGCCCGTATACGTACATGATATTAATCAAACATTTTTGTACGTGAGCTGAACAGTCATCAAAATGTCGTATACAAATGACATGCATTTGCCGCTTTTTGCTTACAGTTATAGTTAGAACAGTATGGAGAAGTGATAGAGAATAAGGTGTATGGGGAACCTTCTTATTTAAAACTGTGTTGTTTGGGGGAAAGCTGTATGTTTGGCGTACGTGTGCAACAGTAAAAGAAAATGTAAAAAACTACAAGGTATACAGCCCTAAGGGTTGTACGAAGAGGTGACGTAGGACTATATCAGATCATCGGATCAAAGACTAATGTAAACTGCATTTCTGGTATATGTATGTTTATAAGAATCTGTGAGTGCCATTGTTTAAGTGAATGTTTAAAAGGGAAGAGCGAAATATTCAGATTCAATTCTTCATTTAATGCAATAGTGGCTTTGAAAATACGTGGATGGGGGTTCATAAGTACAATGCCTGCAACCTTTGAGACATAGAAATTTCTTTTAAAAATCACTTGTGTACATCTTAAAGGTTGAAATGGTAATGAATTATCCTTGTACCACAGAGGTGAGGGGTCTCAAAGCATCATAAAATAAATAAATTCATGCCTCCAAAAAACCCCACAAGCCAAATTTGGTTCCTTTTGCTCGAATAGTTCTCGAGTTATGAGGAAATTTGATTTTTATTTGTATGGGTACCCCCTCCTAAAAACGGGAGGGGTCTTAATTTACCATAGAAAAAATTCTTGCCTTCTGAAACCCCACATTCCAAATTTGGTTCCATATGCTTGATTAATTCTAGAGTTTTGAGGAAATTTTTATTTCATTTGTACTGGAGCACCCCTTCTTAGAAGAAGAAGAGGTCTCAGTTCACCGTTTAAAATTAATCGTGCCTTCTGAAACCCACATGCCAAATTTAGTCCCATTTGCTTGATTAGTTCTCGAGTTTTGAGGAAATTTGTGTTTCATTTGTTTAGGAGCCCCCTCTTACGCCCCCCTTAAAATTGGTCATTTTATCTATCCAACGACATATAAATTGTTCAGTTGCGTTCAGTAGTTTAGTAGTTATTTGCATTTGAAATCTTTCATTCCAACGTTACACTTCTATTTCCGTTTTCACAATGTGCTACCCAGTCCCGGTATAGTAAACAAAGACGTAGTCCTACGTCAAAAGTTCCACCACCGAACCACCACTTCCACCATACCGAAAACTGTACAACACGTAGAACAGAAGATGTTTTCGTTGTTCTTGCATTTCTTTTCCGTGCTTGTGTACCAGTAACATCCCATGTAACAATTTGGGTTTTATTACACTCCTATGATGGCATTTAAGAGCAAAATTAGTCTTCAAGACCACCATAAAAGTACAATAAAACTCACATTGCTGCTTGGGATGTCGCAAGACTGGTAGCAAGAAAGAATGGTCAATGTCTTGTCAATGTCAAATTTTTGTCACCAACCACTACATTTAACGCCCATGATAAAGAGTAAAGAGTAAAGAGTAAAGAGTAAAGAGTAAAGAGTAAAGAGTAAAGAGTAAAGAGTAAAGAGTAAAGAGTAAAGAGTAAAGAGTAAAGAGTAAAGAGTAAAGAGTAAAGAGTAAAGAGTAAAGAGTAAAGAGTAAAGAGTAAAGAGTAAAGAGTAAAGAGTAAAGAGTAAAGAGTAAAGAGTAAAGAGTAAAGAGTAAAGAGTAAAGAGTAAAGAGTAAAGAGTAAAGAGTAAAGAGTAAAGAGTAAAGAGTAAAGAGTAAAGAGTAAAGAGTAAAGAGTAAAGAGTAAAGAGTAAAGAGTAAAGAGTAAAGAGTAAAGAGTAAAGAGTAAAGAGTAAAGAGTAAAGAGTAAAGAGTAAAGAGTAAAGAGTAAAGAGTAAAGAGTAAAGAGTAAAGAGTAAAGAGTAAAGAGTAAAGAGTAAAGAGTAAAGAGTAAAGAGTAAAGAGTAAAGAGTAAAGAGTAAAGAGTAAAGAGTAAAGAGTAAAGAGTAAAGTGTAAAGTGTAAAGACCCCCTTCCTCTCCTATGTAATATTAGTTAACGCTTGGCATAACCCCCCCTTAAATTACGTAACGTCAACCAAACCACAAGTTCCATCCACAAGTTCCATAGGGTAATATGCACTCCAAATTATGCATACATTTTAGAGATCGTACAAGAGAGCTGTGCAATGCCGCAAGCTATGAGGATCCTTGAATTTCCATCCTATATTTGTGATGAACCCAAATTGTCTACCTGCTTTAGACATTATCGCCGAACAATGCCTGCCAAACGTCGGCTTTTGGTTGAGGATAACACCGACGTCACATCACATACCACTAATGATTTACTTGTAGAGAATTCTGTTTGAAATTTAGCTGTACTTACAATCAAGAAAATCAATTTTCCTTACGTCACAAAATGCATTCAATGTGCAATGATGGTATAATGATATAAAAAGAATTCTTAAAGTTACCGAACCATCAGTTAGGCAGTTATGTTATTATTCTTATTCTTATTAATACTATCACAGCCACTATAAAGGATTCCTGGAAATAGTTAAAATTATTTCTTATCTTAGAAATATTTCAAACTATTTTCTTGTCAGTATTGACATTTGTAAAATATCCTAGATATATCACAAAAGTCAAATCGGCCAGGCCAACTGTGAAGCATTGCCGCAAAGACGATTCTGTGAAATGAATCTTGTGTGAATAATTTATTCATACATAAATACATTTCTGAATCAACAGGGGAGGAAGAAACGGGGACGTCTCGTACCAACCGTTTCTGTTCTATTGTTAATGATTAGTTTTCATGTTCGTTGGGAGTATTCAGCTAGTAAAGGTTAAATAATACTCCGGACCCTCGGGGATGAACTTATGGCACTTCGACCATAAGCCAGGCTGCAATAGGCCAAGGTTATAGCGCCTTATTTCGCTCTCTGAAAATAGATAAGACGCACCAGCTACCGAAGTGTTAGAAGAGAATAAGAAATAAAAATAGCAAAATAATTGTTCAACTAACCAGCGTAAACGAAGAAATGAAAAGAGAGCATTCATAGTCAAGCTTAATCAATAAATTATACATATAACTGATTATTAATACGCCTGCGTTATAATTTAATAATTATTCCAAATAGGTTCAAAACCAAATTAGCGAAAGAAAAAAATAAAATAAATAAATTTAACACCATTGAAAATTGGTAAGTCAGATTAAAAAATTGTAAAATTCGCTATTCTGCATTCAGCATAGAGAAAATCATAGTAATGATAAATAATTAAAATACGAAACGATCTCACCGGCATGTATTTGCAAAATGTCCTCTTGCCCGTTCCATCAGCACAGTGAGGTACGTGAATTTGCTGCCATCCTGCTGTAGGGTGGAAGGAACACGAGGTATAGAGTAAGGAGGGGTAAAAGTGCGGGAGGGGTAAAAGTGCGATTTAATGATTTATCAGTGCAGATTCCGAGTAAATTGACTACATTGGCATGGATGGGTGAGTACTTTGACAGCTTAAATTTATCATAAACATTTGTTGTTTACCAATCATAGTTGCTGAGTTATGGGTAAAAGTTATTTTAGAACGGTTTTAATGTAATATTTCGTTGTACGGCAAATACGATATCAACAGGAGGATATTACTTATTGACAAATTGTAGCAGCGTTTTACATCACTCAGATATCTCTCTTGAAATTGGGGTTAGAAGAATTTACAAAATATATTTTGCTTTTCCATAATTTAATCAAACCCCGTCAATCGCCTTGCGGGGCAAAAGTTCGATTTATTGACGGGGTAAAAGTTCGATTCATGGATCGAGAATCTAACTCATTTTACTGACGGGACGACGACACTATGCAGGTCCTTGCGACTTGTAAGGTACTGCGCGCGACGCTTTTCATCCGTCAGCGTTATAGCCGCGATTCTCAACGGGGTTCTTCGAGGAAAGGTTTCGTTTCTATCACGGAGCGAAAAAAATCGTGTTTCAAACGAAATTTTTAGAACAACCTAAAAATATTTTTGTTTCAAAACGAAATTCTATTTGAATCAAGAAAATAGCAGTTTTGAATTAAAAGTAAAGTATTGTCAAATTGAGTTTTCGATGTAAATATTTTCATTTCAATCATACATATTAGTTTGAAACGAAATGAAATTTCTGTTTGTGCGCAAAACAACCTTAAATGTGGTTGAAAGTACATTTTTACCTTTGTTATAGAGTAAGGATGCGATTTAATGATTTATCGGTGCAGATTCCGAGTAAATTGACTACATTGGCATTAATGGGTGACTACTTTGACTGCTTGAATCTAACGTAGGCTTTGGTTGCTGACGAAGTATAGTTGCTGAGTTATGTGCAAATGTCATTTTAGGGCGGTTTTGATGTAATTTTTCATTATACGGCAAATACGATAATCAACAGGAGGATATTACTTGTTGAAAATTTGTAGCAGCGTTTTACATCACTCACGTATCTGTTTTTAAAATACGGTGAAAAGAATTTACAAAATATATTTCGCTTTTCCACAATTTAATCAAACCCTGTCAAGCGCCTAGCGGAGTAAAGGTGCGATTCACGGACGGGGCAAAATTTTGATTCACGGACGAGGCAAAAATGTATAGCTTATATACAGCTTTTGGCACTATATTACTAGAAATGGAAGATCTGCAGAAAACTGTGCTCTACAGATGTTGGTCGAAGGAAAACAATGTTTTTCCGCTGATGAAATAAAAAACAAACGTTTGGGGAAGTTTCGATCTGTCGGAGGCTGCAATACACCAGCGCAAAATAGGAAAGGTGTAAATTGAGAATATTCCTTACCGAAACATACCGCAGATTGACGATAATATGGTTTTGTTAGCTACTGCTGCGCTAATTTCATGGATTCGAGCTTCGCACTTTTGCCCCGCGGTAATCGAACTTTTGCCCCGCTAGTGGGGTAAAAGTGCGAATCGGCACTTGATCAGAAGAATGAAGAATTTATTTTCAATAACAGTATTATTCCAGATGATTTATAGTTGAATGTAAAGACATTGAGTAGCTGCATCACTATAAAATATATTTTGTTGTTGTTCTTCTTTATATCTCACGAAAATTGATGACAACTTCAAACATCGCACTTATGCCCCGCCCTACTCTATAGCAGAGAAAAATCTTCGACTTCGTGGTTGTCGGCGTTCGTCGTTGCCAGGAGCTCGGGTTCGGCAGAGTTTGATTTTCCTTCAAGGTCAACCCCAAAACTAACTGAACAGCAAGCACCGAATCAGCACGACCATTACAAAGATCTTCTCTTCATTCACTAAACTTAGAACCAAACACAACTTAGAACAGCACATAATTTTGTACGCGAAAAATGCACAAATTATCACTTGCGTATTAGTTTGAATAAAAAAACGAAATTCTAAGACTTCAACTAATTTTCCTGCGAAAAAAATTTCCCATCTTAAACCGGAAATCCCTCGCACATAAACGCACGTTATTCCGAATGCTCTTGCACTTAGTAAGACTAAATTCACCTTTTCCGAGAACAAAGCACGTATTAATATTTGAAAGAAAATTCGTTTTTGGTAAAAACACGAAAAAATATTGACATGAAACATTTTCACGTCCAATCGCGAATCCGCCTCCCTAATGTGGAGGATCTTGATCTTGAGAAAAAACACAAATCACTGCAAAACTGAGACAAAACACTTGCTTTATGCAAAATGTATCGGATCTCAATCAACCTTGATTCAAAAAACTTGTCGTTTCCGTTATTCAGCACAATAATGTTAAATTTACGAAACGAAACTGAAAAGTCCAGTTAGGCAGTTATGTTATTAAAGGCATTAACTTAAATTAATCTGAAATAATTCTCTGTGTCATGAAGAAATGTAGGGTATTGTCGTTATCGTCGGGCCACTGTTATGGTCGGGCCATCACGATTTTACAGTTTTAGTAACTCATGATATCCATGATACAACCATTGTAAAACTTCTTCCTGTGATAGCTAACTTTTCACAATATTGGGAGTTTCAATCGTGTATTCAAAACACCCGTACTGAATTCAGTGATTAAATTTTACAAAAAAAAGTTTTCCAGGCGCAATGAACTTTTCTTCAAGAAATGATTCATGAAATGCAATTATCGAGATAAATTTTAAAAACGTATGAAGTGTGTTGTGCTGCACACGAAGACTACAGAAAAATCCCCTTTAGTAAGGTGTTTGGGAAGGTTAAGGTGAAATACTAGAAAAGTGCTATTTGTAAAGGTCGGGCCACTTGAGTAGTCATGGTTGGGCCACCATAATTTTAAGCGCAGAAGCGCAATAATCGCTAAAGAATGTCAGTCACGTAAAATGTGGTGAAATAAAGCAGAATTAATACGTTAAAAACCTAGATTTTTGTTGTATTATTCATTGTAGTTGTACTTTTCGGAAAAGGCGATTGTAGCAATATTGATTTTGCAAGATCGTCAAAATTTCGCAAAAATGCAATTAAAAATAAGGTATTTGTACCTATTTGAGCCGTTGTTCACGGAATTCATTCTTTTCATGTCTCTATATAGAATTTAAATACGTATGTTTTAGATTTTCTGCGGTGGCCCAACCTTTACAACATGGCCCGACTATGACAACATTTTTTGTCTTCACGTAAATGCATATAACTTTTTTATTTTTCAAGCAATCAGTTCAAAACTTTCCGAAAATATACCTCATTCTTAGACCTTTGCAACGATGTATTTATATTTCCAAAATTCCTTTTGAAACGAAAGTTATGGGCGAATTCCAAAACGTGGCCCAACCACGACGACACTCCCCTAATAAAAAAAAAAATGTTACCAATAATTCTGGGCCAAGAATGCTACCCTGCGGTATATTTATTTTTAACCTTTACATCCCCGAAATAAAAAATGACAGTACTTTCAGTTACACTTTTGATTCTATCTGCACTGATTTTCGTTTGATTTTTGTGCAATTAGTCTTAAAAGAACCACATTCGATACGCCCTTTAAGGGTTCCATTTTCCCGGAGATATTCATAATTGCAGTGGGATTTTTTGACGTCATAAGTAGCAGTTGAAATAAAACTAGAAAAATGCTTAACAGAATGCGCAAAAGTTATCCATTTCAACCCTTGAAAAAGACACCAACAAAGTGTCGAAACGTCGGGAAAACATCAAACCTCAGTCTTGATGAATTTCTCTGAAGACCGCCCTGCCAAATATTACTAGATATCCATTTCATTTGAGGTCAATAAGAATGAATCTTGTTCTATCTTGTAGAGCGCTGGTTCATGTCTCACACTCCGGAACATTCGTTATCGGTCTACCGGAACTCAAAATTGGCCATTTTTGAATTGTCTTCGGTAATATGGCCAATGCGGTTTGAAATCTCAGGGGTTTTTCAACACGAGTTATTGAGTGGACTTTTGGATGTATTTTTTTTTTCATTTGCCATATTTCCAAAAAAAAATCAAAACGGCCAATTTTGAGCTTCGGTAGAACCAAGAAGGGATACTTCGGAATGTCTACTACGGCTCAAAATACATTCAATTGTCCCCCCAATGAATCGCATTGAAAACCCCTGTTATTTGATACCCCATTCGCCATATTGCTAACTAACTAGATCAGCTCTCATCAAAACGTAATTTGCACAGAAGTGGTTCTACTGTACTAAAATACCACCATTACAGTTTATAGCTATTTTACGAGCAAAACATCTGACACATTAAATCTGCAATATATCCGCTAGTGACTATCGTAGCTGAATTTTAAATTAAGCTAGCTTGTATTGTTCTCAACTCTGTTTATATGGATTTGTCAGCATTGTTGTTAAGCTGATATAGGAAGAACTGTCACCATTTATGAAACGAACTTTTAACTTTTTTTGCGAATCTATCGAATAAATACGGAGATCCAGTTCCGAACGCGGAATTTAGTAGCTTTGTTTTCTCAGTTATTCTTTTTACAATTTAAATGCTATTTTAAGTGAGAAATGTAAAATTTTGTGTATATATTAAGTGTCACAAAAGAGAACACTACAGTCTTTTTTGTATACTGTTTTTGACCCGACTTTTGAAATTGTGTGGAAAATGAATGCCTGCAGTTGACTTACCATTTCTATATCAAGCATCACTTCCAGAAAACCAGAAAACCAAAAAATCACACTTTTTACTCAAATACTAGTCGTCTGGCTTTTCTATGTAGCTATGTAGCACACATGAAGCTGGTCAGTATGGTTGAGTAATGTTTATAGTAATTCTGGTATAATAAACTTTTAGCATTAACGATAAACATCTGCTCTTATATGACGTGAATGCATTATTATTATTATTATTTCGATTAGCACAATATTTCAGGTGCTTACATAAATTTAGCCCTGCCGTACTTTATGTAGACGACACTGGCAGCCACACCAACAATAGCAACAATCGAATTGCGTCATCAAGAGACATACACAACAATAAACCTTTTGGAATGACCCAACCGTACACACAGCCCGCAAAACTGGATTTATCCTAACCACAATCATATTCTAGCTCGGTTCAAGCAAAGCCGTACACAGTCTATTTGCATACGATGTTCAGTTCACAATATTCGAGAAAAAGAATATTAATTTCCGGTCTCAGCCACATTAATCATGGCACCAACAGCAAACAAAAGCTGCCGAAACAAAAATCATTCCATCGTCCATCGTCGTCAGCAATCGGAGAAACTAGTCATTCATTTACGCACAGCCAACAGCCAAGCAGCGTACCAAATGGCTATATGCCAGTTGGCATGGGAAAGAAGTCGATGAAATGCAGGAAACGCGGCGAAAAAAAGGAGCCGAACCCCTTTCCGGTCATTTTTGGGTCACAGGCATTGCGTCGCTCGCATTCGACAAATTTTTCATCTAACGCCACCGTCGCTGCCACCACAATTCAGTCACTGTCAGTGCCAATCTGTGTGGGGGAGGGTTTTTCCCCGTCTCGTGATGGCTTCCCAAATAGTATGCGCCAGCAGCCGGCTGACGTGGTTGGTTTTCACTGGTGTACTAATCGTTTTTTTATTATGATGGAAAATGTCGGTGCTGAAGCTATAAAATTAGATCTACTTGCATTTTCGCTTGATTCGCAACCTAATTTTATTGTTTGCTCCCGACGAGGACGCCTAATTTTTTAAAGCAATTAGGTTTTTGAAGGAAAAACAAAATTAATGCGAGGTACATGTGGCACTTACCGAAAAAGTTGATGCGTTGACATTTAATCTTGTTTCATGGAGACGCTTGGTAATCGTTTAGCATTTACGGAGCGAACGCACGTAAGTTGTTTTTAATAAACCATTAGTCGCAGCAGTCTAAAGTATCTACCTATGCTTGAAGTGTGTTTTTTTTCAACAGCTTTAATATCATGTTGATTAGATTTTGTAAAAAATTCTGAACGAACTCCGAAGCACAAACGGCGAATCTCGGATCGAGCTGTTCTGCGAAAAGCTCGTGACTTCTTACCCATGCAGGTCAAGTCGAAAATCCCAAAAGGCACACCGATTGGAGAACGAGCTTTGCGAGCATTATTTTACTCCCTGTTTATTTTCTATGCTTGAAGCTTTGCCGGCTAAGTGCTATTCTCGTTTCGACCCGAAAGGAAATCGACAGTCACGTTGAAGGTCTACTGCGCTCTTATTGGTTGTTTTTAAACTTTTTTTTTCTTCGTTTTTGTTTTCAAAAGGGCCATTGTAGCGACTACCACAACATCAAGTAGCAAGTTAGCCCCGGCCGACCGAGCGTACGGTCTGGGAACTCGGCGAAAGCAGCCGAAGGACAGGAAGTAATAACAATGAGTACAAAGCAGTTTACGAGAACCGTCCCGCCCCCGCTATTGGGGACTTGCTAACAAGCTGGTGATTAGAATCCCGTTCGTTTATTTTTTTTTTTGCGTATACTTTTTATCGAACGATTTTCGACGGTGTGATGGTTTTGTTTTTCGCACTGGCAAACAGAGGGTGCATTTTGGTCAGGTGGCTCGAATATTTTTTTCGCCATAGGTAGTAGGCTCAGATAGTTGTTTTTTGGTGTTTAAATCACAGTTGCTGACAGAAAAATCTGGTATTTGGGTAGAAAAAACTAGAAAAGCGTGAGCAGCTAGAGTAGCCTCGCGGTATGGAAACTGGTCGTGGATGATTGTGTCGTGGAAAGTCAAACTTTACTATGTCTTTAAGGAAGTTATTACTGATATACCCAAATTTTGTTCAAAGGTGGGCATCAGACTTTTGCAAACCACAGTAAACCCGTTTTGCTAATTATATTGTCATCGAAATCAAGAACAAAACTGCTGCTGTTCTGCTAGGTAATGCATTTTTAATTTGAATTTAATTTTAATGCACTTCAACATATTCATAACTTTTGCTTTGAGTCAATTTAATTTAAATATAAGAGGATTCTTATTCGAGTAGCAGCCATATACCAAGGTTTATACCAAGGTTTATAAGGATTAGGTTTATAATCTCGCATCAGGTTATAACCTCGGATTATAGTTTGGTTCGACGCATGCACCTTCCAGCATTGGACAAAATGTAGGAGTCACAACGACTATTTGTTAAGCGTAGCTACTAATAACCCCCCCCCCCCCTCTTCTCTCTGGCCTTTCCGCTCTTTCTCCTCCACTCTAAAAAATTTTCATTACTTTACCCTACCGTCCCTTCATCAATTGTAAAAGAACTACCGTTTCAAAAAATATCATACTTCTATCTTTTCGTATCATTATTGCATGTCACACTTGCGTACTGCTTGCGTTATCGTATCAATTCATATGTTTCTTGTTTCTATCATTGCATTATTGTCATATAGTTATCCGTATATATTTTGTCCTTAAGGTGTCTTCTTCGTTTGGTTTTTACAACTTTTTGTCGTTGTTCTATAATTTTTTACGTTTAAAAGTTGTACCATTTCTGCCTATTTTGTACCAACTAAATTTATAAAAGTGAATTGCCATAACAACGGACGTGCCTAGACAAAAACAAAAGAGAGGACACCGTTCTTTCAGAGACATATTTTGGTCTGGAAGAATCTATACCCATACAAATGAATGTCTGTATGAGCCTTATAGACTCGCAAATTACTGAACCGATCGACGTGAAAAGGGAACGTGTGGGAGTTTTAAGGGCCGGGGAAGGTTTTTATGCTGGTTCAAGAATCTTCTCTCCTCTGTAAAGGGGGACTGCCATATAAATAAAACACAAATTTCTGCAAAACTCGTGAACTAATCAAGCAAATGGAACCAAATTTGGCATGTGGGGGTCTTGGGAGGTTGGATTTTTTTATGGTGATCTGAAACCCTTCCCACCTCTCTGCCAGGGGGGGGGGGGGGCTCTCATACAAATGAAACATAAATTTCGGCATAACTCGAGAACTAATCAAGCAAATGGAACCAAATTTGGCATGTTGGGGTCTTAGGAGGTAGGATTTTTTTCTATGGCGATTTGGAATCCTTCCCTCCTCTGTAAGGGGAGCTGCCATACAAATTAAACACAAATTTCTGCATAGTTCTACAACTAATCAAGCAAATGGAACCAAATTTGGCATGTAGAAGCTTTTGGAGGCAGATTTTTTCTATGGTGGTTTGAAACTCCTCCCGTCTCTGCAAGGAGAGGGGGCTCCCATACAAATGAAACACAAATTTCTACATAACTCGAGGACTAATGAAACAAATGGAACCAAATTTCTCATGTGGGGACTTTTGGAGGTTGGATTTTTTTCTATGGTGGTTTGAAACTCCTCCCCCTCTGTAAGGGTGGGTTCCCATACAAATGAGGCACAAATTTCTCATTATTTCGGGAACTAATCAAGCAAATAGAACCAAATTTGGCATGTGGGGGTTTTTGGAGGTTGGATCTTTTTCTATGGTGATTTTAAGCCCCTCCCTGCTCTGTGAGGGGGGGCTGCCATACAAATGAAACACAAATTTTTGCATAACTCATAACTATTGAAGCAAATGGAATCAAATTTGGCATGTAGGAGCTTTTGGAGGCAGATTGTTTCTATGGCGGTTTGACTTTGGCCAAAAAAATTGTTACGAGAAGCAAAGTGGAATGCATGATTGACACCTTTGAACCCTTCAAATCACCGGGTAGGGATGGAATCTTTCCTGTACTACTACAGAAGGGCAAGGCGTTTTTAACACCTACTCTGACAAACCTTTATCAGTCCGGCCTGATACTAGGCCATATACCAGCAGCATGGCGACAAGTGCGGGTCACTTTTATCCCAAAGGTCAATAAAAAGGACAAGACTTCACCAAAGTCCTTTAGACCGATAAGCCTTTCGTTGGTTCTGCTGAAAATAATGGAAAAAATACTTGATGAGCATATAAAATCATCATATTTAGTTAAAAACCCTCTGAGCAAATATCAATTTGCATATATAGAAGGTAAATCTTCAGTAACAGCATTACATACGGTTATAAGGAAACTAGAAAAGTCTTTTGAAGCGAAAGAAATATCACTAGCAGCCTTCCTAGATATAGAAGGCGCTTTTGATAACTCATCCCATAGTTCAATGATTGCGGCTATGATGAAACGTGGTTTCGATGTATCCGTTATCCACTGGATTGGCGAAATGTTATCAAAACGAGATATATCAGCAAAACTTGGAAGTACATCCATAAGCGTTAGAGCAATGAAAGGGTGCCCACAAGGAGGCGTAATATCACCTCTATTGTGGTCTTTAATAGTTGATGATCTTCTAATAATTAGCTAATTAGCTTCGCAGATGATATAGTCGTAATTGTTCGTGGGAAATTTGATTCTATCATCGCTGACCGAATGCAAATTGGTTTGAATTTTATTTCATCATGGTGTGATAGGCAGGGCCTCAACATCAATGCCAATAAAACTACTATCATACCATTTACGAGAAGGAAAAAAAGTTACATTGAGTAACATAAGTTCGAAAGGAACACTCTTGAAACTTTCATACACTGTCAAATACCTTGGAGTATTTCTTGACAGACAACTTAATTGGAATACACATCTAGAGCAAGCTGTAAACAAAGCTACAAATGCTCTATGGATATGTAAAAGAACTTTTGGTAAGCAATGGGGACTGAAACCGAAGATGATCCAGTGGATCTATTCGGCTATTGTGAAATCCAGATCCTATGCCTCGATGGTCTGCTGGCCAAAAACAAAAGTGAAAGCTACTCAGAAAAAGCTAGAAAGACTTCAAAGGCTAGCCACTCTCTCAATAACAGGTGCAATGAGAAGTACACCGTCGAAGGCATTGGATGCTTTACTTTATATGCTGCATCAGTTCATACAATTAGAAGCTGAAAAGAGTGCTCTGAGGATCAAAAGATCTATGAACCTCTTCGATGGTGATCTCACAGGTCATCTCAGTATTCTAAAGACTATTAGTATTAATCCTCTGGTAATCAATAATGAAGACTGGATGGCGAAAAAATACAACTTTGACCGAAATTTTCGTGTATTTGAGCCTAGGCGTGATTCCTGGGAAGACGGTGGTCCCGATCTTCGCCAAGGCTCGTCTGTTTTTTACACAAATGGTTCAAAAATGGACAACCAAGTGTGAGCAGGAGTAACTGGCCCAGGAATAGACATGTCAATTTCTATGGGCAGATGGCCAACTGTAATCCAAGCTGAACTTCAATCAATTCTAGAGTGTTCTACTGTGTGCTTGCGCAGAAACTATAGACATTCAAATATATGCATCATGTCCGATAGTCAAGCAGCTCTAAACGCTCTAAAGTCGGCGACATGCACATCAAAACTTGTCTGGGAATGTATTCAATCACTCCAAAAATTGTCTCGTCGTAACCAAGTCAACTTGTACTGGGTCCCAGGTCACTGTGGAATTGATGGAAATGAGAGAGCTGATGCACTAGAAAGACTCGGATCATCTCATCAATTTGTAGGACCTGAGCCCTTTTGCGGCCTATCTGCTTCTACCTTAAAAATGGAGCTGAAGGCATGGGAATGTACGGAAGTGGAATCAAATTTGAATAACACTTTCAATGCTAGGCAGCCGAAACGGTTTATCTCTCCAAACATTTCTATGACTCGCAAAATACTGGAGCTTTCAAAGAAAGATCTAAGGACATTGTTCGAGCCGCTATCATCTGAAGCTTATGGGAAAACTTCAAGATGATATATGTCGCTTTTGTGGCATATGAAAAGGAGACTCGGAACACCTGTTATGCCGATGTCCGGCAATTTTTAATAAAAGATTAAGGTTCTTCGACAGAGGGCTGTTAGAACCCTTTGATATTTGGAGAACAATTCCCAGTACGGTAGTGCACTTTATCCAAAATGTATCACCGGACTGGACAAATGCTATTAGTCAAACAATGACGGTTGCTTCTAATAGTGGTGCGTCATCTTGACAACATAGCTATAGTAAAATGGGGGATATATCACAATAGATCAAACAAATGGTCGTAGTGATAAAAATACCCAACAAAAAAAAATAATGGCGGTTTGAAACTCCTCCCCTCTCTTCCGCCTTCAACTAAACATGAGAATTATTCAGGTAACTAAAACACAAAACGTGTATTTCTCGCGTAAGAAGCATGTTCTGATAGAAGTTTAAACCACTCCTTAGTCAAGAAATGCTCAGTGCTACATTATGCAGTACGAAGCTGGCTAGATCAGCTAGTAGGGTACGGGAGGGTATTTCCAGCACGCTACTAAATTCGGCGTACATTACCTTTTTTGCTGCGCTTTCCCAAATAAAAACTTTCCCGCAATCGCTTACGCGTATCCGCTCTTGATGATGGACACAAATATGAACACGTTTACTTATTCTAGAAACTAAACAGCTGTGAATATGCTATCACAGAACAATTCTACTTTTTTTTTATTACGGAAGAACACAACAATTTCCCTCTGATATGAAAATATAAATCAATTTTCATTCACTAGCCATTAGCAGCATTTTGTTTTTAATTCTAGCATATCGTTATTTACACTACTACCAATATGTGTGGCTTGAAACTCTTCTATTGTGTTGACATAGCTAGTATTTGAATGACAATCACTTGCTTCTGGTGCTATTGCATATGTACGATTCAATGATACACTAGCGCCAGCAGCAAACTGTTGTCACTGCAAAACTAGTTATCTTCAATGAGCCGGTATCTAGGCAATACCGACACGTTATCCATCGGTCTCTCTTTTGATCTGTTTTTGAAAAGCATCTAATCGCTGTGCAGGCTATTTCGGCTGGTCGGATTTAAGAAACACAGACACCACTATAGAAAATGGGCCCAATTTAGCCGCAGCGACTTCATCATTTCTCGCGACTATAACTCAAATTCAGTAACGTTACATTAAGACCAAAATACACGCCGATATTCAGTAAATATTATTCTATCAACTGGTATAAACATCTTGTATCGAATGAATATAGTTTCAACGTAATTCCTGTATATTGTTTAGGTTACCGCTTAATGGGCTGAACATACCCCCCCCCCCCCCCCCCCCGTACCCTATATAATAAAATAACGTATAGAAACCTTCTCATCATACATTTAATCATAGTCTAAAAAATTCGAACTCATTTTAGTTACATTTGTAACCATTTTATTTAATCCTTCTATTCCATTATTCTTGTCTTCGTCAGTATCATCAAAACATTCGCCACCAACAAGGATGACCGACGGCGTGTGGAAAAGGCGCTGGACGTTTCCGGACTGCCATCCGGCAAGGCAGACACGCTAGCACTGTCCAAGTTTCAGTTCGAAGATTTCTTCAATCTGTACAAGAATCTAACCCAGCGCGGCGAGGTGGAGAAGGTGTACGATGAACTGTGAGTATCTCGCATAAAATGCTGTCTGTCGAGAAAAAGAACTGCTAGAGACTGGTGTCCCCGTTGGCAGGGAGGATTAGAGCAGAACCGTTTTTAAAAGCACTCGGTTGCCACGGTTGTTCCTTTTGGTATGCAAAATCCCTTTTTGGGTGCTCCATACAAGAAAAAAAACGAAGGTAAACATTTCTTTAGGGGACTTTTCGACAGATCCCTGGTCCGAAACTGAGTCGAATATCGATATCCTTATATATGGACACACACACGCAGTGTCAAAATTATGAGGGATGTCTGAAGCAAGAATTCGGTAGATAATAAACGCTATTGTTGTTCTATAGAATGCTGTTCATTTTTATGATGATGATCAGACCGTTTTGGAGGGACGGTCAGATTGGGGAGCCGGTTCATTTTTTGTCATGGCTTTTCATGGCCATTGCAATTCTATTGATCGAATTTTAGTGATGTGTCAGCTGAATGATACATCTCATTCTTGACTCTTTATTTAGAAAAATTTAAAACATTTTCCATCGAAGCAAATAACTTTTGTAACGGTAAAGTGTTGAGTAATTTATAAGTTAAATCTGGTTACAGTTAGAAATGTAATTCAATATGCGATATGTTATTCAGAATGAAGTATATTGTGATTATTTTTAGAAATAATGAGGACTTAAGAGTAGATATCCATACAAAATTAACAACTATCATCAGCAAATGGAAAAGTTTCTTGGTACCGAAGTCCACTCTATGTGGTACAAGATTTTACTCTAGTCGACCGACATCAGCGTATCAGATATCATCGATATGTATAATTCATGGTACAACGAATCAACTATTCATTACGATCAATAAGATTAACACTGGTCGACAAAATCCGCAAGTTGCTTTAATAATGAAACGAATCTCGAACCTAACGAATGTTATAGCCCACCAATAACCATGCGCCTCCATTAATTCTCAAACGGTGGAGGCCCTTTATGCTTCAAATTCACTAAGCAACGAGCAAGTAAAAACGAAGCAAAAATTCCAATTATGTTACAAAATTAGCTGAAAATGACATCTAACAAACGTGACTGGGATTGAGTTTGAAAAATCGTGTCGTCCATCGTTACCGTAAAAGGAGAGCTCTCTGCTGCCTACAATCGTACACGCATATGAATCAACATATCTTCGGTGACAGTGATTGATTCTGCTCTCAACCCCCGGGTGGCGCATCTTTTTCATTACCAGTGGTAGCTGTAATTAATTTAAACTTTTGTGTGGGATCGTCCCGTGCCGTGCGGAAGCTGCCGCATTGATAGCAAAGCAATCTCGTTGGCACTTGAGAAATGAATGATTCACATTGCCACTCGCTACCAGCAGTCAGTCCCCTTGCCGCACCGGTGCGGTGTGCGCTCGGCAGCTTAACACCATAGTCGTCTAATTTGCAGAAGCATTAATCAACAACCCTCACGTTTACCCTTGTTTCTCCCGGCAAACTGATACAGGGTCGGAACATCCAAACGACGGCTTATGTCCACATCGCAGCTGGTTGACTTCCTAAACAAAACGCAACGCGATCCCAGGCTTAATGAAATCCTACATCCGTATGCAAACACAGCCCGAGCAAGGGACATCATCCAAGAGTACGAGCCGAACAAGTTCAACGCCCAGAAAGGTCAACTTAGCTTCGATGGATTTCTGAGGTAGGTTGAGGAAAATTGTGACTTTTAATCGCGTGGTCACGAAAGGCGGGGAGCAGAAGCGAAAAACTTTCCCATTTCGCATTGTGTGTTTTCGCGTCCCATTAGGGAAAACACGGTGCGAAGAATTGCTGACAGGGGAAAATTAAGGTTTAATTCTTTTAAAATGCCAGCTTTTTCTCATAAAATTGTACGCTTTTATTTTCGTTCTTTTGTGTGGTTCCCGAAAATAAAACAGATATTTAATGTCGGAGGATAATCCGATTATGGCTGCCAGCAAGTTGGACCTCTGTGATGACATGGATCAACCGCTTTCTCACTACTTTATCAATTCATCGCACAATACCTACTTAACCGGGCACCAACTGACGGGCAAGAGTTCGGTGGAGATTTACCGTCAAAGTTTGTTGGCTGGATGCAGGTTAGTAGTCAAGCTGTTGAATCAAACCATTGATAAAAAATCCGTTTCTCGTCAACGCTAATCAACTTCGATTGAAGAATTGCCGATTTTTTTTTTTCGATTCATTCACAATAAGCGAAGTAAACGTGACGAGAAAATTAAGTTTGTATGTCTCGCCTGACGCTTACGGGGTATTTTTTTCATTTTCGCTGACTAGATGTGTCGAGTTGGATTTCTGGAACGGCCGCACTGAGGAGCCTGTGATAGTCCACGGCTACACCTTCGTCCCGGAGATCTGCGCCAAAGACGTGCTAGAAGCAATAGCTGAAACAGCATTCAAGACATCCGAATTTCCTGTGATACTAAGTTTCGAAAACCACTGTAACCCGAGGCAGCAGGTGAGTTTGTCTAATTTTGTTTCGTACAGATGGAACACGAAAACCAATTAATCAATCAAAATTCAATATTTGTTCCGCAGGCAAAAATAGCAAATTACTGTCGTGATATTTTTGGAGATATGTTACTAGATAGGCCCTTAGACTCCCATCCCCTGGAACCGGGATCGGATCTGCCCCCGCCCTCGTTGTTGAAAAGGAAAATCATCATTAAGAATAAGAAAAAGCACCACCACCATCATCACCATCACAAAAAAGGGAACGCAACCAGTCCGACGGCAGGAGCGACGCCGACGAACAGCACCATCAACAATAATGTCAGCAATAACGTTAACGCAAACACCACTTCCGCCACACTAATGGCAACCGCAGCGGCCGGAACGGCAACTCTGATTACCACCGGCAGCGGTAACAGCAGTATGGCAGCTGGTACGTGTTCGATTACCTCGGTTTAGCCTGTCTCCCGCACATGTTCATTTATCAAGCTTTTTTTCTAAACCCTAAACCAGTTATTGGTTGGCAACAATGAAAATCAAATTAATGCAAACCATCGCATCGGTTGAAATTAAAATATAATTGATGCATAAATTATTTCGCACGATTGCCCTTTCTGAAATTTTTACATATTTTCAAACTACTAGTTAGTAACTAGTTATAACTTTGTGAATGTTCCACGCCAAACCATACTTAATTTCTCAACTTCATACATTCTTTAAAATCCATCTAAAAACCTAGAACTAAAAACAACTCTTTTTCTATGTATCATTCTCTCTCGTCAACTGCTACGAAAATCATCTACGCCCTGTTGCAATACGTCTTTGTAATCACATTTCCATTCCACAGCCGGTGCAAGCATACAAGTGCAACAATCCCAAGAGGAAAATAGCGTCACATGCATTACGACGCCCAGCACCAATAGCAACAGCGTCAACAACAGCAACCCCCCAAGCACCACCACCACCACCACCACCACCAGCAACAATAGCAACAACAACACCAGCACCGCCCCCGCCAACGTCGCTACAAGTGCACAAGCAGCAATGGTGACCGGAAATGGTGACGTACCGCACCATGCACCTCCACTACAGGTACACCTACCTATACATTCCTACTTATAGTCTATCTCTGCTCCCGTTGAAGCAAAAACAACTTAACTAAACGGTTAGCTAGCTCGAATGCCGCTGGCAGGACTCTCAAGTGGACGCACGAGAGCTCCCAATGCTAATGATGTTTGCGCTCACTGACATACATTACCACGTTTCGCATTCGGTCTGTTCCGCCGTACCTGGGCTGTGCTAGAAAGCAAGCTTTTTTTGTTGTTTCATTTCAACCTATTCAGAGCACCACCGGATGTTCTACGAGAGGTTCGACTGAAAGTACGTAGTTCTGATCCACCCACCAGTGGCGGTGGCGTGATGATTCTTATTGATTCCAACTAGAGTAGGCACCGGAAACAGATGTTTGTTTTGTTGCTACGTAAAGTTTAGCACGAAGAATCCATGTGGGTGTTGAAATTGACACATTTGGAACTAGTGGATGGATACCTTCACGCGTACCAGACGTTGATGTTTGGATGCCCTTGACTGGAACAATTCTTACGTAACTTTGCAAAAGGACCTTAGTAGCATTGAGAAATTCTTTCCGGTAGCCCTCACTTTCGATCCTGAGCATTTTTCTTAACGATTAGTTATCTAATGAAGCCGGTAATCGATTCATGGAAAACAAATGCGTTCAAAGGTTGCCAGGTATATTTACTTAATGAATGTGTTCTCACATGACTCTTTACAATTACATTGAGCAAAATGATTATACCTTCTGGTTGGGTTCAAGGTACGATTCTATAATTATCTTGTATAATGACTGCTGGTAATAAAGTGACAGTAGAAGGATCGTTTTTATATAAGTTTTAATTGTACTAAAAATGGTCGCGTTTTACAAAATGAGCATTTCAAATGAAATCAGTATAGATTAAATTTTTAAAATTTTTGTTCGTTTGTCAAAACAAAATCGGTTCCATCTCCTGTTACCGAAGTAGACTTAAAAGGTTTCTTAGGAACTTTCCACAATATTCAAAAGTCTCTCAAGAATCACAACTCGCTCCCTAAATGCTTTACACAAAGCTGAAACTAATACATGTGTATGTATGTATGTATGGTGGTAACAACCATCACCTCAAGGGTTTCCCATTGTATGCAAGTAGAATTACTGCAGAATCGAATTAATCTACCTAGCAACTTTCATGTCAATGTTGTTCGTGAAGGACCAAAAGGGGTTGAGTGGATCTATAAGCAATTTCGCTTATATGATTCCGCGGGAATATAAGACACTCCTTCCAGCATAGACTTTCGGTTTCTAGATGCATAACTTCGCCGTGTAAACTTATCTTGCGTGATGATTTGTGTGCTAGAAGGGTGCGTCAAAATCCTTTCCGACCTTATATGACTTGGGCTGGTTACCACATCCCTCATCCAGTCCTGATCCTCATCCTTCGATTCATTCGATACCCTGATGCTCCTTCCCCTTTACGATAATGATGGTATATGGTAATGTAATAAAGTATGTGTATATACATTATATGAAGATGTATGGACAAAAATAGAGCAATCTCACCAGCAGTCCTTTGAATGGAATAGAGTTGCTTTATTTGAGTTTACATGAGTGCTTGCATTATTAATCCAATCTTTTCTTCTGGTATTCATGAGCATTATTTAAACTTTCTTCGGCCCGAGTTTTCACTGTACAGTAGCTTGCTTCATGAGCTAAAACGAAACAAATAATTAAAATAACTCATGTTAAGCTTACCTACTAACAATGTCGTGTGGCTCAGCCGTCATCCAAACCCGCAGTTATGAGATCAGGCAGCCGGGAACCACCCATCATCGCACATCCTAGCTTGGCTACTCAAAAGAGCATTACCGGGTAAGACCACGTGGAGGCGCTAGGTAGGGGCTTGGGATGGCTGGAGCTATGTTAGACGCTTCCTCATTTGCCTTCCCCATTTCATACCCCAAAGCTGAAACTAATACATGTGCACTTAAACTACAGCTGGTGCGAGCACCTTACGCACACACTCTGGGGCAGGATTTGCTGTGGGCCTGAAAAAAAAGTTGGTGTTACAAACATAACAATATTCGATAACCGATTTCAGTAGCAGTAGGTTAAATCCCAACGCGAAGAGACTCAAACTAGTTATGTCAGATTACAGTCAAGATAAACATCAGTAACGTAGTGGCGTCTAGCGTTAGAGGTACACTTAGGCAATTTGGTCATACATTCCGGTTATCTCCGTTATAGTGAATCTAAATAATCACAGCAGCAAAGTGTTTTTTCTTCGAAGGGTTAGAACATTTGATTGAGTACAGTGATTTGCTCTCATTTAGACGTGAGGCGATACACGCGGGCTACTGCTAGTATTATATATTTTAGGTTTGTATTTTTAATAAGACCTAAACTTGGACTGTAACCTAGACTTGGTCCCAAAATTGAACCTGAATTTTGACCTGAAATTATGCCTAGATTTTAACATTTGATGTGGGCTTGATTCAGCTTTTGGACTGAAATTGTACATTCATTTTGGCCTGGATTCGACTAATGACTTGGACCTGAAAGCAGATCTCGGATTTTACCCTAAAATTGGACGTGCACATGGACCCGCGTCTGGATTTCCTGTTAAAATTAAAATTACACTTGGATCGGGACCTATCGCCCAGTTAACTTCGAGTTACGATGCTGCCCAGATAGCATTTTCATATGTATGTGTGCTGAAAATCGTATGTCTCTCAGTCTTTATCATTATATACGACAAAAAATCAACTTGATCCCACTTTATCCAGCTTTAGTTACAATTTTGAGTTTGTTAGGAGATATTTACGATAGTTTTCGTACGTTGATATACGAGTTGGTGCTGGCTGGGTGGTCTAACAAGCCAGTCGTCGTGTTTTTGAATCTCGGCTTGGCGATGGTGTCCGTAACTGTCCTGTACTCTAACAGCCGGCCGCGTCGATAAAGAAGGGTCAAGTCTTAGAGCGACGTATAAGCTCAAAGCTTTGCATTTGGAACGGACCTGGGTTGACCTTGCCTAGGATGTGGATTTGATTCCAGATTTCGACCTGAAAATGGATCTAGACTTGAATTTGATTTTAGATCTTATTTTGTTCGGGTAACCATACTACTACGTCCTTTTGTGGTATGGAGCAAGGTTAGTCAAGAGAGGTTTTCTGATGTTCAAATTTGTTTATTACCCCTGCTGGGTACCTATTTTAACTCATCTTGGTAATGAATTGCATTTGTACTTGTAATTAGATTTTGACTTGGACTTAGAACTTAATGTGAACTTGAACATGGATTTGTACCTGGGCGTAGCCTTAGACTTGGAGCTAGGACTGAACTTACGCTTGGATCCTGGAAAAACAACCTTCAAGACTGTCGCAGAGGCTTTGTAAACACAGTGCCGTTGACCCCTTCAGATTCATAATACTCTTAGATCTGAATCTAGACATGAACCTGCCTATGGACCAGAATTTGAAATGAGTATTATATATGGATTTGAGTCTGCAACTGGACGTAGACTTAAACCTGAAATTAAACCTTGGGCTTGATTCAGGCATGGACTTGGATATAAAATTGGACCTGGACCTGGACCTGGACCTGGACCTGGACCTGGACCTGGACCTGGACCTGGACCTGGACCTGGACCTGGACCTGGACCTGGACCTGGACCTGGACCTGGACCTGGACCTGGACCTGGACCTGGACCTGGACCTGGACCTGGACCTGGACCTGGACCTGGACCTGGACCTGGATCTGGACCTGGACCTGGACCTGGACCTGGACCTCGACCTGGACTTGGACCTCGACTTGGACTTGGGCTTGGACATTCCAGTGAAATCTGACCTTCCCTTGGATTTAAAATCTGACCTACACTTTCGGTGGATTCATTTTTTGTATTTTTGAAAATTTCACATGAAGTTAAAACAGTGGATTTTACCGGGCCAAAGTGCTCCGAAGCGTCCAAAAACGCCTCCGTATTGGCCTCCGTATTTTGGGATGCACATGGCATAATATTTGTGGACTATCTTGAAAAAGGTAAAACCGTAACCGGAGCATACTATTCTTCATTATTGGACCGATTGAAAATCGAAAACGCCGAAAAGCGACCGCATTTGAAGAAGTAAAATTCGCTTTATCATCACGACAATGCGCCTGTTCATTTATGCTTAGTTGCACTAGCTCAATTGCATGAAACCGGTTTTGAATTGGTTCCTCAGCCACTGTATTCACCAGACCTGGCCCCCAGCGACTATTACTTGTTTCCTAACCTGAAGAGATGGCTAACCGGTAAGCGTTTTTACTCAAATGAGGAGCTCAAACTGAGGCGTATTTTGGAAATAAAACCGACTTTGGCCAAAAAAAACGTCTCCGTGTTTCATTTTTCAGGTACTTATCAGACTGCTTACTATGGTAAATTTTATGATAAATTTTTGACAAATAATAATTTTTCTTGATAGCTGACAAAATTTATTATGTTTTCATAAAAAATTGTTTACTTTGTCATGCTTGGTTCGTGAGATATGAATTTTGGAAGCAATGAAAATCAATTTCTTCGGTCATAGTTGAGGAAAAACTAAAAGCTAACCTCGTGTTTTTGTCTTGACCCTTAGGAAGGTTGATTATATTTTTTATAGCAGTAATTTTTTACTATCGATGAAGGGGACTGTAGAAGAAAATAATGAAACAAAGATGTTGATAGTGTTCAAACAGAATGGGACAAGGCGTGAAGTAAAACGAGGGTTAAAGAGGGTTTACGTTAAAGTTTAGTATAACTCGTTTACCGAGACAACGAAATTTTACAGGCATTTGCTACTGGTAATGGTAACTTCTCGTTTATTAGTTTCCAATTGGAGGGAAAATCTACATCTACGATGACGACATAACCCTACTCGTATCCAGACTGAATACCAAGGCATTTACTAGGGAAAGGTACTCAAAAAGGTTATGAAAAGTGTATTCAGATGGGCGGCCGAGCCTCGGAAAAATCTAATCACCTGTATATTTGGCGAAAAAAGATACACCGCAAACTCCAGGAAATTCATCACTATCCAATTTCGATGGAGTATGGCCGATAAGCAGCCGAGATCACTTTTGCGAATCTTACTGACATGGAGTTAACACCGGTGGAACCCTTCCCAGTGCCAATCAGGAGACTGGCAGACTAGTCGATTAAAGGCCAATTGAAGTAAAGTACCAAGTAAAGATAGAGTGATTCACGGCTTTAGAACGAGTCAAATACATATATTTTATCCACGTGTGCACGAATGGCTTTCTGGAAGAAGATGGTCGAGTGGGTTTTGCCATAGTTGATGGAATCAACAATCGACAAACAAAGGAGGGAGAGAATACTGTTTTGTGTTGGATACTAGAGCATACCGGAATCCCAGGAAACACCGAAGCTGATACGATGGCCAACAAAGGAAGAGAAAGCGAAATAGTTAATCCCAAGATTGCAACACTGGACACGATTCGACGGTGCTGGCAGATTCTGGAACAAGCATAGGAATCGGAATGGTTCGAAGCTCGGGATGTGAAACTTAAAAAGATTAAACCATCTACGGCGACATGAAAGATCAAGAAGGATCGGAGTGAGCAGAGGATCTTGACCCGGTTGCGGATCAGGCATACCCGGATGACTCATGGCTGGCTGATCGAAAAACGGGAGAAGAATACATGCCAACATTGTGGAACACATCTCTCAGTGGATCATATCCTTACCGAGTGATTGAAGTTTTTGGTTTGTCTTAGTAGAATACGGAACCTGAAAGTAAATAAAAAGAAAACTTTCCAATTAAATTCTACCACAGACAAACAGACGAGACACTCGCGTTAATTCTATCATCCAATCAAAAACCACTCATTTTTCAAAAAAGCATGTTTCGCAACATGGCCATACCGCGGCGCGCGAGTGTTGCTTCAAGTTTTCATTATTAAACCATACAAATGTAAAAACCCTACAGCATAAAACCCTGCAAATTCAAGCTACTTCGCAACATGCATAACAGAGGGTGCTAGTGTGCAAGTAAAATATGTAGGACGATGGTTTTTAAAAGATTTTCTTCTATGTGTCATGTCAGTTCGTCAGTGACTCTACTATGTATATTTATTCGCTACATTGTCGCGTTACATAGAAGAATTTAATTGGAAAGTTAGAAGTTAATACCTATGAAATAGTATTGTTTGAGTTAGTCACCGCTCACTTTTATAATTTTAGTTGAATTATACTATGAAATACTATTTTTTGATGTAGACAGAAAGACAAAGTACTAAAATATATAAAATCGGTAGACATTGATAAGAAGTTATGAATGTGTTAATTTTTTTATTTGCTAATTTTTTTTAAAGAGCTGAATGACCTTTCATGTTAAAGGCTCATTAATAAAAACCTTAGCAAACTAAAAAAATCGTTTGTTGGTTTGACTACAATAGACCTTCCTCTGTCTATTTGTGCCTAAAAATAACTCAATCCGCCAGCATTGTTGGAGTTTTAAAATACATCGCACGCTTAATAAGAGGTTTCGCAGTCCGCAGTGGTTCAAAAATTCGCCAATAATTGCGATCCACAGGGCCTGGGAGTCACTATACCGCCCGTGCTCGTCGCACTCGATACTCAACAGTGTGTGAGTCGAGTCGAGTTGCTCGACATGGCTTTGCCCATTGGGCTAAAGAGGGACGGATCATAAGCGTTGCTTCAATGACCCTGTCTTACCTAATTTTCCGCGCTTTCTACTTCATACCTTGTTCCATTCTTTTTGGACACTATCAACACCTTTATTTCATAACGTTTTTCCATCATTCCCGTCGTCGATTGTGAAAGCTACCGTTATAAAAATTAAAAAAAGAAGTAATTTCCGAGAAAGTCGGATAACTTCCGTTGAAGTTTTTTGGGAAAAATTTCTTACCTCGATTTTTTGTAAATATGATTTTCATTCATAAGTTTATTAACAACTCGCTTACAAAATTTTATGAAATTCAGAAACCCTTCAGTCCATGCTGTAAGATACTTTTGAAAAAATACCCAAAACCTCATTTCCTGAACGTAGAATTGATCAGATCTGCATTGGATGGTAGCATTTCCTGCATATTTGTCATTCAAAATTTTATTTAGAATTTCTGAATTTTATTTAGAATGTTCGAAACAGATTTTGTTTCGTCTTTCGTAATAATCAACTGAGAAGGTGCTAAACCCAACTATTCCTGCCATTCAGAGCTGTCGCATTCATTATTCAGATTTAATCACAATGATTGAATGACAGTAGCAGATACGGCAGCTATGGTTAAATCGCAGGAAAATTATTTTCAACATTCGACATTGTGTCACCGAAGTCGACAGGGCGACATTTGCTGATTCTGATTTCACAGCAACCGTCTCGAATAGTACACCATGAATAAAACAAAGAGAAACAAGAGTATTTTTAAACCTGATTTAGTATTGAAGAACGATGCTACTAGTGTACGATAAAATTATTCTACCAAGTTATAAATGATGATTTAGATATTTCGTTGCATGATACTGAAGTTGTACAATGAGAATCAGGTTCTTTACGGTCAGTTTCCCGGACAAAAGTTCTCTAAAGCCACTGGTCGAGGTGATGTCCCTGGCAAATTCAAATTCGTTTTTGGCGACAAATTTGCAAGAAAGTATCTGGGCTTTCCTGCAGTCTATTCTGGACCTATTTACAGCTGCGAAAATATTCAAGTTTTCGTAACAAATAAGTTTATGAATTTCAAAATATACAAGCAGAAGTGCCTGAAAAAGCATATTATTCTGTACATTAAAGGTCACAATTGACCTATAAAATATTGGTCTGATTTGGCAAACTGTCACTAGCGGAGAAGTAATACAATGGTATAACGGGGTGGATTTCGTCGAAAAGGACATCAATCCACCTAGCTTCCCTCAATTCGGCCCAATTGAGGAATATCAGGCAATATTGTCAAGCAGAAGTTGAAGAAGAATGGAAAGATGATTCAGAATGCGACAGCGATGGTGGAACAAAATGGCCGTTTAGGTTAGCTACCAAAGTGTCCAAACTATGATGAGTGGTAATGGAAGCAAAATTCGAGATTTCTTCAAAACCACATCGGAATATTTCCTTTGTTACTTTCCCTTTAAAGTGCAATAAATGACTATCATTTTGAGTAGGTACTCAACATTTTTATTTGAGTCGTTTTTTTGTGTCCAGTTATCAGTTATTAGACGACGTAATCTTTATTCTGTAAATATCAGCAAATTGCTATTGAAAATTTGTATCAAACCACTATAATTTTATCTTAATTTGTGAACATAGCTCAGGCCACTGCTTAATAGGTCGAAAATAAGCCTTCCTCTCCATTTACATATTTTTGATACGGTTGTTTTCGGCTAAAATACCAGCGAGCGATATTGCAGCTTGGGGAAACACATTCCGGAATGATGTAAAACTTTTTCTTAGTCATTATGCATGTAGTAAACAAATTTAACACTGACATTTATATTACTTTGTGTTTTCTTTTCGTTCCAAAACCACTCTGCAACGGTGCGCTTCACGCCTGGGAGCAGCAAATTCGCCAGAGTTCGAAGGAAAGCACCGGATCGTCTGATACGGATAGCTCCAGCGACGACGAGTCGATGCCGGGTGTACCGGTCGGACCCATCGGATCCACCGAAGCGGATAAAGTGCCGCAGACCAAAGAGACTGAAGCGGGGGCGGAGATCTCCGCCCTCGTAAACTACGTTCAACCTGTACATTTTAGTAGTTTTGAGAATTCCGAAAGTAAGTACCGCACCGTCGTCCTGGCTGGTTAGGCGGGTCCTCGACAGGGGAAGGTTTCGCTATCCCCTGCACGCCTCGAACGATGGGCAGATGGCGCGAAAAAGAACCGCACGCTAAATGTAATTAATTTTTATGCTCCAATAAATCCCCCGGTTTCGTCTTTCTCTGTTTATTTTGTTTGTTGTCTATTTCCGTCGGCTCCGAACGAATGCTGCTGCTGCTGCAGAGAAGGGACGCTACTACGAGATGTCTTCGTTTGACGAGAAACAGGCGACCACGCTGCTCAAGGAGCGACCGATAGAATTCGTCAACTATAACAAACATCAGCTGTCGCGTGTCTATCCGGCGGGAACGCGTTTCGACAGTTCCAACTTTATGCCACAGGTGAGTGAATGTGGGAGGGCCCGGTCGTAACAGGTGTTTTGGCGGGGAACATTAAACGAGCTAAAGGGATTGTGAGATGGTTGCATGGTGTAGGGTGTAGGCGGTGTCTGTTTTCATTGGCGGCGGGCGGCGGTTATACATAGTAGGAAAAGCGTAGTTTAGATGGTAAAGATGTAGACTTTAACGTAAACCATCACCACGTCGTTTAATTTTGTTCGCCACACTTTGTGGGTGTGTGCGGATTAATGTTCGTTACTATGTTTATGTTCGGTTAGGAAAATCATCATTTTCATATTTTATACTGTTTATATAACTTTTAGAAGTTGTTTTCAGCAATGAGTTATGCTTACTTAAATTAATAAAAATTTTATTTCAACTCCAGTTGTTTTGGAATGCTGGCTGCCAGTTGGTGGCACTAAACTATCAGACACTTGATCTCGCTATGCAGCTTAATCTGGGCCTGTTCGAATACAACCACCGGTGTGGGTTTTTGTTAAAACCGGAATTCATGCGACGAAAAGATCGCCGGTTGGATCCGTTTGCCGAAAGCACGGTAACTGCCTTCGAATCACACTAATTCAGCTTAAAATTAAAAGCCATATTTTTCTTATAATAGGTGGACGGCATCATCGCAGGAACGGTGATTGTCACGGTACTATCCGGCCAGTTTCTGACGGATAAAAAGGTTGGCACCTACGTGGAGGTAGACATGTTTGGTTTGCCGGCCGATACGGTGCGGAAAAAATTTCGCAGCAAAATCGTCCGTGAAAACGGAATCAATCCGATCTACGGTGAGGACCCGTTCGTGTTTAAGAAAGTTGTTCTGCCCGAACTGGCCAGTATTCGAATAGCGGCATATGAAGAAGGTGGCAAACTGATTGGACATCGTGTGCTTCCGGTGATAGGGATGTGTCCTGGATTTAGGCATCTAACGTTGCGAACCGAGGTTGGTCAACCCATACCACTGGCAACGCTGTTTTTGTCGATTGTTGTAAAAGATTACGTTCCGGATGGACTGTCCGAGCTGGCAGAAGCGCTAGCCAACCCGATCAAGTATCAAAGTGAACTGGAAAAGCGATCGGAACAATTGGCTGTTCTACAGGAAGATATGGAACCGGTTGAGGATGATTCATGTAAGAAATTTTCAAATACTTTCAACGTGCTTACTAAAACTAAGAAGTTTTAAGTTTAATTATTATGTTATCAAATATGATTATAATTTATTTCCTATCCTGCATGGCTTGGTGGACGTAACTTGTATCTCTATATATCAACCTGCAGTTGTGATTGTTTCCCTAGGTGCGAGAAAGGATACGCTTAGGACTGCAGACTTTGCCACCGGAAGTCCAAAGCATAGGGCTAGCGTTCAAGTGTCGTCACTGTCGTCGGTTGTTGCGGCAGCAGCGTCCACCGATAGCGATCATGACCATCGCGAAACACCACTGGAAGCGATTTCGAAAGTAGTGGCACTACCTGTGGCGCAGCCTTCGTTCGATCAACCGAGTCCGCTTCTGGTTAAGCAGAGCACTATTCAATCGGACAGACATCAGCCGTCGGCACAATCATCTACTGACCAGTCAGCGGATTCTGGAAAAATTGTTGCTGATCCATTGGAGAAAATTTTCGAAGACAAACAGGTGCGAAAAAAGCGAGAAGCTTTGGAAAAGGAGCTGAAAGCTCTTAAAAAGAGCCACGACAAGGAGAAGATCAAGGTGACTTCACAGAAAAGTGGTGATCTCAGTGATGGCATCAAAAGGAGTAAGTTTGGAATGGGCAACAAATTGGTTAAGCGATTCAGCAGTAAGAATATGGCCGATATGAACATAAGGATACCACCGTGCTCAACCGATGCAGATGCTTGCGATAATAGTGTTCACGGGGAGAAACTGAAACAAATCTGTCGGGATCACGCGAGCAGTTTTCGGGACGTGTTGGAAAAGTATCACGAAGTGATTTACAATCTCGCTGAAGATTTACTTCGACAATCACAGGAAAATCAGATGAAACAGCTGAAGGTAAGCAGTCCATATCGGTTGGTACGAACGACTTGTTTTCACAACATTTATAGGTGCAACTGGAGCGAGAAACCAGTGAAGTGATGCGACAACTGCAGTCGTCCAGAAAGAACGAAGTGAAACAACTTGCGCAGGTGCACAAAGATAAGGATGAGTTAGAGAGGTAAAAGTCAAAATACCACGACACAGTGTTCAACTATCATCACGTAAAATTTCGCTTTTAGGATGAAACGAGAGGTGGACTCGACGCTAGTGGAAAAAGGCGTGGCGGAACGTGTTCGACTGACAGCAACCTACGAACGAAAACGAGAAGAGCTTCAACGACAGCACGACTCGGTTAAGCAGGGCCTGGAAGACCATCGAACAAAGGTACAATCCATTTGCCGGGTCTTTCATCTTTGCCCTGTGGTTCTAATTAAAATGAAATACTTTTTTTCTAGGCCAAAATCATGTTGGAGAAGGAAGCCGAATCTCACGCGTGCATATCGGAAACGTTTCTGGCTCATTTGAACACCAGCAGCAGCACGACCAGCTGCTCGACGGTGGTTACGCTGCCGCCAACGTCACTGTCCAGCGGTAACCTGTGCAGCAGTGCCGGAGGCGGCGTTGGAGCGGCGGCCATAACGAAATCCGTTTCCTCGTCGAATGCCCACGAAAACAATGTTAACAATACTCACGTGCAGCTCGAGTGATATGCTAAAACCTAGTCATTTAGAATCTAGAAACGGAAAGAAGGGAATGGTGAGGATGAAGACTCTATCGTTTATTTGTTGGGGTTAGAAGGTAAAACTACAAACTGCGTTTGGGTTTCACTGCATTTTGGTTAAATGAAAACAGATCAATTTCTGTCTCCTGCCTGACTGAAGTTTTGTAGTGGTATGCGCAGGGCTGCATTCATAATTTGTTATCCTTTTCGAATGTGGTCCGTGATGACGGTGTCTTTTGGCCTAACTAGACTTATTTTATCGGGATTGATAGTCGATAAAAACTGTACGATTTTGGGTTTTGTTCTTTATAGACCAGTAGAAGAACCGAACGTTCCACGTTCTTGGTAGGTAATACCGATTTTACCGTAGTAGTCAAAGCAGAAAACAATAATGTAGCGAAAATGAGAATTTTCACCAGATTGAATAACTCGCGGACGGGTAAAAAACGAGTAATATCAAACTAATTAACAGCATAAAACATATGAATATAAAATAGATTTTTGAAAAAAAGTTAGTTACATACGAGAAATAACCGAATGAAGCAGTATTTTGAATCAACTTGGATTAGACGATTGCAGATGAATCTCATTAGTGCAAAATAGATTTGATACATGGGTTTCGACAACAGGAAGCTTTTCAGTTAGGTCCAGCCATGAAAAAACACATACCCGCATACACACTCTCGCTTTGTGCTGAACTATGCTATACCAGGGCTAGTTTGAAGAATGGTACTGGCTCAAGGTGACATAATGAACCCTCTTGTTCAGAAGTAAATTAAAAATAGTCTTCACATTTCCTGATTATAAAAAGCGAGATCGGTTGAAAAGTAACAAAAGTACCTATTTGGAAAATAGGATGAAAACACCGGATGATACGATCTTCTTGCTTCTCACTTTATAGTGATACTACAAAAAAAAGAAACGAAGTGCAGAATACAGAAAAAGACCTGATCGTCGTTGCCATCAGCAGCCGAGGGCCGGGAGGGGGGAGGGAGGTACTCGTGCTGTTTCGAGTCGAGCATTCATCTCCATTCCATCTTTAACCATATTTACCAGTCATTTTCGACCTGGTAGAGCCGCCCAGTTAGCTTTGAGGTACGATGCAGGTCTAACAAGCCAGTCGTCGTATGTTCGAATCTCGGATAAGCGATCCTGCTAGATAATGTCAGTAGGATTGTTGCACTAGCCCCGTAACTGTCCTGTACTCTAACAGCCGACTGCGTAGTCTGTTGATAGAGAAGGGTCAAGTCTTAGAAAGACGTTTAAGCTTTTGATGGTCGAGGGAAATCTCTCCGAGAAGTGCTTGTGTCTCGTTATTCCTACCAATCTCCGCTTTCAGTTTATACTCCGCCAAATATTGTCCGCAGTACCTTCCGCTCGAACACGGCAAGGGCGCGTATGGCCTCCGTGTGCAGCGTTACGGCTTTAAGTCCATAAAGAACTACTGGTCTCATAATGGTTTTGTGCATCTTCAGTTTCATATGGCGGCGTATGTTTCTTGATCGTAGCGTTTTGCGAAGGCAAAGAAGGCCCGATTTCCCGCTTGAATGTGCCGCTGGATCTCCTTACTAGTACTGTTGTCCTCGGTCACCAGCGATCCCAAATACATGAACTCATCTAGTTTGTTGCCATCAACGGTTACTGTCCGTGGGATGCAAGCGTTTTTTTTTCTTTGAGCCTCTTTCTTTCATGTATTTGGTTTTCGATGCATTTATTTTTAGCCCAATCCTCCGCTTTCAGTCTGGCGTAGATTGCTTCCGCCGTCGCAAAGTTCCTCGCTATCAAAATCATCTGCAAAGCGTAGGAGTTGGCTACCGTTGGTCAAAAACGCGCCTCTTATTTCGATGAACACTCGTTGGATCACTCCCTCAAGAGCGATGTTGAATAACATGCATGATAAGCCGTCACCTTGCCTCAAGCCTAGTCGAGTCTCGAAGGGACTCGAGAGTGTCCCCTAGTTACGCACGAAACTCATCACTCGATCCAATATAGCTCTGATCAGGCGCGTCAGTTTATCCGGAAAACCGTGTTCGTGCATTATCTGCCATCTGCCACTTCGATTGACTGTATCGTATGCCGCTTTAAAATCAATGAAGATGTGACGCGTGGGTAGGTTGCACTCCCGATATTTCTCCTCTTCTGTTGGGTACTCTTACCACTGCGTCCAGTATTTTGAACTATTGTGGTATGCCGCTTTTTGTTACTTTTACTCTACGCTTACCTATGACTTATTGAGGAAGTGACAGGCTGGTAGCTGGAGCGAGACATGTGCCGATCAGGGATGACTAGGTTTATGAACCTGGCTACCCTGATCGGCGACGCCAACCAGATCTTCCCTTTTTGAGATACTACAGTTTGCGTCTTATTTGTGCTCCACAATTGCAGAGCAACTGTTCCGAGATTAAATATCATCTTTTACGAAACCGAGATTCCGAAGATGATATTTACTCGGACAATGTCCTGTCGCAAGACCGGTAAGCCTGCTGAGAACTCTCTTAGTGGGTCTCAGCGACTTTTGAGTAACTATCATCCTCGACGTTATATATTTTAGATTGTTTGAGCGATTGTACAGCCACATCTTCGTTTGTCGACTCACAACAAGTCGGCGCACAATGGTCGGAAATTTAAAATTCTTGGCCAAAACCTCAAGATGATGAGATTCCATGTTTTTCGGGTTGCTGATTTCAAAAATGATAATGAAAATGTGAAATTCAAAATGGCTGACCCAAAATGGTGGCCTTTTTTGTTAAATTTTAAAGTTTTTGATGTAAATTTCGTCGAAAGGTGACTTCCAGATCGTTGAGTTCAACAATAAAACTCAATATGTAAAATGGCTGACTAATATGGTGATCCTTTTTGGTTTATATCTGGCTCAGCGCGTTTTTGGTCCTATTTTTAAAAAACAAAATTGAATTAAATAACAAATCAAATTCAAAATCGCCCTTTTTTCCCTATTAAAATCGCAAAATTCTATATTCCATTAGGTTGTGCAATATTACTTTGAAATATAATATTAATCGGAATGATCATCGCTGTTACTTTCATCACTGTCGCCGATTTTATCGCTGTAGGTGTCATACAATATTGTGTAGCACAATAACACGATTGCAAGCAAGTATTCTTCAAAAAATATCTTCCATTATCTTCTCTCTCGTATATTTTCTCGAGAAGTAAGTATCCTGATGCTTTATATTGTTGTTGCGCGATTCCCAAGCTCCAGAATTTGTGCGGATACTTTCCAATGTTCAATAATACGTCTTGCAGTATTTCCGGCATTAGAATTGCCCAACCCTGGTTTCGAGCGATCAATAAGCAAGTTTGAATGCTTATGCATGTTTGTATCTATAATTTCCATGTTTCAACCGTTTTCTTTTCAGCATTCTGAGCGTTCACTTGATTCGGCAAATAATAATGTGGCCCGTCTACTTTAATTTCTTCTTTTGGAGACACTGCTGCCAGTTACCCTCATCCATTCGTTAATTTGCAGAATCTCTAAAATGAATCGTAGGAGTTATTAATTTTTGATAATCTGTCACATTAAGAACGATCAGGTGCTGTTAGAGTCAGTAGGATCGTTGAACTAGCTTCGTAATTGTCCTGTACTCGCTAAGTCTGTCGATAAAGAAGGGAAGTGTCTAAAGATGGTTATCCGCTAGGCTTCGCTCTGCACCATCAACGGTTTATTTGTAAAGAACAGGATAATAGCAAAAAACATGTTAAAAACTAGGACAGGTTGTTTGGAGCATCAAAAGCTCACCCGTCCGACTTCACCTATAAGTACGCGTCAACACTAAATCTCCATTTTTTCGTGGAGTTGCAAATAGTTGCAAAAAAGCTACATACCCTTCGAACCGTCACAATCTGGCGCTCACAAAAATATATAACATTCGACGGCACATCGCGGCACAAAAAGTAAATGCCAATTTCATTGCGCGCGCTAATTGAAAAAACTAGCATTTCCGAAGGAAATTTTAATCGTCGTAAAAGTATATATATAACGAAAAAAACTGAATTCGCATATAACGTTAATGAAGTACATACCTTCAGAAACGTTATCCATTTTGGTTGATTGTTATTTGATAATGCGGTAACGAACTACATGCGTTATTGCCAAGAGCCACAAAACGTATGCAGGCCGCGCTAGCAAAGAGTCTCTCATACAACGACGTTTGACAGTACGCCAAACTATAAATCTACATTGTCGATACTTGATATTACAGGATCTGATAAAATGACTTATTCTACGTGTAATTATATCAGAATATGTCATGAATGATAACTTTCGATTTTGGAGGTTTTGGCCAGGTTTTTAAGGTTTCCAACCACTGTGCGGCGTGTTGACAATAGACGAGAATCAGGACTGAACCTCTGCTAGCGCATCGTTCAAGGCCTGTTCCTCCCCTATTCTGCTCTCCACCTCCTTCGTTTCTTTGTTTTTCGGCAGAGAGAGCATGCATGGTAAGAAATCGTCCACTGCATCAGTGACCGACTTGATGCAGCAAGGGCAAATTACTGTGGAGGGAACCCTGGTACTCCACAGCCTTCGTTGCGGCGAGAGAATTCATAGAGCCCCCTCCACCATTTATCCCTCGGAACGGGTCGCGTCACACTTTGGATTAGGGGTTTATCCATTCAAGTCTTTACATAATAACCATAGATAACATCTATTAAAACCATCCTCCTTTTAGAGGCTTTGGACCCTCTGCTTTGGTTCTTAGTAGTCATACCTTCTACAAGAACCGTCTTGTAGGCAGAGAGTTTACACTCAGCATTCGCATGAGTGCCTCCTTCTCTGTTCGCATACGACCCTAGTTTCCACCGGTTGTCCGATTTCCACTAAGGAACGTATCCCGGATGGTACCACGAGGAGGTAGAGATAAGAGTTGTTGAATAAGATGCTGTGGAACTTCATGGTGGTTCTAGAGCGCATTATTCAACCATTTACCATCTCGATATTTCTGCAAGGTCTGTCGAATGGTAAAAATCTGGTCCATTGTAGCGCGAGGCCCCCTTATGCCCGGTAATTCCCTGTGCTATTGGTGACAGCCGGCGTAACAGCATCTTGGAGAGTTTCTTGTGAGCGGCGTTTACCAGCGTTGTGCCGCGATAGTTGCAGCAGGCGAGCCGATCTCCCTTTTTATAAATGGGACTCCTTCTATTCATTTCTCCGGCAGCTTCTCCTTCTCATAACTCTTGGAAATAGCCCAGTGAGGGTCGTTGCCGGCGTTTCTCGGCCATGTTTATGAAGTGCTGCCAGTAGTCGATCCTTACCAGCGGATTGTTCTTCAGCAACCCTATTTTTCGTTTGATTTCTTGGAGATCAGGTGCTGAGACTTTACTATCTTCCATAGGCGCTCCTAGACAGAGCTTTAACTGATTATTTTTTTCACACCCACATCCAGAGCCGTAGCATGCGGTTGACCAGACTGGCCCCCGCCAAGGGCGCCAGCTCTTAGGGGCGCCAAAAAGAACATGCATTTCAGTAAAACATTAGCTATAACACATGCATTAAAAAACTGGATAGATTTTAGCTATTTTTAATGCCACGTTATCAGTTGATTTGCCTGCAGCAGCCATGGCAAAAACAGTCAAAAAACTACGCGCAATGCTTTGTTCGTACTACAATCTTCACTCCGGAGCGAACAAGTCGGACATGGTGAAGCTCTTTGTATCCGCTGAATAGAGCCTATCTGGCATTCACAACATCCTCTCCCGCGAGAAAGGCGAAAGCGTTGAACGAAAGCCGGGTTCCGGCCGCCCGACAGTGCTCCGCAACCATAACATGTAGCAGAAGCTGAAGTTGAAGACAGAGAGCAAGCTGGTCCCAACGCTCCGCGCCTTGGACCGGTAGGTCAGAGCCACCTGCTAAACGGTGAAGAAGTAATTGGTCAAAATAGATGTTCATGCGGAAGCGTCAGTCAAGGCTGGCTGTCTCTAACTAGCAGACAATCGCCAAAAGAACGACCGAACCTGGCCTTTACCCATCATGCCAAGAGATTCCTAGTAACAATTTTAGTTTTGTTGCACTTTTGTTGTGGTTTTTATGACCAATTTTAGTCGTTAAGCCCACCATAAGACTAAAATGAAACTCGTACTGTTAGTTGGGATCACTTGGGGAGATGAACCAGCTGAAAATAAATGTTGTGCCGTCGATCACCAACTCTCCCAACGTCCTCCAACTGCAACCAATAGAAAATTTTCGGGCGCACCTTAAACGTAGCATTTACTCCAATAATTTTGTGACCAAAGCGGAGAAGGAGCTGATTGTCAAGGCCACGAAAGAGTAGAATGATATGCCGATGACTATCTTTTGGACGGCCATAGCGATGAGCCTCTGTAAAGCCACCTGGCAGGGCGTCGAAACTTTTTTATGGAAATCCCAAAAACGTTGGATTGAAGGAAAGTTTGTTTCACTAAATTATCTTTTGTATTTTTTTCATCGCCATTCGAAATTAGTCCACTTTTTCAAAACATATGTTAAGCGCTGCGAAGTATTGCATAAGAAGCGTATATGAAATAATGATAAACTTGGAAGGAACACTGACACGAGGGGGCGTTAAATTGGATTTTCGCCAAGGGTGCCACAACGTCACGCTACGGCTCCACTGTCCACGCCACCTCATATTCAAGTTCACACCATCCGTTTAGTAGTGGAATATGAACAACCAGCAGTTGGTTCAGTCGTACCTTCGATTGTACAGCAGAACGAATGCTTTCTGATCTTTTTTACATTTTTGTTCCGATCAAGTTTCCTTTACCGTTTGGAACAGTGTATGACTACAAAACAGTCAATTGACTGGCAGTCACTACACTAACGAAAAACAACGGCGCTATCGTACGATTCAATACCACTTTATTGTAAGTAGCTGAATTGATGACAAAAAGAAAAACGAAAAAATACGTCACCTTATGCTCCCAGTCAGTTTACAGTTTACACTCTTCATTATGAACGCAAAGCTGGAGAACAACTGTTGGCTTCTCTTGAGAGACAACATGGATTACATGTAGCAGTATTCGTAAGCAAGTTGAATGCAGAAAGCGTACGCGATCACGCAGTCACAGTCAACTTGCAATCTCAAGCTCTGCTCCTACGTCAACTTCCGTGTTAACCCAGTAGCAGGTGTTCATCTAAGAATTGCTTCCACCTGTCGAGCACCTCGCGTTCTTTTGTGATTAGATGCCCTCGTCCCTATCACATGTCAGGTTTCGGAATGTGGCTCTTATGAATTTGGTTCACCTTCTCGTAAAACTTGCGTGTGTCATTAGCTCGGAATAGCTGTTCTGTTTCATCACGATCTCTGTCCTACTTTTGGCGCTTTTTACTCCTCAGGATAGTGGTCAACTGGTTCCTTGCTCTTCGATATTTGGCACAGTTCTGCCTAGCGGCAATGCTCAGATAATTTTTCCAAGCAATTTTTTTCTCTCCGTTGCTTGTTAGCGTTCTCTATTAAGGGGAAACCGAAAGTGGCTCAAAGATGGCTGGGTAAATGGCTACCATTCGAAGTATGTATTGTTTTGCGCCTTAAAAATGCATCTGTATTGGCAGAGCACGCTTTCGCCACGTAATCAGTGCTTCCAGCGCTGTTATAATTTCCTAAAACTTGTAATTCAATTTATCGATCTGCTATGTATCAATAGTCGCTCAGCAAAACATAATTGTTAATGGAAAATAAATTTTACTGATCATATCGATCATTACGTGTTCATAAAAGCGACCAATGTATAATTTGGAATTAGTTGATAGATATTTGGTTGCGCACATATTTCGTTGAACTAGCGATTTCCGAAAAAGCAGCAACACAGTATCAAACTTTCGTCACATCAATGAGCTTTTAAAGAGCTTTCAACTTTCGCTTAGATGAGCTTAGAGTGAAGTAAACAAACAAAACGCAAAAGCAGGAATCAAAAACTTAATCCGATGCAAGCGGATTAATTAAACATCCTAGTGATCTTACGCATTATTCAGTTGCTGCTGTTAATTTTGATTAAATCGGAATGCCTTGATAAAGAAAACAAACCCTTTTTCGGGATGTTTGTAGTCAGTGCGGTTGGCTGCGGATCAGCTGTTTATGTTTGCAAGCTCCGCTATTTGACATGTATTACCAATACTAATGCAATATTCAAATAAAAGTTTAGGTTTTTAACGAACACATGAGATGTACAGTACAGTGTTTGTCGCACTAACACAATAACGTTAGCCACTTTCGGTTCCGCCTTAAGCCCCATCAAACAAGCTAATCCACTGCGTAATTACCTCGGACGAATTCCACCTGTCATCGTTTCGATATATTTTTGGTTCATATCGAAACTTTCGAATCCTTCCAATCAATCATTCACATCAGACATTTCCTGCGCTTCCGAAACAGTAGATCGTCAAATACTCTTGCACAAGCTCTCTAAACTGGGTAACTGACTTCGTGGTTGAGCTCATATTTTCCAGACCGCACTTTACGTGTCAAGCTGAATTTCACAGCTTCAAGTGAATTCAGTAATACTTCTGGTGTTCCACAAGGTAGTAACCTGGGCCTTTGCGTTTGCGTATTCGCCTTGCGCTTTAACGATATTATTATTATGCTGGTTCCGAATGCGCAATGGTAATTACGCCCAATACTTGAAACGTGTTCCACGAAGATTTGTTCGTTTCGCCCTAACTTCCGCCCCTAATAATCTTCCCCGCTACGTAGACCGATGCCAGCTTTTAGATTTGGAGACACTAGAGAGTCGTTGAGAGATTCAACAAGCAACTTTTGTGGCTAAAATTTGTTAATAACGAACCTCAACCTGGTTTTACTATCTCGCATTGATTTTTAAGTTTCTCATAGACAGCTTCAATTCATCGAATTTACGGACCACCAGATTCCAACGGGTTATGAATCACTGACGTCATCATGTATCCACATGTTGAAATGTTGAGCCTCGAGCCCACACAACTCTTATTATCCGATCGTGTTTGTTGTCGGTTTACACCACCAGGCCATCTTCACTTCTGTCATTCTCGTAAGGTGTAAGAAATGTGATTGCTAACCACAACATCGGAATTGACCTTCCAAAGGCGGTGTTAAATTGATTGTTTTTAACTCTCGTCGTATCCTGTCGTGGACTGAAAACGTCATCTTTTTTTTATTATTCTAAGCCAATTTAAGCCTGGTTTTAATCTTTAAATATGAAGTTTCGGTTTATTGATCAAACGAGAATGTTATGCTGGCTTGAATTCGCCAGCAGAACCGATTGAGAGACTCATTCGACTAATTGGACTCACAAATAGCGCCTTTTATTTAATGGATATTATTTTTGGATCAAAATTAGGTTACATCCTAGAAAACGAAATCAGTATTAAAAATAGAATACACAAATTAAAAAAATCACTTGATATTAGCTCAACATTAAAGAAAGAAAGAGGTAGTCTTAACATCGGGCTAGAGTTCGAAGCGACTTCCTGTTGGCGAAACCCTTTGGGTGCGGAAAAAAAACCCACTAGCATTATAGATTGAAGCGAAGCAGTGACGCTGCAGCCATACAAGGAAAACCTTAAATTATCTAATTCTATTTAAAGTTGATGTGTTTATAATCCATAATAGTAATAAAGCAATCAGGAGTATGAGATCAGTAACCTTAGCAATAGCAGATAAGATGTCTTGTAACTACCTAGGTAAATGAGAATACCAAACCAAACGCAACGCACTATTCGAATTGAATGTTTGTCTTTTTTCGATGCTTGCCTTCGGAGCAGCATCACTAACAATAACAATATTTAATAATCTGAATAAACACAGATGCATGCAAATAACAGAAGTATCCCTCACTTGCCTGTCATTTCTGGCTTCGTGGATGTTGTGTGAAGGGTTCCAAAAAGATTTAGTAACAAGACAAATAGTTATATACATAATATAGGCGCGATACGTAGTTGTCAGGAAGTCAGTTCGACGTGGTAGGAAATGGAAGGAATATTTTAACCAGTCTTAGGGAATACATAGGAATCGTCATGTCATTGGTATTATACGGAGTAGTAAGTAAGAATTATGACGTAGAAATTAGTCTACAGATGCAGTGGTCTTGGTAGTTCTGTAGTTAGCGGTGTTGGTTGGCTAGTGATATCGGGTTTTTGTTGCTCGATGCCGGGAACGGAGATTTTTTGGGCTGGAAAACTTTCAGATCGGCACTTGGGTACGGTGTATCGTTGTGCGTAGCCCAACGACATGCTAAATGTGCCAAAAGAAAAAAGGAATAATATCGGATTCTCTCAACTCATCATCTTGAAATAGTTGATCGAGACTGCCTAAGCAAAGGGACATTATTGTAGCAGCAGATATAGAACGAATAATTGGCATAGATCGAGCACGTACACAAATGACGAAATGGTAATTGCATTCACTGGGATTGAGATTTTTTTCTTAAATATTCATCTCGACTGTAATATTAGCATTAGGATAACGTGTTAACAATATTATTTATTATTGTTTCAAGAAAGACCTTTCGTTACGCTCCTCATTTCAACTGTTCAAACGACAATCAATAAAAGTACACGGTATTTAAACGTTTCCGTTTTTGCACTGTTTTTCCACAAAATACTGCTGTTATCACCGTGAATGATTACTAAATTATGAATTATTTTAAACTGCCGTTCATTTTCGCTACACAATAAAAAATCGTTTCAACTTTCGAACGAATAAAACACCTACGATGCTGTGAACAAAACAAATTGAAATTTGAAATTTGTCGCTATCCAAATGTTTGGACTTGTAAATTTGAAAAAACAAGAAAAAATGAACTTTTTCTATCTCTATGTGCCTTGTGTATGAAAAAAAAATTTCACTTTAAAGGATAATTATCATAAAAAGAAAACCCACATCTATCAACAAGGGAGAACACAACACCGATATAATAACGCTGTGTGGAAACGTATTTAGACAAAGTTGGAGAAAAATTATAGCATTAGAAACTTAAGAGATAACTTGAAAATCGATAACACCATTCCACTTGTGACACTATAAGGTTTTAGTACGTTGATGAATGTGTTATCTAGTTTAGTGATACGAATGAAGAGGGACGACATCTCATTCTTTGAACCGTTCTCACCGATAGTTCCCCATCCATCTCTCTGAATCTCAAGCATCTTATGATTGTACTGAAAATGTTTCCCCTTCACGACACAGAATCAGCAGCTATTTTTAAAATACAAAACTGTTTACAAATAACTTAACAATATATGGAAACAAAAATAAAACAAACAACATTGGGTTTCATCGCCAAGTAGGAAAACTTTTGAGACAACACTTTACTTTACGACCCAATGTGGCTAACATAACAAGGACGGGGTAAGCTGTGTACATTTCAAAACTGCAAATAACAGTATCTAATTGTGACAGAATTAAGCAAAAAAAAAACTAACTTTACTAAACGCAATGTTGGTAATATTAGCGCAGTGATACAAGTTACATTGACTCGCCACGTTTGGCGATAGAAAGGAAGTTACCTACTGTACAAAGTTATATTGGAATCTTACTCGAACAGAACATTGAACAAGTTTTGCACCCGCTGGCGCAGGCATCCCTGCCTGGGAACCCGGTAATATACTATTGGAAACAAAGTAAACAAACAGTAAACAGAGAAACCCATCTACTATACAGAATAAAGAATAACAATAAAGGAAACAACATGGATCTTCTTTAAGTCTTAGTGAAATTGATTAGGTGTTGACTAGTATTATGGAATTAGAAGGAATGCATTGATTATGTAATACCAAAATGAGGAAAAGTCGTGAAAATATCGTTGTGATGCAAAATTGTATAAATAAATACATCAAGCAAGTAAACAGACAAAACGTGTGGTTTGCATTATTTACGATGAGAAAAAGTTCATAAAATTCAACTTGCAGCGCATTTTGTCAGCTCCTTTTCCATTTAGTCCATACAAGTACCAGCGAACCACATGCCCTGGAGGGTGTTGTGGGTTCGAATCCGGTTATAATCTCAGATTACAGCTTGGTTCGACTCATGCACCTTCCAGCATTGGACAAAAGGTAGGAGTCAAAATGACTACTTGTCAAGCATAGCTACCAATACCCCCCCCCCCCCCCCTTCCTTTCCGCTCTTCCCCCTCCTTCATCAAAAAAAAAATTTTCATTTCTTTCCCCTACCGTCCCTTCATCAATTGTAGAACCATCGTTTCAAAAAAAAAAAAAAATATTAATATATGTATGATCTCATTCCAAGGTCAAGACTAAAATCTTGAGATTAGTCTATTTAGTCCATGCCTGATGAAAGGGCAAGTATCAACCAAAGAAAACTTTGGTTGTATGTAAACTGAGGAAGGGAGCCGCCGGTGGCTCTCTTGCTATGCTAGGGTCAGCGTGTAACAGCGTCTGACCCAAAGTGGGAGGTTGATTTAGGATATGGTGTGTTTAAAAGTGCAGCTCCGTCGCAGGACCAGGTATTGTGGCCCTCATAAGGCAGCATGCCGAAAACAATTTAATATGAACAAGAAAACGGAATGATATACTCGGTACAGACCTAGGCGAACGAAAAATGACAAAGATTATAGGAAATTCAATACTTGAAACGTTAGGGCTCTATTGATAAATCTTTCACATGATTGTGAGATAAGGGCTGCACGAACCAAGCCAAAGATGCTGATAGGGCTATATTAGAACCGGTACGCGTAGCAATCATTACTTGAGATGAACACTGATGAGCGGATTCACGAGTAAATTGGAAAGCATCAAATCTAAACGAACAGTTAAGGTTCTATGCGAGGACCTTCTATAAAGCAACGGTATCAGCTTCTATAGAGCAGTTAACGTTATCAGTAATCATGCCAACTTCCACTATGCGTAACCACAGGTCAGGCATTGGAAAAAATCAAGTTTATTTTGCGAGTCGAGTGACTTCATACGACAATTGGTCGGTGGTAAGTCAGACCGAACCAAGTGACAAAACTCTGATTTCGACAAAAAAGCGTACATTTTTTTACGAAACATTTATGTAGTCTGATTGAAGTCAAATGTAGCTTAGGAACTCTTAATCGTTTGCTATCATTAACTTTTTTTTTAAATCCAATCTGATTAAACACCGACCAATTGTAACCTTGATATAACTTCGCGTTTATGTCGGCAGCTTTAATAGTGATGGGCGTGATGCGGAAACGGGTGATTGGGTGGTGGCCAATCAATCCTCGAATGTGCAGGTTGAGAATCAAGGGCCGATTCTTCAACATAAGCATTATCAACGTGCACAGCCCTCACCTCAGAAGTACCGATGACGACAAGGATGAATTCTACGCGCAGTTGGAGAGTGAATACGACCGCTGCCCAAAACATGATATCAAGATCGTCATCGGGGATTTCAATGCTCAGGTCGGCCAGGAGGAGGAATACAAACCGGTGATTGGAAGATTTAGTGCACACCAGCGAACCAATGAAATGGACCTAAGACTTATCGACTTTGCCGCCTCCATGAACATGGCCGTACGTAGTACCTTTTTCCAGCACAAAATCCACCATAAGTACACCTGGAGGTCACCAAATCAGACAGAATCACAGATCGACCACGTTTTGATCGACAGTCGGCACTTCTCAGACATTATCGACGTCAGATCCTACCGAAGCGCTAACGTTGACTCGGACCACTACCTAGTGATGGTTAAGATGCGCCCAAGACTCTCCGTTGTGAACAACATTCGGTACCGACGCCAGCCTCGGTTAGATCTCGCGCGACTGAAGCAGCTAGACGTCGCCTTAAACTACGCGCATTCACTCGAAGCTACGCTGCCGGAAGAGGTGGACGAAGCCCCTCTCGAGGACTGGTGGAACACTATCAAAACAGCCACCAGCAGTGTAGCGGAGAGCTCCATCGGGCATGCGGTCCGGAATCAGCGGAACGATTGGTTTGACGATGAATGTAGGAGGGAGATGGATGAGGAGAACGCTGCGCGGGCGTCCAAGATACGCAATGTCATACGTCAGAACGTGGAAAGACAAAAACAGAAGATGATGCAGCGAAACCAAATCTTTCGGGAGAAAAAGCGCTACTTGGAAGAGCAGGAATATGTAGAGTTGGAGCGGCCCTGTGTCGCGAGCCGAAATGTGTCGTGATAAGACTGGCAATATTCTGACGGACGATCGTGAGGTGACCGACAGGTGGAAGCAGCACTTCGTCGAATACCTGAATGGCGCCTAGGCGGCGAACCATGGCGGCGGGGAAAGAGATTTCAACGGTGCAACAAACGGCGATGAGGTGCCAGCCCCAACGATAGACGAAGTTAAGGAGGCCATCATGCAGCTAAAGCTGGGAAAGATGGCATCGGAGCGGAGCTTATTAAAATGGGACCAGAAAAGCTGGTCGTTTGTATACACCGACTAATTACTAGAATTTGGGATACGGAACAGCTACCGGAGGAGTGGAAAGATGGGGTTATCTGCTCGATCTGTAAAAAGAGCGACAAGTTGGACTGTGAGAACTATCGAGCGATCACCATTCTCAATGCCGCCTATAAAGTGCTGTCCCAAATCATTTTCCGCCGACTATCACCAATTGCGAACAGATTTTGGGAACTTATCAAGCCGGCTTCGTCGAAGGTCAGTCTACAATGGATCACATATTTACACTGCGGCAAATCCTCCAAAAGGGCCGTGAATACAGAGTTCCCGCGCATCATTTGTTCCTTGAGTTCAAAGCCACATATGATACTATCGACTGGAAAGAGCTATGGAAAATCATGGACGAGAACAGCTTCCCCAGGAAGCTCATCAAACTGATTAAATCTACGATGGATGGTACGCAGTGCTGTGTTCAGATTTCGGGTGGATTGTCAAGTTCATTCGAATCACACAGAGGGCTTCGTCAAGGTGATGGTCTTTCATGCCTGCTGTTCAACATAGCGCTACAAGGTGTTATGAACCGAGCGGATATCAACACGCGGGGCACGATAATCAACAAATCTAGTCAATTCGTCTGTCATGGATATTATCGGCAGAACATCTGTGGCGGTGGCTGAACAGTATACCAGACTAAAGCGATTGGGTTAAAGGTAAATGCGTCTAAAACAATATACATGCTGACCAGCGGAACCGAGGCCGAACGACGCCGCTTGGACAGTAGTAATTGATCGACGGCGATGAGTCTGAGGTAGTCGATGAATTTGTCTACCTTGGCTCACTGGTAACGGCGGACAATGATACCAGCCGTGAAATTCGGAGGCGTATTATCAGCGGAAGTAGTGCTTACTATGAGCTTCACAAGCAATTGCGGTCGAGCAGACTAAGTGCACCCTGTACAAGACGCTTATTAGACCGATTGTTCTCTACGGGCATGAAACATGGACAATGCTCGAGGAGGACCTGCGAGTGCTCGGAGTTTTTGAACGACGAGTGCTAAGAACGATCTTCGGCGGCATACAGGAGAACGAAGTATGGATGAACCATGAGGATGAACCATGAACTCGCACAGCTCTGGGGAACCCAGTATCCAGAAGATGGCTAAAGCTGGACGGATGCGATGGGCAGGGCATGTTGCAAGAATGCCGGACTACTACCCTGCAAAGATGGTGTTTGCCTCAAATCCAGTGGGAACAAGACGCAGGGAGCGCAGCGAGCAAGATGGTTAGACCAGGTGGAGCGAGATCTGGCGGAGAGTACTCGGTGTCCGAGAAATTGAAGAGCGGTAACCCTCAACCGAGTTACATGGAGAAACTTTGTTCAACAGGCTTTGTCTTAGGACGGCAAGCCACCTAAGTAAGTAAGTTATGTCGGCATTTTTCGCAGCAAGGCGAATGACGTGACTGCGCGCACTCAACTGTGGTGATTGCTGTCGATAGTTGAAAAGTCAGTTCAATGTGACGGCAAGGTAATGAACTGATCAAACAGAATACAGCGAGAATACATTTAGGTCACTCAAAGTGACAATCGTCACTTTATAGGACTACCGAAATCATGTTAACTTGCTGTCAGTAAAGTTGTCACGCCAGTTGACTCACAGAATAAATGCCAATATTTTAAGGTGCTGTTAAATGATGATGGCAATAGAGTTGCTGAAAGGAACATGATAGTTAATATTTAAGAAACTTGGATGCAGTGGTAAGAGCTTTCAAAGAGCTTTTCAAAGTCAGAAGCAAGCAGTCCATTGGATCATCCTGAGCAGGGGTGGAAAAAAATCGCTTCTAGCGATCAAGATCATAGGAGCGATCAGATTCAGATTCACTGACATCACTACTTGTAAGCGACAAACGCTTTGTCGCGATCCGTTCAGATTATGACAAACCTCATGTCAGATCATGTTAATTGCATAATTGCGTTGAGAAATATAACAGATACAGACGATTGGTTGTGTGCATCGTATGAATCGTAATACAAACAACATGTGTGTCCTTTTTTCTCGCAGCTAGGTAAAATGTAACACTATGATCGACTGCTGAGACTGTTTAGAGAACAAAATCTTGTGATCAACGCCAAAGATTCACTGTTTGTCATGATCTGTACGGATCGTGATCTGTGCGTGTGGCGATAACTCGCAGATTTTATCAAAATCACTGATCTTCCATCCCTGATCCTGAGGGTATAAACTGCTGACGAACTACCTGCGGTTTGGCTGGAGAGACCGCGACTATAGTCAGTATAGAAGCTCCTCCATTTTCTCCTCCTTTAGCAGTTTAGTCTGGATATTCGCAACTCTGCTTAAATCTTGCTTGAGCCATCTTAAAAATGATTTGAGCCATCTAGTATTTCTATTCCTAGTGCCGGTGGTGTTTTTGAAGAGAACGGATTTCACTGCAGAGTCGTTCGGCAAGTTTGTGCGGCAGCGTATGCTCCTTGATCAAAACGACTTGCGAAGGGAAAATCAGGCACGACTTCCAGCTCGAATGCTTCGTTGAACATTGATTCGAAAGGGCTCAAGAGTGCCCCTGAAATATACACGTAGTAGGTACATCACATTGCAGGGTGGTGTTGATCATCCGCGTCAGTTTGTCCAGAAAACCGTTCTCGAACATTATCTGCCACAGCTGTTCGCACTCGACTGTATCGTATGCCACCTTGAAATCCGCGAAGGTATGATGTATGGGTAAGTTGTTCTCCCGAAATTTCTAAAGAATTTATTGGGGTGTGAAAGCTTGATTCGCAGTAGCACGGGTTCCCAAAAGCCCGCCGAGCCCTACGAAATTTTTTGCTATTAGGGATAGACGAAGTAACACGATCTGGGAGAGCTCCTTCTAGTCGCCGTTGATCAGCTTAACACCGTGGTAATTACAACAACCGAGCCGATCACCCTCTTGGTAGTTGGAACAAACCACACCTTCCATGCACTCCTCTGGTAGAATCTGCTCTACCCTAATCCAAGCGAAAATTATAATGAGTCTCCGCACTTCCGGGTTCTAGAGAGCGAGATTAGTTGAAAAATAGTAGAAAAGTATAAAAGGACAAAAGTTAATCAAAAAATCGACACGAATAATAAGCGGTTTGCTCACTCTATAGCGACACTGATGAAAGACTGAAGTACGGAATACAACACATGAACGATATCACAATAAACCAAAATACTGGTCGTAGTGATAATGTTCACATAGAAAAAAGTGCCGTTACTAGTCGTTTCTTACCATTTTTGTAGAGTTCTAAAAGAAGCCGCCCCTTGCCGGCGGCTCTATTAGTCTACAGCTGTTCGACTATTCTTCGGATCTCTTCAAGATCTGAAACCTAGACACTATTGTTATTTGTGGGCTCTCCCAGGTTAACTACCGTTGCGTCTCCTTCTGTTATATCGCCGTTGAGACTGAGATGCTCATCGAAAAACTGCTTCTACCTGTCGACTACCGCGTTTGTTTGTGACCAGGTTGCCATCCTCATTCATCCACATATCAGGCTTCGGCTGTGTATCCTTTACGAAATTAGTTCACCATCTCGTAGAACTTGCGCTTGTCATTAGCCTGGTGTACTTGCTTTAACTCTTCACGATCTTTGTCTACCTTCTGGCACTTTTTCCTCCTCAGGATCATGGTCAACTCTTTCCGTGGTCGTCGATACTTGGGCAAATTCTCCCTCATGGCAATGCTTAGATAGTTTTTCCAAGCTTTTTTTCTCTTCATCGCTTGCTGACATTCCCCATCAAACCAGCCGTATTGTGTACAGGTATTTCTCCACCTAGCACTACGGTTGCGGCAACATTGACGGCCAAGCGTGTCTTCAGCAACTCAGGAGTCATCTATTTACCGAATGTTTTACCTAGGAGTTATGATCCTAGTCGATATCTACAACCAGTACGTAGTGTATGTTGGTGATGTTCGACAAAAACTGGTCATTGATGAGTAAAATACGGTCAATTTGGTACAATGTTCGTGTATCAGTTCATCTCCCGATGGCTTTGTGGATATCTTTACGGGGAAAGAATGTGCTCGACAAAGCTGCAAAGTTGATGTTCCGCTGGCCTTTATTGTTCGTGTCAGTATGCAGACTATGAACCCCGATCACCGGTTTATACATCGCTTTCCTGCCGATTTGGATGTTTATATCCTCGATGACAATCTTGATGTTCCGTGGCGAACAGCTATCGTACGATGTCTCAAGCTTTGTGTAGCACATTTCCTTCTCGTCGTTAGGTCTACCTTCGTGTGGACCATGCACGGTTATAATGGTGCAGTAAAAGAAACGGCCTTTTAACCTCCACTTTTAGATAGTATCGTTGATCGCCTTCCAATCCATCATCCGATCATGCATTTTGCGCAAAATTACAAAGCTCGTTCCCAGCTCGTTGGTCGCTCCACCACGCTCCTTCACACATTCTCGCATTTGCGACAGATTCGGGGCTCTAACCGATCGAGCAGCGCTCTGTCCCCACCCACGAAATTCAGAAATCTGCAATTCGAGGTAACAAGTATCCATTCTACGTCCTTATTCCGTTGCCTCTCTGTATGCCAAATGTTCCGAGTTGAATTTTCTTGATTGCTTGTAGTTAGCTTGGTTTGAGTAGGATGCCTTAGGACTGCGCTATCAAGTCGCGTAATGGGTGATGCCATCTTAGTAGTAGTGCCAAGACAGCACATTTCTTAGTACTCTGGAGCAGACGTTGTCGTGAACCGCTCTTAACCTGAAGTTCAACCACTCATTTGGTTGAGGAATCTTCAAGCAAAATCCTGTTCCACAGGCTGAAGCCACTGCAAGAAACGTTTGTAGGCGAATACCACTGTTGTTTTCGACAGGACACTCGAAGAACGAAGAACCTTGTGTTTACCTTGCAACAAATCTTCGATCAGCTTCAAAAATTCAAACTTCACCTAAAAAATTTAGGTGAGGTGGTAACGAGAATAGTACCCTTCAAAAATAGACTTCAAAGGAACGTATTATTCTGTCAGGCGAAATAAGTAATGGCAGAAGCAAAGCAAAGTCCCTGCTCCTAGGTTTTTCGTCTAACATCAACATCACTGTTGCTAACCTTAGAGCTACAGAACAGGCCTTCAGACTTTTCAATAGGGAACCTGCAAGAGTTGAGTTCATGAATAACTGCCAGAACGAGGTACATGGTGGCTAATAGAGAGTCCGTTGTGTGTTGGTGCTGCGTTGGTGACTGGTGAAGATGCTTTCAAAGTCTACAAATATTTGAAAAATATACAGGCCGCTTTTGAAGAAATTATTCAAATGGTTTTGCACTGATACAGAATAAAAATCGACTAATTAAAATGCCAGTGGAATGGGAAAATACATCGCACATGTCATATAAACCGAAAATACGTCCTACTTCAACAAAAATAGGGCTATCTTTAAAAGAATATCGTAAAAGGAGAAAAAAAGTACGCATTAAGTTTAATTTTTCAAAATAAGCAAGTCTAATGATAAAAATTGATCCTAGTAAAAGAAAGCACCAAAAAGAAAACGTCTAATATGGCAGATACAACTTACGTAACTACCAGGATTCAAGCCATTCACACAACTTGCTGCAAAACATAACCATACATCATCCCAGATCTTCGTCCTTGACCACGCTTCTACAGAAACCTCATCATTTCTATTCATTAACACACACGTGCTTTGACTTTCCATGTCAAACAATGCACATGATGCGAAAACCCAATAACCTCATTGATTGCGTTTTGTTTGCACAATCTACGTTTACGTTCTACGTCTTTTCATTTGCTTTTTTTTTCACCGTAAATGCGTAGCTACTCCTCTCTGATTCATCTGCCGCTGCATGAATGATGCAATCCAAAAGACTCAATACCGTACTACAATGTAAAAAGAATAAAATTATTAAATGAAGTCGGACCAAGGCTTACTTTTATGCGGGGATTACGTACTAACTGCCTATCAATGTAAAACAGACTCATAAAGCTATAGCTAAAAACCACATAAAAACCAGTAGCTTTCAGAGGTCAGAAATCGTGATATGGAATAATCAGTTACGCCAATTACACTTAATAGTGGTCAATATGATCTGTACTGTTTTTAATAATTTTCTAATTGAATATGTTACTGATATTTCCAGCATACGGCCGGCTGGTGGCATCTGCAGCTATTACCATTTAAGCGTTCAACTTATTTATATAGCAGTAGGTGCTTTTGCCTCTATGCAATTATTCTTTCCCTCTACCTAAATACACCTATATAATATCTTAAAATGAATATCGCAGCAGTGTTGGAAAGAGTAACGATACGAGATATTCTTATTTGATCAACTCGATGATCATAAAACTAATCGTCGATCCACACGCCAAACCGACTCCCAGGAAGGCGGCCATCATCGAAGATGCAAGCTCTCTCTCCGATGGATCCACTGCCTTCGGTGCCCCGATCAGTCCTATATTGTTAATGTATCCATTGGAAAGCGCGAACCCAGCCATCAGCGCGATAAAAATGTAATCCGAATGGATTAGGACGGGAAAGTTATGGTGTGGTTTGATGTTGCACAGCAGCATGATTGGTACAAAGCCGATTCGAGCAATAGTCATCATACTAATCAAGAATGGACTATGGGAGGGCTAGTAAAGGAATTGATTGTTAGATGATTTGTTTTGCGAAATGACTATGTAAATGGAACTTACCCACTCGATCATTCCCGCGCATACCCTGCCGATGTAATCGCCTGTGTTGAACAGCAAATAGTTAACGACCGGCATGAAATAGACATTCGACCAGGGGTGGGATTGATTCTGCGATCCGACCAAGATCGTCACTGCCGGGTAGATGGATAGTGTGGTAACGAAAACCAACCATTCAGAAAACCCAAATAACCAAACTTTCCGCAATACTCCGATAAACGTTGGACTGTGCCGGGGCAGTAGTTCCCTGGACATTTCGTCCACATCTAGTGAGCTCCTCATCAAAGTTTGCGAAGAAGTGTAGTATTTAAAAAACAATGTTTTAGACATAATCAGGTACAGAATGAGAGAGAGCAGCAGCACCAGGGTACCGATAATGAAAAACACAAATGCTGTGGCTGTCGGAGCCGCTCCGAATGATAATGCAATGATATCTACGGAGGCAGTAAAGATTCCTCCCAACGCTTGGCCACTTACTACGGCCGTCATGTAGTCCGATGTGAACTGTCCGGCGATTCCGAAAAGTGTACCAGACATGATGGCGGAAAATGCTACAAATTATTGAAGCTTTCATTTATTGAAATTTCAAATAACGAGTTAAACACTTACCGTTGACGACGACAACCGAACTAAGAGTGATAAGAAAGAACGTATCCTGCCACTGGTCGGTGTCAACTTGAGCCAACGTTGTTGTCCATATGAACACTAAAAGCATCATAACTAGAGAACCTGCCATCCGTATTTGCAGTGAAATCCGGTGTCCGAAGCAAGCATTTAGCACCAAGAATAATGTGCTCGGTACCGAAGCCGCAATGCTTAGATCCGATTGGAACTCGAGTTGGCGAGGCGTAAGAGCATTGGTGTCGTTACTGGATATGTTACGGAATTTATCCTGCCAATACTGAAATGGTAAAAATTTTCCAGTTATGTACTTTTATTCATTGGGGTAAATACGAGTTTTATACCTCTTCGGCAGTAACGAAAAAGTTCCACGGTAGCAAAGTCGTCATCCCGAGCAAATAAAATACTGCATAAGTAAAATTATACTTATCAACGGGGGCAATCCGTAGGCTTCCATCTTCCGCCCTGCGACATCTCGTTGCGTTCTTTGTTCCCACTGTCGCTGTCGTGGGAATGTTATTCACCGAGCCAGCATTGATCGAACCCGCATAGCCGCTATCGTCAACGAATGTGACTTCGCTATCGTCATCCTCATCTTGTTGAAGGAGGAGAGGCCTGTGTGTATTGCTGGTTGCATAACTCATTTACAGGATCTTTTTATTGCTACGGATCTATCACTTGTAAGAAACAAAAAAAACTTTCACTTCCTAATACCTAGTAATTTCTAAACAATAGTTCGTGCACTGACAAAATATTGCAAGTTATCGACCGAGCGATCATCGTTTACTGATAACAAAACATTTGCAATTTTCTAGGTCATGCTAACTGGGTGGATGTGAAAATAACAGCAGTTTGAGATAAACAAGGTTCGAAACAAAACAGCAGCTCTAACACAAGGCACGAGTATACTTAAACTAAACACCAACAACAAAGTAACTATAGACGCGAATGACAATAACTTGTTCTCACTCAGTTCAAGTCCAGCTGACTAATGAATGAGTTCAGTTTGATTATTTTTTTTGCAACGTAGTGATTCATTGGTGTGCAAAATGTAAATAAATTACGCACACCAGAATGCACTCTAGTGACAGCTGTCAGCACTGATCACAGTGGTTATTATCGTTACTTACCTCTGCGTTATGAGCATTACTCATGATGAGCAGAGTACTGTGTAGTCATCTTGGGGAGTACTCGTAACGGATACGTCACGTAGCCAGCTATAAAGTTAGTTTAATAAAAATGCTTGCAAATGCTTGAAATCCTACTCACATGCCGATGGTTCGGAAAATATTCAGCGGAGAACTTTTTCATAAAATAGATGTCTGAACTTTCTTGGTCCAATATATTTGCTATTTGCTATACTTGAGATTGATATTCAAGCAGCTAAAAAATAGTTTACTATTTGAACTAATAGATGTCACTAAACCAATTTGCCATAAAATAAAACCGAAGTTTTGATAAATTCTAACGCTGGCATCGTTCGCAAACGACGTCTTCGGTGTTTAAAAACATTTCGGTGTGTAGGTGTGTATTAACCACGAGATTGCCATAGCCGAACTTGAAAAGCTAGGATTCGGCGGCAGAGTTATCAGTTGGTTGCGTTCGTATCTCACTGGCCGTCGGCTAGCAGTGCAAATTGATGATAATTTTTCTGAAGAATTTTCTCCACTATCTGGAATTTCCCAAGGCAGCCACCTAGGACCGTTGATATTCCTTCTATACATCAATGATGTGAATTTTAAACTCGAAGTTCCCCGTTTGTCCTTCGCCGACGATTTGGAAATCTTCTATCGAATCAGCTCTATCGCAGACGCCCATATGCTTCAGCAACAGTTAGACAACTTTGCAGACTGGTATTGCACAAACCGTATGAAAGTTAATCCGAGTAAATGTGCCGCAATTACATTCTCAAGAAAAAAAGAACCTATCTCTTTCGACTACAAGCTTTTAGATACTAGCATTGGAAGGACTAACTGCATCAAAGATCTAGGCGTGCTATTAGATAGCAAACTATCGTTCCAGCAGCATATTTCATATGTAAAAATATGGAAATCATCTCGTTGCTTGGGATTCATAACTGCCTGAAATCTCTCTACTGTTCACTTGTTCGTTCAGTTCTTGAATATTGGTCGGTAATTTGGAACCCTCATTATCTCAATGGAGTACACAGGATCGAAGCTGTCCAACGAAGACTTGTTTGATATGCTCTTCGGCGGTTACCCTAGAATAATCCACACCAGCTACCAAGTTACGAAAGCCGTGCACAACTTATGGGACTTGACTCGCTGCAAGTGAGGCGAGAGCTTTCACGTGCTATGCTGATTGCCGATCTGCTAACCAATTACATCGATTGTCCTTCGCTTCTCGGCGAATTAGCGTTGCCATTTTTAAATCTGTGTTTCTGGTTTAAAAATCTGTAAAACTATCGAAAAAAATTGTTACTAAATCTGTGTTACATAGTTATGCTCCCATGAAGAAAAACTAGCATTTCAATGTTTTTGAAAAATATGGTTCATTCAATATCATCCATACGCTTCGTAAATTTTGATTTTCATGTGCAGTAATTTCGGTTTTGTAACTTTACCTCCTGATTTTTTGTGCCATTTCGCTTCCAGTGAAAAAATTGATAAACTCTTCTTCAACATGTAGCATATCTGTGAAAATCTGTGATTTTAAAAAATATCTGTCATCTGTGATAACAGATTCTGTGCTTTAAAATGACGAAAAAATCTGTGATTTTACAGAAAAATCTGTGAAAATGGCAACTCTGATTACCAACGTCCGCTCTCGAGCTCTTCGCGATAGTGCCTTCTTCAGATTGCTTGTTCGACGTACTAATTACGGAACCAACGGTGCTGTCATCGGTCTGAAGCGAACCTTTAATAGAGTTTCTTCTGGATTCTGGATTCTTCATATTGAGCTGCAGCTGAAAGATAGCGTGAGCATGTCCTTAGCTAAAAAATTGTGATTGGACATCCGAAATTACGAAAACCCTCCCTCCCGCCGTAGTTCAAAGGTGTCCGTCTCGAGTCTCGAAACTTAAATCACAACTGTGATGCAAAAGAAAGTACAAAGAAAAAAAAACCTTATGCTTAAACGTCTTTCTAAGACTTTACCCTTCTTTATCGACAGACTTCACAGCCGGCTATTAGAGTATAGGACAGCTACGCGGCTAGTACAACAGTCCTACTGACTCTATCTAGAAAGGTCAAAAAATCTATGTTCAAAATGATGGAATAACTTTAATTCCTAAAATCTTTTATGGCAGCATTTGTTTGTTGCATTTTGACTACGACTTTCAGGAAGGTTGCTGGTACAATTGGAAAGCTCCGAAGTAGCAAAGATATATATTTTTGGATAGAACTAAGTGTAAACTCAACAATCTGAACAATTTTGTGCAAAATTAAAGCAAAATTGAAATTGTGTGGTACATACATATTGTACCTGGATGTTAAATCTAAACATACTGTCGATAATTGTAAGCGGTAGGAACCATACAATTGTCCTAGCGCTATCGAAACATCAGTATTCAGTCTAGATTTGAACCCCTTTGAACATCTTTTTAGATAATTTCATTTCTATAATGAGAAATCATTCGATTTCTTATCAAAATGACCTAAACCGAGCTCTTGTAAAAAGTGGTCAGCAATTCACAAAGGGATATTTGAAATTTTTTTAATTTTATCCCAAACAGATTACAGGTCATCAAGAATGTAAATGGTCCTACAAGGTACTAGTTGAGCGAGAAAGGACATTTGTTTCAACTAATAGTTAACTGTCCGAATACGTTTTTGGCTGTATTTTTGGGCAATTCAAATTATATGTACTCTATCTTCAAAACGAAAAGCTTTTCTCCGAATTTTTGTTGTGCATCTAAATATGCTTTAGTTAAAAATTGCTTTAATAAATATGTGTTACCATTCTTTGCAAAAATACTGCGCAAAATTACTAAAAGAAAAATTTATGCGCTGCTGTCCGAATACTTCTTTGGTTGACTGTACATCGTAAATATTTAAGTATTTTGGCATAATTCATTTTCTGAGCAACCCAGAATAAGTGTCATTTGGGAAATGTTTTTCATAAAATTTTTACAGTGATGCGAAAATTCCAAAGTAAGTCAAAAAACCCTGCTTGGGTAAATCCAAACGTGTGCTGAATTGAATTAAATTTTATTACGCAGATTTTAATTATTTTGAACACTATCACTACCTAAGAAATACGTACCCGCTCTCAACAAGGGTGTTACGTAATTTGTAAACGGTTCCCGAGCACGAAATTTTGCTATAATATTCGATGAGGTAGTTCATTTGCCCCCTTGTACCTTGTGTAACCGTTATTGCATGCAAGCTTGTATATAATTTAATTCGTATTTAAATCTTTTAGTTGGCAAGCTACAGTGTGGTGTCGCTAGTGTATCGAGCGATTTGTAAGATTTGTAACGATGATAAAGGGATATGACATGAACGTTTAAAATGTTTGGAGAATATCGAGTACTTTTTCAAAAAGACATAGATAACAACGAGAGTAGAGTGACTATATACAGAGTGGCGACAAGTCATCCCAAATGTATGCAATGCGGCTTTTCCAAGGTTTTTCTTTCTCTTTCCTGCATACGCGTTGGATAGGTCGTCTGCTCGATTGGAATGACACTGACAGATAATTATCATTCCAATTTTGACATTGTCGCCACTCTGTATATAGTCACTCTAAACGAGAGATTCTCTTTCTGACTCATCTGTTCTGCTTATCACGATGATACAAATGCACTATAACACATTAGCCTTGCATGGTCGGTGTGTAAAGTGATAAGAAAATTTTCTTCGAAATATATTTATGCCACCGTAGTAATCGGAACAGTGGGACGCCAAAAAGAATTTCTGAATGTAACTTAGGTCTTTCTAGAAAGGTTATCGACAAATCACTACTTTTAATTCCTGATTTTCATTCTACAGGCTTTTCCACTAATTTTGATACTAATTTTGCAATGATCGGACCACGGAAAGAGAATGAAAAATGATCATACACCTAAAGTATTTCAGTGCTGGAATAACTCGTGTTTGGTGTAATGAAATACAGCTCCTGTAAAAACACTGTTTCAACCCTTATATAGGGTAAAGAACCGGTTTTAAGCAGTCTAAGTGGGTCACTGATTGTTTTACCTTGTTACTAGTGGGGAATATCAGCACACCAATCTTCTTGCTACCTTTAGTTCTTCAAGCTGTTACCACTGGAAGACACTTTGAGCTAAACTTTTGATTTTTTGCTTTAAAAGTTGGAGCGATGGAACTAATTTTGATCAGAGCGAACATATTTTCACTCCCATCAAAGCGTCATTCACAAAGCTGCAGCTTGATATGAAGATGTTAATAAGGCGGTAAGGACTGTTAAATAAATGTGCAAAGGGGAGTGTCGTCGTGGTTAGGCCACGTTTTGGAATTCATCCATAACTGTTTCAAAAGGAACTTTGGAAATATAAATACATCGTTGCAAAGGTCTAAAAATAAGGTATATTTCCGAAAAGTTTTGAACTGATTGCTTGAAAAATAAAAAAGCTATAGGCATTTACGTGAAGGCAAACAATGTTGTCATAGTCGGGCCATGTTGTACAGGTTAGGCCACCGCAGAAAATCTAAGACATACGTATTGAAATTCTGTATAGAGACATGAAAAGAATGAATTCCGTGAACAACGGCTCATATATGTACAAATACCCTATTTTTAATTGCATTTTTGCGAAATTTTGGCGATCTTGTAAAATCAATATTGCTACGATCGCCTTTTCCGAAGTGTACAACTACAATGAAAAAAAAAAAAAAAAAAAAAATCTAGGTTTTTATCGTATTAATCGTATCGTTTTCTAGTATTTCACCTTAGCCTTCCCAAACACCTTACCGGAGGGGATTTTTCTATAGTCTTCGTGTGCAGCACAACGCACTTCATACATTTTCAAAAATTTTCTCGATAATTGCATTTCATGATTCATTTCTTGAAGAAAAGTTCATTGCGCCTGGAAAACTTTTTTTGTGAGATTTAGTCACTGAATTCAGTACCGGTGTTTTGAATACACGATTGAAACTCACAATATTGTGAAAAGTTAGTTATCACAGTAAGAAGTTTTACAATGGTTGTATCATAGATATCATGAGTTACTAAAACTGTAAAATCGTGATGGCCCGACCATAACAGTGGCCCGACAATAACGACAATATCCTACGATAAAACGCTTATTTTTTAAAAAATATTTGGCTGGACGTCCGCCCTAGTGGGGGTGGGGGGTTAAAATGATGTAGACGAAAATGGTCGATGGGGAGTGAGGGTTCTTAAACGCCGAAAAATACCGTCCTTTGTGAACGATGCCCAAAGTGCTTTTTAAGCAGTCCTGAGATCTCAATTTTTACACGCCCCCATAAAAAATCCCTCCAACATTTCTCCCTATTTAGTACGTTCGCGTACCTATCCGCCACCTATTTTACTTCCTACTAATCGGCATATAGAGCTTTCTGCCAGCTCAAGCACCCACACTAGCGAACACGAAATACGCGTGTATACATGTTGCCTCATGTTGGGAAACAGCTGATGCTGGAGGAACAAACCGAAAAATAGCGATTATTAGTTGTGTTGCTTCGTTTGCTACACTGCAGAGCACATATTTTGGTCAAATTTATCATCCTGTTTCCATTGCACACATTTTAAAAATTTGCTGGCAGTTAAGCCAGCGGAAGACGAAAATCATTCTGTACCTTGGTAACAAAGGAATGCATCTCTTTTGTTTACAGTTGTTGTTCGCCTCATTTTCAAGCACCAACACACACAAAACTGGAAAGCTCTATTCTTATAATAACTCTTATGGGAATTTTACAGGGGAATATACCTATGTGAGGCTGTGCTGAGCCCATCGACTAGAACCGACTAAGTTGGCTGTTTAGTAGGGCGATGAATTAGAGCTGGCATGCAGAACCAGACGAAATAGATTGATTAATCGGGAAATGAAAATTATCACAGAGATGGATTAGGGCATAAAATTGAGCAGCCTATAGAACCAGGCCAAATCGGTGGACAAATTGAATGATGAATGACTCAAATTTATTAAATTAATCGATGCATGAAATTAGTAACCCTACGATACCACACTAAACACGATGTATTCATAATAATAATAGCATAATGTTAAGCGCTGTATAAACCACCCAAATCACTGCATACATTGCATGATGTTTCAAAAAAGCTATATATTTCCACTGTTGCTGTTCTCTTATTAACGATAGTTCCTTACCCAGAGAGCGTGAAACAAAACGGTTCAATATTCGGTTTTATACAAGATGTATCGGGAGTCCCCTTTCAGTAACTTTTTTGATTTTCGGGTACAGTAGGTTGTTAGCCTAAGGTCCCTCCCAAGTAACAATCCAATAGCAAATTGGTCTTATGCATTTCTTATAGTAGTTTTATCAGAGCATTGCATAATCTATCAGGTTTTATAATGTTTTTTTCTCAAGTGAATGTTATCTTATTTGATTAACATTTCTGAAGTATGATTGAAGCAGACTTGAAGAAACATGCATAAAACTGAAATATCAATAAGTGTAATTCACCTTATAAGTGGTTTTAAAAGATACTTGATTTCTGCTCAAAAACGACGCTCCTTAAAACCTAGCAATAGTTTTGACAAAAATTTATGATATTCTTCTACAAGATTGGTTTGTCTTAACAATGCTACCATAAAACCGTCTTAAACCCGTATATTCTTGTAAAAGAAATCATACTCTGAAGAAAGAACATTCGAGCGTAAACCACTGATCTGTCAAAATGGGCATCTGGACCGGGAGAAAATTGAACAAATATGGATCTTTTAATCGAAATTTTAGCAAGATTTCATATGAAAAATCAGCGAAATCAAAAAACAATGAAGATTTCCAAATGAGCTGAGGAAGATGCCGGTGATGATGCATCAATGGTAGATTTGTATGTTATTAGAAAATTTGGTTTGATTGTATTTTGGCGGAGGCGGTGCCGGTGCCGGTTTGTAGAGTTGTTTGTATTTTTTAAACTGAATAGGGTTGCCAAGTCTAAAAATTACAAAACCGGCCGGTCGGTCCGGTCATCAAAAAATGCGGGGGGGGGGGGGGGGTTGTCGCAGCATATTATTAGAGGATTTGCTTGGAATGTGTAATGTGCGTTATTGACACATTGTTTGGGTTGTCGCCGGAATCGAAACCACAACGAACATTAAATGGATTATTGAAGATAGAATAGCTAGTTTCAGAGTGACAACTAGTTGCTTCTGGTGCTGGTGGACAATGTAATTACCGTCAGAAGCAAAGTATTGCTTCATACACTCAAGTCTTTTTTTACACGATTTGTTTTTTTCGATTACTCGAAAACGGTGCAGCTAAGGAACTATTTACAATCTACGTGAGGAATGTCGAGTTACTCCCAAATGTATTGAGAAATAAATGAATGGTCTCTAAGTTACCCCGTTCTTAATACTCAAAAAACTAAACCGTGTAAAAAAAGTACTTGAGTGTATGTCAGAAAACCGGCCTTTTTGCAGGATTGACCGGCCACCGGCTTTGCAGGTGAAAAACCGGTCAGGCCGGCCAAAAACCGGCCACTTGGCAACCCTAAAACTGAATGTAGAGGTCATTAGCCGGTGTTGGGAAAATGTTCGAAGGGGTTGAAGCATATTTTTTTAAAGACGGTTGTAACGACAAAGCATATAAAAAATTTTGCAGATTAAACTTTACGCATGGAACTGCCGTGCAGCCCTGTTTTAATTTTTAAAATCAATTTATATGGGTAATCATAATGACTGCTGTACTTAAAAAATATTAAACTCAATATAAGTAGGTGAACCACCAGCACAAAAAACATCTTACATTGACACTTTGTTGACGTTTTCTTTGTTTATACAAGAATGATTATCTTGCAAAAAACTTGGTCCCCTTAAGTAATTCAAACAATTCTTGTTCAAGCACAACTTGTCTTCTTCAAGAATACAATAAGTATAGATGAACTTATCGACCTCTTGGAAAATGTTTCTTTGTCTTGTGCAGGAAATGTTAGTCTAATAAGCGCTTTCAGGTAGATTCAGATAAAACCATTGAAAAAATGGCGAACAGGACTGTTTTGATTACTTTTGAAATTCTAGCCAATTGCATATGGGCGTTTATAAATATGTTGTTATGCAATACCATAAGTGATCTTATCTTTTTAAATAAATGTTCGGACACTTAAAAGACTTTTTGCCGCAATTTGTTAAAAACTTGGTAGCTGTCAACTTCTTCATGAAATTATTGATTTTTTTTTATTAATTAAATTTTTTAATAATCTACCGAAAATAACCGGCGCGTTAAAATTTTATAACTTTCATGTCACAAAACATCGACAAACTGAGCGTGACATGAAAAATTTCTCATTGATTGACAACAAAGCAGTTGCTTTTATTTTCTATTTTCATTTATATCCATTTTGGAAAAGCAATGTCTGTGAATGCTTTTTCTCTTATAGCTTTTAGTCAATTTAAAAAAATTAAGACTGTGAACAGTGTATGATGTCTTGCAAGTGTTTTTTGAGGCTACAACCATAAAATCATCAACACTTGTGGTGGTTTTCTTTTAGTTTTAACCGACTCTTGGAAGTCACTATAAATACATATCGATAAGAATTACAAGTTTTAAAAGGACCTTTAGGAATATTCTTGAGAACCTGCTTTAGTGTGGGCCTCCCCAGATTTATAAGGGTTTTATGCCTGTTTTATCGCAGATTTGTAGAATTGCAAGTTTTATATTCGGTTTTAAGGAGCAAATGCTGGAAACCTCTTCAAGTGCATCTTAAAATTGAATTTGTTACTTGGGCTATCTCGCTGATAGGGCTGTCATCTTTGGTGCAGGCGGGAGCTACTATTTCCAACTATGGTTACGTATCCCATCCGGAACCACGTGAGGTAGGAGATGAGGACTCAAGCTTTGATGAGCGAGCGTCTTAGTGGAATATGAAAAGAATGGTTAGTCGGTAAGTTACGGTGGGTTGAACACATCGTAAGGATGCCAGACGACAGCGCGGTTAAAACAATTCTCTTCAATAACATCACCTGCACCAGGAACACAGGGACCTAACGTGCAGCGTGCCGAGACAACATATGTCTCCTCCATTTTGCCGCTCACTGTGGGTCAGACACTGTCATGAGCCGCTCCTAACCTGAAGTACACACGTTCCCTGAGAAAGCGATATTCGACCTTGTCAGTGGAATCATCGTTGACAGCTGTCCCGGATATCGGACATTTAGTGCTTGGTTTCCAGTGGGGTTGGTTTAGTAGATCTCCACTAAGGTTGTGCGTCCCCCCGCTTGTACCACGAAGAGGTAAGGATAAAGCAGGTACTGCAAAAGATGCTTGGAAACACTGTGGGGTCTATTTTATATCTCTACAGGTGTGCAATACGTCCACGGTACGCGATAATCAGTTGTTTACCAATCATCGCAAAGGAGCGTAGAGTATAAATTGCGCAAGTTCTCATTCAGTTAATTTTAGAGAAATTGTAAATAGTGATTGTTCTAATTTAGCGCATAAAAGTTGCCCTATTCAAACGAGCGCAAATATAAAACATAGCCGAAATGTAAAATAGTTTCGCAACTTTTTAAAATGTCCATTAGCTAATTATGTTGATAAATGAGGATTTGAAGTTATATCCAATTATTTATTCCAGCTAGATGACCAATGGCTTATGTCCTGTATCACTGAATTACTGATTCGCTCTGCCTGCCTGTAGGTACATCCAGCAGAAAATATTCCACGCTGAAGCGCAGTTAATAGCTTTTTACAATTCTGCTGGAAAAACCTCCCCGCCAGTGTCAGCTAACGTGCAATAAACATTCAATTAAAATAGTAAATTGCGGATTTTTGGTCGGATTCAGTCGCTCAACAGAATGGACTGAGCTTTTCCCTCGCTGAGCAGTACAGTGGAATCATGCGACAAACTAGCTGTTCGCTCACATTTTAAATAGGAATGGCTCGAAAAATCGTAGCTCCAATGGGGGTGGTGGTGGTGGTGGTGGTGGTGGTGGTGGTCGCACGTGCGGAATAGCAGAAAGACTGCGTTGTGGTAGGAGCAATTTGAATTCCACCGCAAACGAATCCAACCGTAGAGTATTCCAACATGACGCTAGTCGGTAGTGTATAGTTGGAAAATGGCAAGAAAAAAAGCCATGAAGCGCATTTTAAATTTAAATTGAAATTTAGAGTTTTATTTAGTTTTCCACTTGAAAAGCGGCGTCAACTGATCGAATTTTGCGGTGGGTGAAATTTTCAAAGTAATTAGGGGGCATTGTAATAGAAGTGAAATTCTTGATTTTTCTCTCATGCTTTGAGTAAACAGAAATCTATTGTATACTTTTGGAAGGTTTTCCTCCTTTCGAATGAGAAAAGGTAGCTGCGGGTGGAAAATAATAAACTTTAGTGACCTTTCAAACTGAGAAGAGAAAAGATTATTAATATTAAACATAATCGTCCCTTTCGCAAAGTCCCGAAGCTAGACAAACAGCCTTCTTTGTCCTGTTCAAACAGTCATTCGCTGAGAGCCGCCTCCGATTGCAGCAAGCGGCGCGCCTATCCAAACAAATCGCTTCTTTGGCACGCGGATATCCTATCAAAAGTTCGTTACGCGTTCGTATTTTTTTTTTCTTTACCGGCTAACCACTGGCTACGTATGAGATTGAAATATTTTCCTTCCGGGGACGGAATACAATTTGCGATCCAATTTCGCGACTTGACAGTCTAATTTGGAAATAAATCAGCTCTGCGATTTTTTCTGCTCTGGTTTTGTGAATAAATACTAAGAGAAAATAACGGTATGCTTTCCCCAAAGACCTCTTTCGCCACGCTTGGAACAATTTAGGATTGTTTGTGAAAATGGCGCTTTCAGTAATGCCACCATTTTTACGCGATTTGGCAATTTTTACAATACTTTTTATGTACAGGCGAATGCTTGCAAGTGTAAAACCTATTAAATAAAATAACAATGAAAATAAATATTTTTATTGGGCTACGTAAGCTCCACGGTTTGTGCTGATCATGATAGAACCATGTTGTTTTCTTGGAATGATTTAATTTGATGAAAGTATCATTTGCATTCAATCCAAATCAGAATGTACAATAAAGGATTATTTATTAACGCTAATGTTTCTATAAAGCGTGTTTCACAAGAAACAAGGTAATTTATGTATTTATTAGTCGTCAAACAAAGTTGAATCAAAGTTATTTAATACCGATTGAACAGTTCCGCCGAATTTATTAATATTTTGTTTATTCCAAAGCAATTCACCGCCCCAACCTCGTCAGGGTCTCATATTGTCCAGAATCCATTCAATGTACTTCGTTACGGCAATAAACGTCTCCGGTTTGCTACAGTACGAAATCCCCGTCTGGATACCGTATAGGACGTACCGATTGGACTTCTTTTCTATTGCCTGGATCGCAGTTCCGGGTTGATAGTCATCGCAGAATGGAGATCTACCATCAACTCCAACGTTGCGTACACAAATTTTCGAATCCGTAATATTCCTTTCCTGCTCACTGGCGTACTCATAGTCGGCCATCTCTTTTCGGCAAGCCTGCTGATGAATGATGTCTACCATTTGCCGTTGCAGATACTGCGAATCGTTGCCAGATTCCTTCCAACCGGTTAGCACATATTTTGGATAAATTCGCTCACGTTGTTCGTAAGTAGTCGGTAAACAGATGGCTTGTATGTGCTCCCGACGGCCAATATACGCAGGTGAAGAAAGACGACCCAGAATTAGATCATCTTTCCGATAAAACTCCGTAATGGTTACACTTTGAACTGGATCTAAGCAAATGTATTGATCATTTCGTTGCTGACAGTCTTGTGTTTGACCGGTAATGTAATCTCCCAAAGTAACTGCCACCTCATCACTGAAAATATACTTCATTAAAACATATAAACTAAAATTGTTGCGAACTTACTTCCAATCGACACACTTCGTTGTCAAGATATAATTTTTGTTGATCAAAACTCCATTACAAGGAACATACTTCGGATCTTGAAAAGGATGACGCAGAGCTGCCATCCACAAATACTGCCGAATAATGGGCTTCCTGTCTTCCTGATAACCGAACATATATTCATTTTTTCCACAATCACCTTGATTGATAAGACGAATGTTCGGATGTCCAAGAATCGGATCGGGATTCTCGTTGATCGGTGCATTTTCGTAAATCCAATCCAAGTACTGACCGGCATCGGTGAACCCCACAAATTGTTGGAGATTACAAATCCGTGACGTGCCCTGAGTACTGCTGAAGGAGACAACTCCACGTAAATACCATTGATCCTTGTGTTTGAAGTACATTCCGCCACCGCTGTCCCCGTTACAAACTCCGGTTCCATTCTTGAATCCAGCACAAAACGCTTTAGCATAGAGGATCTGTCCAAAAAAGGTGCGATCACTTTCCAAACACTCCTGTGTGGATACCACTGGCATCTTAGCTGTGTTCAGCAATGATGAAGTCTTATTTTCATCCGTCAATCCCCAACCAACTACCGTTCCGGTGAGACCATAAATAATGGGCAACACAATTCCATCATCTCGTTTCCATAAACATATTGGCTGAATAAACTGCGTGAAAATGGCAGGCACTGACAGCTTCAAGATCGCAATATCATTTTCCCACGTTAGCGGTTTGTAGCCTCGGTGTGTGACGATCTTTTCCACGCTGTGTTCCCGTCCCTGTTCCTCGCGTTCCTCCGATATGTTAAAGCGACCAACTTTCACCAGTATATCTTTGGGTGCTTTTAGCTTCCTGCTCGATCGCAGTGTTACGCAATGAGCTGCGGTTACGACTAAGTATTTGTGTACTAAGCTCCCGCCACACTGATAGTCGAACTCATCACTGGTGCCGACCCGATGAAACAGCGCGACGTGCCACGGCCACTCACCAGCACGAGCCGTGAATCCTCCTTTCACCAAACCTGCTAACGGAACCAACTGTCGACCGCAAGTTTTATCATCAAAATCGGATTCCTGAGCTAGCGTGTGGGTCACAAGGAATACTAATAAGATAGGCACAATTTGGTTGCATCCGGCCATTGCAACGGCGTTGCACTTACTGAGACTGATACAAAGCTGAGCTGTTGGAAGATGAGTGAATGAGAACTGAGAAACCGGTTTAGCTGACATTGATGATTAAAGATTACCGATCATTGGCAGTATCATAATAACTTTACGAATGGGAACATGCAACGAATCGGCTTGATTGCCGTTTAGTAAACAAAGATTGTTTGCTCTCTGAAAACGGTTCTCCCGTGTTACTGTACGACTTCATCGGTGATCGGCTGTGGAAATTCTCAGTTTGTTGGAAAACCTGCTGTTTGAACGGCGCTGTGACAGAATTCGTGCGAATTAATTGATCGTCAAATGTTCATTGAACATGACTAATTGAAGGAGTGATAGATGGAAGTTATTTTTATCTTCTTTTATTTCACTTTTACTTGCTTTTATAGAGAAAATTACTCAGTAATAGGTACCAGATTCACTGGCTGGGAATGTTGGAACATTGTGGAGGATGTATGTTTCTATTAATATTTTAGTAGTAAAAACATCTTTACGGATGATAAAGCACTAATGAAGAACCATCACCTTTCTTTACAACCACCGTTTTATTGAAGACAAATGGATGTAGCAGTGTATTTAACTTATTACTAGGAGCAGCTTTCTCATGTTTTCGGACAGCATACAACTCTGCAAAAATGATGGCTCCATGCAAAATTTTACTCAAAGTTCCATTTCTGCATAATATTTTTTTTTTGTTTTTTGGTTGAATTTTAATTTAATATTATACCAATTATTTAAGGCTATCTTGTCAACTTAACGTTAAAAAAAATATTTAGATATTAGGTTGACTTTTGACAATGTAACTTAGTTTACAATTCCATCATAGCACGAGTAATTAATGAATTCTGTAATCATCAGAGATGTAGGTTTATTGCAATATGATAATTCTGGCACATCTCTAAGCTGCGCTGGTTTTAAGATGTAGTTATTATCAATCAATCAAAACATCTTCAAATTAATTAATCAAAAATCTCCAAACTATGAGTTATTAGTTATTAGTTTATTATTGTTATTAATAGGAGAAAGGAAACCCCTGGGAATTAAGAGAATGAATTAGGAGGGAAAAAGTTCTGTACAAACAGTCAACTTTAGATCCGTTTATGATTCCAGACAAATTGGATTGCCTTACAAAACCACTACCTATAAAAAAATAAGACATTTCAGTATACTGAACAAATCCTAGGACTAGTCGTTTGCTTGGAATTACATCGGCGTACGCCGGAGAAGCTTTCACCGACTTCTTCCTCAATTGTCATGATGCTCTGTCAGAGTCATTTTTAGTGGTCATTCAATTCAAATTTCAAAGTCAGAAGTTTTAATTCCTAACTTGAAATCTGGTGATGTGGGAGTTTTTTTTTGTTTTGATTATAGTCACTTTAACAGCTTAGGTCATTCGTGACTTCTGCGGGGTGGGATTTGAACCCGGGTCCTCGGCATGAGAGGCGTGAATGCTAACCACTACGCCGGGATTGACCCCGATGTGGGAGTTGTTCTACGCGCAATTGGAGGCAACATACGACAGCTGCTCACCACGGGACATCAAGATCGTCCTCGGAGATATGAACGCCCAGGTCGGCAGGGAAGCAGTGTATAGATTGGTGATCGGGTCCCACAGTCCGCACACCGACATGCACGACACGAACGATGCATCAACTTTGCAGCTTCCCGAGGCCTGGTGATCAGAAGCATTTTCTTTCCCTGTAAAGATATCGGCAATTAGACAAACTGGAAGTCACAGGGAATTACGTGCGCGTACTGGATAAAGCTCTACCCTCCTCTGTGCAGCTAGATGCTTCGACCCTCGAAGACGGATGGAGTAAGATACGCCGCCGAAAAGGACCGACTCCCAGCAAAACTCTACAAAAATCACCACGAACCGCTAGCAACAGTATTTCACTGGATAATTTTAAAGATTTGGGAGGAGCAGAAACCACCGACGGAGGGAATGGAAGGTGTGGTTTGTCCCATCGCATCTACAAAAAGGGCGATTGGCTAGATTGCTGTAATTACCGCGGCATGGCGCTGGTCAAGGCCGACTACAGGGTGTTCTTCCAGATTTTGTTACGTCGTCCATCTCTAATAGCAAGAGAATTCGTAGGGTAGTATCTGGCGGGTTTTATGGGGGTTCGTACTACTAGAGATACAATTTTTATTCTCCGCAAATCCTGCAAAAATGTCGGTAGTACAACGTGCCCACGCATCATTTTTTTGAGGATTTCAGGGCAGCATACGATACAGTCGAGCGCGAACAGCTTTGGCATTATGCACAAGTACGGGTTTCCTGACAAACTGACGCGGCTAATCAAAGCTACCCTGGAGCGAGTGATGTGCGACGTGCGTATTTCGCGGGCACTCACGGGTCCTTTAGAATCGCGCAGAGGGTTGCGGCAAGGGGCTGGACTGTCCATTATGTTATTCAACATCACTATTGGAGGTGTGATCCGGCTAGCGGGCATAGAAATGAGAGGAACGATCGTCAGCAAGAGTAGCCAACTCCTTCGCCTTCGCAAATGATCTCGACAGCATTACTACGGCGGAGGCAGTCTTATTTACTTTAGTTTTTCGACGACAATCCGCTAATCGAATCCATGCCGAATTCAGGAGACGTCTCTCGTCCCTCGGTCTTGGGCTGTCGCTCTGCAGTCGCCCCTAACACCCGCTGCTCTAGCATCCACAACAACAGCGCTCATCCAACGGGTACGGTGTCTACCTTGAAGTCGTCGGCCTTTATCGGGTTCTCTGTCCATGGCAACTGATCTCCAGTTCCGCGGGCACCCAGTGCTCGCCAGATCTCGCTCCACCTGGTCTTGCCACCTCCCTATCTGTGCCCCTCTTCGTCTTGTTCCTACCGAATTTGATGCGAAAACCATTAGCCCACCATAGCACCATAGCAACATGTCCTGCCCAACGTATCCGTCCAGCTTTAACCACTTTCTGAACACTTGGTTCACCGTAGAGACGCGCGAGCTCGTGGTTCATTCTTCGCCTTCATACACCGTTCTCTTGCACTCCGCCAAAGCTGGTGCTTAGCACCCGTCGTCCGAAAACTCCGAGTGCTCGTAGGTCCTCTTCTAGCAGTGTCCACGTATCGTGCCCGTAGAGGACAACTGGTTTAATTAGCGTTTTGTACAGTGTGCACTTTGTATGGGAGCTCAAATTGTTCGACCTCAACTGTTTGTGGAGTCCGTAGTAGGCCCGACTTCCGCTGGTAATACGTCTTTTAATCTCACGGCTGGTATTGTTGTCGTCAGTTGCCAGTGAGCCAAGGTATACGAACTCGTCGACTACCTCGAACTCATCCCCGTCGATTACCACGGTACTGCGCAAGCGGGCCCTGTCGCGATCGGTCCCGCCCGCCAGCATATACTTCGTTTTAGACATATTTATCTTCAATCCAATCTTCTCTGCTTCGCGTTTTAGACTGGTGTACTGATCTTCCACCGCCTCAAATGTTCTGCCGACAGCATCCACGTCGTCAACCGCTATCCACCTTTTTATTTCACGGCTCACATCATTGTCACATGCCACTAACGTACCATGGTAAAGAAATTCGACCGCTTCAAAAGTATCTCTATCTTTCACCCCCGCTGTACCAAAAAAAAAAAAAAAAATTGTTGCAAGGAGAACATAAGGTCCGTCGTGGAGCGTCCCTCTCGAAAACCGCACTGATATTCGCCATCAACCCAGCTAGCATTTTTATATGTATAAAAAAGATAAAAATCAGCAATACGTACAGATATACATACTAATAAATCGTATTTGATGCGCTAAATTGGCCTATCCGTACTATTTTGGAGGCGATTACGAATAATTTTGAGCGTTACGACTATATAAGTATTTATATACGATAATAGCCGATTAAGCGCGAATCGCTCCGTACTACTATACGATTTTGTGCTGAAAATCGTATCTATGTCAGTTATTATCATTATATACGATCGAAAATCAGCTAGGTCCCACTTTATCCAGCTTTAGTTACGATTTCGAGTTTGTTAGGAGATATTTACGATAATTTTCGTACATTGATATACGAGTTGGTGCTAGCTAAGAAAGGTTTCCTGCAACGGCCTCGGTCTGAGAAAAGGATGCGGGAGAGAATTTTGTATGCAGAATTGAGGAGAGTAATGTCTCGGTAATTGCTGCATTTGTGCCCTTTTTTTTTAGATAGGGAGACCTTCTAACCAGTCTGTAAGTAGTTCCTCCTCAGTCCATATCTTTAGTATAACCTAATGGGTTTAACAATACAGCCATCCTTTCTAGCTGGTTTATCGTTTTTGAGCTCTCTCGTTGCTTCTCTAACCTAATCCAGAGTTGGTGGATGCACAGCTTGTCTATCGTCTTTCATCGTCATCCTATTTCTGTTAACCGCTCCATCTTATTTTCAATCGGTGTGCCTCCACTGTTCGTTCAGGTTCTCTCCAAGTTGTTTACTCGATTTGATCTCGATTTGAATACATTGGACAAACGGGCGCGGATCTTGCTTGCTACAAGGTAATGGTCCGAGTCGATGTTTGGTCTCCGGAAGGAACGCACGTCTGCGACATTAGAGAGAAGTGCCGGCCATCAACCAGAACGTGGTCGTAGAATGACCTATGCTATTAATTGTTTAAAAACGCGGACACTATTTGGTAAAATTAAGAATGTGCATTTTATTTTGGTGTAAAAGAAGCTAATTCATAATTGTGTAGAATGTAAAAGCATCAAACATAGCCACATCCAATAAAATCAAGCGATTATCCGCGATCTCATTCCACATGTAAGAAATCACGGTTTTCTCTTAAGCTTTTACCACTAGTCGGTATGCAAATTTCATAATAAATACAATCTATCTAATTGATATACTGTCATACTCGATGATTCATCACAAAAACGTCATCAACTAGGCATGTTTTTCACATAAATTGCAAAAAACTTCAAAATGCAAAACGGGGGTAGAATGCATCACAGCGGGATCGAACAGTTATAAAATATTTTTAATTTGCAGTACATCTTTTGTTTCGGATTATTTATTAAAAATGTAATGTTGAATAGGATTTAGAATTTGCCTTAAACCTAATTGTACATTGTTTAGCTTACAATATTTCATCACATATCAGTTGGAGAAAAGTAGATGATTAAATTTTATTGCCAATTATGTTGAGATATGAACCCATTGTATCCCAGCAAACAAGCGTTTGTAACAAACGCTATAACGAACGCTTCCGCCATTTCGGCAGCCTAGTTTTAGGAGTTTATACAACACGTTATTGAATGTAAATTTTTTGGTTGTGTTTAACGCCTAGCTGGGCAAACTTGGTGCGTTTTGTACACGGGCTTTGGCGTTCTGCCTCACATAATGATTTTGACTCTTGCCAAAAATCGTCAAAAATAACAAAAAATACTGGTTTTTGTTAGGAAATATCACCAGGAGTAAGTGTAAAAAAGATCCCAAAGTCTTCTAGAAGTTGAAAAACGTGGAACAAACATGCCGTTGCTCTGCACAATGATGTTTTGCTTAAGCGGTGCATTCTGCACCACCTTACCCTACTATAAAGCCGGTTCCCAGCTCTTTGGTGGTGCCACAGCTCTGGTTGAAAGTAGCCGCTCGATGTCCGCTTTTCCATACCTTATGTCCAGTCCAGCAAAGTTCCTACAGTACTACGACTTCGAAGTTTCGGGGATATAGTTCATCATAGATTATCCTATCGCAACCCGGGAAGCCGAGCGATTTGTAATTCCATGTCCCGAGTTTCCCATCGTAGTCCTTATTTCGTCGCCTAGGTCGACGCCGATTGCTCCGATCTCTATTTTCTTCTTCGTTGTTGGTAACTTTTTGGTTTTCCAGGGCGGCTTGTTGGGCTGGCCCCAAACCCCTGGCACGAAGACGAGTATAATAATCAGCCGCCCCTAACATGGAGAACAGACGCTGTGTGAGCCGCTTGGTGAACAGACGCTCGTCTTTAACGAAGCATTTTCTCTACCGCCATGCTATGGTTACCGCGCCAGCATTCGCGTCGCACCTCCTCACTTCGCTATTGTCAGATTGACAACATTGCCCAGGCTACGCCGCATTTGGTATCATATGACTCATGGAGGCATGAGGCGGGAGCTTGTGAGGACCAGAGCTGTGTTTAACGTTCCTTCCAGGTTGTCAACTCACCATTTGAAGCCGGTTTGAAGGCGGTTTGCAATCGAAAAGCGAAGAGTGGCGCAGGCACATGAACCCCGAACTGCATTCATATCCTGGAGAGATATCCAGCGTATATTGCTCATTCAATGTTCAGAAAATAGGTCAGCCAGCAGGCATCAACAATGTTTTATATATTCGAAGATCGAAACTAACCTATATAAATTTCATGCATTTAACTGTTTTCATTGTTCGTCGTTAAATCGCTGGAATATCAGCCGCTGAGGAGTCGGTGAAGGAGACATTTCTTTGCTATTTAAATTACCAAATAAAGGCACCTATAATTCTGAAATAGATTGTTATAAAAAATTTATATTTAAATTTAATTTAAATTTTTCTGTTGAAATATCAACACACTCGATTAGTTCTGTAATGATTTCACCTTTTACCGTGAATCAATAGGCTCCCCATACCATATGCTATGTTCCAATCTACGAAAATCTATTTCCCCTGGATCACCGCATCCGTGTTGGCTAGTTAAACCGACGGAAAACCGATTGCACTGATGGAATCTTCCGTTCCATTAGCACTGGATAGGCGGTGACATAGCGGCAACGTAGGTAGGACTACTCATATGGCATACATACTTACGGACTCTGAACGCAACCATACAGACACACACCGTGTATGGATGTGCTGCTGGCTGAGTGCCGGAATCTATCCAATTTACTCCCGGATGCTTTAGCAACTGGATTTCTCGAGAGACCGAGTCTTACGGAGTGCCGAGCAACAAAATGCTGTGGCAGTTTTGAACCATTTCGAAGCTAATATTCACCCGAAGAACCGAAGGGCACATGATGAAGCTTCTGTGGCTCCGAATGGAATCCTATGGAAGGAAACGAGAAATGAAAATTTCCGGTGAAACCCACGGCTGTCGTAATCCTTAAATTTAATGTTTCACCGTTCAGTTCAGGGTAGGTAATTGGTGTTGTCTTGCTGTTCGAAATTAGATTTTCTAGACGTTAGCTGTCTAATTAGTGCGTGTCGTTAAAAAGTCAACTTATGGAGACGCCCAGTAGTTTAATGACTTTTCGACACTCTTATGACACTTATGTCACGATTCGAATGGTAAAGTAGGATTGAAATGGTTATGAACGGCACTAAAAAGTGCCGACCAGCGGATGAAACTGAAACGATCTTACGTGCATAACATCAGTGTGATTAAGCCGGATGAATATTCCTGACACGTTCGGTCAATGACGAACCGAAGTGACCAAACACACGGTGCCATCACCACGCTGCTGCTGATATGCAAAGCTCGCATCCGATGGTGCGGCGAAATCGCGCGTCGATGGTAACGAACGATGCAAAAAATAACAGCATAATGCGGCTTACCGGGGTGAGCTGTCACATCTGATGAGGGATCAAATCCTTACCCAACTGATGACGAGGAAAACCTACCCGTTTGCTCATTATTCATGAATCGTTTTATGCATCATCAATGATACAAACACCATAATTTAGGTAGGTACGTATGCCCTGCTGGCTGCTGATGTATGATGGTGGCAATCTATGCGGTTGACGATGAGGCTCGGGTGGGGAGGATCGGCTTTAAAGTTCAACACATTTGTTAACCGCTGCAGACTGGTGCCAATCAGATAAATTTATGGTTCCTGCATTGTACAATGGATAAAACTTTGCTGATTGTTGTTGATAGTGCACATTAAAATACTGTCAGTTAGTATTGACTTCAAAAGATTGAGTCCTGTTGGTTTCAATACTAATTTTTATTACAAACCTGAAGCTGTTGAGAATATTTCTAATGAAAATAGAATAAATAAAGTATGGCACTCATGCACAGCAAACAAAAACTGTTTATAGACAAACGATATTCAGTCGAAGCTAAAATGTTTGCTTTCTTGGTTAAACTTTGTCGCAATAAGTTACACTAATCCCTGCCGCTTATATGGCAGTAAACTTATTCAACGCTAAGCCAATACTGCGGCTATCCCAGTAGTGCAAGAGCTTGTTCGGGTTACACTTCGGTCTGGTACCGTCTATGTTGATTACCAGAAGTTAACGTTACAGATTTCGGTGTGAATTACATCAATCTTCAGGTTAACATCCCTCTTTCCGCAAAAAAGTTCTTTTTTTAACCGGATAAAACTTGAACTCACACTTTGAGTTAGTTGGTTTACAGGCAAACTTTTACATACTGCATCGTTTTTGTTTGTGCTTGTATCATCATGGAAAGACTACTGAAATAATGAAGTTACTGTCACCACGTTGTTATTTTAGTGTGAAAAGCAGATTATTTATTCTGCGTGTTATGACAACTTAGGGTGGAAGCTTTTTTGTAAATCGAACAGATAGCTACTGCTTTAGTCTTTTTAACGAATAAACAAGATTTTTAAAGGATTTTTATGCAGTCTCATACCATAGTTTTTACCCCAATAACGGAGAGACGAGTTAATTTCATCCCAATTAAAAGTTTATTTTTTCCTGTAAGACTACTTTGCATCTCCCTGTTTCACTAGCTCCACGTTTAATGGGGAAACTTGCACAGAGCGTAACGTGAATATTGTGGTCTTAATACCACGCCACACTTTGCCATACAGAGTGTGCCTCCTACACCTCGTCACTTAGTCCCTTAGTTTCAATTTCGACTCGAAGGTAGCAATGATGAAAGCAGTACCTTCCACCGGAGACAGTTGGCATTGTATGAAAGCCGGTAACAACCTTCTGTTTGTTTTTGGCTCACCGGAAAAACAACCACCGAGAGCTGCGTTGCTGCACTCTAGACTAGGTAGGTATTCCGTTCTGCTGACGCTGCTCTGCCTGCACTACGGCTGCGTGCTAGCCGGCTGCCAGGATGGCTGGACGCAAAGCAAATTTATTCATTTAGATAATTAAAATTAGATTATTTTCAAGTCTAATTTGTTGTACTTTTGAAAGTTTTAATCTTGTTTGCGCAGAACTCCTGTACGGTGGGCATACGATTGAGAACGTTCCAAGGAGCTCGCTTTTAGTTTAAGAATATGCAATCATATTCCTTCGCCATTAGGTATGATTTATTAGCAATGCGAAACACACAGGCGAGGCGCGACAATGAGTGATTTAATTGAAAACTGCTTTCTGACTTAGTTCTTAGTTCTTCAGTGATAATACAGGGCAAAACAAAACAGGTAATTTTTCTTCTTACTTTATGAATCTTTTAGTATATCATATATTATTATTAAAAGTTATTTTGATTCATTTGACAGTACCGTCTTAGCCAAACAAAATTTGACAAAGTTATATATGGGACATTTGTAGAACTAGTTTATCATCTACAATTTTGTTGAAAAAAGTTTTGCTGTATCTTTTGTATTTACGGTGCTACAATGCTAGTAGCTCATTACTTTATTAAGTAAATTTGTAGATAATAACTAGCCCTACAAAAGTCCCATAAATTACTTTGTCTGCTTTTGCTCGGCTGAGACGATAATGTCAAATAAATCAAAATTAAGTCGAAGTGATCGAACCATCCCTGATCACTGCCCTTTATAATGAACTAGCTGATCCGACAAACTTCTTATTGCCACAAATTAAACTGTGTTGTACATAAATCGTGAATCTCGGATGACCTTTGTCACAATCTTGAGTTTTGCAAGTTTCTGGGGAGTTCACGGGTGTTTTAATATACAAATTTTCCTCACAGCAAGTAGAAAACTACTCCCCTCATTGCTTAGCCTGATAAACTAAAGCGGATAGCATTTAAATATTCGCCATAATTACAAACCATTTCGCCGAATACCATTTTGCGGAACACCAATTCTCGGTTGACCATAACGCGGGATATAAAGTTTCGCAGAATACCATTTCGCGAAAAACCTTACGCGGGATATACCATTTCACGGAAAATCTTTTCGTAGAAAGTACCATTTCGCAGGGGTGACCCAACTGACGGAAAGTAATAGAGGTCAGTAGATCTAGGAAAATAAATAAACCTAGATAGAGGTGATCTCTACGGGAGGCTGCCACCCGCAGTGGCCGGCGCTTCCGACGGCAGGTCGCCGGCAATACTCGTGGCCTGTGGCCCTCTCGCGTTAAATTATCTAATGTAACTATTGATAGTTTTTGGTGGTCTTGTTATTGATTAATGTTTTATGAAAGAGTCTAAAATTAATCGAGCTCGATTAGTTTTTGAGTTACGCAAAAATTTCTGTTTTATTTGTATGAGAATCCTTATCCCCCTACCACCGGGGTGAGGGATCTCAAACCATCATTAAAAAAATCCTGCCTCCAAAACCCCCCACTTGCCAAATTTGGTTCCATTTGCTTGATTACTTCTCGAGTTTTAAGGAAATTTGTATTTCATTTCTATGGGAGCCCCCCTCCTAATGCAACTACGTTGTGTGTGGTCGTTCATGCTCATGCTCATACTCTATGGGAGCCCCCCTCCTAAAAAGAGAGAGGGGTCCTAATTCATCATAGAAAAAATTCATGCCTCCAAAAACACCCACATGCCAAATATGGTTCCATTTGATTGATTAGTTCTCGAGTTATGAGGAAATTTGTATTTCATTTGTAAGGAAGCCCCCCTCTTAGTGGGGGGAGGGGTCTCTTACCATCATAAGAACCTTCTCTGGCCCCGAAACCCCCTATATGCAAATTTTCACGCCGATCGGTTCAGTAGTTTTCGATTCTATAAGGGACATACAGACAGACAGACAGACAGACAGACAGACAGACAGACAGACAGACAGACAGACAGACAGACAGACAGACAGACAGACAGACAGACAGACAGACAGACAGACAGACAGACAGACAGACAGACAGACAGACAGACAGACAGACAGACAGACAGACAGACAGACAGACAGACAGACAGACAGACAGACAGACAGACAGACAGACAGACAGACAGACAGACAGACAGACAGACAGACAGACAGACAGACAGACAGACAGACAGACAGACAGACAGACAGACAGACAGACAGACAGACAGACAGACAGACAGACAGACAGACAGACAGACAGACAGACAGACAGACAGACAGACAGACAGACAGACAGACAGACAGACAGACAGACAGACAGACAGACAGACAGACAGACAGACAGACAGACAGACAGACAGACAGACAGACAGACAGACAGACAGACAGACAGACAGACAGACAGACAGACAGACAGACAGACAGACAGACAGACAGACAGACAGACAGACAGACAGACAGACAGACAGACAGACAGACAGACAGACAGACAGACAGACAGACAGACAGACAGACAGACAGACAGACAGACAGACAGACAGACAGACAGACAGACAGACAGACAGACAGACAGACAGACAGACAGACAGACAGACAGACAGACAGACAGACAGACAGACAGACAGACAGACAGACAGACAGACAGACAGACAGACAGACAGACAGACAGACAGACAGACAGACAGACAGACAGACAGACAGACAGACAGACAGACAGACAGACAGACAGACAGACAGACAGACAGACAGACAGACAGACAGACAGACAGACAGACAGACAGACAGACAGACAGACAGACAGACAGACAGACAGACAGACAGACAGACAGACAGACAGACAGACAGACAGACAGACAGACAGACAGACAGACAGACAGACAGACAGACAGACAGACAGACAGACAGACAGACAGACAGACAGACAGACAGACAGACAGACAGACAGACAGACAGACAGACAGACAGACAGACAGACAGACAGACAGACAGACAGACAGACAGACAGACAGACAGACAGACAGACAGACAGACAGACAGACAGACAGACAGACAGACAGACAGACAGACAGACAGACAGACAGACAGACAGACAGACAGACAGACAGACAGACAGACAGACAGACAGACAGACAGACAGACAGACAGACAGACAGACAGACAGACAGACAGACAGACAGACAGACAGACAGACAGACAGACAGACAGACAGACAGACAGACAGACAGACAGACAGACAGACAGACAGACAGACAGACAGACAGACAGACAGACAGACAGACAGACAGACAGACAGACAGACAGACAGACAGACAGACAGACAGACAGACAGACAGACAGACAGACAGACAGACAGACAGACAGACAGACAGACAGACAGACAGACAGACAGACAGACAGAAATCCATTTTTATAGGTATAGATTTGCATTTGCTTACTGTAGTCTGTACTGTTAGTAAATTATTTTTCGCAGTGGCTATGACGCGTCCGACACAAACCAATTTTCGATGAGGAATGCGAATGGTGTTTTCGTTATCTTTCAATAGAGGTCTTTTTAATGCTGGGCATGCAAAGTTATCTCGACGTTTCTGATCGATATTTGTTGTCTTTCGATCATCGTAACCAAATTAATTTCCGAAATAATGGTTTTATTCATCCAAACTTACAAAAAATATTATCAGTTCACGAAAATTTAAGACTAAATACAAAAGATTTTCAAAAATGCCGTACAGACAGAGTTTTTGAAACTAATAAATTTCTTCAAATTCCATCCAGACTAAAATATATGAACAGGAAAATTCTTCATAGCTGATAGGCAAGATGCAGCAGTATGAAGATTGAATAATTATTCAGCTAAGAAAGCGAATAACACCAACGGATGAACACCTGCTTCCATCACATCCGGCAAACCGCTCATTACTATTTACATAGCTACGCTAGGATGCAGCACAACATACTTGCACACACAACGGAATACCGTTTGTGCCGGTATGTTAGGTATATGGCGAGCTAATTTATGTTGATTTGAGTGAAACGTAATTTCTTAGCTATCCGTTCGCGAGCAAATCTAATAACGATAATTATGTATTCTGTTTATTCCCCCGGGGCAAACGGTAAACTCCGTTGAGCGGGCGAGAAATCGAAGCAAAGCACTCGAGATTCCAAAGTTAGGCTCGTTGCCAAACCCGCTCACTCGCTAGTGCACGTAAACATATTTACTGCGAATATCTGTACCCTGCTGGTAATCAATTATGAATGAACGTCTTGGGCGCTTCGAGTCTTGCCTAATTAAACAAATTAATGCTGTTTGCGTACCCCCGGTTTCCGAGCCGAGCGCAGTTCGTACGTTCCTGCAGTCGTCGGTTCTATTCAATTCACTCCGAAGGCACGGATAGATTCAATTTTCTCAATGCATAATCAATAAATTGTTAAATTGTTTGTAAATATTGATTGCGATGGTGTATATGTAGCACTTATCAGCTAAAGGAGCAGTGCATTGTGATGATTTATGGAGTACGTCATGTTTTACTATGATGTATGCATTCCCTACAACATTTAGCAGACGAGATTAATTGCGCGATGTTTGCAATAGTAATCGTACAGTTTGCCGCTATTTTGAAGGCTTGCTTTATTATTCATAGTTTAAATATTTCATGATTAGTTTCACATTTCGAATTACCCAACATATTTTTTCAGTTCTCACAAGCTGCCTGCTTCGAACTGCTAATAGGTACATTTTAAGTTGCAGATGTTTCATTCTGATTATGGCGCTTGAAAAATGCGGCATCGACCAAAGAGCTGAAAGTCAGTCAGTATGAGCGTTTAAAAGAGCAGAGCCTGTGTATCACCACCATGTATTTAGAACTTTCGAAACCGAGAAACAGTCGAAAATCGTGACTTTCAGCTGCACATCGCAAAACCTCAAAACGACGTATAAAGCAAACATCACATATCTTGCCGCATACAGGAGAGAAACTTCACGGATTCAAGGACTGCAGCATGAGGCGGCTCAATTCGCACACGTTTTGCAAGTGCAGTAAAAAAAACGAACAAATCGTCCCTACCGGAGGTTGCCGCAGCGGAACAACTTTTATAAACCAGTTTTAGTTCTCCCCGGTGGTGACTTCGTGATAGAATTATAGCGACAGAATATCGTAGTCTTTTCACTAGCTCTAGATCAGTGCAAGGCAGTGAATGCTAAAGTATAGCTCTTGTTTGTTGCGGTGTCATCGCGGGCGGGAAAAGCTGCGTCGCCTCCGACTGTGTTCCACGAGTTCTGATGAAGATACACTTCTATGTGCTGGCATATAAAATTCATCACACTGCACTGTTCGGGTAAAACAGCAACCACCAAATGCAGAAGCGTGCAAAAGTTAACCAATTTAACAGTCTCTGAAACAAGCATCATCATTTGAAAGTTACACTCAATGCATTGTGAAACATAAACTATAGAATTTTTAATATTATGACTAGCTATATAAGTATGTATAGCTCAACTTTTGCCCACGACTGTATGCCATTACCAGGCAGTCGGACTTCCTTCGGTACCCTCCCGATGGCAGAACATGGAAAAAGAGTTTATTTCATTTAGCACTTCTACACCAACAACCAGTAACCATTGCTGTTGTTGCTGGTACCAATTGTACTTGGCTGCAGCAAAGACTACACCCGACGAAAGGAACCGGAAACCGGAAGCCGAAGCAGAAGCGGGATGTTGATACAAGCACTGAGCTGAGATAAACACGGCATACCGTTCAGTCTTATACAGACTTTTATGGATGCATATCAACACAAAGTCACCGTACAGCTCGGAAGTAGCGCGCATTTATTCCTCTGGCCTCCGGGAGACGGCCAGCAAACTCGAAACTCTCACCTCGAAACGAACCGTTTTAAAGAGTTTAGTTGTGCGTATTTTTTGTTATAGATCAACCTGGACTGCTTGTTTTGCAAATGAAATATGTTGTTTGTATAATGTATAAATTTTTCGTTAAATGGCCCTGCGAAACTATTTTTGGTGAAATTCTCAAACCTCTTTTACTTACGTTTTAGCAGTTGCTCACATTTTTATTCAGCCAATAGCTGACCCGACAAACTTCGTATTGCCACGAACTAAACTGTGTTGTACATAAATCGTGAATCTCGGATGACCTTTGTCACAATCTCGAGTTTTGCAAATTTCTGAGGAGTTCATGGGAGTTTTAAAATACAAATCTTTCTCACAGTAAAGTAGAAAACAACTCCCCCCATTGCTTAGCCTGTTAAAATAAAAAGTTTCGCAGAGTACCATTTCAGGCTGCTAAATGGCTGAATAATGCGTACCGTCGCACAGTGGGACGGCTTGAAAAATAGGCGGACATCAACTTTTGCGGCGAAACTATTAAGTTTTCCGCATTAGTACCTTCGCAAAAGTTTCTTGGTTTTTGATGTATTTTTTTGTTAGATAAAAAAAAATTTCATTAAGGGGGTGGGTCAATATATAGAGAAATTAATTTTTTTATTTTAGCTTCAAAATAAACAGTTTCTAAGGAAAAGTGGTAAAAGACGTTATTTAACGAGTATTTGGTGAAGGAAGAAACTTTCTATCCCTTAAGGGAAAAAAGATATTGAGCTACACAATAACAAACCCCCTTAAAATCAGTTTTCCTAATTTTACTTGCTTATTTCCATTTTTACGTAGTTTTGATGTTCAGTAAAGTTTAAGATATAGTAAAAATACATCTTTTTGCTCAAGAGAGCGAAGCTCTAACTTTATGGGATTTTGAGCTGTTGCAGTTTTCATATAATTTTATAGTCAATTTTAAGGTGATTTATTTCAAAAAGGCGCAAGTATGCACAGCCATCCTCAGCGACTTTAAGTGTTGTGATGTAGTGCCTTTCATTTCATGTATATGTCACGGTGGAACACGGTGGAACATTTGAGGAAACTGCGACTAAAATATCACGTTTTACGTCTGAAAAATTACATAAAATAACATAATAGACCAATACACATGGTATAAACCCGTTTAAAATAAAAATAAAGTTAAAAATATATGATTTAAAAATTCAATGATGCTATATTTCTAAATAACTGTTCATTTCTTCATCGTTAGCTTCGGAGGAGTCAAGAGTACCGTTTCCCGTTTGCTGCTTCAAAGTGCATATTAGTCATCATATATGTTGCATTTTGTTCCTAATTGCATACGCTTATGTTCACAGAGTATCTACAAATCATGATATATTTAACCGCTCAATGCTATCCTCTGATCCGATAATTTCAACAGTGGGTAAGAACACAAAACGGAAGAAAATGCTTTTTAGTGAAGCAGCACTGAAGTTATTGCGTGAACTCTTCCGAAGCTAACGATGAAGAAATGAACAGTTATTTAGAAATAGAGCATCATTGAATTTTTAAATCATATATTAATAAATTTATTTTTATTTAAACGGGTTTATACCATTTGTATTGGTCTATTATGTTATTTTATGTAATTTTTCAGACGTAAAACGTGATATTTTGGTCGCAGTTTCCTCAAATGTTCCACCGTGTTCCACCGTGACATATACATGAAATGAAAGACACTACATCACAACACTTAAAGTCGCTGAGGATGGCTGCGCATACTTGCGCCTTTTTTAAATAAATCACCTTAAAATTGACTATAAAATTATATGAAAACTGCAACAGCTCAGAATTCTATAAGGTTAGAGCTTCGCTCTCTTCAGCAAAAAAATGTATTTTTACTATATCTTAAACTTTACTGAACATCAAAACTACGTAAAAATGGAAATAAGCAAGTAAAATTAGGAAAACTGATATTAAGGGGGTTTGTTATTGTGTAGCTCAATATCTTTTTTCCCTTAAGAGATAGAAACTTTCTTTCTTCACCAAATACTCTTTAAATAACGTCCTCTACCACTTTTCCTTAGAGACTGTTTATTTTGGACCTAAAATAAAAAAGTTAATTTCTCTATATATTGACCCACCCCCTTAATGAAATTTTTTTTTTTCTAACAAAAAAATACATCAAAAACCAAGAAACTTTTGCGAAGGTACTAATGCGGAAAACTTAATAGTGTCGCCGCAAAAGCTGATGTCCGCCTATTTTTCAAGCCGTCCCACTGTGCGTCGGTGCCTTGTGCACGTGTTAGCATAAAATAGACCCTGCAGTGCTTCATAGCAGCAACTCCTATTCCTACCTCCTCGTGGTACCAGCCGGGATACGAGCAACTTTGGTGGAGATTGGGTAACTAACCCCGGTGGAAGCCAAGGTCGTATGCCGACAGGAAAGGAGGGCTCTTTCGAGCTTCGTTGGCCCTCCGGCGAAACAGGGGGTAGTGTAGCAGGCTTTACAAGCTTTCACCACGAAAAAGCACGGAATGAAGAACAAGGAAATTCTTACTTGAACAATCGGAATAAACCCACGCAACGAAAAAGAACTATGGATTGGAAACTCGGGACGTGGAACTGTCGATCTCTCTACTTCCAAGGGAGCACTCGAGTGCTCTCCGACGTATTGAAGAGCCACAAGTTCGACGTCGTAGCGCTGCAGGAGGTGTGCTTGAAGAGCTCAACGGTACCTACGTTCAGAGATAGACATACCATCTACCAGAGCTGCGGCAACACACACGAGCTGGGTACAGCTTTCATAGTGATGGACGAGATGCGGAAATGGGTGATTGGGTGGTGGCCAATCAATCCTCGAATGTGCAAGTTGAGAACCAAGGGCCGTTTCTTCAATATAAGCATCATAAACGTGCACAGCCCTCACCTCAGAAGTACCGATGACGACAAGGATGAATTCTATGAGCAGTTGGAGAGTGAATACGATCGCTGCCCAAAACATGATATCAAGATCGTCATCGGGGATTCCAATGCTCAGGTCGGCCAGGAGGAGGAATACAAATCGACGATTGAAAGGTTCAGCGCACACCAGCGGGCCAATGAAATGGGCCTAAGACTTATCGACTTTGCCGCCTCCAAGAATATGGCCGTACGTAGTACCTTTTTCCAACGCAGAATCCAGCACAAGTATACCTGGAGGTCACCAAATCAGACAGAATTACAGATCGACCACGTTTTGATCGACAGTCGGCACATTATCGACGTCAGATCCTATCGAAGCGCTAACGTTGTCTCGGATCACTACCTAGTGATGGTTAAGATGCGCCCAAGACTCTCCGTTGTGAACAACATTCGGTACCGACGCCAGCCTCGGTTAGATCTCGCGCGGCTGAAGCAGCCAGACGTCGCCGCAAACTACGTGCATTCACTCGAAGCTGCGCTGCCGGAAGAGGACGAGCAGGACGAATCCACTCTCGAGGACTGTTGACACACTATCAAAACAGCCATCAGCAGTGTAGCTGAGAGCTCCATCGGGCATGTGGCCCAGAATCAGCGGAACGATTGGTTTGACGATGAATGTAGGAGGGTGATGGATGAGGATAACGCTGCGCGGGCGGCCAAGATGCGCAGTGCCACACATCAGAACGTGGAAAGACACAATGTAACAACTCCCAAGTGAGCTGCTACCCCGACAAACTTCAGCAGCACGAAACCCGGACTTCGTCGCAAGGTCGGCGCGCTACTGGGCAAACTAGAGGGATTTCGCGATACAAAGTTCTCACTGAAACGGCCAACTTCTTTGAAAAACGTGTACTTTATTGTCCAGTGTGGTGTGTTCGATAGGTTGGGGTCACGGTACGTATCACTCACTTTTTCCTTTTTTGCTCGTGGACGGTGACGATGACGAGACCGACGAGCGCTCGTTGCTCCCCGCGGCAGCTAACGGTGTCTTCCCTGCCGGTTGAGAAAATGGCGTCGACGACGGAATGGAGGCGACGAATGAGCGACCTGGAAAGGCGTTCCAGGTGGGTTCTTCCAGGCGCTTCCTTCGTTGTCGGAAATCAGCTGGCGACGGACGATACCGACTTTTGCCAGGCCGAGAAGGGAATCCTCCTTTGTACTTAGGGCCGATGCCCGAGGGTTGTGGTCCTCCTTGGCGTTTATGATCGCGGAAGATCAGAGGACGAATCGCTGGTCTTTTACGGTTATACCTGCCGGTTACCTAGGCCGAAGCAAGTGCAGAGTGCCTTCGGTTGCTCGCAAGCTCCCTGAAATGCGATTACCATTCGCAATATACGGTATCGACAGAAAAATATGTCCAAGTATACCGAAATATACCCAAAAGGTCCTGCATATGAAAGGGAAATTTACCCTTTTAGCATAATTGTCGAGTTGTAGGTTTTATGTTTCCTTTGAAATTACCTGAATGCCTGTCTCAGACAATTGATTTTATATAAAAGACTTTTAAAGTCGCACTTTGGCACCTGAATAATTACAGCTTTATGCACTTCTTGAGCACTCGCTCGCCTGATTTCAAATGGCCGTTGGCGCATTATCGAGAACTACCCATAGAGCCTTTCTAATTGATTTGGCGGTTTGTCGACTGTATTGTGTATTGTGCCGTTACCCGTCTACCCATCGGTGTTGTAGCGTGTGTTTGAAATGTGTTAATGTTTAGTACTGATATTCAAAATATGTGTGCGTTTATGATAATCTTGCATAGTAATTTAAAAAAATATTTAATTATTTATTTATTTATGGTTATTTATTAACACTGATCCATCTGACAACAGTATCTACATGAATAAAACATACTAAATTACTACTAACAGGCTAACTAGATTACATTCAAAGTTTGCAAGCGATTTCGAAAACAATTAGCAGAACAATTAAAATCAAAGTAACCATATACACGATTAAACATACAACACATAGGGTAGATGCTCCAGTAATAGAGGGATTATGTCGGGGAATAGTGTGTAAAGACAATTTGAACGCTCAATTTATCAGTTTCCAATTGAACTACATGATAATATGGTGCACTATAGTGTTGGCTTTAAATACATACCAAAATTATACCATTCTGCTGGTTGATATATCTAAAATATTGCTTTTTCTGACATTCAGGTATCAGGTATCAGCATCTTTGGCTCGAGCAGCGCGTTCCTCACAATCATGTGGAAGATTTGTGCCTTGCCCATCTTGCCCGTGTCATCATTTACCTGATGAGGACGGGAAGGAAAACAGGAGGAATAGGAAGGGGTGGATGAGGAATTTGGACAAACACAAACATATATATACCGAGAGATTTTTGTACCCCCGAAGGGATACTGCAATCCTTGGTAGTTAACTTATCAAAAGTACACCCCCTGGGGGGTATACTCATGATAAATAAGAGCTTATAGCTCAATACCGCTTTCGGTAAGGAACATCAAAATGTCTCGTAATTTTAGTTTCCTAAAATCCGATTCATTTAAGACGTAGGATCCAAAGATCCTATGACGCAATTGTGCTACTGCAGGACAGTTGCAAATTACGTGATATGGTGTACCGTAGTCGGATTCACATAAATTACAATGAAACGATTCAGCTCGCTGAATCGTAGCCATATGATAATTTAGCCTGCAGTGACCAGTCAGTGATCTGACAAGAATACTGCAATTTACCTTTGAGTGTTGCAAAAGAAATTTCGCAACCCTCTCACAAGGCTTAACAATGAAACTTTTCGTTTGACGACAAGTTTCAAGATTTTCCCAATAACGTACATGTTCAGATGAAAACCAAGATCGAATCTTTTGTTTTATCCAACATGCCGCAATTGGTAAAGCAGGTTCCGGTCCGAAAACCGACTTTTCTGCTCCAGATCTTGCTAGTTCATCAGCCCATTCATTTCCGGTTATACCAGAATGGCCAGGAACCCAAACCAGATGAACGGCATTTAGAATGCTTAGTTCTTCTAATTGGGTGTGGCAGGCGATGACTGTTTTAGATTTAGAATTAGCCGCACAAAGGGCTTTTATAGCGGCTTGACTGTCAGAACAGAAGTAGATAATCTTGCCTATCAGTTCTTTCTGAAGTGCAAACTGAGCTCCGCACATAATTGCAAAGATTTCAGCTTGAAAAACGGTGCAGTAACTACCCAACGAATAGGATTCCTCCAATTCTAGCTCACGGCAGTAAACACCAGCACCCGCGCGACCTTCGTACAAGGAACCATCGGTATAACAGACCACATAGTCGGAAATTTTCCTTTCCATGTAGCCTGACATCCAATCCTCTCTAGGAGGAAAGTCACTTGAGAAAGTCCTATACGGGAAAGTACGCATGAGCGTTACATCGCTAGGAGCAAGGGCAAACTTGTCCTCAGCAACAATTTGCGACCACAGTCGAGTATGACCAGTGGAACCGTCCACAGACTGCCAAAGGCCAATCGCGTGTAGTCGATAAGCACATATTAGTGCCTCTTGCTTCAGGTGGAAGCGTAGAGGTTTAATATTGAAAATAGCTTCTAGGGCGGCAGTAGGAGTTGTAGTAAATGCACCAGACATTGCCATTAAACACATCCTTTGAAGATGGTTTAGCTTTGTCTGGACAGTCACAACTTCCCCTCTCTGCCACCATACAAGACAACCATACGCCAGTATTGGTCTGACAACGACCGTGTATAACCAGTGTATGTATTTGGGTTTAAGCCCCCAAGAGTTGCCAATTGCTCGTCTACATTGCCCAAAGGCCATGCACGCTTTTTTAATTCGGAAGTCAATATTTGTGGACCAGTCAAGCTTGGAGTTGAGAATCAACCCCACGTACTTCACTTCGTTCACAACATCAACATCCGAATCGTAAAAGCGCAGAGCGCGAGCTCCATTGGTATTTCTACGTCTTGAAGATAAGACGATAGATGTTTTGCTCGGATTTACCGAAAGTGCAGTTTCTCGGCACCACGTTTCCACGACGCGTAGTGCCTGCTGCATTAAGTCAAATAATGTGCTTATGCACTTTCCAACTACTAGGATGAGATAGTCATCCGCAAAACCATATGACGGATAGCCTAGACCATTGAGTTTCCTCAATAGACCGTCCGCCACAAGGTTCCATAAAAGAGGCGAGAGAACGCCACCTTGTGGACATCCACAAACACTTTGCTTCCAAATGCTTGCTTGCCGTAAGGACGAAAAAAGCAATCGGTTACTAAGCATTTGTTCCATCCACTTTATGATTATTGAAGGCACATTATGATAACGAGCAGCCTCCAAAATGGAAGCGAAAGATACGTTATCAAACGCGCCTTCAATATCCAAAAAAGTTCCTAAGCAAGATTCCTTTTGTGAAAAAGCAACCTCAATTTTATCCACCACATCATGTAATAAAGTGGTTGTAGATTTGCCACTTTGATAAGCATGTTGTGCTGAATGAAGAGGAACTTCTACTAAGCTTGTTTCGCGGATGTGGTGATCAACAATCCGCTCAAGTGATTTAAGCAAGAATGACGTTAGACTGATTGGTCTAAAACTTTTTGCTTGCTCGTATGTCGCGCGTCCACCTTTAGGAATGAACTTAATGGTTATTTCACGCCATTGAGTTGGGATGTACCCAATAGCAATACTACACACAAACATCCTTCTCAGAATGTGTTTGAAGTACTTGAATCCTTTCTGCAGTAGAATAGGGTATATTCCATCTGTTCCAGGAGATTTGTATGGAGAGAAGCTGTTCACGGCCCACTCAATCGCTTCAGTTGTGACAAGTCTCCGAGCAAAAACCCATGAGTCTAAGCCACCTAAAACGATTTCTGGATCGTTTCGAACTTCAGGTTCCACACAGCCCGGAAAGTGACTATAAAAGAGACATTACAGGATTTCATTGTCATTCGAACAGTATTCACCGTTCGAACTTCGAATGTTATTAACCTGATAATCTTTCGATTTTAACAGTATTTTATTAAGTCGACTTGCCTCGCCGAAACTGGAAACGTTGCTACAGAACCTGTGCCAGCTTGTGCGTGCTGAAGACCGTAGAGCCTTTGCATAGGCTTTCCGGGCCTGCTTGAAAGGCTCCACGCCATCCCTCCGACGTCTATTCCAGGCTCTCCTGCATCGTTTCTTTAGTTCCGCGAGATGAGAGTTCCACCACGGTGTTCCTCTAGTCGTTTTAATAGTTTTTAGCGGGCAAGCTACTTCAAAAGATTCCGCAATAAAAGATGTTGTGACATCTACAGCCACATCCAAGTCGATCGATGACTCAATCGTCGGTTCGAATCCTTGAAATTTCGTCGCCAGTTCCTCCTCAAAGAGTTCCCAGTCAGAAAATCTCGGATTGCGAAAGGTTGCAGCGTTCAAGGAGACACCCAAATGATCAAAATATATAAAGCAATGATCAGATATTGGTGTCTCATTTGAAACATGCCATTGTGCCAACTCATGACTGATCCTGTTAGAGCAGAGTGTTATATCTAACACTTCCTCTCTACCAGCTCGTATGAAAGTTGGACAATTGCCAATGTTGAGTATTCCAAGATTGGTACTACTCAAATATTCCATCAAATCAGAGCCTCTCGGATTGATATCCGAGCTGCCCCAAATGATGTGATGGGCATTGGCATCACTGCCTACAATGAGCGGAAGCCCATTAGATTGGCAGTATCTCACCACATTTCTGAAATCGTCGCTAGGAGACGGTTCATCGTGTGGTAAGTATGCAGAACAGTAGACATAGCGCCTATGGACATCATCCACGACGAGTTCTACTGTGACTGCACAAATATCTCGAGTAGTCAACTCAGAGATAAGGCATGCACTTATTGACCTATGCAACAATATGCATGCCCTGGGCATCAAACGAGGATTTGTCATACCAGTTTTGCTGAAAGCAGCAAAGTTCTGATTTCCAATATCCGTCGAATGAAAGTACCCCTTGCGAAAATATGGCTCCTGAACCAATGCGATGGTGACAGAGCCATTACAAAGTTTTTCGCATAAATACAAATTTGCTGCCCGTTTGTGTTGAAGATTTATTTGTGCGACCCTAACTATTTGACTAGCGGAGTATATGCACAAACAATCTCCAACACAGATCAGACAGCAAATTGTAAGCGAAGCCAATTATATTGGCCAGAACGCACTTGGCGTAAAACCCATAAGGGAAATTGGGCAGGACTACTATGCTGTTCCCACGAAACGCAAGGGACAACAAAGATCGACCGTACCAGAACCCCGCATGGCACAGTAGGGGCAAGATGCCCAAAGCACTCCGTTCGCGACTGGCATGTTTTCACCCCTCCAGCCATTCAGTCATCGGCACGGAGGTAGACCTTGACTTAGGGGCTCCTGATTTGCCGACTCCCGGCAGGATCAGGTCCCGTGGCTCAATTTTTGCCCAAACGTACAATTCGGCACCAACCGCCAAAGGGCCTAACTGCAGATTTTGTAAAACAGACCGATTTAGAGTCTCTCTCTCTCTCTGTGCTAAGCCAGCTGAGAAAATAACTCTCTCCCGGTGTGCCCACACCCCGCAGCCGCGCCCTCCGAAAAACCTGCGCCAAACTGCATGATTAGGTAGCCGGAAACCACACGGCGAGTGTTCCACCTTCTCTGTCTGCATACGACAACAAAGGTTGCATACCACCAGGTGCGCAACTTTGGCTACCGTACCCCCCGTACCCTCTGGATTTCGAAAACAATTAGCAGAACAATTAAAATCAAAGTAACTATATACACGATTAAACATACAACACATAGGGTAGAGGCTCCAGTAATAGAGGGATTATGTCGGGGAATAGTGTGTAAAGACAATTTGAACGCTCAATTTATCAGTTTCCAATTGAACTACATGATAATATGGTGCACTATAGTGTTGGCCTTAAATACATACCAAAATTATACCATTCTGCTGGTTGATATATCTAAAATATTGCTTTTCCTGACATTAGTATGTGCTCCTAAAGTAGTGGTAATGTTCCTATAATAGTGGAAAATTTGCCTATAATAGTGGAATGTTGTTTACCGCCTTAGTAACGCGTGCAATGAGCATGGCAGCAGGTGGATAACAACGTAGGCTTGCTAAAATGCTATGGATTGTTACGAATTTCTTAAGCAACTGAACTTTATTGGTCTGCTGAAAAGGAATTTGTAATTTTTGCACCAACATCTTGAATTTTAACTGTGTATCTTAGATAAAACTGTTAACAAATATATATTTAACAATATAAATCAGAAATTATTTCGAAATCCGCCAAAATTATGATATATTTCGAGTTTCCACCACTACTGGTACTACCAGAACTACTGGAGCATCTACCCTAGCTCTGATTGGCTCATTTTGTCCGTAATCAGTTCTTCTAAAATCCAGCCGAAGAAAATCTGAGCTGCGAAGGGCACGTGGAGCAGCGTTTATGTTAATTTGAGCGAGGATATTTGGAGAGTCCAGTTCGCCCAGCAAAACTTTCCTGATGAAGAGTATCCTATCAATATTTCTCCTTTTGGCGAGAGTTTCCATATCGAGTAATTTACAACGGTCTTGATACGGCGGGAGCACTGAAGGGTTTTGCCAGGGAAGGTGTCTCAATGCGTATCGTAAAAATTTCCGTTGAACTGCCTCAAGTCTGGAAGACCAAATTCCAGTGTACGGGCTCCAAACTACAGCAGCGTATTCCAAGATAGACCGAACGATAGAATAGTACAAAGCGCGTAAACAGTACGGATCTCTGAACTCTTTGGACACTCGAAATATAAAACCCAAATTTTGATTGGCCTTGGATATAATGTAGGAGTAGTGCTCCCGAAAGTTAAGATGCGAGTCGAGTATCACTCCTAGATCTTTAACAACATATACCCTTTCCAAGCGCTCGTTGCCGATGTGATAACTCCAAGTAATGGGTTCTTTTTTACGGTTAAAGGAAATAACCGAACACTTGCACACACTAATAGAAAGTTCATTCTTTCGACACCATTCCACAAAGATATCGATGAGCTTTTGCGATGTCTGGCAATCTTCAAATGATTTGACCAGTACGTAAATTTTCAGGTCATCAGCGTAGAGCAATCTACAGCCTCTTGGAAGCACAGTGCACACGTCGTTGAAAAATAAGGAAAACAGAAAGGGCCCGAGATTGCTTCCTTGTGGTACGCCAGATCGATTGCAAAATTCGCTAGAAGATGCGTTACCTAGTTCAAATATTGCTTTGATTGCTTCTTGCAATGCTTTAACATTGCTGTATATTAACTTACACAATTTACTATTATTTTATGCTTTTTAATCAAATTTGAATATAGGTCCCACTTGCCCCGGTAAGTGGGGCAAGTGGGGCCTATCGCCATAGTTTTGAAAATTCTCCTCCAGATTCATTTCATGTAAATTGATAGGCCTTTTTCGTAATTAATCCTTCTAAGTGATACCACTGAAGAGTTTCTCTGCTGAATGAATTTTGAAATAATCATAGGTAGGTATAGAAAACACAGTGGAATAAACCCAAACTATGCATTTTTTTGGTCCCACTTGCCCCGGTGTACTTTATAGATATCATGATTGAATAATTTTTAGGTTATTTTTTAATATAATTTGGGTCATTTTTCAGTACCGTTATTGTATTATTATTGTCATAAAAAATGGGTTAAATCTTTTTTTTGCACTACAGTAATGTTCCGGTTTTACCAGCTCCCGATTTTATGTAACTCTGATTTTGAATACTCCCATTTTGTCAGTTGTTTATTTTATTTTATTTATTTTAACTTTTCATTTACTACTATTCTAATACCCCATGAAGAGTATTTGAAAAAAGAGATAATTTATTTTAGCCGTGTGGATTTTATAAGCCAGTGATCAATTAACAAACAACTAATCAGCGAGGCTTATTTCATCCATATTAGTTTCTTACGATTGTAGTAAAGTTGTTTTCGTTTTTTTTCGACTTCAAGGGAACATTAACGATTAGAATTTTTTAAAAGCCACTGTTTTTGTTTTATTTCAGATTTAGATTCTACAGACTATTCCACTTATTTTGATAATAATTTTCGACCACAGGAATTGGATGAAAAACAACCCTACACATAAGTTTTCCAGTGCCACGCGGAACAAACTCGTTGCAATAAAACACCGCTCCTGTAAAATCACGATTTTCCAACTTTGTATACCTTTTCCTCGAAAGCTAATCAACGTATTGTTGGATAATATTTTGAGAACTTTTAAAACTTTTGAGCTTTGTACACAAAATCCAGTCAAAGAAAAATGAAAAAGAAGACAAAATTTTATTTTTCTATCCATCTTTTTTTCTCAATGTGTGTTTCGTTTACAAACCTTAATAGTTATAAAAGACTTTTCCTAACAACTATCAACAAAAAAAGTCATTGTTTGCGTCATTTTTTCCGTACCGTTTTTGAGCATTTTGATCATGAAATTGTGATCATTTATACCCCCTTTCATAAGAAAAATCTGTAAAAATTATGTTTATGTCATTTTGTATTTTGTCGTTTCTCTTCTGAGCCATTCTTGCACTTTGTCATTTTTGTGTCCGTTTTTTTGTGTTTTGGGCCTTTTGTAATTCAGTTTTCTCCTCAATATCATGTGAAGATTGTCACTGGCATTCCCAAAAGATAGATTAATATGAGGAATAATAATTTTGCAACACACTTCAGAGTAGTAAATACTTCCGTCTTATAGTTCAATTTGCGAATCGGAATAAAATTCAATTGGAAACATATATGTACAAAAATCTGTTCGAACGGTTTCATTACAAATTAAAAATCGTAAAAAATCCTTGTGTTCAATGACAATCCCTAGCATCCCTAGCAATAGGAAATCAAACGATCTGCTCTGCCACACTACTACGCTACTCATGCCAACCCGTAAAATAGTGCAATGGGAATTTTATGCGCTTCCCCTTAAGCTACTACCGGGAACAGCAAAAAAGCATACGCTATCTGAAAATACTCATAAGAACTGGCGACACAAAGACCGCATTTGAATGGCAAAGCCCAACCGGAAAGCGGCCGAATGGGCGCGGCATCGTATACCAAAGCAGACTAGTAAGAAAGCTGCCGGAAGTAGAGTCCGCTAGTTTCACGATATGCACGCAAGACTGGGAGAGAAGATAAACAAATAATCTCAACCACAATGTATACACTGGGTAGGAATTGTTCTGCTGTGCGAATGCTGCCAGTTTCCAAATGCTAGCGATTTCGAGAACTGAGACATTGCAGCCGGGGGGAGGGCAAAAACGTGCAGATTAGAGGCGGGTTAATCTGATTTGCTACTGGAAGAAGGAGGAGACTCAGCCCAACAGAAGAGTTGTTATATATGGGGCCCCGTTTTGGGACTGAGTCTCACGAACTGGGAGGCAACTAAATTTTAGCACGCAAGGAACTTGCTTGGTTCAATAGCAGCTTCTAGTAGTAACTTTTGTAATTCGCATTTTCACATTAGTACTTATTTTGTCATATTATTTTTACTAAGACGTTCAAAAAGAATTTTTATTATTATTTCTTTGTCTTCCTAGCGCATAGTAGTGACCGTCACCGTAGAAATCACACCTGTTTACATTGATTCGTCTCTTGTAAATAACTGCATTTTGTAAGCACGTATTAAAAAACAAAAAATTATCAATACATATTGCCAAAAAGGTTATACCAAACGACCATTACGTAAATTTTTTTTTGCCAATAAATCTTTATGCCAAATGACGTTAGGCCAATGCTTTATGCCAAATGACTTTGGCTTTTTTTTGACAGCTTAATCCCATTAACCAAGATCAAGAATCAAAACAAAACATTTTCTAGATATTTTTATATAAATCCGAAAAGAATAAAAGTAACTTTTAGAGGTATTACCGGCCGAACTAAGTTTTAAATTTGAACCACGTATGTTTATGTTTACTATTATCTATCCATAGTCATAAATACAATTTAAAATAAGTACTGTCTTGAGATAGTTCGTAAATTTTACCATCAAGTAAACGTGAACAAATCCTTTCACAACAACAATTCTTAGTGCCTACTCTTTGCTAGGAATGTTTTCCTCCTAGCAGCAACGTCCTGCTGGTGTCTTGATTGAAAAACTGCGGTTGGAAAGATTTCAATTTGTTCACGGCGTGCGATAATTTATTTGCCACTTGAACGCTCAACACTGGGACTGTTTGTTTTGGGGATTAACTTTCTACCGAGGCATTAAGCTGTTTATTCTGGGTAAATAATTTCGGTTACTATTTGCATAAGGACGACCGTCGGACTGTCAGTGCGGATGGCGCCGTAACGAGTTTGTATTTCAAATTGAAATAAATCTGTATTTTGCCCATAAAATAGCTGATTGCTTATTTTAATCTGAATTTCAATAGCGGAAAAAACGCTCTTCATTTCCGGTTTAATATAGTATTTTTTCCTCTCTAGTGAATGTAAATTTTCATTTTGCATTTTTCAGCACACTAGATGCATTCGAACTCGCAGACTCATGCCATGTTTATCGCTTTGCCGAAAGCACTATGCTGCACCATGAATTTATTATTCGCGAAAATCCTATTATTCTCTCACTATCAAAACATCCTATCAGCGCCAGTCGTCGAATTATTACGAGCCGGGGAATACTTTGCACACCATTCGAGTTTCGTCCATTCGAGATTGCACTGCAACTGCGCCATTCGAGGATCATCAAATGGGCCATCACAGAAGCGTACACACAGAGTACGCCGCTACTATCATGCAGAGTTTCCACGGAAAAGTCAACTTCAACCGATGGGTAAACGAAAGAACAAAAAGTTACACTCAAATTCCGTCGGTCAATTGGGACATGCTGGCAGTGATGCTCAATCATTGAATACAGAGTAAATTAATAACTTGAAAGTATATGAATGGCGTTGAACTAATAATTAAGTGTTACTGCAACTAGTTTTGTAAACATTTTAATTTCAATTATCAATCAAAAAAAATTATCTCGAAGCTTGCGCATCCCTCAATCATGGAACGCTTGCTCTGGTTGCGCGTATTGAAAATGCATCCTGAGTCTCTGCTGGTCCATTCACAAAAAAGAGATCCATAAATTATTCTCCCTATCTGAAATTAAAACAAATAAAATTTGATAACATAAATCATTACAGATAAAAACAACACGAACGTTATTATTAGCAACACGAAAGCAGCGCATGCATCAGTAACACCGAAATGGATACAAAACAAAAAAAAGAAGGATTTGTACTCACGGGAGCAACCGGACGGGGATGGATGGCAAAAAGTTGACCACTCGAATGAAAAAGCGCAGCTTTTCAACTGTCCAGTGAGGATTCGACTCTAATGCCAATAACTAGCCGGCCCGGTTGTTTGCAGGCGCACCGTTTGCCCTACAGCTTTCGGACCCTGATGCTCCCTCCATATGTGTGCGGTTTACGATGCGTACAACTGGACCGTTCGTTACTACTGCTGATGCTGGCCGCGGTGCCGTCAGCCGGCGAAAAGAATTATTTTTTCAGCGGATTATTATTAATCTGTGCACATAAATATGTACATTCGAGGCCGGTTAGCGATTGGCATGTCTACATGTGTGCTCATTTGTCTGAGCTCTCTCTTTTCGCGATGGCCGAAAAGGACGTTCTTTGGGTCTGACAAAATACTGGATGCACTCAATGCAGATGATGCGAGAGGCGGTTGATTGATGTGATCCGATGGTTCGGAGTGTAACTTGTCTTGCTGCTTTTAACTGATTGCTCCATTAATTTGTGGGTCGAATTACACGCCACTTCTGATGCTATTTAGCAGGATTATAATTTAATTTTCATCTGCGTAGCTATTTGTTGGGGCGAAGTATGCATACTAAAAATATATTATCCAATTAAAGTGCGGAAATCTATATATGAATAGTTGCACATTAAAACCAATTATCGTGCTGTCTGATTTGCTGCCAGTCAGTAACGTGCATCATTTGTATATTGCAAATCTTCGGAAAACCGATTAGCCCGTTTCGTTCCAGCACACGCGCACAATTTATCTTTTTAATTGGCAATTAAATTACACAAATTAATCGAATTAATATCTCTCCAAAGTGTTGTAATTTAAATCGCCTTTCGGCATCTACGTCAGCCGTAACTGATTGATGGGCAGTAAACCAATCTCGAAGCGGAAGAACCGTATCATTGCAAGCAAATGTTCTCAACATTCAGGCCGGATAGTAGAGCAAAACGGGCCCGAGTTGAACTATCTCTTTGTACTGTCAGATTTTGGATTGTAAACTGACACAATTTCGAGCACCCGGTCATCATTCATGATGAACAAATATGCCTGGAATTCCCCCAAAGGGACCGGTCGTGCAACCACCGGCAAACCGTTTCTCGTCGCACACGGTTGTGCCTCTCGGTATTAATTTCAAGGCTTTAATTAATATCCCTAATGAATGGTATTAATGTAATTACTAGCTGGCCGATCGTCGCGCAACACGCATGAACACGCTCGACACTAGCGACGCGGTTGTGCTATGAGCAGTAGGTACACCGGAAGATGTCCCTTCGGGATGGGAAATTTCCCGTACAGCGACCCGAGGTCACGTATTGCACGACCCAATTATAAGTTCTTACAGGCATCAGGCAGTTTTGAGTCACCTCGACCAAGAAGTTTGGAAGCCAGGCCGGAATGACGGTAATTATGTAATTTCCCAAATGACGTAGTGTATATATGGTCGTGCATTTTTCTGCTTCACTCAAGATATGCTGAAGTGGTTATTCCGAAGCAGTAGTGCATTGTCTAAATCGAAATGTGAATTATTAAATTTTATAATCGATTGTCTGTTACCAGAACACTGAGATGATGAGTTACAGAAACGATGGCTGGATTTTGATCAATAAATGTAATTAACTGGCTCGTTTGTTTAAAATCTCAATTTTTTAATTCGGGATAAATAAAAATTGCAATTTCCGAGAATGGTTTCAATAATTTTTTATTTATTTTATTAAAAGTAAGGCTTATACAAATTCGAAAAAAAGTTTATGTCACCCCCCCCTTCAAAAATTTTCGAAATTTGAAGGGGCAAAAAAATAAAGTGCAATAATATTACATTCTTTAATGGTAAGCAGATTTTTACAATTCAACAAGTTTACATCTTTAAACTACCCAATTCGTGCAAAGTTGAAGTAATTATCCCGTTAGTCTCGATCAACTATCCTACACCATCTATGCTTTCTGATTCCTGCTACAGGTCACAGGCGACTATTGTGCTTAACCTTTAAGTTCCGACTCCGAAAATTGGAGTGCTTGGAATTAGACTTTTGGCTCCATTTACTTTAAATTTTGTTCCATTTTAATTCAACTTGCTTCAAAAGAACCGAATTAGATTGAGGCATCAATCAACTAAACTAAGGGACGAAAAACTTAAAGATAAAATTTTTTCCATGCATTGGACGCATGCAGAAAGGATGTCACTGAACTGTTTGAAACTTTTCTGGATATTGTCATGTTGTGATTATCATTGGGATCAATGGTGGCCCCGACCATTACAACAAATCAAGTCATGTTAAGTTATATTGCTTTTTTACTGAGCTTTAGTATGGAAATTACGAAGGTGGAATTAAATTCGAATAACACTTTCATTGCTAGGCAGTCGAAACAGTTTATCTCTCCAAACATTTCAATAGTTCGCAAAATCCTAGAGCTTTCGAAGAAAGATCTAAACATTTATACTGATCTTATAACAGGACATTGTCCAAACCGCTATCATCTGTAGCTTATGCCAGGTGATATATGTCGATTCTGTGGCAAAGAAAAAAAGACTCGGAACACCTGTTATGCCGATGTCCGGCATTTTTCAATTAAAGATCAAGGTTCTTCGACAGAGGGCTGTTAGAAGCCCTGATATTTGGAAAACAGCTCCCAGCGCAGTACTGCACTTCATCCGAAGTGCAGCACCGCACTGGACAAATGCTACTAATCAAACAATGACAATCGCTCCTGATAGTGCCGTTTGCATCCTTAATATATCAAAGATAAACACGTTATTGTTGAGATCGAGCTGAGGAATGGGCTGATATTCTTAGGACTAAAAGGTTGACCAAGAAACAAGCGGTTTCACACGTGAATGGTGTCAGAATTTTTTTTCTTAAAAAATGTTAGTAGCATTGCACATGCGTTCCAAGTAAAACAGGTTTTAGGGACCCAAATTGCCGTTTTGACGAGAAGATTAGATTCCGATACTATTTTGTGGTTATCGAGTTCTGAACTAATAAGTGACAGAAATTTGGATTATTCTAAAATACAAGGTTACTAACCGAGTGACATGCAAGTAAAAAATAAAATTCAAATGAAGGTCAAGTTATACGTATTTTCAAGTTGATTCATCTCTGCCAGAATACTTATTTTATGTGCTTGGATGAAAAAATTTGAAAGTTGTTTTGGTTTGAACTAAAATTTAAGTACTGTACAACTTTTTTGTATTGAACTTTTATTAATCTGGAAAAATATACACTGGTTTCTTCTCCTTTGTTTAGTTATTGAAGGTTTGATGTTATTATTTTTTTCTTGCCCCCCCCTTGAGCAATATTTCGAGACCAGGACATAAACTTTTTTCCAAATTTGTATAAGCCTAATTATTCAAAAATTACAAAATTTCGCCAGCGCGTTTATTTTAGTCGCCTATTATTGCAACATGCCCGATAAAATTTAATGCGCATATGATGCACAACTACGGAAATTGCTGAAACATTATTATTTATTCTTTCGGATATTGTATTATGATTTCTGTGAACCAAATCGATCAGCATGATTTGACAGTAAAACTTTAACATTTCTGCTCACGGCTATATATTTTGAAGTTAGCAAAGCTGGCTGGCTGATTAAGGTTTTTACCATAATAGGCTTTATGCTTTATAGCTTTGTAGAACGAAGTTGAAAAGCTTTATTAAATTATGTCGGGCCGTCAAGCAGCGAAAAATATAGCTGATTTTTTTGCTGCTTTCTGCGGCGTGTATTGCAATAAGACTTGGGTAAAGTACAGTTTATTCAGGAGTCGCCTATTTTAATAAGTTGAAAATAAATGAGCCTAAAATGCAGTATTTTATTTATATTTTCAGAAACTTTTGGTAAGATTTTCAACTCAAACGTAAAATCCGTACTGCTGCATACCTGCGAAACGTGGTGCGTCTCAGCGGAGACAACGCAAAAATTGCAGCTATTTATCAAGCGGTGCCTGTAATATGTCATTCGAGCTTGGTGGCCTGACGACTGGATATCCAATGAGGAACTCCATCGTCGGTGTCATCAACGGCCGATAGCCACAGAAATTGAGTGAGTGGAGTGGAGAGTGGAACGAACGAGATCTGCAGAGAAGCACTCGACTGGAATCCGCAAGGACAGCGTAGAAGAGGCAGACCCAGAGGCACATAGCGACGTAGCTTAACCAACGACATCCAGGCTGTAGACGAGAACTTGGCATGGCGACAAGTAAAAGCTATGGCGGGTAACCGTTAATAGTGGAGCTCTCTGATTTCATCCGTTTGTTCTGCCAGGCCGGCGGAAGTAAGTAAGTTTGATAAGAACATCATTTTGAGTCACTTAGCCATAGATATAAAGGGTGTCCCAAATCATATTGCATCACGGAAGAAACGCTGTAGATAATTACCTAATAGACCGATCCTTTTCAAACTTTCAGACAATTAATGGAAACTTTTTCGGCTTCGCAGTCGCAGTAAATAAGCAGAAAAAACGGTGTTTTTCTCTTCTACCAACGTTTCGAATAATATGTATTCTTTTTCAAGGCTCTAAAATAATCAAAATAATCAAAAACATTTTTCAATTTGTTCTTACAAAATTAATATAAACTTTTTTACCGAGAATGGACCATTTCATTGTCAAGTGGTTCATCATTGCACGGTCACTGTATCATCGCATGTACATATTAGCCTAACAATATTTAAAAAGAAAACAATATTATCAACTAGGAACAAATTTTACAAGCATTAAACTATTACAATATAATTTTCAAACACACTTCAAAACTAAAAAACTAAAAAACTTCGAACTCGTAGCACTTTTTGAAAAAACTAACGAAAAAACAAAAGGATTGCTGTAATAAAAGAGTTTACATGCAAGCTTGAGCACAATTTTTATTGTGTGCAAGTTTTCGTTGTGCTCAGTTATGTCTACTAGTAGCTGTCACTTTCGCTGTCATCAATCATCTGACATTTCCCGATGTTTTGTTTTTATTCTTACTCTGCTTTACACTTTGTAACACTGCTGCATACGTTGAGCTTAAGTTTTCAACATCACTACGTTTGTTTACCGTATGATCGGTCGTGATAATGTGGCACATTTCCAGCACATTCAGCGCTGCAGTCCGTCGATGTTCATCCAAGATATGAACCTTATCCAGTGCGAACGAGTGATCGTGTTCGATGCTGTGTTGGAGTAGTGCAGTTTTCTCTTTCAGGCGCTCCAGTTCGGCAGTGGTGGATGAGCTGTTAACATGCATGTTGGTTTTAAGCTCATCCAACTTTTTAACATTAGATCGGTGGTTGCTCATTCTCGTTTTCAGGTACTGTGTAGTAAGGCCAACATAGCACGAATCGCATTCAGCACACGGGATTCTGTATATAACATTGCTGCGATCTAACGGTGCTATACGATCTTTCGTGTTTGTGAACAGGCAGTTGATGGTATGTTCGTTGCGTGTGGCTATAGTGACATTTGGAAAATCTACACGTAACGATTTTTTTATGCGTGTTGTCAACAAATCGATATAAGGCATCGGTTTGTATGTTGTTTGGGCTGTTTCTACTGGATGCTCTCGTATGCTCCTTTCCGCTCTATTCTGCAGTCTGTTACCCAGTGATAATGGGTAGTGGTTTACCATTAGGTGTTTTTTTATGACATCTTTAATCTCATCGGAAGACAAATTTGTGCTCAGTTTGCGCACCCTTCTTATGAAGTTAGCGACTACGTTCATTTTCATGTGTAATGGGTGGCAAGAGAAATAATCTAAAAATCTCCCTGAGGCCATAGGTTTACAATACCATTCCGTCTTTATTGACTGGTCTGCTTGACGAACAAGCACCATGTCAAGGTATGGAAGTCTACCATCTTTTTCTTTTTCACAGGTAAATTGTAGATGGTTTTCATAGCTGTTAAATACCTCTAGAACTTCGTCGATTTTGTCTTCAGGCACCGCCAGGATCAAGTCGTCAACATATTTTTTCAAAAGCGGGAGCGGGAAACTCAATCGTTCGACCACTTCTTCTAGCAATGTTTCCATCACTAAGTCAGCTGCAGTGGGCGAGAAGGGATTGCCGATAGCAGCTCCGAATATTTGTTTGTAGTATTGGCCACGAAACGAGAAGTAGCTACACTCCAGGCAAAAATTGACAATCTCAATAAACAAATCGAGATTGATCTTTGTGTGAGGCTTGATTCTATTCCACTTTGTTATTATCGTGTGTCTCACTAGGTCTCTAGGTATGCAGGTGAAAAGAGATACCACGTCAAACGAGACAAGTATGTAGTTTGGTGGTAGTTGTACTGTGTTAATAAATTCACAGAAACTGAATGAATTTGCGACATCATATTCATTCTGGATTGATGCTCTTACTATGCGACCAATATATTTCGACAGCATGTATGATGGTCCTCCAATGTTGGGTACGACGGGTCGCAGCGGCAGGTTTTCTTTATGTGCTTTTGGTAAACCATATATCCTCGGGCATTGAGATGAATTTGTGCGTAGCTGGTTTGCAGTCCTAGAGTCAATCAGTGATAAGTTGAGCAATCGGTCTACTAAGTTGTTGTTTTGCTTTTGGAAACCGGACGTGGGATTTGTTTTACTGGGCTTGTATGTGTTTTCATCAGATAGCAGATTTAGCATTTTGGAGTTGTAGTCGTTCTCATACATCAAAACAGTTTGTTTACCCTTGTCAGACTGGACAATGATTATGTCGGGGTGATCTGTGATGAAACGTTTGGTTACTTTGCAGGCATGTTGTAGAAATAAGGTAAGATGATCGTGTGAGATTGAATCAAAACTGTGAATATAGTTCTGAATCATGTTGACAACACTGCATCGGTTACGATCCCGTACGGACTTGTCTACAGTTGTATTAAGTACATTTTCTAAATCCGCTATCAAATGGAAAATTGGCACTTCAGCAATGGAGGTATATGGAAGGGCAAATTTTGGTCCCAAACTCAGCAAAATCTCAGTTTCTGGTGGGACGCTTGTTGATGTGGCATTGTGTACAGCTTTTGGGTTGCCGTTGGGAGTCGATGGGTTGTTTCGAGCCACGGAAACGGAGAGCAATTTGTCAAACTTTCGTTTTGTGGTTGTTGTGGTGCGTTGGGTGTGTGTTGTCATAAACTTGTCTTGGGACTGAATAAATTCTTGTACGATGTGCGTAGGCAAGCTTTGCTCTATTTGCGCTCTCAATGACACTAGCTCTTTGTGAAGTTTTCGTAATGTATAATAAGTTTGCTTGATTTCTAAGTTCAATAGTGACTTTTTGAACCTGTTGATGCTCCTATTCAATTTGTTAATGAATGGGCTGTCTGTCTCAAGCAACGAAAAAACACATTTAAAAGAGTTCACAATGTGGTTTGGAAAAATTCCTCTTTTCCGACATCTTACAAGAAAACTTTTACGACTAGTCATGTTGCTAAGTTTCTTGTTGCTTGCTGCATACGTTTTCAAAATCGCTAGGGTCGTGCTTCCGAATTCATTGTTAATAGCTTGATAAAAACTAAGGGAACGCGCCATCTTATCTTCACTACAATCTTTTACCGACTGGTGATTCACTTAATGGAAACTTTTTCGGCTTCGCAGTCGCAGTAAATAAGCAGAAAAAACGGTGTTTTTCTCTTCTACCAACGTTTCGAATAATATGTATTCTTTTTCAAGGCTCTAAAATAATCAAAATAATCAAAAACATTTTTCAATTTGTTCTTACAAAATTAATATAAACTTTTTTACCGAGAATGGACCATTTCATTGTCAAGTGGTTCATCATTGCACGGTCACTGTATCATCGCATGTACATATTAGCCTAACAATATTTAAAAAGAAAACAATATTATCAACTAGGAACAAATTTTACAAGCATTAAACTATTACAATATAATTTTCAAACACACTTCAAAACTAAAAAACTAAAAAACTTCGAACTCGTAGCACTTTTTGAAAAAACTAACGAAAAAACAAAAGGATTGCTGTAATAAAAGAGTTTACATGCAAGCTTGAGCACAATTTTTATTGTGTGCAAGTTTTCGTTGTGCTCAGTTATGTCTACTAGTAGCTGTCACTTTCGCTGTCATCAATCATCTGACATTTCCCGATGTTTTGTTTTTATTCTTACTCTGCTTTACACTTTGTAACACTGCTGCATACGTTGAGCTTAAGTTTTCAACATCACTACGTTTGTTTACCGTATGATCGGTCGTGATAATGTGGCACATTTCCAGCACATTCAGCGCTGCAGTCCGTCGATGTTCATCCAAGATATGAACCTTATCCAGTGCGAACGAGTGATCGTGTTCGATGCTGTGTTGGAGTAGTGCAGTTTTCTCTTTCAGGCGCTCCAGTTCGGCAGTGGTGGATGAGCTGTTAACATGCATGTTGGTTTTAAGCTCATCCAACTTTTTAACATTAGATCGGTGGTTGCTCATTCTCGTTTTCAGGTACTGTGTAGTAAGGCCAACATAGCACGAATCGCATTCAGCACACGGGATTCTGTATATAACATTGCTGCGATCTAACGGTGCTATACGATCTTTCGTGTTTGTGAACAGGCAGTTGATGGTATGTTCGTTGCGTGTGGCTATAGTGACATTTGGAAAATCTACACGTAACGATTTTTTTATGCGTGTTGTCAACAAATCGATATAAGGCATCGGTTTGTATGTTGTTTGGGCTGTTTCTACTGGATGCTCTCGTATGCTCCTTTCCGCTCTATTCTGCAGTCTGTTACCCAGTGATAATGGGTAGTGGTTTACCATTAGGTGTTTTTTTATGACATCTTTAATCTCATCGGAAGACAAATTTGTGCTCAGTTTGCGCACCCTTCTTATGAAGTTAGCGACTACGTTCATTTTCATGTGTAATGGGTGGCAAGAGAAATAATCTAAAAATCTCCCTGAGGCCATAGGTTTACAATACCATTCCGTCTTTATTGACTGGTCTGCTTGACGAACAAGCACCATGTCAAGGTATGGAAGTCTACCATCTTTTTCTTTTTCACAGGTAAATTGTAGATGGTTTTCATAGCTGTTAAATACCTCTAGAACTTCGTCGATTTTGTCTTCAGGCACCGCCAGGATCAAGTCGTCAACATATTTTTTCAAAAGCGGGAGCGGGAAACTCAATCGTTCGACCACTTCTTCTAGCAATGTTTCCATCACTAAGTCAGCTGCAGTGGGCGAGAAGGGATTGCCGATAGCAGCTCCGAATATTTGTTTGTAGTATTGGCCACGAAACGAGAAGTAGCTACACTCCAGGCAAAAATTGACAATCTCAATAAACAAATCGAGATTGATCTTTGTGTGAGGCTTGATTCTATTCCACTTTGTTATTATCGTGTGTCTCACTAGGTCTCTAGGTATGCAGGTGAAAAGAGATACCACGTCAAACGAGACAAGTATGTAGTTTGGTGGTAGTTGTACTGTGTTAATAAATTCACAGAAACTGAATGAATTTGCGACATCATATTCATTCTGGATTGATGCTCTTACTATGCGACCAATATATTTCGACAGCATGTATGATGGTCCTCCAATGTTGGGTACGACGGGTCGCAGCGGCAGGTTTTCTTTATGTGCTTTTGGTAAACCATATATCCTCGGGCATTGAGATGAATTTGTGCGTAGCTGGCTTGCAGTCCTAGAGTCAATCAGTGATAAGTTGAGCAATCGGTCTACTAAGTTGTTGTTTTGCTTTTGGAAACCGGACGTGGGATTTGTTTTACTGGGCTTGTATGTGTTTTCATCAGATAGCAGATTTAGCATTTTGGAGTTGTAGTCGTTCTCATACATCAAAACAGTTTGTTTACCCTTGTCAGACTGGACAATGATTATGTCGGGGTGATCTGTGATGAAACGTTTGGTTACTTTGCAGGCATGTTGTAGAAATAAGGTAAGATGATCGTGTGAGATTGAATCAAAACTGTGAATATAGTTCTGAATCATGTTGACAACACTGCATCGGTTACGATCCCGTACGGACTTGTCTACAGTTGTATTAAGTACATTTTCTAAATCCGCTATCAAATGGAAAATTGGCACTTCAGCAATGGAGGTATATGGAAGGGCAAATTTTGGTCCCAAACTCAGCAAAATCTCAGTTTCTGGTGGGACGCTTGTTGATGTGGCATTGTGTACAGCTTTTGGGTTGCCGTTGGGAGTCGATGGGTTGTTTCGAGCCACGGAAACGGAGAGCAATTTGTCAAACTTTCGTTTTGTGGTTGTTGTGGTGCGTTGGGTGTGTGTTGTCATAAACTTGTCTTGGGACTGAATAAATTCTTGTACGATGTGCGTAGGCAAGCTTTGCTCTATTTGCGCTCTCAATGACACTAGCTCTTTGTGAAGTTTTCGTAATGTATAATAAGTTTGCTTGATTTCTAAGTTCAATAGTGACTTTTTGAACCTGTTGATGCTCCTATTCAATTTGTTAATGAATGGGCTGTCTGTCTCAAGCAACGAAAAAACACATTTAAAAGAGTTCACAATGTGGTTTGGAAAAATTCCTCTTTTCCGACATCTTACAAGAAAACTTTTACGACTAGTCATGTTGCTAAGTTTCTTGTTGCTTGCTGCATACGTTTTCAAAATCGCTAGGGTCGTGCTTCCGAATTCATTGTTAATAGCTTGATAAAAACTAAGGGAACGCGCCATCTTATCTTCACTACAATCTTTTACCGACTGGTGATTCACTTAATGGAAACTTTTTCGGCTTCGCAGTCGCAGTAAATAAGCAGAAAAAACGGTGTTTTTCTCTTCTACCAACGTTTCGAATAATATGTATTCTTTTTCAAGGCTCTAAAATAATCAAAATAATCAAAAACATTTTTCAATTTGTTCTTACAAAATTAATATAAACTTTTTTACCGAGAATGGACCATTTCATTGTCAAGTGGTTCATCATTGCACGGTCACTGTATCATCGCATGTACATATTAGCCTAACAATATTTAAAAAGAAAACAATATTATCAACTAGGAACAAATTTTACAAGCATTAAACTATTACAATATAATTTTCAAACACACTTCAAAACTAAAAAACTAAAAAACTTCGAACTCGTAGCACTTTTTGAAAAAACTAACGAAAAAACAAAAGGATTGCTGTAATAAAAGAGTTTACATGCAAGCTTGAGCACAATTTTTATTGTGTGCAAGTTTTCGTTGTGCTCAGTTATGTCTACTAGTAGCTGTCACTTTCGCTGTCATCAATCATCTGACATTTCCCGATGTTTTGTTTTTATTCTTACTCTGCTTTACACTTTGTAACACTGCTGCATACGTTGAGCTTAAGTTTTCAACATCACTACGTTTGTTTACCGTATGATCGGTCGTGATAATGTGGCACATTTCCAGCACATTCAGCGCTGCAGTCCGTCGATGTTCATCCAAGATATGAACCTTATCCAGTGCGAACGAGTGATCGTGTTCGATGCTGTGTTGGAGTAGTGCAGTTTTCTCTTTCAGGCGCTCCAGTTCGGCAGTGGTGGATGAGCTGTTAACATGCATGTTGGTTTTAAGCTCATCCAACTTTTTAACATTAGATCGGTGGTTGCTCATTCTCGTTTTCAGGTACTGTGTAGTAAGGCCAACATAGCACGAATCGCATTCAGCACACGGGATTCTGTATATAACATTGCTGCGATCTAACGGTGCTATACGATCTTTCGTGTTTGTGAACAGGCAGTTGATGGTATGTTCGTTGCGTGTGGCTATAGTGACATTTGGAAAATCTACACGTAACGATTTTTTTATGCGTGTTGTCAACAAATCGATATAAGGCATCGGTTTGTATGTTGTTTGGGCTGTTTCTACTGGATGCTCTCGTATGCTCCTTTCCGCTCTATTCTGCAGTCTGTTACCCAGTGATAATGGGTAGTGGTTTACCATTAGGTGTTTTTTTATGACATCTTTAATCTCATCGGAAGACAAATTTGTGCTCAGTTTGCGCACCCTTCTTATGAAGTTAGCGACTACGTTCATTTTCATGTGTAATGGGTGGCAAGAGAAATAATCTAAAAATCTCCCTGAGGCCATAGGTTTACAATACCATTCCGTCTTTATTGACTGGTCTGCTTGACGAACAAGCACCATGTCAAGGTATGGAAGTCTACCATCTTTTTCTTTTTCACAGGTAAATTGTAGATGGTTTTCATAGCTGTTAAATACCTCTAGAACTTCGTCGATTTTGTCTTCAGGCACCGCCAGGATCAAGTCGTCAACATATTTTTTCAAAAGCGGGAGCGGGAAACTCAATCGTTCGACCACTTCTTCTAGCAATGTTTCCATCACTAAGTCAGCTGCAGTGGGCGAGAAGGGATTGCCGATAGCAGCTCCGAATATTTGTTTGTAGTATTGGCCACGAAACGAGAAGTAGCTACACTCCAGGCAAAAATTGACAATCTCAATAAACAAATCGAGATTGATCTTTGTGTGAGGCTTGATTCTATTCCACTTTGTTATTATCGTGTGTCTCACTAGGTCTCTAGGTATGCAGGTGAAAAGAGATACCACGTCAAACGAGACAAGTATGTAGTTTGGTGGTAGTTGTACTGTGTTAATAAATTCACAGAAACTGAATGAATTTGCGACATCATATTCATTCTGGATTGATGCTCTTACTATGCGACCAATATATTTCGACAGCATGTATGATGGTCCTCCAATGTTGGGTACGACGGGTCGCAGCGGCAGGTTTTCTTTATGTGCTTTTGGTAAACCATATATCCTCGGGCATTGAGATGAATTTGTGCGTAGCTGGTTTGCAGTCCTAGAGTCAATCAGTGATAAGTTGAGCAATCGGTCTACTAAGTTGTTGTTTTGCTTTTGGAAACCGGACGTGGGATTTGTTTTACTGGGCTTGTATGTGTTTTCATCAGATAGCAGATTTAGCATTTTGGAGTTGTAGTCGTTCTCATACATCAAAACAGTTTGTTTACCCTTGTCAGACTGGACAATGATTATGTCGGGGTGATCTGTGATGAAACGTTTGGTTACTTTGCAGGCATGTTGTAGAAATAAGGTAAGATGATCGTGTGAGATTGAATCAAAACTGTGAATATAGTTCTGAATCATGTTGACAACACTGCATCGGTTACGATCCCGTACGGACTTGTCTACAGTTGTATTAAGTACATTTTCTAAATCCGCTATCAAATGGAAAATTGGCACTTCAGCAATGGAGGTATATGGAAGGGCAAATTTTGGTCCCAAACTCAGCAAAATCTCAGTTTCTGGTGGGACGCTTGTTGATGTGGCATTGTGTACAGCTTTTGGGTTGCCGTTGGGAGTCGATGGGTTGTTTCGAGCCACGGAAACGGAGAGCAATTTGTCAAACTTTCGTTTTGTGGTTGTTGTGGTGCGTTGGGTGTGTGTTGTCATAAACTTGTCTTGGGACTGAATAAATTCTTGTACGATGTGCGTAGGCAAGCTTTGCTCTATTTGCGCTCTCAATGACACTAGCTCTTTGTGAAGTTTTCGTAATGTATAATAAGTTTGCTTGATTTCTAAGTTCAATAGTGACTTTTTGAACCTGTTGATGCTCCTATTCAATTTGTTAATGAATGGGCTGTCTGTCTCAAGCAACGAAAAAACACATTTAAAAGAGTTCACAATGTGGTTTGGAAAAATTCCTCTTTTCCGACCTCTTACAAGAAAACTTTTACGACTAGTCATGTTGCTAAGTTTCTTGTTGCTTGCTGCATACGTTTTCAAAATCGCTAGGGTCGTGCTTCCGAATTCATTGTTAATAGCTTGATAAAAAATAAGGGAACGCGCCATCTTATCTTCACTACAATCTTTTACCGACTGGTGATTCACTTAATGGAAACTTTTTCGGCTTCGCAGTCGCAGTAAATAAGCAGAAAAAACGGTGTTTTTCTCTTCTACCAACGTTTCGAATAATATGTATTCTTTTTCAAGGCTCTAAAATAATCAAAATAATCAAAAACATTTTTCAATTTGTTCTTACAAAATTAATATAAACTTTTTTACCGAGAATGGACCATTTCATTGTCAAGTGGTTCATCATTGCACGGTCACTGTATCATCGCATGTACATATTAGCCTAACAATATTTAAAAAGAAAACAATATTATCAACTAGGAACAAATTTTACAAGCATTAAACTATTACAATATAATTTTCAAACACACTTCAAAACTAAAAAACTAAAAAACTTCGAACTCGTAGCACTTTTTGAAAAAACTAACGAAAAAACAAAAGGATTGCTGTAATAAAAGAGTTTACATGCAAGCTTGAGCACAATTTTTATTGTGTGCAAGTTTTCGTTGTGCTCAGTTATGTCTACTAGTAGCTGTCACTTTCGCTGTCATCAATCATCTGACATTTCCCGATGTTTTGTTTTTATTCTTACTCTGCTTTACACTTTGTAACACTGCTGCATACGTTGAGCTTAAGTTTTCAACATCACTACGTTTGTTTACCGTATGATCGGTCGTGATAATGTGGCACATTTCCAGCACATTCAGCGCTGCAGTCCGTCGATGTTCATCCAAGATATGAACCTTATCCAGTGCGAACGAGTGATCGTGTTCGATGCTGTGTTGGAGTAGTGCAGTTTTCTCTTTCAGGCGCTCCAGTTCGGCAGTGGTGGATGAGCTGTTAACATGCATGTTGGTTTTAAGCTCATCCAACTTTTTAACATTAGATCGGTGGTTGCTCATTCTCGTTTTCAGGTACTGTGTAGTAAGGCCAACATAGCACGAATCGCATTCAGCACACGGGATTCTGTATATAACATTGCTGCGATCTAACGGTGCTATACGATCTTTCGTGTTTGTGAACAGGCAGTTGATGGTATGTTCGTTGCGTGTGGCTATAGTGACATTTGGAAAATCTACACGTAACGATTTTTTTATGCGTGTTGTCAACAAATCGATATAAGGCATCGGTTTGTATGTTGTTTGGGCTGTTTCTACTGGATGCTCTCGTATGCTCCTTTCCGCTCTATTCTGCAGTCTGTTACCCAGTGATAATGGGTAGTGGTTTACCATTAGGTGTTTTTTTATGACATCTTTAATCTCATCGGAAGACAAATTTGTGCTCAGTTTGCGCACCCTTCTTATGAAGTTAGCGACTACGTTCATTTTCATGTGTAATGGGTGGCAAGAGAAATAATCTAAAAATCTCCCTGAGGCCATAGGTTTACAATACCATTCCGTCTTTATTGACTGGTCTGCTTGACGAACAAGCACCATGTCAAGGTATGGAAGTCTACCATCTTTTTCTTTTTCACAGGTAAATTGTAGATGGTTTTCATAGCTGTTAAATACCTCTAGAACTTCGTCGATTTTGTCTTCAGGCACCGCCAGGATCAAGTCGTCAACATATTTTTTCAAAAGCGGGAGCGGGAAACTCAATCGTTCGACCACTTCTTCTAGCAATGTTTCCATCACTAAGTCAGCTGCAGTGGGCGAGAAGGGATTGCCGATAGCAGCTCCGAATATTTGTTTGTAGTATTGGCCACGAAACGAGAAGTAGCTACACTCCAGGCAAAAATTGACAATCTCAATAAACAAATCGAGATTGATCTTTGTGTGAGGCTTGATTCTATTCCACTTTGTTATTATCGTGTGTCTCACTAGGTCTCTAGGTATGCAGGTGAAAAGAGATACCACGTCAAACGAGACAAGTATGTAGTTTGGTGGTAGTTGTACTGTGTTAATAAATTCACAGAAACTGAATGAATTTGCGACATCATATTCATTCTGGATTGATGCTCTTACTATGCGACCAATATATTTCGACAGCATGTATGATGGTCCTCCAATGTTGGGTACGACGGGTCGCAGCGGCAGGTTTTCTTTATGTGCTTTTGGTAAACCATATATCCTCGGGCATTGAGATGAATTTGTGCGTAGCTGGTTTGCAGTCCTAGAGTCAATCAGTGATAAGTTGAGCAATCGGTCTACTAAGTTGTTGTTTTGCTTTTGGAAACCGGACGTGGGATTTGTTTTACTGGGCTTGTATGTGTTTTCATCAGATAGCAGATTTAGCATTTTGGAGTTGTAGTCGTTCTCATACATCAAAACAGTTTGTTTACCCTTGTCAGACTGGACAATGATTATGTCGGGGTGATCTGTGATGAAACGTTTGGTTACTTTGCAGGCATGTTGTAGAAATAAGGTAAGATGATCGTGTGAGATTGAATCAAAACTGTGAATATAGTTCTGAATCATGTTGACAACACTGCATCGGTTACGATCCCGTACGGACTTGTCTACAGTTGTATTAAGTACATTTTCTAAATCCGCTATCAAATGGAAAATTGGCACTTCAGCAATGGAGGTATATGGAAGGGCAAATTTTGGTCCCAAACTCAGCAAAATCTCAGTTTCTGGTGGGACGCTTGTTGATGTGGCATTGTGTACAGCTTTTGGGTTGCCGTTGGGAGTCGATGGGTTGTTTCGAGCCACGGAAACGGAGAGCAATTTGTCAAACTTTCGTTTTGTGGTTGTTGTGGTGCGTTGGGTGTGTGTTGTCATAAACTTGTCTTGGGACTGAATAAATTCTTGTACGATGTGCGTAGGCAAGCTTTGCTCTATTTGCGCTCTCAATGACACTAGCTCTTTGTGAAGTTTTCGTAATGTATAATAAGTTTGCTTGATTTCTAAGTTCAATAGTGACTTTTTGAACCTGTTGATGCTCCTATTCAATTTGTTAATGAATGGGCTGTCTGTCTCAAGCAACGAAAAAACACATTTAAAAGAGTTCACAATGTGGTTTGGAAAAATTCCTCTTTTCCGACCTCTTACAAGAAAACTTTTACGACTAGTCATGTTGCTAAGTTTCTTGTTGCTTGCTGCATACGTTTTCAAAATCGCTAGGGTCGTGCTTCCGAATTCATTGTTAATAGCTTGATAAAAAATAAGGGAACGCGCCATCTTATCTTCACTACAATCTTTTACCGACTGGTGATTCACTTAATGGAAACTTTTTCGGCTTCGCAGTCGCAGTAAATAAGCAGAAAAAACGGTGTTTTTCTCTTCTACCAACGTTTCGAATAATATGTATTCTTTTTCAAGGCTCTAAAATAATCAAAATAATCAAAAACATTTTTCAATTTGTTCTTACAAAATTAATATAAACTTTTTTACCGAGAATGGACCATTTCATTGTCAAGTGGTTCATCATTGCACGGTCACTGTATCATCGCATGTACATATTAGCCTAACAATATATCGTTTCGTGGCCAATACTACAAACAAATATTCGGAGCTGCTATCGGCAATCCCTTCTCGCCCACTGCAGCTGACTTAGTGATGGAAACATTGCTAGAAGAAGTGGTCGAACGATTGAGTTTCCCGCTCCCGCTTTTGAAAAAATATGTTGACGACTTGATCCTGGCGGTGCCTGAAGACAAAATCGACGAAGTTCTAGAGGTATTTAACAGCTATGAAAACCATCTACAATTTACCTGTGAAAAAGAAAAAGATGGTAGACTTCCATACCTTGACATGGTGCTTGTTCGTCAAGCAGACCAGTCAATAAAGACGGAATGGTATTGTAAACCTATGGCCTCAGGGAGATTTTTAGATTATTTCTCTTGCCACCCATTACACATGAAAATGAACGTAGTCGCTAACTTCATAAGAAGGGTGCGCAAACTGAGCACAAATTTGTCTTCCGATGAGATTAAAGATGTCATAAAAAAACACCTAATGGTAAACCACTACCCATTATCACTGGGTAACAGACTGCAGAATAGAGCGGAAAGGAGCATACGAGAGCATCCAGTAGAAACAGCCCAAACAACATACAAACCGATGCCTTATATCGATTTGTTGACAACACGCATAAAAAAATCGTTACGTGTAGATTTTCCAAATGTCACTATAGCCACACGCAACGAACATACCATCAACTGCCTGTTCACAAACACGAAAGATCGTATAGCACCGTTAGATCGCAGCAATGTTATATACAGAATCCCGTGTGCTGAATGCGATTCGTGCTATGTTGGCCTTACTACACAGTACCTGAAAACGAGAATGAGCAACCACCGATCTAATGTTAAAAAGTTGGATGAGCTTAAAACCAACATGCATGTTAACAGCTCATCCACCACTGCCGAACTGGAGCGCCTGAAAGAGAAAACTGCACTACTCCAACACAGCATCGAACACGATCACTCGTTCGCACTGGATAAGGTTCATATCTTGGATGAACATCGACGGACTGCAGCGCTGAATGTGCTGGAAATGTGCCACATTATCACGACCGATCATACGGTAAACAAACGTAGTGATGTTGAAAACTTAAGCTCAACGTATGCAGCAGTGTTACAAAGTGTAAAGCAGAGTAAGAATAAAAACAAAACATCGGGAAATGTCAGATGATTGATGACAGCGAAAGTGACAGCTACTAGTAGACATAACTGAGCACAACGAAAACTTGCACACAATAAAAATTGTGCTCAAGCTTGCATGTAAACTCTTTTATTACAGCAATCCTTTTGTTTTTTCGTTAGTTTTTTCAAAAAGTGCTACGAGTTCGAAGTTTTTTAGTTTTTTAGTTTTGAAGTGTGTTTGAAAATTATATTGTAATAGTTTAATGCTTGTAAAATTTGTTCCTAGTTGATAATATTGTTTTCTTTTTAAATATTGTTAGGCTAATATGTACATGCGATGATACAGTGACCGTGCAATGATGAACCACTTGACAATGAAATGGTCCATTCTCGGTAAAAAAGTTTATATTAATTTTGTAAGAACAAATTGAAAAATGTTTTTGATTATTTTGATTATTTTAGAGCCTTGAAAAAGAATACATATTATTCGAAACGTTGGTAGAAGAGAAAAACACCGTTTTTTCTGCTTATTTACTGCGACTGCGAAGCCGAAAAAGTTTCCATTAAGTGAATCACCAGTCGGTAAAAGATTGTAGTGAAGATAAGATGGCGCGTTCCCTTAGTTTTTATCAAGCTATTAACAATGAATTCGGAAGCACGACCCTAGCGATTTTGAAAACGTATGCAGCAAGCAACAAGAAACTTAGCAACATGACTAGTCGTAAAAGTTTTCTTGTAAGATGTCGGAAAAGAGGAATTTTTCCAAACCACATTGTGAACTCTTTTAAATGTGTTTTTTCGTTGCTTGAGACAGACAGCCCATTCATTAACAAATTGAATAGGAGCATCAACAGGTTCAAAAAGTCACTATTGAACTTAGAAATCAAGCAAACTTATTATACATTACGAAAACTTCACAAAGAGCTAGTGTCATTGAGAGCGCAAATAGAGCAAAGCTTGCCTACGCACATCGTACAAGAATTTATTCAGTCCCAAGACAAGTTTATGACAACACACACCCAACGCACCACAACAACCACAAAACGAAAGTTTGACAAATTGCTCTCCGTTTCCGTGGCTCGAAACAACCCATCGACTCCCAACGGCAACCCAAAAGCTGTACACAATGCCACATCAACAAGCGTCCCACCAGAAACTGAGATTTTGCTGAGTTTGGGACCAAAATTTGCCCTTCCATATACCTCCATTGCTGAAGTGCCAATTTTCCATTTGATAGCGGATTTAGAAAATGTACTTAATACAACTGTAGACAAGTCCGTACGGGATCGTAACCGATGCAGTGTTGTCAACATGATTCAGAACTATATTCACAGTTTTGATTCAATCTCACACGATCATCTTACCTTATTTCTACAACATGCCTGCAAAGTAACCAAACGTTTCATCACAGATCACCCCGACATAATCATTGTCCAGTCTGACAAGGGTAAACAAACTGTTTTGATGTATGAGAACGACTACAACTCCAAAATGCTAAATCTGCTATCTGATGAAAACACATACAAGCCCAGTAAAACAAATCCCACGTCCGGTTTCCAAAAGCAAAACAACAACTTAGTAGACCGATTGCTCAACTTATCACTGATTGACTCTAGGACTGCAAGCCAGCTACGCACAAATTCATCTCAATGCCCGAGGATATATGGTTTACCAAAAGCACATAAAGAAAACCTGCCGCTGCGACCCGTCGTACCCAACATTGGAGGACCATCATACATGCTGTCGAAATATATTGGTCGCATAGTAAGAGCATCAATCCAGAATGAATATGATGTCGCAAATTCATTCAGTTTCTGTGAATTTATTAACACAGTACAACTACCACCAAACTACATACTTGTCTCGTTTGACGTGGTATCTCTTTTCACCTGCATACCTAGAGACCTAGTGAGACACACGATAATAACAAAGTGGAATAGAATCAAGCCTCACACAAAGATCAATCTCGATTTGTTTATTGAGATTGTCAATTTTTGCCTGGAGTGTAGCTACTTCTCGTTTCGTGGCCAATACTACAAACAAATATTCGGAGCTGCTATCGGCAATCCCTTCTCGCCCACTGCAGCTGACTTAGTGATGGAAACATTGCTAGAAGAAGTGGTCGAACGATTGAGTTTCCCGCTCCCGCTTTTGAAAAAATATGTTGACGACTTGATCCTGGCGGTGCCTGAAGACAAAATCGACGAAGTTCTAGAGGTATTTAACAGCTATGAAAACCATCTACAATTTACCTGTGAAAAAGAAAAAGATGGTAGACTTCCATACCTTGACATGGTGCTTGTTCGTCAAGCAGACCAGTCAATAAAGACGGAATGGTATTGTAAACCTATGGCCTCAGGGAGATTTTTAGATTATTTCTCTTGCCACCCATTACACATGAAAATGAACGTAGTCGCTAACTTCATAAGAAGGGTGCGCAAACTGAGCACAAATTTGTCTTCCGATGAGATTAAAGATGTCATAAAAAAACACCTAATGGTAAACCACTACCCATTATCACTGGGTAACAGACTGCAGAATAGAGCGGAAAGGAGCATACGAGAGCATCCAGTAGAAACAGCCCAAACAACATACAAACCGATGCCTTATATCGATTTGTTGACAACACGCATAAAAAAATCGTTACGTGTAGATTTTCCAAATGTCACTATAGCCACACGCAACGAACATACCATCAACTGCCTGTTCACAAACACGAAAGATCGTATAGCACCGTTAGATCGCAGCAATGTTATATACAGAATCCCGTGTGCTGAATGCGATTCGTGCTATGTTGGCCTTACTACACAGTACCTGAAAACGAGAATGAGCAACCACCGATCTAATGTTAAAAAGTTGGATGAGCTTAAAACCAACATGCATGTTAACAGCTCATCCACCACTGCCGAACTGGAGCGCCTGAAAGAGAAAACTGCACTACTCCAACACAGCATCGAACACGATCACTCGTTCGCACTGGATAAGGTTCATATCTTGGATGAACATCGACGGACTGCAGCGCTGAATGTGCTGGAAATGTGCCACATTATCACGACCGATCATACGGTAAACAAACGTAGTGATGTTGAAAACTTAAGCTCAACGTATGCAGCAGTGTTACAAAGTGTAAAGCAGAGTAAGAATAAAAACAAAACATCGGGAAATGTCAGATGATTGATGACAGCGAAAGTGACAGCTACTAGTAGACATAACTGAGCACAACGAAAACTTGCACACAATAAAAATTGTGCTCAAGCTTGCATGTAAACTCTTTTATTACAGCAATCCTTTTGTTTTTTCGTTAGTTTTTTCAAAAAGTGCTACGAGTTCGAAGTTTTTTAGTTTTTTAGTTTTGAAGTGTGTTTGAAAATTATATTGTAATAGTTTAATGCTTGTAAAATTTGTTCCTAGTTGATAATATTGTTTTCTTTTTAAATATTGTTAGGCTAATATGTACATGCGATGATACAGTGACCGTGCAATGATGAACCACTTGACAATGAAATGGTCCATTCTCGGTAAAAAAGTTTATATTAATTTTGTAAGAACAAATTGAAAAATGTTTTTGATTATTTTGATTATTTTAGAGCCTTGAAAAAGAATACATATTATTCGAAACGTTGGTAGAAGAGAAAAACACCGTTTTTTCTGCTTATTTACTGCGACTGCGAAGCCGAAAAAGTTTCCATTAAGTGAATCACCAGTCGGTAAAAGATTGTAGTGAAGATAAGATGGCGCGTTCCCTTATTTTTTATCAAGCTATTAACAATGAATTCGGAAGCACGACCCTAGCGATTTTGAAAACGTATGCAGCAAGCAACAAGAAACTTAGCAACATGACTAGTCGTAAAAGTTTTCTTGTAAGAGGTCGGAAAAGAGGAATTTTTCCAAACCACATTGTGAACTCTTTTAAATGTGTTTTTTCGTTGCTTGAGACAGACAGCCCATTCATTAACAAATTGAATAGGAGCATCAACAGGTTCAAAAAGTCACTATTGAACTTAGAAATCAAGCAAACTTATTATACATTACGAAAACTTCACAAAGAGCTAGTGTCATTGAGAGCGCAAATAGAGCAAAGCTTGCCTACGCACATCGTACAAGAATTTATTCAGTCCCAAGACAAGTTTATGACAACACACACCCAACGCACCACAACAACCACAAAACGAAAGTTTGACAAATTGCTCTCCGTTTCCGTGGCTCGAAACAACCCATCGACTCCCAACGGCAACCCAAAAGCTGTACACAATGCCACATCAACAAGCGTCCCACCAGAAACTGAGATTTTGCTGAGTTTGGGACCAAAATTTGCCCTTCCATATACCTCCATTGCTGAAGTGCCAATTTTCCATTTGATAGCGGATTTAGAAAATGTACTTAATACAACTGTAGACAAGTCCGTACGGGATCGTAACCGATGCAGTGTTGTCAACATGATTCAGAACTATATTCACAGTTTTGATTCAATCTCACACGATCATCTTACCTTATTTCTACAACATGCCTGCAAAGTAACCAAACGTTTCATCACAGATCACCCCGACATAATCATTGTCCAGTCTGACAAGGGTAAACAAACTGTTTTGATGTATGAGAACGACTACAACTCCAAAATGCTAAATCTGCTATCTGATGAAAACACATACAAGCCCAGTAAAACAAATCCCACGTCCGGTTTCCAAAAGCAAAACAACAACTTAGTAGACCGATTGCTCAACTTATCACTGATTGACTCTAGGACTGCAAGCCAGCTACGCACAAATTCATCTCAATGCCCGAGGATATATGGTTTACCAAAAGCACATAAAGAAAACCTGCCGCTGCGACCCGTCGTACCCAACATTGGAGGACCATCATACATGCTGTCGAAATATATTGGTCGCATAGTAAGAGCATCAATCCAGAATGAATATGATGTCGCAAATTCATTCAGTTTCTGTGAATTTATTAACACAGTACAACTACCACCAAACTACATACTTGTCTCGTTTGACGTGGTATCTCTTTTCACCTGCATACCTAGAGACCTAGTGAGACACACGATAATAACAAAGTGGAATAGAATCAAGCCTCACACAAAGATCAATCTCGATTTGTTTATTGAGATTGTCAATTTTTGCCTGGAGTGTAGCTACTTCTCGTTTCGTGGCCAATACTACAAACAAATATTCGGAGCTGCTATCGGCAATCCCTTCTCGCCCACTGCAGCTGACTTAGTGATGGAAACATTGCTAGAAGAAGTGGTCGAACGATTGAGTTTCCCGCTCCCGCTTTTGAAAAAATATGTTGACGACTTGATCCTGGCGGTGCCTGAAGACAAAATCGACGAAGTTCTAGAGGTATTTAACAGCTATGAAAACCATCTACAATTTACCTGTGAAAAAGAAAAAGATGGTAGACTTCCATACCTTGACATGGTGCTTGTTCGTCAAGCAGACCAGTCAATAAAGACGGAATGGTATTGTAAACCTATGGCCTCAGGGAGATTTTTAGATTATTTCTCTTGCCACCCATTACACATGAAAATGAACGTAGTCGCTAACTTCATAAGAAGGGTGCGCAAACTGAGCACAAATTTGTCTTCCGATGAGATTAAAGATGTCATAAAAAAACACCTAATGGTAAACCACTACCCATTATCACTGGGTAACAGACTGCAGAATAGAGCGGAAAGGAGCATACGAGAGCATCCAGTAGAAACAGCCCAAACAACATACAAACCGATGCCTTATATCGATTTGTTGACAACACGCATAAAAAAATCGTTACGTGTAGATTTTCCAAATGTCACTATAGCCACACGCAACGAACATACCATCAACTGCCTGTTCACAAACACGAAAGATCGTATAGCACCGTTAGATCGCAGCAATGTTATATACAGAATCCCGTGTGCTGAATGCGATTCGTGCTATGTTGGCCTTACTACACAGTACCTGAAAACGAGAATGAGCAACCACCGATCTAATGTTAAAAAGTTGGATGAGCTTAAAACCAACATGCATGTTAACAGCTCATCCACCACTGCCGAACTGGAGCGCCTGAAAGAGAAAACTGCACTACTCCAACACAGCATCGAACACGATCACTCGTTCGCACTGGATAAGGTTCATATCTTGGATGAACATCGACGGACTGCAGCGCTGAATGTGCTGGAAATGTGCCACATTATCACGACCGATCATACGGTAAACAAACGTAGTGATGTTGAAAACTTAAGCTCAACGTATGCAGCAGTGTTACAAAGTGTAAAGCAGAGTAAGAATAAAAACAAAACATCGGGAAATGTCAGATGATTGATGACAGCGAAAGTGACAGCTACTAGTAGACATAACTGAGCACAACGAAAACTTGCACACAATAAAAATTGTGCTCAAGCTTGCATGTAAACTCTTTTATTACAGCAATCCTTTTGTTTTTTCGTTAGTTTTTTCAAAAAGTGCTACGAGTTCGAAGTTTTTTAGTTTTTTAGTTTTGAAGTGTGTTTGAAAATTATATTGTAATAGTTTAATGCTTGTAAAATTTGTTCCTAGTTGATAATATTGTTTTCTTTTTAAATATTGTTAGGCTAATATGTACATGCGATGATACAGTGACCGTGCAATGATGAACCACTTGACAATGAAATGGTCCATTCTCGGTAAAAAAGTTTATATTAATTTTGTAAGAACAAATTGAAAAATGTTTTTGATTATTTTGATTATTTTAGAGCCTTGAAAAAGAATACATATTATTCGAAACGTTGGTAGAAGAGAAAAACACCGTTTTTTCTGCTTATTTACTGCGACTGCGAAGCCGAAAAAGTTTCCATTAAGTGAATCACCAGTCGGTAAAAGATTGTAGTGAAGATAAGATGGCGCGTTCCCTTATTTTTTATCAAGCTATTAACAATGAATTCGGAAGCACGACCCTAGCGATTTTGAAAACGTATGCAGCAAGCAACAAGAAACTTAGCAACATGACTAGTCGTAAAAGTTTTCTTGTAAGAGGTCGGAAAAGAGGAATTTTTCCAAACCACATTGTGAACTCTTTTAAATGTGTTTTTTCGTTGCTTGAGACAGACAGCCCATTCATTAACAAATTGAATAGGAGCATCAACAGGTTCAAAAAGTCACTATTGAACTTAGAAATCAAGCAAACTTATTATACATTACGAAAACTTCACAAAGAGCTAGTGTCATTGAGAGCGCAAATAGAGCAAAGCTTGCCTACGCACATCGTACAAGAATTTATTCAGTCCCAAGACAAGTTTATGACAACACACACCCAACGCACCACAACAACCACAAAACGAAAGTTTGACAAATTGCTCTCCGTTTCCGTGGCTCGAAACAACCCATCGACTCCCAACGGCAACCCAAAAGCTGTACACAATGCCACATCAACAAGCGTCCCACCAGAAACTGAGATTTTGCTGAGTTTGGGACCAAAATTTGCCCTTCCATATACCTCCATTGCTGAAGTGCCAATTTTCCATTTGATAGCGGATTTAGAAAATGTACTTAATACAACTGTAGACAAGTCCGTACGGGATCGTAACCGATGCAGTGTTGTCAACATGATTCAGAACTATATTCACAGTTTTGATTCAATCTCACACGATCATCTTACCTTATTTCTACAACATGCCTGCAAAGTAACCAAACGTTTCATCACAGATCACCCCGACATAATCATTGTCCAGTCTGACAAGGGTAAACAAACTGTTTTGATGTATGAGAACGACTACAACTCCAAAATGCTAAATCTGCTATCTGATGAAAACACATACAAGCCCAGTAAAACAAATCCCACGTCCGGTTTCCAAAAGCAAAACAACAACTTAGTAGACCGATTGCTCAACTTATCACTGATTGACTCTAGGACTGCAAACCAGCTACGCACAAATTCATCTCAATGCCCGAGGATATATGGTTTACCAAAAGCACATAAAGAAAACCTGCCGCTGCGACCCGTCGTACCCAACATTGGAGGACCATCATACATGCTGTCGAAATATATTGGTCGCATAGTAAGAGCATCAATCCAGAATGAATATGATGTCGCAAATTCATTCAGTTTCTGTGAATTTATTAACACAGTACAACTACCACCAAACTACATACTTGTCTCGTTTGACGTGGTATCTCTTTTCACCTGCATACCTAGAGACCTAGTGAGACACACGATAATAACAAAGTGGAATAGAATCAAGCCTCACACAAAGATCAATCTCGATTTGTTTATTGAGATTGTCAATTTTTGCCTGGAGTGTAGCTACTTCTCGTTTCGTGGCCAATACTACAAACAAATATTCGGAGCTGCTATCGGCAATCCCTTCTCGCCCACTGCAGCTGACTTAGTGATGGAAACATTGCTAGAAGAAGTGGTCGAACGATTGAGTTTCCCGCTCCCGCTTTTGAAAAAATATGTTGACGACTTGATCCTGGCGGTGCCTGAAGACAAAATCGACGAAGTTCTAGAGGTATTTAACAGCTATGAAAACCATCTACAATTTACCTGTGAAAAAGAAAAAGATGGTAGACTTCCATACCTTGACATGGTGCTTGTTCGTCAAGCAGACCAGTCAATAAAGACGGAATGGTATTGTAAACCTATGGCCTCAGGGAGATTTTTAGATTATTTCTCTTGCCACCCATTACACATGAAAATGAACGTAGTCGCTAACTTCATAAGAAGGGTGCGCAAACTGAGCACAAATTTGTCTTCCGATGAGATTAAAGATGTCATAAAAAAACACCTAATGGTAAACCACTACCCATTATCACTGGGTAACAGACTGCAGAATAGAGCGGAAAGGAGCATACGAGAGCATCCAGTAGAAACAGCCCAAACAACATACAAACCGATGCCTTATATCGATTTGTTGACAACACGCATAAAAAAATCGTTACGTGTAGATTTTCCAAATGTCACTATAGCCACACGCAACGAACATACCATCAACTGCCTGTTCACAAACACGAAAGATCGTATAGCACCGTTAGATCGCAGCAATGTTATATACAGAATCCCGTGTGCTGAATGCGATTCGTGCTATGTTGGCCTTACTACACAGTACCTGAAAACGAGAATGAGCAACCACCGATCTAATGTTAAAAAGTTGGATGAGCTTAAAACCAACATGCATGTTAACAGCTCATCCACCACTGCCGAACTGGAGCGCCTGAAAGAGAAAACTGCACTACTCCAACACAGCATCGAACACGATCACTCGTTCGCACTGGATAAGGTTCATATCTTGGATGAACATCGACGGACTGCAGCGCTGAATGTGCTGGAAATGTGCCACATTATCACGACCGATCATACGGTAAACAAACGTAGTGATGTTGAAAACTTAAGCTCAACGTATGCAGCAGTGTTACAAAGTGTAAAGCAGAGTAAGAATAAAAACAAAACATCGGGAAATGTCAGATGATTGATGACAGCGAAAGTGACAGCTACTAGTAGACATAACTGAGCACAACGAAAACTTGCACACAATAAAAATTGTGCTCAAGCTTGCATGTAAACTCTTTTATTACAGCAATCCTTTTGTTTTTTCGTTAGTTTTTTCAAAAAGTGCTACGAGTTCGAAGTTTTTTAGTTTTTTAGTTTTGAAGTGTGTTTGAAAATTATATTGTAATAGTTTAATGCTTGTAAAATTTGTTCCTAGTTGATAATATTGTTTTCTTTTTAAATATTGTTAGGCTAATATGTACATGCGATGATACAGTGACCGTGCAATGATGAACCACTTGACAATGAAATGGTCCATTCTCGGTAAAAAAGTTTATATTAATTTTGTAAGAACAAATTGAAAAATGTTTTTGATTATTTTGATTATTTTAGAGCCTTGAAAAAGAATACATATTATTCGAAACGTTGGTAGAAGAGAAAAACACCGTTTTTTCTGCTTATTTACTGCGACTGCGAAGCCGAAAAAGTTTCCATTAAGTGAATCACCAGTCGGTAAAAGATTGTAGTACTTTCAGACAATGAAATATAACCCATTAGTAAGCTTTTGGCATATTTATTTCATTCAACATCAATATCATAACCGTATGTTCGCACCATACGCTTAACTCCACTCAAAAAGTTTTGTGCAACATCTCGCTGTAGCTTCTTCTGTACGGAAACCCACTTTTTTCTGCATGTCTTCCTCAGATTTGACCTCCTTAGGATGCTTCCGTAGTGCCTGGGGAGGGGGGGGGGTACATGTCCTTAGGTCCGTTGGCTTTGTACCCCTCCAGGACATCCTTTGAATAGTGGCACGAAGCTAGATCCGGCCAGAAGATCGTAGGACCCTCGTGTTGCTTCAACAGAGGAAGCAGACGCTTCTGTAGACACTCCTTGAAGTAGATCTGCTCGTTTACAGTCCCGGTAGTCACGAACGGCGCACTCTCTTTGTCACATCACTAGCCAAATCATGTACCTATTTCTTGGCAAACACTGAAAGTTTCTGCATCTTTACTTCCTCCGGAACATCAAACTAGTGCTGGGCGGTGAAGTACAGTAGTCCCGGAAGCTGCTGGAAGTCCACCTAGACGTTAGTCTCATCATCCATGATGAGAGAGTTGAGAATTTTCCAGGTGCTTGCGCAAAATAAATTCGCGGCGTTGCTTTTCGGACGACACCATTTTTTCCAATTTTCGAAAAAGTGACCGCGTTAAAAATACAGTGTAACCAATACACTCTAAACTACTTCTACCTAGTTTTTCTACAGCGTTTCTTCCGTGATGCAATTTGATGTGGAACATCCTTTAGTTCATATAAACCCTTTTTACTGTGTTTACGACAAGAAAAAAAAACTTGGGCTTAAACGTGTTTCTTAGATTTGACAGCCGGCTATTTGAGTACAGGATGGTTACGGGGCTAGTGCAACAATCCTACTGACTCTATCTAGTAGCACTGCCTAGCCGAGATCCGAACATACGATGACTGGTTTGTTAGACCTGCATCGTTCTACGAAACCAACTGAGCGGTTTACGACAATAAATAATATGAATTAAAAATTGTTGTCAAGAAACTTGCATTTTTTCAGCTGCTGAAGAAAATCACCACCTCGCTACTGCTAAAAAGGTCCGCCACCTCGCTTGTGTCATTTAACTTCTTGGTCGCAAACTTGTAACAGTGATAATTTGGGACAAGTCAGTCAAATTCAGGACTGGTCAAAAAAGTACCTTGGTGATTAAAATGCGTTTCGCCCTAATAAAATTAGTTCCAGCGCTTCAATGTAAAACTCAGAAGTTTAGTTTAATAATGTTGACTTACAGAGGTAACAGTTTGAAGAACTAAAGTTAACAAGAATATTGATATACTTAGTCAACCCATCGCTTAAAATAAGGCAATAATAATAATATTTGAGAAAATCGACCATAGATGTTGCTAGTGTACACGTAAAATGTGGGATTCGATATTTCTAAACAGTTTAGTTTAGTTTAGTAACATTTCTGTTTATCTGTGATTACGACATAGCGAAGCTAAAAGCTCTGCGAGCTGATAAATTTGTCGCACATACTGTGACCTGTGAGTGGTAGCAACATTCTTCGCCCTCCACGTTCAGCTTTAAATCCAGCTTGAAGGGAAACGTATGATTTAATCAACGAAATATAATCCGTCCGATTGAGGGTATATATATTTCTACGAACCATCAGCGTCAGCTTGTTGGAGTTTCGTGAAAAAAAGTACGAAGAAAACCGTATAACCATAGGACAGGGACAGATACGGGAAGCGTGAAGCATAAATAACAAATCAAACTGTGTGATGGGATTTTGATTAGCTTTAAATTCGATTCAATATCCACTTCGGTCTGACGTATAGGTCATGAAAGGAAAAATATGGACCGAGTAGAGGCCTGTGGGTGCAAATTTTGCATTTGATTTCAAGTTTCGGACTGTGATAAAAAGTTTTTGCTTTGAACGTTTCGATTGTTAGTAGGTATTTCTAAAATAAAAAATATCTACAATACCTACCATTTGTCCTCGTTTTGATGTATACATTACTCTCTAGCTAGTGCACCATAGATAAACCGGGTCTAACTTTTTGCTGAAAACTGGCAATAATCACCTTCAATCAACATTGCTCGGGGCTTAGTTCAAGATCAAAGTCTTGGGAATCTATTTGGAAAATTTTTCCTCCTCATCGACCGATATCGGTTCCCCAGGGAGTCCGCCGACCATGTGTGCAAAGTGTGAAGAAAGGAACTCTTTGAAATCGTAACGTGCTTCGAAAAATCATTTTCCCAATCTGCCATTCGACAGGGACGGGCAGAACGTCAGCGGCAGTCAACAGTTATTTCTCCGAAAGTCATATATGATTTGCACAGTTCGCTGGCTAGCTGGTCCGATTTTCGATCGAATCACTGGCAAACTTCTACCGCACTGGCTGCAGGAGGGAAAGTTTTCCCAGAAAATAAAATTGCAAGTGAGGAATTGAATTATTAAGTTCTTGCTCTTTTCTTGCTTTTCCATCAGTTTTCGGTCGGTTGGTTGCCGGCACCGTAGTGCGGGGGTTAGAGAAAGTTTGCCTGAAAGCTCCGAAGTATTGCGCAAGTTTTTCTGCTCTGTCAAATCAGAGCTCCGAGCACAAAAGCAATTTTCACTCGCTTGAGAGCTCTATTAGGTATGCACAAGGCACCACGACGGGCGCTGCCGACGACGACGCAGGTCGGGACAGGACGACTTTGAACTCTCAAAGAACAAGAAAGCAATAAAGTGACAAGTCTGTTGGATCGAAGATTGACAATAGCTAGTGAATTTTATGATAGTTTTTCGTACGCCGGACGGAAAAAGTGCCATCAGTTTCGATTCGGAACGAAGCGGCTGCGATGCCGTTTGGCAGTGGCAGTCACTTGGCTTTGAGCTACTGCTGCTCTGCTCTGCTCTGCTCTTCTGGAGTGAATGCTGATTTTCAACTGATTGGAAGAACATTTTTATGGAAATGCTGTCGCACTTGGGAAGGTCTTTTTCTTTGGTGGGGGTGGGAGAGGACACGGGCGGCGGGGGCTTCGACTGTAATTGAGTTCAATATTTCTGAAGGTTATTTCCACAGTCGTGATTTATTTTTCTTTTCTTTGTCTTATGGGGGAGATTATACTGCGTCATCTGTTTTGTGTTTTAGGAAGGATACCGAACCGTGGACACAATTTATTTGTTACAAAGTTATTGAAAGTTAGAATTTATATTGAGAAGGGACCTGCAGTTGAAGTTAATGTAACATTTTCATTATTTTTCTGTAAAAGAAATTAATAAGGGCACACAATTATACATCAATTCCGTGACAAAAAGTACTACTGAAATTCAATAGTATTTCCAATTTGTTCAAAGTTACACTGATTTCTGAAAAGGCCATTACAAATATTTTATTAAGTTTTTGTCATTCTGATACACCCGCCAGGGCATGAAGGTCGCTGGTACTTGTACCTTTGAACCATAGAGGCGCTGGACAAGTCCAGGTGTGGGTTTGAATCCGGTTATAATCTCAGATTACAGCTTGGTTCGGCCCATGCACCTTCCAGTATTGGACAAAAGGTGGAAGTCACAACAACTACTTGTTAAGGGTAGCTACCAATAAGGCCCACCCACCTTCCCACTCTTCCCCCTCCATTCAAAAATTCTTCATTACTTTCCCCTACCGTCCCTTTGTAGAACCACCGTTTCAAAAAAAATATCAATAATTACCATTTATTATATATAAATTTGGGATAATGGCCGGCCTTGTCATACATATCTAGGACAGAGCTTGTGGCAGAAGTTAATCAAAACTGATCGTACTGTACCGCAGTCTGACGCAATGACATTCCGTTATCGAAACTTGACCTTCTGTTTTTATTCGACAGACTTCGCAGCCAGCTGTTAGAGTACCGGACAATTGCAGGGCCAGTTGCTACAATCCCATTGACTCTAACAGCCCCTCTTAGTCGAGATTCGAACATACGACGACTGGCTTATTAGGCCAGCATCATACCTCGACGCCAACTGGGAGGCACCAGCATTTACACTGTTCAAATCCGTAGTAGTTCCGAAATTCGTTTTAAATCGACACCATTAAGAACACAATTTACTGGTACCTGGTTAGGTGTATTTCTAAGCGACTTTCCGGGTCTTTCGGCATTGAGGATGATTCGACTCGTAGGGTAAGAGGAACTTTGACTTCACGTCACTACTGTTTTTGTGTTTCTAGAAACTCTATCCTTCCTTCTAGTCTGTCAGGTAAATTTTTAGCACTCGCTTTACTGTGTCTTTCTGGATCCGCAGGATTCTCTTGCTGAAAATTTTACGTGACGATGCTATTGAATTTTACAACCGAGGTTTGTCTTATTCTTGTTCAATTCCACTCAACATATTACTCTTTTTCTGTGGATTCTTTCTTTTCAATATCACAGTCTCCGTTGATATCAGTGATGGCCCATACCATTTTGCAACTTGACATATTGTATGCGGTAAAAGGAAAAAAAATAGTTCCATGCTATTCATTCGCAGTTTTTTAGAATCCTATGTTGCTTTAAGAATTTGTTTATAATGGATCAACCATTTTATTTGACAAAAATCCAACTAAATAGCTCCAATAGCTTAAACCAATGAAAATACTTCGTAATCAAGTACCATCATACTCAATAAAGCCATCTTTTCGATGCGTATCAAGCAATTTCATTCATCTATGATCTTTCCGATTCATATATTTTCAGTTAAGTATGGTCGTACCGAACCATATACTTTATTCGACAATGATCGAACCGTATCATTTTACTTATCAATGGTCATACCGAACCATTTCATCCATTTATGGTCGTACCGAACCATCTAGTTTATTCAACAATGATTTGGTTTTAGCCACCGCACTTTTATTTGCATGTGCATGTGTTCAAATTGATTTCGTTCGGTGAAATATTACACTTCGTTGATTACGTCAGTGTTTACTATTTGCGTTTTATTCAGCAATCATCAGCTACTATTATTTCCAGCAATAAAACAATTTTCATTTTACATATCTTAAAGAAGTACAAGGTGTACAGCCTTAAGTGTTGTAAGAAAGGGTGACGTAGGACTATATCAGATCATTAGATCGAAGACTAATGTAAACTGCATAGCTTGACACGAGGGGCAAGACACTGTTGAAAATATATTACTTTTCCCTATGGAAATATTCTTTGAACCGTAGTACATTTACCGTTCCCACCATAATATAATCTAAAGCCCTATAAAGGTATACATTTATAGGGCTTTAATAGGGCCTAATATATTAACATATGATAATATTATGAAGTGTCTTACCCCTCGGCTTGACATGTTTCAATAATCTTACTTTAACTCGCTTGTGGCCATTAAAAGGGCCATTGGTTACAAATAACATTAAAGCCAAAGCATGTTCGCGGTGAACGTATATGTACGTGTATATGACGTGCCATTCGAATGTCCTTCTCTTTTGACATGAATGAAACAGGCACGTAAGTTAGCGGCGTCAATTCACTGTATTTTACTCCGAGAAGGTTTTACTAATTTACTTTCACAGCTTACCGCTTGTTACATAGCAGAAAATATGGCACATATGCAAAAATTTCTCTTTTATTTGCATGAGAGTCCTTATTTTCTTATCACAGGGGCCAAGGGTCTCAAATCATTATAAAATAAATTCATGCCTCCAAAAACCCCCACATGCCAAATTTGGTTTCATTTTCTTACTTAGTTCTCGAGTTATGAAAGAAATTTGTATTTCATTTGTATGGGAACCCCCCCTGTTAAAAGACGGATGAGTCTCAGTACACCATAGAAAAAAATACTACCTTCTAAGACCCCCACATGCTAAATTTGGGAACATTGGATTAGTTCTCGAGTTATGAGGAAATTTGCATATTATTTGCATGGGAGCCCCCCCCCTCCTAAAGAGGGAAGGGCCTCAATGCACCATAGAGAAAAAATCTTGCCTTCTGAAACTCCCATATGCCAAATTTGGTTCCATTTGCTTGATTAGTTCAAGATTTATGAGGAAATTTGTATTTCATTTGTATGGGGGCTCCCCCTCTGAGCAAGGGAAGGGGTCTCAGTACACCATAGAAACAAATCCTACCTTCTAAAATCCCCACATGGCAAATTTGGTTTCATTTGCCTGATTAGTTCTTAAGTTTTGTGGAAATTTGTGTTTCATTTGTATAGGAGTCTATCCAACGACATATAAATTGTTTAGTTTCGTTCAGTAGTTTAGTAGTTATAAGCATTTGAAATCTTTCATTCAAACGTTACACTTCTATTTTCGTTTTCACAAAGTGCTACCCAGTCCCAGTATAGTCAACAAAGACGTAGTCCTACGTCAAAACAAAATTACAAAACTTACTCTACTTTATTTAACAATGAACGTACCGAAACTTTCCATTTGTCTAGGGTCGATTCGAACCATTCATTTCTATGCCATACAAAATCGTATATTTTATTCACCAATGGTCGTACCAGAACATTTCATTCATCTATGGCCGTACCGAACCATATACCTCTTGGAACAATGATCGTACCGAATCATTTTACTTATCAATGGTTGTACCGAACCATTTAAATTGAATGCCACACAGAATCATTTTATTTACCAATGGCCGTATCGAACCATTTCATTTATATGTGGTCGTACCAAACCATATACTTCATTGAACAATGACCGTACCGAATCATTTTAGTTGTCAATGGTCGTACCGAACAATTTCATCCATCTATGGTTGTGAAGCAAATCAAAGTTTAGGTGTTACATTCCGTTATCGAAGCTTGACCTTCTATTTTAATACGACATATTTCGCAGCCTGCTGTTAGAGTACAAGACAATTGCTACGATACTCTTGATTCTAACAGCCTTTTCCAGCTGAGATTCGAACATAGGACGACTCACGCTATGTCCGAAGGTACTTATTAGTTAACTCACATGCACCTCAGATTTTTCTTCACAGGATGTTAGTATTAATCAAAACAATTAATTTAGAGAAGGTCTTAAAATATTCTATCTTGGTTTTTTTGAAAAATTCAATTTTCAAGGTTATTTAGGGGTCAAGAGATCATATTCGTTGTAATCGACCACCTCCGATTGTAACCAAATTCGGTATAATTGCCTATTCCGACCCCACATTTATTTTTTCTAAGTTTTGTATGGATTGAACAATCCCCCTTGCAGTGACATGCAGTGAAAAATGAGTATTTTCGAAAATCTGGGAAAAATGGAGAAGCGTCACTGCAAGGGGGATTGATCAACCCGTACAAAACTTTGGGAAAATGAAGGTGGGGTCGGAATGAGCAATTATACCAAATTTGGTTGAAATCGGATGTGGTCAACTACAACGGATATGATCACTTGAGATGGAATGACCCCTAAATAACCTTGAAAATTGAATTTTTCAAAAAACCCAAGATAGAATATTTTAAGCCCTGCTCTAAATTAATTGTTTTGATTAATACTAACATCCTGTGAAGAGAAATCTGAGGTGCATGTAAGTCAAATAATAAGTGCCTTCAGACATAGCGTGCGACTGGCTTGTTAGTCCAGTATCGTTCATATTGACAGCATGGTAGAATTCCCTTTTTAATACACTTACCAAAAAAAATTATATTTAAGTTTGTAATAGAAACAATGAGTCTATAACAGTTGTTATTGCGGACATTTGTATTTAGAGTAACTTCGTTCTCTTGTTTTTTTTATTTTTTTTTAAATAAATTTCCTATTCAAAGTGTCGTTGAGTTTTAAATCCAATGTTACTCCTATTTCAATGTCAATTAAAATTAATAAATTTTAATTTCATGTTCAATATCACCTTCATTGCCAAGCTCAATTTCAAATCCAGTTGCACGTCTAATAGTCCAATTTTAAGTTGAATTTCAAGGTAATATCCATCCCAATTCAACTGCAAGTCCACATTAGTCACTATTATGGTCCAATCCCTAGTAACAAATTCAATTTTAAGATGCACTTGAAGAGGTTTCCAGCATTTGCTCCTTAAAACCGATCATAAAACTTGTAATTTCACAAAACTGCGATAAAACAGCCTTAAAACCCTTTTAAAACTAGGGAGGCCTACACTAAAGAAGGTTCTCAAGAATATTTCCCAAAGTCCTTTTAAACCTTGTAATTCTTATCGATATCTATTTATAGTGATTTTCGAGAGTCGCTTAAAACTAAAAGAAAACCACCACTAGTGTTGACGATTTTATGGTTGTCTTCTCAAAGAACACTTGCAAGATAACATACACTTTTCACAGCTTTGAATTTTTTAAAGTGACTAAGAGCTATAAGAGAAAAAAGCATTCACAGATATTACTTTTCCAAAATGGATATAAATAATAAAAATGGTAATAAAAGCAGCTGCTAGGCTGCTCATAGATGAGATTTTTTTCGTGCCACGCACAGTTTGTCGATGTTTTGTGACATGAAAGTTATAAAATTTTAACGCGCCGGTTATTTTTGCTAGATTATTGTAAAATTTAATCAATAAAAAAAAATTCTATAATTTCATAAAGAAGTTGATAACTACCTAATTTTTAATACAATGCGGCAAAAAGCTTTTTACATGTCCAAACATTAATTTAACACTTAATAATTTGTAAAAAACCATATTTATAAACACCCATTTGCAATTGGGTACAAATTCAAAAGTAATCGAAACTGCCCTGTTCGTGATTTTTTCATTAGTTTTATCTAAAGCAATCAGAAAGCGCTAATTAGACTAACATTTCTTGCACAAGATAAAGTAAATTTATCCAAGAGGGCGATAAGTTCATCTATACTTGCATTCTTGAAGAAGACAAGTTACGCTTGAATAAGAATTGTTTGAATTACTTCAGGGCACCAAGTTTTCTGCTAGATTACCATTCTAGTATAAACAAAGAAAACGTCAACGAAGTGTCGATGTAACGTATTATTTGTTCTGGAGATTCATATACTTGCATTGAGCTCAATATTTTTAAAATGTAGCAGTCATATTGATTATCAATATAAATTGATTTTAAAAATTATAAGAGGACGACAATGCGTCCATGCGTAAGGTTTAATCTACAGAATTTTTAATGTACTTTATCTTTACAATCGCTTTTAAAAAATATACCTCGTCTGCTTCAACCCTTCCAAGCATTTTCCAAACAAAAACACTGGCTAATACGAACAACTCTAGAGGAAACCCGCACCGCCGCCGGCAAAACACAATCGAACCAAATTTATTCCAATTCATACAAATCTACTAGTGCGTCATCACCGGCACCGTCCTTCCCTAGCTTACCCTAACTAACACAGCATAGTCAGTTGATACTGATATCTTCATCGTTTTGTTACTTCGCTGATCGTTTATATGAAAAAGTTTTCAAAACATTGGACAAAGTTTTGCTTAATTCTCGTTTAAAAGATCCATATTTGTCCAATTTACTCTAGGTTCTAATGCCCATTTTGACAGGTTAGTTGTTTACACTAGAGTGTTCTTTCTTAAGAGTATTATTTCTCTTTCAAGAATTTACGGTTTTAAGAGAATTTTATGGCAGCATTGTTAAGATATACCAATCTTACAGAAGCATGCCTTAAATTTTTGTCAAAACTAATGTTAAGCTTTAAGGAGCGTCGTTTTTGGGCAGAAATCAAGTTTCCTTTAAAACCGCTTATAAGCTGAATTACACTTATTCATAATGCAATTTTATGGGTGTTTCTTCAAGTCTCCTTCAGTCATTCTTTAGAAATGTTAATCAAATAAGATAAAATTCACTTGAGGAAAAACATTATAAAACCTGATAGACTTTGCGATGCTCTGATAAACTACTATAAGAAATGAATAGGACCAATTTGCTATTGGATTGTTACTTGGGATCTATACCTATAAAAATGGATTTCTGCCTGTCTGTCTGTCGGTATGTTCCTTATAGAATCGAAAACTACTGAACCGATCAGCGTGAAAATTTGCATGTAGGCGTTTTTGGGGCCAGGAAAGGTTCTTATGATGGTTAGAGACCCCTCCCCTCACTAAGAGCGGAGAGGGGGGCGGTCTCCCATACAAATGAAACACAAATTACTGCATAACTCGAGAACTAATCAAGCAAATGGAACAAAATTTGGCATGTGGGTGTTTTTGGAGACAAGCATTCTATGATGATTGGAGACACCTCTTCTCTTTATGAGAAGAATTAAGACCCCTCTCCGCTTTAAGAGGGGGGCTCCCATACAAATGAAATACAAATTTCCTCATAACTCGAGAACTAATCAATCAAAAGGAACCAAATTTGGCAAATGGGTGTTTTTGGAGTCAAATTTTTTTTCTGTGATGAATTAGGACACCTCTCCTTTTTAGGAAATGGGGCTTCCACACAAATGAAATACAAATTTCCTCATAACTCTAGAACTAATCAAGCAAATGGAACCAAATTTGGCAAATGGGTGTTTTTGGAGTCAAATTTTTTTTCTGTGATGAATTAGGACACCTCTCCTTTTTAGGAAATGGGGCTTCCACACAAATGAAATACAAATTTCCTCATAACTCTAGAACTAATCAAGCAAATGGAACCAAATTTGGCATGTGGGGGGTTTTGGCGGCAGGAAACCCTATATTTCGCGTTATGATCAACCGAGAAGTGGTGTTCCATAAAATGGTATTCGGCGAAATGTTAGATAATCATGGCGAATATTTGATTGCTATTCGCTTTATTTTATCAGGCTAAGAATGGTGAGAGTTGTTTTCTACTTTACTGTGAGGAAAATTTGTATATTAAACGACCCATGAACTCCTCAGAAACTTGCAAAACTAGAGATTGTGACAAAGGTCACGATTCACGATTTATGTACAAGACTGTTTAATTTGTGGCTATACGAAGTTTGTCGAGTCAGCTAGTTTCAAATAAAATTTAAGTTTAATATTTTAAATCCAATATCAAGTCTAATTTCATTCTTGTATGATTCCAATTTCAAGACCTATTTCGAGTGAAATGGCATTGCTGTATATTTAGAATTTATTGCAAATTGAAATTTTACTGGCAGCAACTAAACTGTTTTGTTCGAACTCTAACTTTTGAACTCAACATAAATAATTTCCAAAAGACAAAAAAACACAACCGATGGAGTATGAAAATGACAGGGAATCAAAAAATCCAATCAACACGTCACTATTGATACACTTTCCCGTGGCGATTATTGCGGGAAAGCGAATTTGCATCCATTCGGGCCTAAAAATACCTGCGCCTGTCCGGGCTGTCACATAAACTCGTGCCAACATTTCAACTTTCGCCAAATTAATGTTGAACAGGAAAAATACACAATCACAATGAGAGCGCGGAACTCGTTCGCTCGCTCGCTCGCGCACTTTTCTCCGTTCGTACCCGAGCTGACCCATGAAACCGAGTAAATTACGGCAAGCGAAAAGCATTTCATTGTATGTGGAAAATTTTAATTAAACGAAATAATCGTTTTAATCCGCTCCACGACAAATGCATTTAATCGAATAAAGACCGAATCTGGGAACGCAACTGCTACCGTGCTTGGCCGGATTGGGATACTAGAAACAATAAAAAAGCAACCAATTGTGCCCTTTACAGCGTGGAACTGAAAGTAACATTTATACAAATACTCATTTTGCAATAATAGCTTGTGCTCGAGCTGCGAATTGGGAGGTTCGAGACACGCACCATCCAATAACACAATAAAAGTGCTCTGCTGGAAGCTGTATTTCGGTTTTTGGCATCGAAAAGCGTCGCAGGTGGTCGACGCTTTTCAACCCAATTCCGTGCATCCTTCCAAATGTGTTGTTACATCACCTAACTTGCATTTTGCTTTCACAATCAAAATTTAAATTGCATTAATACCTGAGTCCCAAAGCGATACAGGAGTCAGAGCTTCTCCACGTTATGACTGCAAACCACAAAACCAGTTACGGAATTGTTTATCTGAAACGGGAGCACCCGAAGCAACGGGTTGCACCGGAGGGGTTCACCTATTACCGCAATGTGCTTGTAATAACATTTCATCCACCTGTTAAAATTCGCAATTTTCGCAGCCAATGAGTATCCGCAATGAAATCAGACCACCCGTTAGTTCGCTTTATGAAATAAAAAAAAAATCAATCGAAATAAAGTTACACACCGCACCAGAAATTGCTCCGTATCATGAGATAACTGAATTTGGGCGATCAAATTTCGACCAAACCGCTCAGCTCAGTCCAGCAGTCCGATGGCGATGGTGGCCCGCCGAAAAGAGTCCGCTCGGAGAAGCGTGAGGTTAGCAGGACACACCGATACATCTACCGCTTGCCACCACCGCCGCCGGTGCGTGATCAGCGGTGTCAGATTCGCTTCGGTCGGTCGCTTCCAATGCAACACACAGTCTCTCTACCCGTTCGTTGGTGAACGGTTGCGTTAATTGGACAACTTGACCGCACGCCATTTTGTGGCCCAATCGGGCTGACGGTTGATCCGAAAAGGAATTTTCCCGATAGGATTTTGGGTTCGGACTCGACGAGTGCTGGTTGAACTTGCCGGAAAGGGTCGGTTTGGTTGAATGGGGGGTGGTAGGGGCTGGCGCGGTTCATCTTGGTTATCTGCGTCATGGTTCTGCGTGGGACGACCGGTCCAAACACGACCAAAGTTGGTTCGTGTTTCATCTGGTGCGTCCAATTTGCTGTAATAATCATTTCATTAATGTGTGTATTTTATTGATTTTTCACATTGTAGAATGATGTCATTAGCGTTTTTATGAATCCTACACTGGTCAACATAATGAGTACTACTAAGGAAATCAAATGAATGTTAAGCATATTACCATGACGCATCATCGGTTCAGGGCTTTAACATAATATATTCAATCCATTTTAAATCCTATCACGCTGCCGAAATTATCACTTTTAGCTTATCATTGAAAAACAATTTTTTGCGTCGGTATTCCGGTTTAAACAGAATCACGTAGCAGTTAAGAACAGATGAACGAGTTCACTTAGAAAGATGTGAATGCCACATTAAGCTTCCAAGAAAATCCAATTTAAACCATTAAAAGATCCTTTTCTGAAATTTCGAATTGAGAAGTATAGATCGTTTTGAAGATCTCATGTGAGAAGTTGATATCGCTATCACCACGGACTATGCAGAGTAGGAGCGGCTGCATCAGTCTAAGGAAACGCGAAAGTTCTACAAGAAGCTGATTGGATCCCGTAAAGGCTTTGTCGGGATAAGAATGGCAGTATTTTGACGGACGATCGTGAGGTGACTTAGAAATAGAAGCAGCACTTCGACGAATACCCAAGCAGCACACTTTTGTCATTTCTAGTTGCTGCAACCTATTTATGACTGAAATTAGTTATTAATCGGTTGCCACAACTAGTTTATAACAACTATGCTAGTAGGGTACCTTAATGCGCCCAGGCAGGCCGTCTCCTCTCATACCTAATTTTCCGCTATTTACCCCTCACGCCTTGTCCCGTTCTGTTTGAAGGATACTATCAACACATTTGTTTCACTACTTTCTTCTACCGTCTCCTCCGTCGATTGTTAAAAAAACTACTGTTATAAAAAAATATATATCTGATCTCTTTAAAGGTCACGACACAACCAAGAGCTTCTAGATGATTTACAAACAATTCACGGTTTTTCACACCCCAAATACAAGCAATGTTATACTGCTGCTACATCTCTAATGCGATTCTATTTTAACCACTTTTAGCTCCCGAACAAGAAATTGCATACTGAAATTGCACGCACTACTTGCCCAACTGCTGTGGGAACCTAAATTATGTCCTGCATTCTACATGAAAAAGTACTACGGGGGTGTGAATCCGACCGAAGTTATACTTTCCAGGCGAACGAACCGGAATCGGTACAATTTTGGAAGCGATAAGAGGACGGAATACTTCATAATCGTATTTTTTCGGATGTTTCGCATGTTCGCCTTGTCAACCAGACTGCTACACCCGCTGCGTTTGTACTCTGCTCGGCGTCGATTACATGGTGCGGATACTGCACGGTAAAACGATCCCGAAAACACCCGTTCCTCGGTGCTCGGCCCTCGGCCTTGCCTCCGCCGGAGTGCAGTGTAAGTGAATCGACAACGAATTCAGATTGTAAAACACCAGTAACAATTTGCTCCATAATCATGCATATTCATAAGGTAACAGTTTTCCCACTTCCCACTTACAAAACAATATTTAAATTTCACCCGATTCCGTGCCGGTCCAGCTGAAGGTTGGTGTACCGCATCATGGAAACCAGAGGAAATGCATTTGGGCTGCGGCCGGCCGCCGTACGACTCTGCTACTGCTACTGCTGATTTTATTCGAAAGGGTGCAAATGATGACAGTATCAAGATTTCGTTCCGGCTGTGCACTAATGGTGCCAATGAGAATGACAATTGTAACCAACGAACGAGCTGAAATGGGGTGCTGCTAGATATGGGTTGCTACGGTGAACAAATGTTAAGTTTTGAAACTTATACCGCATGTTACTCGACAACAAACTACGGCAACAGTTAGCAGTGGTAGCAGTTTCATAAATGGTTGAGCCCCTCTGGATACCGTCCTGGCGCGTATGAGTTTACACTAAAATAGCATGTTTTCAACGCATTTGATATCAGTTAGTGGGCTATTGGGAATGTTTGAATGAGCAACGGGCCGGAAAACTAGGAAGAAAGTGCAAATTTTTGTTCGAAACACAGGTGCTGTGTAGTATGAATGTAGTTTTTTGTTTAGAATTGACAAAAATTTAACGATCCGAAAACCTGTAGTGAACTTAAACCATCATTCTTATACGATTTTCAATAGATTACTAATTCCAACCAGCATTAGCACTTATGCAAAGACTTATGTTTCAGTGCCAGAATCAGAAATATAAAATAGGTTCTGTTAAAATCCACCGCACCTGACGTCATTACTTAAACACGAATTCGCCGAACATCGGAATTTATGCCTTGGAGCATCCGGCCCGGCTTGAAATGTTTATCCAAAAGCCTGAACTGTACATTCCTGGCAAAGCCAATATCCGTTGCACGTAAAAGAAATCGGTGCAAAAGCCACACGAAAAAATAAAAGTCTATCATCACCGGATGGCTCGGATATCCATCCATACCCGGTAGGTTGGGATTGAGGTGGCCCCAGGATGCTGCTACCTGCTGTAAGTACATATCCGCCACCAGGAAATGAAGTGTGGAGGAAAATATTAAAAACGAACGACTGAGGAGATGCCGACCGAGACCTGCTGCGGTACCATACCAGCCAGCCAGCCAGCCGAGCAAACCGAGTAAATAAAAGCTTTGCATAGAAGAAGAGGTGCAAATCCGCCATCTAATACTTTTATCTGTTCAATATATTCTCGTACGAAAAACAGCTCATGGGAACGAGCGCACTGAATTATGCATGCAATCGAATCGAAGCGAAGTTGACGTGAAAGCTGCGGGAGCTCTCCAAATCCCAGTCCACACGAAATTTGATGAAATCGAACCACAAACCACGAATACCAAATGAGGACACAGACCTCATAACTGTAGTTCCGCTTAAGATCATGGCTGGCAAATAAAAATAATCTGCAAACATAAGTTAGACGGTATCCTGATAGTGGTCCATCGAAAATTTGTTGGTGAAGAATTTAGAGTCATATTCATATTATTCTATTTTATTTATACCTAGTTCTGGGTGTTTCACGTCGTATACCGATTTTTATGACAGAAAAACTCATTATTATAACTGTACGAGACTCGACACGGTCCGGCTCCTTATCGTCGGCGGAGCCTGAAGGATTTTCCGGTTCACCGGTTTTAACGCGAGACTGGAGGGTTCGAATTAGAAAAATAATTTGAATTTATCCTGGTCTGATTTAATCGATAGTCAAACGATAACTCGTCGGAAAATTAAAACTAGTGGCCACTTATATCTACAGTTTACAATGTATATCGGTACATAAGCATGTATATTTTGTTCTTCGGTTCTTCGTGACTTGCTGCAGCAATGTATATGTGCACACTCGGGACAAAATCGCTACGATGTGCAATGTTCGAAACACGACGATAAGACGATAGGACGATAGCGCTGTTGCATCTTTCACTCGTTATTGCAGTGATGCCGATTCGATCAGATTATTCTGAACAATAACTTTATCCTTGGATTTTGAATTTTTTCGATTGTTGAAGCTTTCCGATTGTATGATGTGGTGGCATGGTGAATGGTAATAACTGTCAGTAAAGTAAATAGTCATAACAATATGACGCTTGCATGAATATTATTTTGAGTCTAATTGATGTAAAGTATATCCATAACATTTGTCTGGAATTAGTCCAATTCAAATCTTTTTCCTTTTGCTTTAATAACCAGTCACAATCGTTGCTGAAAAGCATTACCCATTTGACATTTCATCCCAAAACTTCTCCAAACGTTTCTTGAAAGTATCCATAGTCAATCTTTTGGCTCTCCCTAGTTTACCTAGAATACTACCCCATGTATAGAAGTCGAGAGGATTCAAATCAGGCGAAGAAGCAGACCACTCTTTCTAAGAAATAAAATCCGGAAAATTGTCTGCACACCAAGCCTGTATAGATTTCGCCTGGTGAGACGGTGAAGAATATTATTGGAAGCAATATGGTGCATTTTTGTAGTTTTTATGACGATGGAAAGCAAACGTTTCTTCAAAACATCATCGATGTAATATCTAGTGTTGATTTTAAAACCAAGTTCAATGAACAGCAATGTAACTTTAAAATTTTTGGAGAAACATGTCCATATCATCGCCCTGAAAACATTCTGGGACTTCTGAATAGCCAGTACTCACCCTGTAAACCCAAAAATATAAGTCGAAACGATTTATAATTACTAGATTTTTGATGATAAAGCACATGAGTATAAGAAATGTTAAAAACATCATTTTCTCCAGACAGACAGACAGACAGACAGACAGACAGACAGACAGACAGACAGACAGACAGACAGACAGACAGACAGACAGACAGACAGACAGACAGACAGACAGACAGACAGACAGACAGACAGACAGACAGACAGACAGACAGACAGACAGACAGACAGACAGACAGACAGACAGACAGACAGACAGACAGACAGACAGACAGACAGACAGACAGACAGACAGACAGACAGACAGACAGACAGACAGACAGACAGACAGACAGACAGACAGACAGACAGACAGACAGACAGACAGACAGACAGACAGACAGACAGACAGACAGACAGACAGACAGACAGACAGACAGACAGACAGACAGACAGACAGACAGACAGACAGACAGACAGACAGACAGACAGACAGACAGACAGACAGACAGACAGACAGACAGACAGACAGACAGACAGACAGACAGACAGACAGACAGACAGACAGACAGACAGACAGACAGACAGACAGACAGACAGACAGACAGACAGACAGACAGACAGACAGACAGACAGACAGACAGACAGACAGACAGACAGACAGACAGACAGACAGACAGACAGACAGACAGACAGACAGACAGACAGACAGACAGACAGACAGACAGACAGACAGACAGACAGACAGACAGACAGACAGACAGACAGACAGACAGACAGACAGACAGACAGACAGACAGACAGACAGACAGACAGACAGACAGACAGACAGACAGACAGACAGACAGACAGACAGACAGACAGACAGACAGACAGACAGACAGACAGACAGACAGACAGACAGACAGACAGACAGACAGACAGACAGACAGACAGACAGACAGACAGACAGACAGACAGACAGACAGACAGACAGACAGACAGACAGACAGACAGACAGACAGACAGACAGACAGACAGACAGACAGACAGACAGACAGACAGACAGACAGACAGACAGACAGACAGACAGACAGACAGACAGACAGACAGACAGACAGACAGACAGACAGACAGACAGACAGACAGACAGACAGACAGACAGACAGACAGACAGACAGACAGACAGACAGACAGACAGACAGACAGACAGACAGACAGACAGACAGACAGACAGACAGACAGACAGACAGACAGACAGACAGACAGACAGACAGACAGACAGACAGACAGACAGACAGACAGACAGACAGACAGACAGACAGACAGACAGACAGACAGACAGACAGACAGACAGACAGACAGACAGACAGACAGACAGACAGACAGACAGACAGACAGACAGACAGACAGACAGACAGACAGACAGACAGACAGACAGACAGACAGACAGACAGACAGACAGACAGACAGACAGACAGACAGACAGACAGACAGACAGACAGACAGACAGACAGACAGACAGACAGACAGACAGACAGACAGACAGACAGACAGACAGACAGACAGACAGACAGACAGACAGACAGACAGACAGACAGACAGACAGACAGACAGACAGACAGACAGACAGACAGACAGACAGACAGACAGACAGACAGACAGACAGACAGACAGACAGACAGACAGACAGACAGACAGACAGACAGACAGACAGACAGACAGACAGACAGACAGACAGACAGACAGACAGACAGACAGACAGACAGACAGACAGACAGACAGACAGACAGACAGACAGACAGACAGACAGACAGACAGACAGACAGACAGACAGACAGACAGACAGACAGACAGACAGACAGACAGACAGACAGACAGACAGACAGACAGACAGACAGACAGACAGACAGACAGACAGACAGACAGACAGACAGACAGACAGACAGACAGACAGACAGACAGACAGACAGACAGACAGACAGACAGACAGACAGACAGACAGACAGACAGACAGACAGACAGACAGACAGACAGACAGACAGACAGACAGACAGACAGACAGACAGACAGACAGACAGACAGACAGACAGACAGACAGACAGACAGACAGACAGACAGACAGACAGACAGACAGACAGACAGACAGACAGACAGACAGACAGACAGACAGACAGACAGACAGACAGACAGACAGACAGACAGACAGACAGACAGACAGACAGACAGACAGACAGACAGACAGACAGACAGACAGACAGACAGACAGACAGACAGACAGACAGACAGACAGACAGACAGACAGACAGACAGACAGACAGACAGACAGACAGACAGACAGACAGACAGACAGACAGACAGACAGACAGACAGACAGACAGACAGACAGACAGACAGACAGACAGACAGACAGACAGACAGACAGACAGACAGACAGACAGACAGACAGACAGACAGACAGACAGACAGACAGACAGACAGACAGACAGACAGACAGACAGACAGACAGACAGACAGACAGACAGACAGACAGACAGACAGACAGACAGACAGACAGACAGACAGACAGACAGACAGACAGACAGACAGACAGACAGACAGACAGACAGACAGACAGACAGACAGACAGACAGACAGACAGACAGACAGACAGACAGACAGACAGACAGACAGACAGACAGACAGACAGACAGACAGACAGACAGACAGACAGACAGACAGACAGACAGACAGACAGACAGACAGACAGACAGACAGACAGACAGACAGACAGACAGACAGACAGACAGACAGACAGACAGACAGACAGACAGACAGACAGACAGACAGACAGACAGACAGACAGACAGACAGACAGACAGACAGACAGACAGACAGACAGACAGACAGACAGACAGACAGACAGACAGACAGACAGACAGACAGACAGACAGACAGACAGACAGACAGACAGACAGACAGACAGACAGACAGACAGACAGACAGACAGACAGACAGACAGACAGACAGACAGACAGACAGACAGACAGACAGACAGACAGACAGACAGACAGACAGACAGACAGACAGACAGACAGACAGACAGACAGACAGACAGACAGACAGACAGACAGACAGACCGTCGCCCAACAGCGGAAGGATAAAAACTTGATGAAATATTTGTAATGGCCTCAAATATTTGCTAAGTTTCAAATTTTTTTAGGATATAATTAAAGAAAATAAATAAATTAAGTTGAATATTAAATAATTATAATAGAGCAGTTCTGCGTTTTTCTTAAGCCTCTTCCTCAATATATTTAAGGCTAGTTCGCGACAAAATTTGGACACCCCTAAACACATACAGCTTTGGAAATACATTAACAATGAGTGAAATATTTGGCAGAGTGGTAGACGTATGTCTGTTCTGTTTCTGAAAATATAACACTTGTTTATATTACAAGCGCTCAGCGAAAAATGGCGTCAAAAGAAAAGCAGGTGCGAAAAGCAATTGTGTGCGGTCGCAATGAAAATCCGGATTTGTCGTTAAAACAACTTGCCAAAAAGCTTGGATTTCCTCCAAGCACTGTTCACAGTGTTTTAAAATCGTTCGATACTCGCTTGACAACAGCTAGGAAGAAAGGAAGTGGAACAAAAACGGATCTGAGGAACCACCACAAGGATGCGAAGGTAAAATAAATATTACGGAGGAGACCAGATCTTTCTGTACGTACCATTCTGTACTCGTAAAATATAAATGTCGCCAGTATTCGTGCACACTTCTAAGCAACGATAAGGCATGAAGACTTTCAAGGTAAGGACTGTGCCAAACCGTAATGATAAGCAAAGTACGACGGCTCGCGAAACACGCGCTCGTAAGCTTTATCGCGAATATTTAACAAAATTTCCATGCGTTATAATGGACGATGAAACGTAAGTCCTAGAAGACTTAAACAGCTTCCTGGTATATCTTTTTACACTGCCATGAAGCGGAACGGTGTTGCAGAGCATTTTAGAACAAAGAAGAAAGCCAATTTCCCCAAAAAAGATTTAGTATGGCAGGCCATATGCAGCTGTGGTCGAGCAAACAAAAGTTACATCACTACGGGAACGGTTAACAAGGAAATATACCGTGCAGAATGACTGCAGAAACGATTGTTACCGTTCATACACACCCATGATGTACCCTCACTGTTTTGGCCTGATTTGGCATCCTGTCACTACGCCAAAGATGTTTTGGAACGATATGATGCTAATGGAGTCCATATTGTACCGTAGGAGGCGAATCCACCTAGCTGTCCAGAGTTACGCCCCATCGAGCGGTACTGGGCTTTGGTGAAGAGAGAGCTGTCACAGCACAAACAACAAGCAATAACTATAGATAACTTTAGAAAATCTTGGACAATCGCAGCTAAATTGGTTGCCAACAAGTCTGCACTGACCCTCATGGCAAGGGTAAACTCCAAAGTTCGCCAATTTTTCATGCAGACCAAATAAGTAATGTTAATTTGTTTGATAATTATTAACGATACACGGATAAATGATATAAAATTGTTTCATGGATTAAACTTCTATCAAATTTGTTTTATTGCAAAATTGAGGTGTCCAGATTTTGTCGCGAACAAGCCTTAGTTTTTAACGCATTGATTTGTAGCCCAAATCTCCCAGTCTCCGTTTTTAGTCTGGTAAAGATTGTCTCCGTCGTCCCGAGGTTTCTAGTAATGATGTCAAGGTCGAGTGCGATGGCTAGAAGTAGGCTACCCAGGTAACCAATAAGCATTAGTATAAGCAGTTAATCAATCGTTTATTAGCAGCCCCGGCGTTTTATACCGCAGGTTGCTGTTTATCAGTCTTTTGACTGCAGAACTGTTGTTAATTGGCATCCACAATTCTATTTAAATTCTTCTTGTCGGTAACTAGCAGAAAATAAGCATTGTCTGCACTATAAGACGGCTAGCAGTAAAGTAGCCGCATATTTTGCCAAGATAGCATTTAAGTAGCATTTAAGGCAACTTAAATGCTTATTGGCTTATTTTTAAATTGCATTGAAAATGCTTATTGGTGGCCTGGGTACTCTTGCTAAAGATCGTTTCTCTCGTTTCAATGCCCGCTCGTCGGATTACACCTTCAATACCGATATTGAATAACATACAGGACAGCCGGAACACTCCAGGATAGTTTTGATCAGCCGCGTCAGTTTGTCCAGAAAACATTTCTCGTGCATTAACTTCCATAATTGTTTGCGCTCGACTGAATCGTATGCTGTCCGGAAATCCACGAAAATATGGTGCATGGGCACGTTACCCGTTATTGGAAGGATTTCTCAAGAGTGAAAATTTCATCCGTAAAAGGTGTTCACGTTAAAATTGCAACACACCCAATTAATACGCAAAGTTCGATTTTTCAACCGATAGCTATCATATTTTCAGGGTATCGAATGGGCCTTTGTGAGATATCAAGAAGCGCAGAAGCATCGCTAATGGAGACATTTGTCCTTGTAAAGTGAATTTCGACAACGTCTTCTACCGTACACTCTCGGCAAATGCAGACTTAGAGGTGGTAACATAGTAGGTATTCCACTTCAGAATTTAAATCATAAACAAAAGTAATGCAGTGGAAGATCTACGGAAGCCAACTTTCCCGTGAGTTATGTTTTGTAAGACCGTAAAAATCAATTGAGTGTAGATACAAGTTGGGTTACGACGTATCAACGTGTTACAAATATAGTGTAAATATTTTTTATGTAATCCTACGGTCGACGGAATATAGTAGTTTCACATATAACATAACCCGCTAAAGCAAATTCACACAGCAATTTCCTACTTGCCAATGGCTATTTTGCCCGTACATTCAGCCCAGTCAGTAGAGAGAGAGAAAGTAGCATTGCAATGTGGCCCGTTTTCATCGCATCGTTTCCATCGGTAAGAGTAGATTTCCTGTCGTACTACTGCAGTGTGCTTGTTTTCGCTACTGACGCCAGAGTGTGGATATACGCGACTTCTGTCCTGCCGTCCAACAGGCAACGCGAGTGAGTGAGTGAGTGAGTAAGGCGAGGACAATGTAGTGCCAAAAAATAACCCGGAATTTCTTCATCCGGTCGGAGAAGATCTCATCCCGGTCGTAACCGTACTTGGCACCAACGGCGGTCTGGTCGGCAACGCTCGCCGTGTGTGATACGTGTGTGTTCCTCGCCGCCGCTGCAGAACCGGAAAGCGTTCCATATTAGTTTTCACACTTGCATCCTTTTGCTTCATGGATACGACGCCAACGGTCGTGGCTCGTCTCCATAGCCTACGGACTCACTCGAACAGTTTGCGTAGTTTAGCATAGTGTTTGCATGTGTATGTAGATTTCTACCCGTTCTGCCACATATCTTTCGCCGCCAGCTATAAATAAACAAAACAAATGAACACTTCCCTGGGCCAGTCAGCGGCAGCATCCAGGAGAATTTCCAGCTGGAATAGAATGACTTGTATTTTTTCAGCAAAATTTAGGGTGGTTCGTGAAAAAGTTGTACTGCAAGGAAGAAACACTACACACCGTATTTCTAGAAACCACCCCGGCAGGTCAACCAGAAGTTTGGAGGGAAAGGGTTTCCCATTAATATCCTTTTTTGTACCAACCGGAAAACTAGCATTATTTTTCATTTTAGCAGGCAATATTTTTATTTTAATTTGATGTTTTAATCTAAATTTTTAAAAGGATGCCGAGATGAACTGCTATCGCGAATGTGGAGATGTGCAGGTGGTTTGAGATGCTCTTACGCCAGGAGTAACTAAGCCGAAATGAAAATTTATGCTCGCCACCTATCTGCCAAGGACTATTTTAATCAGCCACGAGCAGCGTAATCAAGATGAATAGATTGTTTTGAAACAGCCAGCAGCGCCGGCTCGGCAGGTAGCCCAGAATAATTGCCACCGAAATTTTGTTTCACACTGCGGGTTTAATCAACACGAAAGCCACTTTTGCTTCTGCGTAAATAATTAATTGATCACTTTCCATTATTGCGTACTTCACAGGTGGCTGGCATTGGAGGCTTCATTAACTGAAGCGAAAATAAAGTCACCGACCTGTGAGCGTGTTTTTCTGCGTTTCGAAAGTAATTAATATTAATACTGGTTTAATTATGCGAAAGGGAAAGAACATGCTTAATTTGGGCAGAGCAACTGGCAGTCTGATGTTCTTTAATACCCATTTGAAACATGTGGATCTTAAGGTACGCTGCGTACTATCTGAGTAATTTCTGTCAGAACTTCTAAGATTTCTTAATGCATTTCGATTTTTCGTAACAAAGCAAGGGCTTAGAAAAGTTCCATAAAAAGTATGTGTTTCATCTTTATTATTCTACATTGAAACAAATCTCTATCAGTAGCATATTTAATGGTTCCGTACCGCTCAATGATATCGATGAAAACAGCTCATTCATCTCGTTGATTACCGCATTTCACACTAAACTAACAAACAATCTTTAATTCAATCGAGTTCAAATTGATCTACATCCAGACCATCCACTAGTTGCGTTTCTTTGCCTCGCTGGCATCCGGACCCATTGCGAGTTCCGCAACGAGTGCTTGTGTGCACTCAATAGCCTGGTACCGCATCCGCTGGCCTCTTCTTGGGCGGAAGCAGTGAAGAACGATGATGAATCGCTTTTTGTTACGACTCGAGCGTCGAGCATGATGCTGTTGCTGCTGCTGCTGCTGCTGCTGCGACGGGCGTCGACGGAACCGATGCTCAATGTTTGGCACTCCCGTCTGATTCTGCAGGACATGGCCGCTACTGTGTTTGGATATTCACGGCTACTTCTCACGCAATGTAATCAATCATGGTGGAATTGCTGGTTGCACTTCCATTCTCCACGCCGCGGCTGTGTTGCGATGCGGTGGCGGCACCACGGTATTCAAAGTGATCTACCTGTGCCGTCGGTACGAACTTTTGTCTCTCGGCAATGTGTTAGAAGAACACAGTTGAACATTGTACAGGTTGGGTTTTTTTTGTGTGTGAACTACGAAAACCGACTTTATTAATATTGATCCTTCTCGAAGTTTGACACTTTGATAAATTGCATTTTTATGCACATTCATCCATTTGGCCAGACAGCGGTTGGATGTGTAACTTGGTGTTCGTACTCCGGTAGGAGACACGAACTTTTTTTTTAGAATGGAAATGGGCAGAACGCAGACTTCCGTAGATACGTGCTAATCAATTATCGCATTTTTGTGGTGACAGTTGATATATAGCTAATCAAAATGATTGCAAAAGAACATAGGGTTTGAATGTTTGTTACTCCAGAAGTTTTTACAGCAGGATATATAGCTGATATATCTGAAGAAGAAGGAAAAGAATTTTGCAACGAGAATAAAAGTTTTTATTTTGCTAAAATATAAGTATGAAAAGTACTTTTCAATTTGAATCACTGAATTACAAGAATGACAACAACAGAGTTATTCAAAAACGTTGCTAGTTACACATTTTTCCGTTTTACTGCTACTTTGTGCGAAAAGCACTAGCACTCGCTGAAAGGAGATACCGCGGGTGTATTTGATCTGGAGACGCTTCAGAACAATTACTAACGAGCTTGGGAGATCCTAGAGGAGCATTTCGGAAACCAACGTCTGATCCTCGAATCACATATCGTCGGTTTACTGAATATGGAAAAAAATCCAAATAAATCATCGAAAGGTCTACAGAAACTAGTCGATGAATGCACCAGTCACGTCGACAACCTGGTCAAGCTTAACTAGCAACTAACCGGAATGTAGTAGTCGAGCAATTCTCGCTGAAATGGGGCCACTATTTACACGAGGTCTTCAAATATTGGAACTTTTACGGTTAATTGGTTGAAAATGGTTAAAAAATAAGAATTACACTTTTGATACCTCGAAATAGTGGACACATCGTGCGCCAAGGGGTCTACAGGTTCAAAAATAGTTTAATTTTGAGCAACCCTTGAGATCTATATCATGTGATATTTCATAAATTTTCCATGAAACAACTAATAAAGAGCCCGGTTCTATGAAAAAAAGAACAGCGCTTTCAAATGGAGTAAAAAAAAATTGGCGGCTGTTCGGCTGCTCAGAGTTCGGTAAAAAAATTTAAGTGTGCATGATCTAGTCGATTCCTACAAATTGTGTTTGACGGGATTATTTCTAAATTTCTTTATGATAGACATTATTTAGTTTGCATTTATAAAACAAAGCAAGCTAAACCTGGCAGATTTGAATAATAACTAGTCCTGTTCGATAAGGTACAGCTCTAATTGCGAACGCATCTAAGCGACCATACACTCACTCACGTATGCATGCATGTTATTTTCTCCTCTAACGTTGCACGCTTGAGGCAATCCGGGACAATTAGGGAAAGCTGCACTTCCGGATCGTAGGATACGAATGCCGCTTCGCCATCATCGTCGGATGTATGCGTGCTCAATGCTCGCGATGCAACAAATTGCAACTGTTTGTCAGGCATGAACCACGCACGTAGCGCAGCAGCCAACTCAACTCTGGAGCATCGTTTCCAGGCGTGTTTGCTTACACCTATGCGGTTAATGTTTATGGCGGATGCACTTTACGTTTGGCTACATATGCATATGCAACCGTAGGCTAGTGTGTTCCTCTCATTAGGCAGATACCCGCGTTATCCGCGCTGCTGCTGCTGCTGCTGCTGCTATACGCCAAACCGCACCTTCCGGGCACAATGTCAACGAAGTATTTCGACCGGCAACCAGATTTTTCACTGTTTAATTTCCCGCATCACAAACGCCATTTAATGAGCAACATTTCAAGTGGTCGAATGCAACGAAAGTCGTGTCGAAACGGGCTCCACGGTTCTGTCTAATGAGGGTATTACTGCTGTGCCAGCAGTTTATCTTCATTTATACAATGTATGGACATTGAATTTACTCATGTAAGAAATACGTCTGTATTTAAAATGATTTAGTAAAGAGAACTTAATGTGTCCATTGTAGTAAATTGGATGTAGAAAACGAGTCGCTCAGTTTTTTTTTTCGAAAACAAAACGCGAATTCTGTTATATGTGGATTTGGTTCGCATTTTTATTTTTAAGAACATATACACAGCGCTTGAAATCCTGACAGTTTCGTCCATTTTATTTGTTTCATCATTGTCGAAATGACCAAGAACCGGAAACACACGTGTATGCAGGTGCAAGCGCTATGAATGCTTCCATGCTTGCACAGTTTGCTCTGGTGCATACTGATTGTAATTGGACCGGAAAATTAAATATGGTCTACCTCAATTTGATTTTTTTAAATGTGAATCTCGCTACTTCACGCCTTGCGATAGTAATGCGGCGCTAGCGCCAGGCACCCTTGTAGCTTGCTCTGTTGGCTTACATTTAATCGATTTTTCCGAAGAATTTCTTTAGAGAGTGATTGAAATGCATTGCATGCTTCCAGCGAAGTGTCCTTTTCCAAGTTTCATCAATTTTACAGCTTTCATCAGGATGGATTCCACTTTTTTCCTGAGGGCTGCACAAGCCGTTAGAGTGCAGTTTTTTATTGTAAAATTATTTTTATGATCCGGTGCTTTTGATTATTGTAGTTCAGAAAAAATAAATTGTTCTTTTGATAATGGATCTCGTGTTTTAGAAAAAAATGAACCTTTCATTTTTATATTTATCAATGGGGTTTTCCCTCACACATTCTACATACAATTTCAGAAGCCACTAAATCGTGAAATGTTCACTCTAGAACACCCGTTAATGAAACTTCGCGATAATCCTTCCTCGTCCTATGATAACCAGTAGCAGTCACAGTCACAGTACAGTTGACACAAAAGAGGTCTATAGCATCAAAACATTCGAGCAAAGCTGTTGTTGCTTTAGCCAGTCGGCTAAACCCGATTGCATTCGGCTGTCGAATAATGCTATTGTACGTGTTTCCGCATTTGGCATGTAGATTTCAGCTTCTGGGTGCTTTGAATTTTTACTGATGGCCGTCCAGCACCGTATCAACCATTTACCAGCCCATCATACCTAGTATCCCAGCGTAGCCCAGCGCTCTGGCGGGAATATACACTGCAGAGAAAAATCATTTAACGTTAAATCGGGACACTGTTCGATCCCGCACGGTAGTTGCACCGTTTTCTCGATGGATTTGCGTCCTATTCAAAATGGACTGAATTACGACTGAGCGCGCCGGATCGCCGGTTAGTGAAAGGCTAACCGAGCCTTAGGATAAACTGTCCGCATATGGTTTAGGAATACATTTCAATAGATGCGGCCGGGCTTGATGCACATGAAAGGATTTCGGAAATTGTGGCTACCGATTGATTGACTCGGGCCGGATTTGGCAAATAAACATACTGATGAAATGCAATAAACAATCCTGCCATTCCAGTGTGTGGTATACAATAATGGAAAACTATTGCAATAACGTCCATTTATTTTTAAATAGTTAAAACAAACTGAAGTAGAATGAAATTATTTGGACAATTTACAACAGATATATCAGAGACATTAACATATTTTCAATGCGTGTTTTGGAATTGGCGAGTCTTTCTATGCAGTACGCATTGTAATATTAAAAGCTCTGAATACAGTTTGTTTAATTTATCCAGATAGCGCTATTTGTAAGTTACAGTAGGCTATTAATAAGTTCAAAGATGACCCTCGCACGCCTGAGTTAATCTGGAACTCCTGAGAATTGAAGTCGTACTTCAGAGAAACTTTATATGGGCCTTGGCTAAGCGCAGATGACCATTAACACGATTAAACGTAGCTTTAATATTGGTATAAATAGAATCTACCTGGGCTCCGTTCTCAGTGTGCTGGATACAAAATGAAAGTAAGTTGGAATCCATCACAAGATGAAATGATTCCTCTGTTTTATACACAGTTTGAAGCACCAAACTTCTCGGGAGAAAGCAGTGCCTCATCCAGTAATCGAGCGTAGTTCTCGGTCAGAGTCAGGACTGTTTGTATATCTCGATTGCAACTGAGGTATACGAAATCATATCTGAACGAAAAAGTTATATTTCACGCCATATAAGAACATATATGTACCAAAGTGGAGGCGATATACGTGCGAAAATTTTGACAACTATTTGTAATTATATTTTGGGCAGTTTTTATAACACGCAACTAAATACTCCTGAATATATGATATAGATATAATCAAATATTGCAATTGTCTATCCTGCTTTATAATCCACAGTCATGAATTGTATATAAAGACACGCACAACTGCAAAACAACTTATTGTTCACTTCGATTTGACATACTCCAATCATTATACAATTTCGATGTGAAATTGACATGAAAACGATTTAATGTGAACTTTCTATTACGATTTTGTGTTATCTGGGTAGGTCAGTGTCAATATCAGCAGCCGACATGGAATGTATGTTCGTCATGTCAGAGAAGAACCGGTTTTCTTTAAGAACGTGGTCTTTTATCGTCAATAGACACATTCCCTCGTTGCTCACCTTTCAATCTATCACGCGATCCTGCATTCTGCCCAACACAACAGAGCGAGTTTCCAGTTCGTTGGTAGCGCCACCGCTCTGGTAAAACTGGGCTTTTCCACCGCGGATTTTCCAAATCTTCCGTCCTTTGCGATAGATTTCCAGCAGAGCTACGGTAGTTTACGGGGTTCAAGCTGTTTGAGGTCGTCACGTGCGAATGTTTGGCGATCTGCAGTTCCAATTACCAACTATTCATTCGTCGCCCTTGTTTCGTCGCTTAGGTCGATGCCGAATATGCCTATTTTCACGTGGTTATACCTTATATGAAAAGTGATCTCGGTAAATAATCGTAAAATATTAACGCAAGCAATTATATTGGCAAGCTGTGCCGGCCAGCACCGGCCGTGATAAAATATCTCAATTTATTATCATCGTCGTATGTAATACCATCTACCCTGAAAGTATCGTTTCTCGTCTCATCGTCTGCCTCCAGGATCTAATATAAGTAAGTGAAAATGTATGCTCTAACGGGCAACCAGCTTGTGTTGGCCCCAATTTACGGTCTCGCCAGCGAGTGAATATTCGTTTCCAATTGTTCGCATTTTTTGTTACCGTACGTTATAATTTTCCGAAATATTCGCGTGAATAAATTCTCTTAACCAAAGGAAAAGCAGTCCCTTCTCAATTAACCAACACAAACTGTTGATTAAATCAAATCCAGCGGAGAACATATAAAGGATTCCACAGCTCAAGGGCTGTCAAAGCCTATATAACAGTTTTAAAGATTATTGTAAGGGAACTCAATTATAAAGGGTCTCAATCAAGCAGACACTTCTGACAATGTGCGATCGAATGATTCAGTTACTTTTTATGACCAAAAACCATAACGACTGCTAGGGTAGTTTAAGCAAATAACTTATTAAACCAGTGACAAGCAGGGTCTGCTAATTTTTGGTGCACCAGCATATAGGTGCACCAGACTTGTGCCGCTTGATTGATGTGTATCCCATTTACCGAATCAACACGATTCATCAGAAATAATTTTGATGTTTGAGCTTGCGAGTTTATTTATTTTCTGTACCAATAACGGATGTACCGGTATCCCGTTGCGTTACGTGCAATCGAACGCTGCATGCCTACGCTTAATCAATGAAATTGTATTGATGCGATGAAAACATACTCTGTTTATAGAATGCATTAGAAATTTTAATCAATAATATTCAATGAAATTTGATAAACAGTAATTTTCCAAATTTGATGTTTGGATAGCTTTGAATTCATGAAATAGCAAAGTTGATAGTAGAGTAATACGATAATTAAAATATTATTTCCTTTATCTTGCTGGGCAGCTGTTATAACTTGTGAATTATTTTTAGCTTACTTAAAATTGGAATTTTTCATGCAAAATACATATGGACATATTGCTTACTCAGAACGGTTTAATTTAGAAATGAAATTAAAGGATGGGTAATAAAAATCAGGATTGTAGCATAAAGCGAAGCAATCGCTTAAAAATGAGCTCTTGAAAAAATCCCCTTCATTGTTTTGCGATTCATTCCCAGCCTGAAATACTTTTCAACGAAAAGTGATGAAACCTGCTGGACCTCAGTAAGTTAAGAGAGGGAGTTGCTTAACCGTTATGTGTGCGACAAAAAAAACACCTTTAGCAGGGCGACAAGGGTACCCGGGTACCCACAATTGATATTGTTATAACATCAACAATTTTAAACCGATTTTGATGAAATAGGTGTCATTTGATTCATTAATTTATCTAGTTTTGAATCATTCGGCCGTTTGGCCATTAAAAGATATACGGGGCCCGAAAATCCGGAATTCCGACAGAGTGTCCGCTGTGAGCTAGAGAACTGATTGTATTGCAGGAAAATCAGTCATGCGGATTTAAAAACTCTAAAAATTCATACAATGAACTATTTCATGTAATGAGATGAATCAGGTTGGCCATTCCGGAGTAGGTTCCTGTGGGGTCATGGATGACCAGTCTAGGATTGGAAGTAAAACCTAGCAATATGGGTATCAAAGTTCTTGGAATTAGTTTGGTAGGTGATATTTTTTACATTTCGATGTATTTTGATTGGTTATTCAAGATAATGCTTAGCATTATCAGATCAGTTCAAAACGTAGAACCATCCGTTATACATTTGGAATCAATTCCGAAATTATTAATAAGTACTAAACTGGGCATATCAGTTCAAAACATCTAAGAGATCCACTAAACCAATTCTAGTATTGGGTTATGTACCCAACTGGCCATCTATAACCCTACAGGAACCCAATTCTGGAATGGCCAAAGCGATCTAAAGTCACCAATTTACTGACTGATTTCTGACTGATGAGCCGATAAAACCCAAGTCTAAAGAGTCACCAATTTATATAATAAGATGAAAAAAGGGTCCACAATGTCAAGTTCAAAGCTTATAGATTCGCTGAAAGCTGATATTATTTCAAAACAAGCGGCTTCCTACGTTTTACCGGACGTTGCTCCGGAATTATCGATTCCCGGGAACTACATGTCATTTGATGGCCAAATGCTTTATCTAATCAAAACTAGATAAATGTACGAATCAAATGCCACTGGTTTCATCCAAATCGGTTCAAGATAGCCAAAGTTATGAACATAGCAAATCATGGGTACCCGGGTACCCTTGTCGCCCTCCTACGTAATAAAAAAATTCAAGTGCCTCTCATTGCTAGTCCCCTTTATGGATATGCACCAAAAAACCGCAATAACTTAAGATCAACGAGTTTTACAATGTCGCAAAATTTCAATGACGTATGTTTTAAATTGAATGAGTTATGACTATTTTAAAACTGAAAAGGTACCCGGGTACCCTGTTGCACACATAACGGTTAAAATCCTTCCTATTCTTCAAATCTTTTGTTGTATATTTATGAAGAAGGAAACAAGTTTTGCAAACCGATGTTCGTTTTCGTTTTCCAGGCCGGCAGCGTACCGCTAGGTAGCTTCCGTCCGCTGCTGTGATAGCCTTCGCATTTTTTTTTATCACTATCCAGCCGCCTCACGGAAGGCGTTGGCGTAAGACGAAGAATTTAATCTGCTCCTTCATCAGTATTTCAAGAGCGGTTTTTGTTCTTTCTTTCTCCAGAACGACAATTATACGAACGAAATCCGGCAGACATTTAATATGAATAGTTTTCTCCCACACCGCCAGGGGCAGGAGCTGGTCTGGGTAGTCGCTGCTTTGATACGTATACCAACAACCTATATAAATTACAGCGAAAAGTCGGACTTTTGTTGGCAATTGTGATGGGAAATATGTTTCACTTTACCGAGTAACAAAAGACAAGAAAGAAAAGTTCTCCATTGTCGGCTCTCTCGGCTCCATTGTTCCGTAAAGTGGTAACAATATCCGCTAGGTTACGGGAAGAAAATTGTCCTGCTTTCTAACGCCAATTTCACGTAGCAGTAATTTTCAGCCCAATCTTGCGTTACCGACGTGATGGTAAATGGGAAACTGCTAAAATTAGTCTCTTTTTCTTTAATTTTTATATGAAAATACGACTCACTTTAATCCAATTGACTGTAAGTCAGGAAAAGTTTCCTAATGTTTTCTGCCAACGTGAAAAATGTCCCCGAAATATTTGGGGTAAACGCGAATATTTAAGTATTGTCGGTCAGGTATGGTCCGCGACACAAGCAAACGTTGTGCTTACGTCTATCCGACGTCGTCCGAATAATTATTTCTGGGATGGATTCAACGTAATCCCTCTTTGTTTCTGGTTACGAAAAGACCGCCAACGAACATTTTACAATTTGCTGTTCAATATTATGACATCATCTATGTCTGTCCTCCATTATCATTTATGCCACCTGTTTCAATGCAAACGGGACGGCTTCATCTATAATAACAAAATCAGTTTGATCGACGTTGGCCGCGGCCGGCAGCAGAGGTGATAAGTCTTTGGAAAATGAAACCGTCCCAGCTGACCGTAACGACCCTTGTCATTTTATCGGCAAAATAAAACCAACCTTTCCGAAGCCACCGAGGTGTAATAAATTTTTAAATTGCAGCTTTTGCCCTATAATTTATTACATTTTGTAATATATTTAAGATCAAAGATGCGACCTGCGTTTTGTCTTCTTCAGGATTTTTATTTTTTTAAACGATGGCATGACGCGACATCAGGTGTCCTCTCCAAGGTTACGTTTGAACAAAGGTAACACTACCGTTAGTCGTTAATTATGCAGTGAATTCACCGGCTAGGGGTAGAAAATTATGATGGATTTTTAATAGTCGTTCATTAAACGAATGAATAATCATGAAGGCAAAGGCAATAGCAGAAGCAACCGCAGCAGGTTTTCTTGAAGGTTCTCATACCGTTATTACTCGCCTTTACTTTTAAAACGAATAAATGGGAAAACCTTTGATTTCGTCATGGTTATAACCAGAAGTATACTCGAAGAGCGGAAAATTACTTTCTTATATAGTCTTTATATGGTAGTAAATGCAATCAGCTCATCTTTTACCCTTGTTTTGGTAGAGAATACACAAAACGAGAAAATGGATCGCACATTTGACGTAAACTGAAATGCATATAAATTAATGAACACGTAATAAAACTCGCATATATTTTTCCATTACATAAAACGCAAATCTCTAAAACCATTTTTAAAGATATATTTTTATAGCAATCCAAATGTAATAAATAACGATACGATATTTTAAATTGTAAAATAACACGTGATTTTGTACGATTTATGATACTCCATTTAGGGTGGTTTTGTAAGTGGTTCACTTTCCTTTTTAAGTTAAAACACGCAGTTATTTGTATTGAATTGATAAATTGGTGTCTGCCATTCACGTTATAAAAATATATTTAATGCAAATGCTAGCGGCGTCTTCAATTGAGGATTTGCGTGTTGTGTGGCAAGTAGCGCCGTCTTGCAGAAATCACTTTTTAACGAGATCCAACAACAACAACAACAAAAACAACAACAACAACAACAACAACAACAAAAACAACAACAAAAACAACAACAACAACAACAACAACAACAACAACAACAACAACAACAACAACAACAACAACAACAACAACAACAACAACAACAACAACAACAACAACAACAACAACAACAACAACAACAACAACAACAACAACAACAACAACAACAACAACAACAACAACAACAACAACAACAACAACAACAACAACAACAACAACAACAACAACAACAACAACAACAACAACAACAACAACAACAACAACAACAACAACAACAACAACAACAACAATAACAACAACAACAACAATAACAATAACGACAACAACAACAACAACAACAACAACAACAACAACAACAACAACAACAACAACAACAACAACAACAACAACAACAACAACAACAACAACAACAACAACAGCAATAACAAGAACAACAACAACAACAAGAACAGACATAACGTTCATACGCAGATAAAGCAGCTAGTTACAGGCTATGATCACAGTTGAACACGGGCAGAAACATCTGAGAGCTAGAACTAACACTACTAAAAATGCATTAAGCAAACCCGTACTGGTGACGCCAAGAGAACTTCCAGATCTGAATCCACGTTCGAATTAAAGGAACAGGGAGACGCCAGGATAAGAAGAGGTGCAAAAGAAGGGCAAGAACAACGAAGAAGAGGATCCGAGCCAGAGCGATTGCAGTGGATAACGTACTGTCGTATGCCAGAAGGACAAGCAGCAACGAAAACAAGTCAAAAAACAAAAGCAAAAGAGGCTTAGACACCGACGCGAGTGAAGTAAGGGCGATGCACTAAATACGCTAACGTTTTTTACGCGGCAATCATCCAAAAAGTCCCGGAGCTCCAAAAAGCTGGAGGAGGACCGTTAAAAAGTGGAGAGCGATCTAAAGAGGAGCTAAGTAGTGGAGGATATAAGACACAGCTGCTCGTATACAGCTGTTACACATCCCCAAGCAGTTGTTCTACCAGATGTTGGCCGTGTTAACCGCGAAACTCGTCGAGCGAAGACTAATCATCATTGAAAGAAACTTCAACGCTTGGGCTGTGGAGTGGTACAGTACAGAGGGTACAGTCGGTGGGAAACCCTGGCAACGGCGATCTTTTCGTTGAGGCACTCTAGGGTAACAGTGAATTATCGATTCTAAATGCGCACGAGTAGATAGATATACCTATTGGCGAGGGCATGTGATGCTATCATACCTAGAAAGCTGGAGCCGCAAAACGCTCGGCGTGATATTTTGGAATCTCCGCGTAAGTTGTCTCAGAGCCAGAAGACAGGTTCGGATAGTCAGAACTGCAGCAGACCGTAAAGAGTGCAACGTGATGTTCAGAATAACTGGACCTGCATTGAAAGGGGAAATAAAGCAAAGCAAAGGGACTTTTTTCGTCGTACGTGGCCACCAACACCGTACAGTGTAGAAGAGAGCCACAACGTTGGCAGTCTGCGAGTCCATATCGGTGAACAATTAGCAGTGGCTAGACGGCTAAAAATTAAGAAGGTGCCCAGTCTAGATAGAATTCCCAACGTTCCCTGAACGCTGCTATACAAACGTTACAGGACACGTTCAGGAAAGTGCTGCAAAAATGCCTAGAAGATGGTCCCAGACCAATTGAAGATCCAGAAGCAAGTGCTGCTGCCGAAACTAGGAGAGACTGTGGATATCTAGCGCCATATATGCCGATATCCTCCTGGATACATGAGGAAAACTCCTGGAGAGGAATATCCTAAACAAACTGACGAAGTACACCGAAGGTGAACACGATTTGTCGAACATGGCAGTTCGAGTTCTGGAAATGGATACCCACGGTGCGGTGGAGCGAGCTGCGAAATCGTCCAAAGTGAAACGAAGTGGATTTGCAGCATTGAAATAATCTACGTAAAAACGCCTTCAACAGTGCTAGGTAGAGCATTACCGAACCGCTGCATTCAATGCAGGTTCCGGGATATTTATGCAGAATATTGAGCAGTTACTTCAGGAATCGGGTGCTTCAGGGGACAAAACTGCAAATTGTCCACCATGAAAGAGAGGTTATGCTGGTCGGTAACTGTAAAGCAGTACAGCGGACTGGTAGCTCTGTCGGAGAGCACGTATTACTTACAGGTGTCCCACATCAAATTGCGTCACGGAAAAATCGCTGTAGAAAATTATCTAGGCTTTTGGCGTATTTATTTCATTAAACTTCAACCCGTTGGCTTCGAACCACTCTAGGACATCCTTTAAATAGTGACACGAAACCAGATCCGGCCAGAAGATCGCAGGGCCCTCGTGTTGCTTCAACAGAGGAAGCAGACGCTTCTGTAGACACTCCTTGAGGTAGATCTGCCCGTTCATAGTTCCGATAGTCACGAACGGCGCACTCCATATGCCACATGAGCAAATCATGTATTTCTAGGCAAACTTTGAAAGTTTTTGTTTCCTCCGGAACATCCTACTTGTGCTGGCCGGAGATGAACAGTAGCTCCGGAAGCTGCCAAAAGTCCAGCTTGGCGTAAGTCTCATCATCCATGATGAGACAATGAGGCTTCGTCAGCATCTGGATGTGCAGTTTCCGGGCCCTTGACTTTCCCACCGTGTTTAGCTGGTTGTCACGATTTGGAGCCTTCTGCACTTTGTACGCATGCAGTTCCTCCCGGTCCTTGGCTCTCTGAACGAAAGACTTGGACGGATTCAGCTTTTTGGCCACATCCCTGACCGAAGCATTGGAAATCCGCTTTCACGACACGCTTGTGATCCAGATCACTAACAGAACATTTATTCTGACCGTATTGCTCCTTCTATTCGATGCTCAGAGCTTGGTAGTAACGTTTAATCACACTACTCATTGTTGACTGCACGATTCCGAGTTGTTTTCCACTGTCCCGATGAGTTGAGGATTTTCCAGGTGCTTGCGCAAAACCGTGACGTTGCTTTTTGGTTGACGCCATTTTTCCAATTTTTGAAAAACTGACTGCGATAAAAATACAATGTAAACAATACACTTTAAACTGTTTCTGCCCAAATTTTCAAGAGAAAATATCCAATGGGTAATTTTTTACAGTGTCTTTTTCTATGATGCAATTTGATGTGGGAAAGGGTGTCATACGGGTACACTACGATCTAAACGAATCTAAACTGCGCGAGGCTATATAGTATGTTCGGCTGATGACTGTAAGAATGCGATTGCCAGCGCGTACAGAACAATATCGTCGAAGACTGTATGTGTTATAGCTGGAACGATCCCCATTGGCATCACGCTTGTGGAAGAAAACGAGGAAGCATCAGAGGAGCTCGGAAGCTGCTGAGGTAAAACTCGTTGACCAAGTGGCAGTAAGATTGGAACACTGCCAAGAACGGTAGATGGACGCATCGGTCAGGTATGAGCCGTTGATCTGGCTGAACAGGAAACATTAAGAAGACGGCTTCCACTAGAACCGGTTTCTGTTGGGTCACGGAATCTTTAGGCAATAACTGTACGGCGCGACACCAGTGTATCCGGAATGAACAGAGATGGTAAAAACATTACAAGTGACCTTCGAATGTCCTCGATTTACCGCGGTGCGATGGGATTCGATGCTACTCCTGGCCGTGGAGATCATAGTGGGTGAAATATGATGTCAGAAGGAGAGCGTTTGTAATGCCACCAACGGTGTTTTAGTGTAGATTATGTTGCAGCTGCAACGAATGTGGAGGGGCGATCAGCGAAAAATTCTTCGAGGGTGGCTGTGGATAAATGAACGTTATGACGGTCGCCATTTACGGATCGGCCACGTGTCACGTCTCGACAGGTGTACGGAGTAGTGTGTAGAACCAGATTCCCCCTGAAGTAATACCTTACTATAGCCCCGGAAAGGTTCTTGGGGAATAACGCGTGGGGTTATTAGTGGGTTAGAGTCCCACACCAGGCCACGTTGTGGGTTCGAATCCGGTTATAATCTCTGATTATAGCTTGGATCGACCCATGCACCCTCCAGCATTGGACAAAAGGTAGGAGTCACAATGACTACTTTGTTAAGCATAGCTACTAATAACCCCCCCCCCCCCTCATACCTTTCCGCTCTTTCGCCTTCACTATACAAAATTTTCATTAGGGTAAATTAACCATTAGTGGTCCAGTTAGTACTTGAGTAGTTTTCTTTCGCGAATTATTTCAAACTGGTAACGCTAAACACGCAACCGATGGCATAGACAATACGAATAACTTTCGATTAAGCCTAAAAAATCTCAATTTATGTTGCAATTCTCTATGTTTCACACATTTTTTAAAACAGATTGGAATGTCCGTTTTCCTTTAATGGACCTTGTGGTTTACAATAGGTTAGCGACCGGGCCCATTATAGGAATTCTAGTGTATTTTGCATGAAGAGGGTCCACTAATGGCGACATTTCGCATTGTTAACCATAAAATGGACCCTAACTTGTTGAAAATGTCGATTTGAAGGCATTAATAATTAAAATCAGCTAAAATTTTATAAACTGAACTGTGTCGTATCCTCGGAAATAAGTAGCACAAGCTAATAAACGCCGAAACTGTACCCGAAGCCCATTATAGGTAAAGGGTCCTCTATAGGTTAACTTACCCTACTTTCTTCTACCGTCCCTTCGTCAATTGTAAAATAACTACCGTTCCAAAAAATAGCTTTTTTTGGGAAATGGCGTATGTAGTCAAACCAAAAAGCTTTAAAAATAAAAGCGAAACGTCGGAGAGTAACTAAAAATTTGTTACGATTTTGGTTTGACTACATACGCCATTTCCCAAAACAAGCTACAAACAAATACAAGTCGGCACCATACTACGTTCCAAAAAATATTAATCTTATATGCCTGACCTCATTTCAAGGTCAAGATAAAAAACACGTGGTTGGCAAAGGCAGAGATGCCAAGAACGTTTCTATCATATCGGGTAAAAAGCCATATTAAATTTAATATATTTCCGATTAGCAACACTGTACAATCATAAATGTATAAATGTATAAACCAGCTTAGACCCTGTTAGTCTGTTGTTGAAGTAGGTATTAGAATTGGATTTGGTTTCGTACTTGCGCAGATTGCACGTCGAAACTAGTATCTCACATATGCAGAAAATTGAATTTGCAGGCCGAAAATACCCGCCGCAAACTTTTTATTTATCGAGATATTGATTCTAGATTAGAAGCGTTTTGTGGATACGAAAATGTATTCAGACATACAATCAATATTAACTAACAAATTGATTTGTAAAATTTGTACCGAAAAAGTATAGTTTTACCGTAATTTATGAATACAGTTCAGGCTGTCGCTTAATAGGCCGTAAATAGGTCTTCTGCCCTAGAAAATATCATTGTTATCTGACTTGGATCAAACATCTAAAATGACGACCTTTTAGATGTTTGATCCAACTGGTAAACAAACTTGTCCATAAATATGTCCTAACACAAAGAACACATAACAAACTCAAGGTTTGTGAAACAAAAGACTCCGCTTCAGGGCGGGTTAGTTTCTTATAGAGGACAACAATGCTACAGTAACCGTTGCTAAAGGTGTTCTGGTTTGCTCGAATAAATAATAATTTTAATTAATTGCAAATGCTAAGCAATTGACAGAGAAGAGTAATTACTGATTTTCATCTTGTTAAATCATCATCTCATCAAATACTCATATAAAGGCCATTAAATTGATATTAACAACAGTTAGAGTAAGGTGCTTCACAATATTGGATAACAAGTTGCTACAGCAACGCTGGAACGATTATGCGATGCAATCTGATGACTATAACAACCCTGTGCCCAGCATACATCGCTGCTTTCAATTCCGCTAGAAGAGCCACCGTAACCCTATCAAAGCCATGCCGTGATACTAAAATAGATTTCTCAGAGTTCAAGAGGGACGAAAAGATTTTCCGTGACGCCCTGGCAAGCCGGCAGGCAGACAGACAGAGGCAGGTTTTCGTTGGCAAAGGACACCGGGCTCGGTGCACCTGAAACCGAACCGGAGAAGAAGAAAGGCAAATTTCGTTATAAAATTTTAATGAACGCTATACAAAACAGCTCCCTTGATACCTAATTAAATATGGGGAAAAATGTCATAATGCGCTATTTGTGGGGCACCGAAGTACCGCACCAGGGCCAGGCTCGGTTACGCTGGAATCCCGAGATGCAGGCGACAGACACCAGAATCAGATTTCTGCGCCAGCCAGCTGCGAGAGCTCGGGGAAACATTCTTGCACACAGAGAGATACGGAACATTTATGACGGCTTTGCCACAGAAACGGAGTCCCAGGTGGACGGTGCTGTTGCTGCTTCCGCTGCTGTTGTCGGACGGGGAGACTGTTGGTCTACAACACCAAAGCTGGACGTTTTGTTGGCGATGAAGTAGGCATGCGGACAAACGCGGTGGTCGTCAGGAGGAACATTCGTCCCGATTGGCCTAGTTCATTTGTAGGATAAAATGTTTGTCTGTTGCTTTAGTCCTACAAGGTAAAAATAAATAATAAAATAGCTTTGATTAGGTACGAGAGATGAAAACTTTGCGAACGAGTGCTCTTTTCAGGAATTGTACAGAATTTGCACTAAGTGGTCCAAGGAAAAAATTACCGTTAGAATCGTAAAACTAATTATGATTATGGGCAGATATGAGGCAAAAAGAAGGAAATAGCTTCACTTGAAAATGATTAGAATGTGACATTTTGTGAAGATAATAGATTAAGCTTTGTAAATTATTTAGTTGACATTTCCAAGAGCCCGTTGAAATATGTTGTAAATCGCATTCTTTTGGGGAAATATATATTTTGGTAAGCAATTTTTATAAAGGGTGTCAACAGCTATCACTCATTAATCACAATTCAGCTATCACAATTCAATAATATATTGTACAGCTCTATATCACGTTTTCCTTCAATATTTATGGAGATGAGAAAAATTAAATTCCTTTGAAACACATGAACATGTTATATTTAATTTATATGGTAGTTTTACTATACCAGACAAAAAACTTAACCTTTTAAAGTAGAATATTCTGACCAGGCCTGCTTTCCAAAACTAATAAATTTATAACAAAAATAGTAAGTTTGTGAATATATCATCTCCAAGTCGCACTAAATTGCAATAAATAAAAAAATTTGCTGAATATTTTTCGAAAATTGAGAAAATGGACGTACTTTGAGTTATGATGAATTAAGACAAGACAATAATTGAAATATCCTGTTTTTCAATTTTATTTTGTCACAAAACAAGTTCGTTGATCTCACGTAAAAGTCAGCGTCAATTTAAAAAAACTGATTGTACTACTATAAGTTCACCAATGTTTAAGGCGATTTAATTATTTTGGACATGCTTTGCGCATACTTTGATTTCGGCATTTCCATTTGATTTTGCCGTAAAAGTCCAGAATGGAGTACGCGCAACGCTTGTCCAAAATAGATAACTCACCCTACCAAAGACAGCATTTCGACTTGAAAAACCATTATTGAGCTATGTACATTTAAAATTGAACAGAATTTAATTAGTGACCACAGACATCTAGTCAAATCAGCCATTGCGGATCGAGTCCTGAATGAGGAATATTTCAAACGCAGCTAGAGCCTTCCCTCGAGAGAATCTCTAGCGATATAGCCCATATCCATGCTGGAAAAGTAAAAAATTCCACACACTCAAAATTTACCTGCCAATCTTCCATCGACGATTGATGAAGGTTTGATTCGCGCTCACGCCAGGCCCCAATATATATTGAATTCCATGACATCGCAGAAGCAGCAAACCGGCAGGAGAACAAGTGGTAATAAAAAACGATTGGCAGCCACTCATTCAATGCTGCATCCAACTGTCCAATCGGATCGGATAGAAAAAAAGCCGGCACTACTGTTAGAGCTAGGGTGGTCACGAGAGCGTTAATGTTGGCAATTTATAAAATCTAGAGAGGACTAATAACTAACATGTTGTATAATTTTATATTTTAGTTTATTTTTTAATATATCATTTCCTTATATTTGAAATCAACATCCTATAATCAATCGTTCCGGCGGTAAATCCCACGTGCATGGTCGAACATGTACTCTCGTGGCGACTGTTATCGTACGAGCCTCAGCCTGGTGTCATATTTGTCGAAATTGTGGTGTGCCGAGACCGCGCTCAAACGAAACGTTCGACCCGCAGCAAGCGCGCCATTTGCAATGGACAAGATGAGAAGGAGCCCCCCCCCGATTGTTTCATATTGTTTTTTTTTTCTTCTTGTTTCGTTTCCGATATCAAAAACAGCAGCTATTTACGAGCACGTTGAATTATGGCGCGAATATGACCGGAGTCAACCATCAGAGAGGACGTATTTATTTCGTGGAATTATTTTTGATGTACGTTTATGGCTATTTTTAAAGTTTTGATTAACTTTTCTGTCGAAAGCAGAAGGGTATTTTGGATGCAAAGCTTAGTACAGGCTTACCCGAGCAGGAGCAAAGAGCAAAATAATATAAAAACAATATCAAATTGTGTTGTAATGCTATATTTTGTTATTGAATAGATATGGAGATACATTGATAACACATTTTGTTATTGAGCAGATATTTTAAACAGTGGTTGTAAGATGAGTTTAATAACTGATTTTGTTATCATATGTTATTTTGACCTTAAAATGACATTCGCTATATTTCATAAATTTTTTTTATTGATTAAAGAGATTTTAGATTATAAATATTTTATAAAATGATTTTTTAATATCTCATATACTACTGCATTTGTTATTCCATACCTTAATAATACTAAAATATGTTATTCTAAACTCTGAATACAGTTATGTTATTGCTTTGTTATTCAGATAACACAAGTAGTTATTCTGTTGGCCTTAAAGGAGCAAAATTTTGATAGGAGTTATTCGATTTCCATAACACATTTTGTTAGCATTTTGCTCTTCGCTCCTGCTACGGTAGTGGAGCAAGAATAGCTTAAATTTCACAGTTTATAGTACTAGAAATAATTACCTTGCTAACTAATAAATTAACACGAAATGTAGTTTTGCAACAATTTTATTTAAAATAGTATTGCATGCAGGTATGAAATGGGGAGAATTATCTGGAAGGAGCGTCAAGTAAATCAAACTATGACGATCGATGGCTATACCCGGAAATGCAAACCGCTACTATCTCGGAGCGAGCTGCTGAATATGAAATGCTGTATCCCGCAAGCTATACCAAAGATGACAGATCCATCAGCAGGATGTAGGTATCGTGAACCCGTTAAGGTGTATACTTTTACATACCACGAACAACTAAAATGGAAATACGGAACAGATCAATTGATATAGGACATGGCAGAGAACAAGAAAACGATTAATGGATATAACGATTCGAAACTTGTACCTGGAATGTCCGAACTCTTCATGAACTGGCACGAGTTGGCTTGCTTGCTCGAGGGTTACATCGGCTCGGAATGTAGATCGCGTCTATTCAGACAGTTCGGTGGCCAAATACCGGAGAAAGGGAGTTACGTACAGTAGGCTTTATTGCAGGTACTTCTGTCAAGTACCGTATCCACTATAGTGGCGGCATAAAGGCAGAACATGGAGTCGGTTTCGTTATATCGGTAAAGCAAAAGCAACGAGTTTTCCGACGGAGGACCGTAGACAGGGCCGGCGCTTCCCTTAAGCAAAACAAGCTGTTGCTTGGAGGCACACCCCCTCCTTGATAGGGCGCCATTTCGGTTACTTTATACGACTAGTATATTAAATAAATAAGTTATCAATAAAATAACGATTGTCAATAAATACAATAAAAAATTAAAAAATAAATAAATAAATATAATTTTAGATTTTTTGGTACAGGTTCCTCCTCCTCCTCTAGCAACATAAAACCGGGCTCGCTTACTTACTTACTCAGTTAGCTTATCGTCCTAAAATAATGCCTGATAAACCAAATTTCTCCACTTTACTCGGTTATAGGTTACTGCTCTCCGTCTTACTCCATCTATTCTTACTGCCCAAGCGGCGTCGGTCGACCTCGATTCTGCCTCTATGTTGAACAGCAGCCATGAGAGACCATCACCTTGTTGAAGTTCTCTGTGTTATTCGAAGGCACTCGACAATCTACCCGAGATTCGAACACTGCACTGTGTACCGTCTTTCGTAGATTGATTCAGTTTGATGAGCTTTCTGCGGAAGCTACACCCGTCGATGACTTTCCATAGCTCTTTTTGGTCGATGGTATCATATGCGACTTTGAAGTCAACGAACTAATGATGCGTGGGAACTCTGTATTCGCGGCCCTTTCGGAGGAAGTGCCGAGGTCGCTCGTGCCGTATCAAGAAGTTCTCTCCACTGTACTTTTTCCTGGGCTATTCATCGTCAATTCGTTGAGTATCTCGACACATCCTTACTTACTTTTTACGACTAAATTTTAGAGGCCCCATTTTAAGGATTTGCGTGGAGCGTCAAATGGGTTAGCACCAGCCCTGACCGTAGATCACCGAATGTGTGTTGAAAATTAAAGGCAAATTCTTCAAATACAGCTTAAACGTTTACTCACCGACAAATGATAAATTCGATGATGATAAGGACAAGTTCTACGACATGCTCGAGAGAACGTATGGTCAGAGCCGGGAACACAATTTGAAATTTATCATCGGAGATGCAAATGCGTATACATTTCTTGAATAAAGTTAAGTTTAAATATCCTAAATATCTGCATCTGATATAAAGATTTTTATCGGTTCCTTAGAGTTTCCACTAAGAGTTAAACGATCAGGTCACAATTACACATTTTCTAATGATTTGCGATGATTTCGTATTTTGACAAATTTTGCATGACTTGTAGCACTAGTCAACTTTAATTTAATTCAATTTAATTTAATTGGATTCCAGCTTCAACCTGGTATGCAGTTGACGAAGTTTGCTTAATTAAGGAGCTTGCTTACAACTACAGTTAAACCGAAAGAATAAATAACTATTCCGAACTATCATTTACAACATTGATTCGCATTTGTCAATTTCCACGAAATTGTTGATAGGTTCCACTCATTGTGATAGATTGATTCGAAGTATATTAATAATTATCTTACTACTAACAGGTGGTCAGCCAGTTAAATTATCACTTAGCTGACGTCCTCGGCATCTTACTAGTCCCTTTCGACACTTTACTTTACACCTATTTGCATACTCGATAGAAATACGATTGATACTACGTAAAGATTTGCTTGCAACTAGCTGACGCAAAGCAGCAAATCAAACGCTCAAAAACTATTCTCGAGTAAGAAAGTCGCTGATTTTCCCCGCTTTGCAAGATAACAGTTCCGGACAAATTCTTGCAGTATATGGATGCAATATGGCAAAAGGAAAGGATGGTCGCTTATTTTTCTATGACGTTACACTTTCAGGACATCAAATAGGACTAGATTCAATGTTTAGATATACAATCTATTGAAAAAGAGGGGTGGGCGTACTTCCCAAGCACAGATATCAAATTGGTATAGATTTAAATGCCTTAAAGAATCATCAACCTGTTGAGACGAGGAGGTTTTGTTAGGCTTCGTACATAAATTACGTAACGCTTAGAGGGGAGAGAGGGGGGTCGAGCATGCGTTACTTTTTGTTACATAGGGGGGAGGGGGAGTCATGAGAATAGTTACGTAACAAATTTATGAATACCAAAAAGGCAGTTGCCAAATGAGGATAGAATGTGTTGGAGGTGGAAAACAGTGAATCGGTTTATACTGATGAAAATTCTGGTACAAAATTATGGTTTGTAGCTAAATGAGTTAATCCTATTAAATTTACAGTTACATATTACGGTTCAAGACCATTTCAGCTTAACATGGGCCGATGGCCGATTGTGGTTTTTAATATGAAGCTCTTGCTGATTTGGTTGAATTCTTTAAAAATTAAATTAAATATGCGGTTATTCCATTTTCATTCAATGTTGAGTACCAGGGGGGGGGGAGAGGTTTGGTTAACGTTACGTAATTTAATGGGGTGGGTTGTGCCAAGCGTTACTTAATGTTACATAGGGGAGGGAAGGGGTAAAAACCGGAATTTCGGCGTTACGTAATTTGTGTACCACGGCTTACTTGTTTGTAAAATGAAACCACGCTAAACGGATGCTGTGTTTAACTGTCGTTTCTGCCTGTGAAGGACGGTAATTACGAAGAAAATGTATGGAAAAATTTGACCTTGAAACTTTTCGTTAATTTTCACTATTTGATTAGTAATTGAGAATGAAAATTGTAATAAAAATCAGAAAGGTTGTATTCCAGACACAACCGCGTAGCTGGCGTAGAACTACGTTAGGCGGGTTTTTGCGAAGAAACCTTGATTTGTCTTTCACACCATTTTGACATATGTGTGGCGCAAAATAGCGTTAAGTCAATAATAGTGCTAAATAATTGTATCGTATTTTTGGTATGTATTTTGTGTAATTTATGATGCCACAAACAAATATTTTTACCAGTGCCAGAATCGGAGTAGAGCCTGAATCCGTTAATTGGATCACGACTGCACTTCAGCTGATTCGATAATTGGGCCGACTGACAGCTGTTTGAAATTTTTAAACTCAAAAGTTCAATAGAATTTTGACACTCAAGTTGGAGCATGGCCCAACTAACGAAAACCCAATTAACGAACCGTATCTGCCTCACGCACCCAGCTATTAACCAAATTCTCTCGTTAATATCAAACATTATTCACATATATATGTATTTTGATATCAAAAAATTGTTATGTTAAAATGGCTGGACTGTGCTACAGGTTGAGAAATCCAAATTTTTGCAAGTCGATAATTTTTCAGATCGTTTTATTCATTTTGATGATTGAAGACTACTAACTAAGTTAAAGTTGTTTGCAAAATGTTTGGTACCTTACTGCCTTATACTGAGTTGACCGTCAAATAAACATTAGCACCACTACGGATCCTTTCTACCTCGTCTTCTCCATTATTTTCGAAAGATATTAATGCTTGACTATTGAATAGTAAAGAATTGCAGGCAACTAACTGACGCAAAGCAGCAATTGAAACATTCAAAACTATTCTCGGATAAAAAAGTCGCTGATTTTCCTCACTTTGAGAATTGCCGCGTTACTTCACATGCACAAATATCCCTTCAGCCGTGTTTTCTTGTAAGATAACAGTTCCGAAAAAAATCATCACATCACATCATCATTTGGACTAGATTCAAAATTGTTTACTTTTAGGACATCAAACTGGACTAGGTTTGTCGCAGTCCTACGAAATCTTGTTAGGACGAGAGGGCTTTATCACTCTTTCTGGCATACTTTCCAAGCACAGATATCAAATTAGTATAAGTCTAAACGTCCTAAAGAATCTTCGACCTATTGGGACGAGGGGGTTTTGTTGCTTTTTTTCCAAACATAAAGTAATCGAAATCACATTAAACAGATGGTGTATTTAACTGTCGTCCCTGCCTGTGGAGCAAGGAAATGTATGGGATAATTTGACCTTGAAACTGTTAGGTAATTTGTAGTAATTAGTGATTGAAAAAGAATGTTACAATAGAAATCACATAATTTCTACATCTTTTATGAGTCGATCGGTATCTAATCTAATCTAATCTAATCTCATACTAACGCAGCCAATTCTTGAAGGCATCCTGGAAAATGACGATTACTTGAATCAATCATTTTTCTTGTCAACGGCCAGGCCAACTGCGCAGCATGTACCGCAGAGAGAATTCCAAGGAATCAAGTGGAACCAGAAAAAAAATCTAGTTCCATTTAACTCCTTGAAATCAAGGGGAAGGAAGAAAGCGTGGACCTCCCGTACCAAACGCTTCCCGTACACATAGATAATGATTTATTTACAATCGTTGGGAGTATCTTTGCTAATAAAGGTTAAGTGATACTCCGGACTCTCAGGGATGAACTAATGGTATTTAGACCAGAAGCCAGGCTGCAATTGGCCAACGATATAGCGCCTTATTTCGCTATCTGAAAATAGATTAGTTTGCCAACAATATTAGTTTAAATCATATAATACTTGAAAATAAAGTCGTGTGGTTTAATGGTTGCCTAAAACTACATTTGTAAGGTTAGGAACTGAAAACCGCACGACCCCGCACCTCCTAGCTTGGCTACTCAATTATACAAATTGAAGTATTTCCAGGTATGGCCACGTGGAGGCGCTAGCTAGGGGCTTGGGATGGCTAGAGCTATGTTGGGCGCTTCTTCCTAGTTGCCTTCCCCATTTCATACCCTTTATGAGTCGATCGGTATCTAAACCATGAAAATCCATTCATAATTGGCAGAGCTATTACCGTTTAAAATCTTTCATTCTTTCGTGACGCTGGGTTGAATCCAAATTTTGGATTGACACCCTGCGGTAAGACGTAGTTCTACGTCAAAAGCATATAATTGCCACGTCTATTATGAATCGATCGAAATTCAAGTCATCAAAATCTATTCGTAATTGACAGAGCTATTGGCGTTCAAAATCTTTAATTTTTTCGCTCGCATTTTTTTATTTTTTGAAATGACACTCTATCCCAAACCTTGCCGTAAGGACGTAGTCCTATGTCAAAAGAATCCACCGTTTAAAAAACGCGAGTACGAGGACCACTTGCTCGCCGGCGCAGAGGAGCGATTCGCCAGCAACGACACACGAACTTTCTACAAACCGGTAAAGAACAGGAGTTTATCCATGCCTGCTATGTCGTGTGCAATGATAGTGTTGGTAAAACGGCGGTAGCAGCCAAATGGAAGGAGCATTTCCAGACACTGTTGAATGGAGAAGTAAACCTGGAGATCGGCAGGAACAGGATAATAATTGTGAGCGATGGCCAAGCTATGGAGCCACCAACACAGAAAGATGTTAGGAAGGTAATTTTTGGTAAGATTTCTGGGAAGGACGGTATCCGCTCAGTGCCGCAGGGAGCGAGCGGCAGTATGACGCAATCCACCGGATCATTGCGAGAGTCTGGGCGGGAGAACAAATCTTGGAGGAATGGTTGGATGGCCTCTGAAAAAAAGATATCGACTCGAGTGTAAAAACTATCGGTGTATTATATTACTCAACTCTGCCTATAAGGTGCTTTCCCGAATCCTGTTCTGTAGTGTAGACTAAGATCGTTAGCGGATTCCTTGGTTGGCGAGTACCAAGTTGGATTTTGTGAGTGTCACTCCACAACGGATCACCCTGCATCAGTTACTAGCCAAGTTCCGCGTCTACAACTCACAGACTTATTATCTGTTTGGACTTTAAGGCAGTGTACGCTTCAGTCAAACGAAATGAGGCAGATAATGCTAGAACATGGGTTTCCGATGAAACTAATAAAGCTGATTCGTGCGACGCGGGATGAGCCAAAATCATGCATCAGAATAGCCGGTGAGACCTCAGCCGCTTTCTTGACGATGGATGGAATGAAGCAAGGGTAAGCACTCTTTAATCTGCTATTTAACATTACCTTGAATGGTGTAATACAAAGAACGAGCGTGGAAAGGAACGTAACTATCGTCACGAAAACTTCTTGTTTTTGCGGATGACGTATATATCATGTAAATCAACCGAGCAAGCCTTTAGGTCTTTTAAATTGGAAGCGGCAAAATGAGTCGTGCCATTAACATCGTCAAAACGAAGGACATGGTTCCAGGCAAGCAACGTGGGAGTCGAAAATGTGCTGGTGCTGACGTGGAACTGGATGGAGAACGATAAGAAGTAGTAAACGAATTCATATACCTTGGTACGTTCGTGTCATGTGGCAACAATGCAAGCTTCAAAGTAAAGCGACGACTTGCAGCCACAAACCGGGCTTTCTACGAATTATATACTAAGCTAAAGTCCCGTAGCTTGCAAATTCGCACAAGACTGGCCCTACAGAACATTGATCCTCCTGGAGGCCCTTTACGGACATAAATCATGGACGCTAAAGGAAAGACTATGCGGAGACCCGCACCCGATGGCTGTAAAGGACGTTATAATTCTTGAGCCATCATCCATGAGACAATCAGGCTAGGGTTGATAATTACACCAAGGAAAAGGGAACTATACCTGATACTCTTGACTAACAAACTTAGATGCGTTTACTCTCTTGCAGCTAGAGACGAAAACACGCAACTACTATTTTTTTTTATACTAAAATGGTTTTAGTCCAGACGGTCATTCACTAAGCAGTTACTTTGTAAAGTCGGATTTACAAACTGGACGGCTGATTAATGCTTAGTAAGATTATGGAGAATCTGTAGATTAATATTATTAATATTCGAAGGTTGTATTTTTACGCATAAAAACACAATCTACGATCCAGCTGATCCTTCTGACTCTGAGCAGCACCAAATTAAATGTCCCAATTGCAGCAAATAAAATTCAAGTTCGTACTTAAAACTGCAGAAAGCACGGAGTAACGATAACATTTTCTACCAGCAGCATTAGGCACACAATGGAACGACGACCTTGAAAGCGGGTTAAGCGCACCAAGCGTAACGATGACATCGAAAGCGGATTATTTCGAGCAAAAAAGTGACTAATTAATACTTATTTACCATTACTATTTGTAAGACCAACTTTAGTACCTTTGTTTGCTCATTAGAATTGGAAAGATTCACCAGCTGGACCCAATGACTATACTTTTCTAAGAATACAAGTGCCTAATAAGCTACCACCAATATCGAACTTAGGAATCAGCTTTAAAACAGTAAAGATCAGATGTTTGCCAATTTCTAGTGCCTGTTGCAGACAGACAACAAAATATTAGTCTAACAGTTGCTTAAGGGAACCACATTTGCAACATTTGCTTAAGAGAACCACATCGTGCGTGCGCTCGGAGGTGTCACAAGCCCAACAACCTTTTGGACTAACATTATCGGGAGCCAACAACTTCTCTGCTTTGGCCTACATTGTGGCCCCAGCATGTCTAGACACCTTGCTTTTCCACGTAACAGTATTATATCAGCTCACATTTGTATTGCAAGAAACTGTAAGTGTTCTACTTTCCATCGTAGCCACTAGTAAGGCCTCTATTCTGAGAAATCAAATTACTCTATTATTACATTACGGAACCACTGGCAAACATGTGTATCATAAAAGGGCTGCGGAATGGGACTACAATATTCCACAGGAAAAGCAATATATACCTAGAATGGTGACGTCACAGACCGGTATGTTGCAAGTTGAATTATTGAGGAGCATGAAATGTGGATCTCTAACCGGTTTCTTGGAAACTCTGAAAAGGACAACTTTTCGCTTTGTTTTGCCGGCCATGCGAGCCTTCGCTATAGGGGCTGATTGAGTTCTTGGTATTGAAATTGAATTGAGTTATACTATATCGAAAGCAGATAAGTTTCTGTAGAGTGCGGTTTTGCATTGGAATAAAAGAGTGTTGGAAATTAGAAGCAATTTGGCAAATAAGTTGTGTGTATCAAACTGTTCCATCGGTGAGAAGGTAATGCATTTATAATTACTTATGATTCTTAGTAGAAGTTGCTCGTACATGCATACCCAGCGTGATAAATTATCACACCAACTTTCAAGTAATTCATTCTAGCTCGGTAATTTGTCCGCTACAAAACCTTAATCACAGACGTGACATTCTGGTACACCTTCATGGCCAGTAATTATCTTCCACTGAATCGAACTTCTAAATTGACGCTGTTTCACACTCAGGCTCTATCATTATTCTCCTTTACCTGCAAACCACGCTGTAATAGTAGTGGCAGCAGCAGCAGCAGCATTAGCAGTGGCCGGTGGTAGCGTGGGCGTAAATTTGCATGCATCATTCAACCCTTGACGTAAAGGCCGGTGAAAATCAGCCAAGCAATCAGCCGTCTTCTTCACCGCACATCGGCTATGTTCGTTGGCGGTAGCCCTCAGAAAGCTCGGGAAACTACTAAGATCCGGTGGCGGGAAAGCGCGAAGAACAGTGACGCGGGATTTTGAATTCATACAATACTCGAAAATAACTAGAATTTCCTGAGATCCAAACTCACAGTTGAAATGAGAAGAAATTAATGCAATTCGACCCGATGACAGTGATTTTTCCAATCTGCGTCATATCTCCTCCAGCATCTCACATTTTACCGAGAAGGTATAAATCAACGAAATCCCCCCAGCTAGGAGAAATTAAAGTACAATCTAATGAAAAACTTTTTCCTCGTTTCATTGCTGCTGATGGCTTGTGACTGCCTTCAATCAGGAAGCGCTTCTCGAGGCGAAGCAGTGCGATAATATGGTTGGCCGTATCAGATATTGCTGTTGAGTGGAAAACCCACCGCACCGGCGGGGATTTCTGGTAGGTTCTGGCGCTGTGCATTGTGCGGGCTCGAACAATAGCACACGGGAGCCATAGTCGTGAAGTTGCAATTGTATGATTAATGTTCACGATAAGCACTAGTGACGTGTAATAATGGTGCGGTTAAACAATTCTTTTCACTAGCCCCGGGCTATCCGACCGGGGGTACAACAGCAGAACACAGCAGAAAGTGGCTTTTCATTTGAGTTTATTTAAGTTGAGAAACTGGTAGGGTAGGACGGAGGTGAAACGCACCAAGGTATAAACTGGTTAAAAACTGTGATTCGAAAATGTTAGGCCATAAAAGACAAACTGTGTCAAACTGAAATTGTTTTCTGCAGTGGTTTCTTGCTTAGAGCTTTTACTGCGCATACTGTAAAGTTGGAGTATAATGCAGAGTATGTTTTGCTCAATTTAAATAGGTATTTTATGCTCGATGAAATCGTTCATTAACGGTTCATAATTGTTCGTGCTAATATTCTACGCAGTTTTATTTGAATGTAACTCTATAGAATGCGAAAATACTTTTAGTTAGTATTTTTGTCTTTGTCTTTGATATACGTACGAAAGTGTTAGCTGGATGCTCATGAGTTGTTTGGCTCGTGAGCGGGCTATGCAGACAGACACTACAGGACTGTGCATTCGCGAGTGTGTAGGTAGCAGAATGTCTGCACACAGCAATGGCGGATGATTGTCCTATGCTCGCATCAGTGGTGCAAGCGTTGATTGCTATGCTTCTCATACTCGCTCGCGTGAGAGTTGGCATCGTTCGTTTCTCGCTCGATTTACAATATTGCCACAAAAATCGCTTATAATAGCGAAAGAAATTCATGTGTGGGTTTAACGTTTATAATCATGGTTAAAATTCCGTGCACAGGAGATTTCAATGAGTATTTGGCTGCTATGATATGGCCGACTCCAGAAGTAGCCTCAGCCTCACTCGGTATTAAGCTGGCATTCTTGCCAACTCAGCTGACAGCGTGCTAGTACCATCCATCACGCTCGTTCATGAAAACTGGAACGAAACTAGTCCCCATTGTTACTCTATGTGTTTGACAGTAGCCAACAACTACTGCCAATACGGGTATTATTTGCTAAAAGCAAAGGCAATGGCAAAGATTAAAAAACAATACCCATCTCCCAGCATACCGGCTTTGCAAAGTAAAACGCACAGAACGTATAACGGTGTCATGCTGTTCCATTTGTGCAAATGCTGAGATGTTGACTGCAAAAACATGGCTGTCTAGTAGTACCTTGAAAAAAACCTTCGTTACCGTCACATGTTAAGAGGAGGATTACTTAAAGTTCGGCTAGATTTTCAAATCTCTCTTCAATTACGGTTTATAATGGACCGCCTTACTCACAGAGTTTCATTCCAAAATCATTATTCAGACTAGCGTCAACGAAAAATAAAAAAATTTGAATGATAATAGATGTGCCAATTCTCCATTAATTTTGTTGGTACGTAAGAAAAATTTTTCCCAATCAGTAAATAGTGAAAAATGCAGTCATCAGACCGGTTGTTCTCTACGGGCATGAAGCTTGTACAATGCTCGATGAGAAACTGCGAGAGCTGGGAGTTTTCGAAAGACGCGTACTAAGAATGATCTTCGGAGGGGTGCAGGACAACGAAATAGGGAGGCAGAGGATGAACCGTGAACTCGCACAGCTCAATGGCGAACTCAGTATCCAAAAGGTGTCCAAAGCTGGCCGGAAACAATGGACAGGGTATGCTGCAAGAATGCCGGATAACTACCCTACAAAGACGGGGTTTGCTTCAAATCCGGCAGGCACAAGACTACCAGTGGCCCAGCGAGCAAGATCTTTAGACCAGAAAGGGCGAGATTTGGTGGAGAGTACACGGTGCCCGAGGAGTTGGAGAGCATCTCCCAACCGAGTAAATTGGAAAAGCTTTGTTTATCAGGTTTTGTATTAGGACCAGCCAACTAACACTAATAGAAATAGTGAAAATTAACGAAATTTTCCAAATTTTCCATACATTTTTTCCTTTGTTTATGTGATAACCTGTGTGCCTGTGAATAAAAGACACGGAATACACCAAATGATTCGGGTTGATGTCATGTAACAATATACTAGGATGCTATAAAAAGAAACGTACAGTAATCATCGTCATTCATTCGCTGCTGGATTTAAAAAGGAGTCAAAATCTAATTTTGGAAATTTGCAAATTTCATTGGCGCATTGATTTTATCCACCTATCATATCAATATGTATTATAAAATTTATAGCGCATATGCTGAAAACAAACGAAGACTGCTGAAAATTCATTAATTATTCTATGGGATATTTTAATACGGTCGCTATAAACCAAATCGATATGGATGATCTAACAGTTAATCTTTAACTTTTCTGCTTTTACTTACTTACTTATGTGTCCATGTCCGCCGGTCCGGCAGAACAAAGGGATGAAATCAGAGATCTCCACTGCTGACGGTTACCCGCCATGGCTTTTACCTGTCGCCAGGACAGGTTCTCGTCTACAGCCCGGATGTCGTTGGCTAAGCTCCGTCGCCATAAGCCTCTGGATCTGCCTCTTCTACGCTGTCCTTGTGGATTCCAATCGAGTGCTGCTCTGCAAACCTCGTTCGCTCCTTTCCTCAAGGTGTGTCCGATCCACTTCCACCTACGTTCACGAATTTCTGTGGCTATCGGCCGTTGATGACACCGACGATGGAGTTCCTCATTGGATATCCAATTATCAGGCCACCAGGCACGAATAATGTATCGTAGGCACCGGTTAATGAATACCTGCAGTTTTTGCGTTGTCTCCGCTGAGACGCACCACGTTTCGCAGGCATACAGCAGTACGGATTTAACGTTTAAATTAAAGATTCGGGTTTTCGTACGTAGAGTGATCTGGTTTGAGCGCCAAATGTTTCGCAGACCTGCAAAGGCACCCCTGGCCTTCCTGATCCGTGTGGCTATATCAGTCTTGGTACCACCATCGGACGTTGTTTGGCTACCAAGATATTGAAAAGAGTCTACCTGCTCAACTAGTTGTCCCGCTACTGTGAAGTTGGTGGAATTGTCAGTGTTCACTACCATAGACTTAGTTTTCGCTACATTGACTGTGAGACCTGCTGCCTGGGAGCTCTCGGAGAGGTCATCTAACTTGCTCTGCATATCGTTTCGGCGTTGTGCGAGCAAGACAATGTCGTCGGCTAGGTCGAGGTCATTTAGCTGCTCCATCGTAAGGGGATTCCAAGGCAATCCTCGATTTGGTCTACTGTCAATTGCTCCAACTAATATCTCATCCATAACGATGAGAAACAGAAGCGGTGATAAAATGCAGCCCTGTCTCACGCCAGCAGTAACCCTTATGGGGTCGGGCAAGACGCCGTCGTGCAAAACCTTGCACGAGAACGCCTCGTACTGAGCCTCGATGAGATGGACTAGCTTATCTGGAACTCCTCTACACCAAAGTGCGCCCCAGATGTTTTCGTGATTGAGTCGGTCGAACGCCTTTTCGAAGTCAACGAACACCAGCAGAAGAGAGTCCTGGAATTCGTTGATCTGCTCCAATATAATGCGAAGCGTTGTGATATGGTCTACACATGATCGGCCAGCACGGAATCCTGCTCGCTGCCGCCGGAGAGTAGCGTCGATCTTCTCCTGGATGCGGTTGAGGATTACCTTACAGAGTACTTTGAGAGTAATACAGAGCAACGTGATGCCACGCCAGTTACCGCATCCCGTTAGGTCTCCTTTCTTAGGGACTTTGACCAATATGCCCTGCATCCAGTCCACCGGAAAAGTTGCGGTTTCCCAAATATTGCTGAAAAGCTGATGCATCATCTGGGCTGACAAAGATGGGTCAGCTTTGAGTATTTCTGCTGAAATACGGCGCTCCCTGGCGCTCTATTGGCTTTCATACTCTTGATGGCTGCTACAATTTCATCCAGCGATGGCGCCTCCGAGTTGACGCGATTAATTCGACGAACTGTAGGCATCATACGCTGCTGGTTTTGTTGGTCTCTGACATTTGAAACTCGGAAGAGTTGTTCAAAATGTTTAGTCCATCGCTTAAGCTGTTCTGTACGGTCAGTCAATAGCTGACCAGCTCTGTCCTTTAGCGGCATCTTTGTATTCATCCTGGCACCACTGGGACGGCGAGAAATATCGTACAACAAACGGATCACCATTGGCGGCGGCGGTTTCTCCTTGTTCGGCTAGGGAGTTAGTCCAGGTTCTCTTGTCTAGCCGTTTAACAGCCCTTTCCAGTTCGGCGTATCGTTGACGGCCAGCTGTCTTAACCAATCTGGTTCGCGCTCGCTCAATGCCGGCTTTCGCCTCTCTCCGCTCGTCGATCTTCCTCCAAGTTTCATCCGAAATCCACTCCCTCCGCCCACTACGCGCTTTACCGAGGGTTTCATCACTGGTCGTGATGAAGGCGTTCTTGATGCCGGTCCATTGCTCTTCGACGGTTCCACCAGGTGGCAACTCCGAGGCTCGAGATTCAAGTTGTTCAACAAAGGCCCTTTTCACCTCAGGATTCTCCAAACGGCGGACGTCGTAGCGGCACCCAACTTTCTCCTCCCGTCGTTGGACACGTGCGACGCGCAGACGTATCTCAGCGATAACAAGATGATGGTCGGATGCAATGTCAGCGCTGCGTTTGTTGCGTACATCAAGAAGGCTCCTTCTCCATTTCCGGCTGATGCAGATGTGGTCGATTTGGTTTTCTGTTCGGCCATCGCGGGAAACCCACGTGACTTTATGTACTGGTCTATGGGGGAAGAGCGATCCACCAATGACCATGTCGTTATTACCACAGAATTCTGTAAACAGCTCCCCGTTTTCGCTCATCTCTTCTAGGCCATGGCGTCCCATGACGCGTTCAAGGTCCGCGTTGTTTGAGCCAATCTTCACGTTGAAGTCGCCCATGTGAATTTGGATGTCCTCCTTCGGGATTTTCTCAACCACGCTTCAGCTGGCTGTAAAAACTCTCTTTCTCCTGCAGGTCGGCAGCATCTGTTGGCGCATAGCACTGGATTGCCGTAAGGTTCCTAACCCGTGTTCTGAATCTGGCAACGATTATTCGCTCATTTATTGGTTCCCACTTCATCAGGGCCGCATGTGCCCCTGGGCTCAGTAGGAATCCAACTCCTCTTTCTCAAGTAGCATTTTCACCTCGTATGCCAGAGTAGAGCAAGACTTGCCCGGATGATGTCCTGTGTTCGCCAGTACCCGGCCAACGGACCTCGCCCAGCCCCAGGATTTCAAGCTTCAGGCGGCTAGCTTCCCTTGCAAGTTGAGCCAGCTTGCCCTGCTGGGCAAGGGTCAGTATGGATGATAAAGCTATATTACTCTATGATTCACGCAAGACTACAATACCTAACTGTAAACTGGGGAAGAGCCAGCCGGTCGAACATCCGTGAGCTACAAACCATCCAAAATAGATGCCTGAAAGCCGTACTAAATAAGCCACACCTTCACCCCACCATTTCACTGTACTCTGCCAGTGATTCCATCCTTCCTGTCAGAGCCCTATGCGACCTGCAAACCCTGGTTCACATGCATAAAATTGCAACACATTCAGTGCACCACAACACAACAATTAGAAGCATATTGCGGAGTCGTGCCTCTCGACAAACTGGTCCTTTTTTGTTAGTAACACCAAATACCGAATTCGGACGGAAAAAGCTTACATACATCGGTTGCAAGCTATACAACGATCTTCCACTTAGCTGCAGAAATACTTCTAACATAAAGACATTCACCCTTGCTGTAAAAAAATTATTGAAACACAAGCTACAGCACTACCTACCGTGAGCATTTAATCTAGAACAATCCGTTTTCTTCTATTTTCCGATGCCTGCCGCCACACCGCCGCCACCTACAAATCATCAACCACCACCCGCCGCCCACCATTCATTCCATGCCCGCCACCCACCCACAACGCATCAATTTCCATCGTACGCTGCTGAACCAAAATATCGTAAACACAAATGATGACTGAGTAAAATGTACAAAAACGCGAAAACACCTCCTTAAAAGAGTCATTGCTCACTGGAGGTTAATTGTTATAATAGTGTAAAATGATGTAGTACATTAAAAAAAGATGAGGAGGTTTTATGCCTGTTGGAGGAGAAACCTGAAAGGGGTTTACTCCAACGGGCTTTTCCCTGCTCCATGGAAAAAACTAAAGAAATAAATTCAGATTCAAATTCAAATTCAGTATATTCCATGTTCCGATTCGTGTCCGTGTTTTCATACTAAAGGTCGTTGCCAATAATCCAGGGAGATTTCTTCTTTGATTTTCGGTAACTTTTTATGTTCTGGTACAGTAGGCTGTTAACCTAAGGTCCTTATCCCGCTGATGGGGCTGTCATCTTAATGTTGGCGGGAGCCACTGTGCCCCCTTTCCTGTTAGCATACGACAACCGAAGTTGCGTACCCCAGCCGGTACCTTGTGGAGGTAGGAATAGGAGTTAATGAACAGAGGTTATGCAATGCACATGTTCACCCTTTGCCAGCCAACGCTCCCGGATGTATTTTCAAGTTAACAAAGCTGACTGACTGATTTGCCTTTTTACCAGTGCAAGCGAAATGCTTTATAGCTTTGTAGCGTAAAGCTTCATTGAATTATGGCAGTAGCTGTCCAGCAACGAACGGCATAATCGGTTTTATTGCTGCTTTCTGCAGAGCGTGATAAGACTATTTAAAGTTATAACCTGATTCTTAAAGAGGTTATGAAAACTTCCTGATGAGTGGGCCCCATGGTCGGAAGGCAGTTTTATAGCGGTCATCAGAAAGTTTTGGTACATAATCGCCCAGTTAGCTTCGAGGTATCGTAAAACGGGATAACATTCATCATCGGGTAATATTTCATCATTCATGCTTAGGAATCGTCGTTTCTGTACCCTTAATGAAGCTTCTCGCTTTATTGGACAAAGCTATAAACTATAAAGTTTATTGAGGTAAACAACTAAATCAACCAGCAAGATTTATTAACTTATAGATATATAGCGGTGAGAAGAAAAGTTATAGTTTTTCTGTCAGATCATCCTGATCGATTGGGTTTATAGCGACTATAACAAAATACCCGAAAGTATAACTAATACAATTTTCAGCAGTTTCTGTAGTTGTGCAGCATATGCGCATTCAACTTTATAGTTCATTTTGCAATGGTGGCTAAAATTAACGCTCTATCAAAATTTTGCAACTTTTGAAAACCAACTGCAAAAACAAAATAAATATATTAGATTAGTCAATCCTAGTTGCCAGCAAAATAATTCTAGTTGTATTCTCTGACAAGTCAGTTGACTGACTCTGACAAATAACTTCCTTTCTGCAACTCGCACTTTGCTCTGGCGTAGTATACGTAATCTATATAATAAAACTATGATTAATTATTAATACTGCAATAAAACCTTTATGAATCTCAAATAAAACCAAGCGGTTCACGTGGTTTTCTTTAACATTTAAAGGATTATCGCCGCAACACACCTAGAGTTGTTTTACTTTCTACGCCAACCATGCGGTCGTATCTGGAACACAACTCATCTGATTTTTACTAAAAATATTTCAAAACTTATAGTTCTTAGAATCAACCTGAACCACTAATGGATAGTTATCAAATTATTTTCGCTTCCATTAATAAGTAATCGTATTCCCGCTTCTGCAATTGGAGTCTATCTAACGGTCCAAACAAAATGTTCTCCCGTGGGTATAAATGGTTTTTTGCTGTAAAGGTGTCATTCCAGTTATGGGTGGGCTACGAAACCACTAACGGATACCGTAGTCGAAACACGTGTCGCTTACTGGGAAATAAAACCACCTACCGAAGTGAAAGCAGGGAATAAACGAATTCCACTATGGTTACAATAAAAATTAAATAAACATTTTTACGTACATATCCGAGTGCCATTGTGTTCACAGTAAAAATAAATATTTGATTGGAATCCGTTTCGTGCCTGGGCCCAGCCCGGATGAGACATCCGGCTCTTCTCTTTACTGGTATACTGGAAGCTGGAAGATCGGTATCTCCGGCGATGTGTAAGTAATAGCGGCGAAATGTTCCTCCCGTTCGCGTCGGGTGTCAGATTCCAGCACTGGCTGTCAGTGGGGAATGCGCCGAGCCGAACCGAGCCGATATATATAATTCCGAAGGCAGCTGTTTTTTCTGGTGGTGCTATCGGAAGAATGGAAGGCTTGTAATGTTCCGGTGTCAGGACGACTATGGCAGGCAGGTGCCAAACAAATGGCAAGCGAACGGTTTTGGTTGCCCTCTGCTGGCTGGCCGGTTCGGTACAAAATGCAAAGAACAATTACGATAATGTAGCCAAATGCTACGGCGCCATTTGCGAAAGTTGTGCAATTATCGCAGGTGGTGATTTTTTTTGTTGGTTGAAGCGATTTCTTGGTGGATTCAACTTCAACGTTCAACTAACAACGTTACTCCGTTAGTTGTTTTCGGAAATTATATTTATTATTTTTACAATTACATAGTTGAAATCAAATTTAATTGATTGATATTTTTTTTGATTAATTTGAAGTTCTAGAGAAGATTTAAAATGTATCTTAGTAGTGAAATGTCTGAATAAATGTTTGGTATTAATGTTTCCAATATAGCAAAGAAATCAACAATTAAAATTTAGCAGCACTGCCCTGCCACCCGTCAAATTAAGAACAAGCTTGTTTAAATCTTATGCAATACTACCTGCATCTTTCTCGAAGTTGAAACGTAATCAATAAATCGTTTGTTTGAGAAACCCCACAAACGCCATTTTTATGAAAATTGACTTTTTAACAGTTTTCGAATCCTTGAGGAGATCCACACCTTCCCTCAAAATTCCAGAAAAAGTTAGTTCCACGAACCCCTTTTAATTGGGGTTGCAAATATCCGTTTGTTTGAGAAACCCCAAATATCCATGTTTCCGATAATCACCTAGAGCGGCGCTGCGATAGGTACAAAATTATCATTCAATATTTACGTGCAATGTTGTAAGCAGTATTCGCAACACAATTCAATAGTATAAAAACGTTTTCGGAATCGAAAAATTATGAGTTGGACACAGTCGAAACGAAGAAACATAGTGTTCGGCGGACTACAGAATGCAAGGCGAAAGTTATTAAAAGTAAAAGAACGGCGTATAAAATCGAAAAGAAAAGGATGTTTTAGCTGAAAAAGTTCGAGCTGATTGCAAATGCAGATAAGCTTGGATTAGTTAGTCGACAAGATAAACGTAAATAAACCGTACTTGTAATCTAGATACAGTAAGAACTGTAGCAATCTCATTCCAGAAATCGACAGACTAAACTATCCATGCGTTTCTAACAAAAGCAGTAACTCACCATTTACTATACAATGTTAATAATAGCACAATATATAAATAAAAGGCTTAATCTTCTATTTATCTTTTTTGTTAACTCGTTACTTTTCCTAATGTAAGTAATCCGTCGAGCACTCCCGAGTAACTGTAAAATCAATAGTTTATCATTTCGAAGTATTTAAGATGCTGTTCACGTATCTCCATTTCCTTTTGGTATAACGTAATTTGAGAACAGGCCCTTATTCTCAGATTCTGTTCCATAATCATAGTACGGTTGTTATCCAAGATTTAAAATGTTTATTTTCTGGTTATAACATCTTTAATTACAACTAGCAAAGTATCAAGGTATCTTATTCGATGTGAATTCGTGTTACTGACAGTAACTTACTGTGGTTCATTTCTGCAGTTCAAAAACCGCCGTTACTCCATTTACCTTTTATTTTTTAATAGGTAAATGCAAACCATGATAAAAATTTTGATTAAAAAAGAACAAAACTTTTTCTAAAACTTGTATTATTCTACTTCAAAATTTTTAATAAATGATATTTAGCGCCCCTCCCCTCTTCTTCTTCTTAGCGGTACGTACTTTTTTAACATCCTCAGTGATATATGGTAGAAAATTACATACTATGAGCATGGAAAGATCACAAGTTTGAATAAAAACGGCCTAAAACTACTTAAGTGCACTGTCAATTTCTCGTTTGTTTGAGAAACCCCAAATATCCATCAACTTTAAAGCCTTGTAATTTCAGCTAGAATCAATATTTTGATCAAAAGATAAGTCTACATAATGTATTTTAGATATTATCATAGAACCTCATACCAAAAAATATAAGGATTGGTTTAAAATTTTGAGAAAATCAGTTTTTTGTTGTTTTCCAACAATAGTGTCGAGTGGACTTGTGGGGTTTCTCAAACAAACGATTCAATTCCAAATAGCAATGTACAATCGATGTTATGGAAAAGTGACTCTTCCAATGGAATTTCATATCTACTCTCGAAAGGTGATTTGATTTCGCTAAAAGCATATTGTTGCAACATCTGCAACGACATCTCTATTGTTCACATCAAATATAGCGGTGTCATTCAGAATCAGACCGCTATTGATTCGAGCGGCAGTACAGGACGAGATCCATTTTTTTTCTCTATGGTCATCGGAATGAGCGTCAGGTTTCATCCATTTCTTTTCCCGGATATGTTTTCCAGGCCATATAGGGAAACAACTATCTGAGCCTGAGCAAGTTTCCTATGCCGCCATTCAGTTCCTTTGACAAATTGTAGTTCTTTCTCGTTGCTTTAGGGCATCCTTCGGTTTTGCAGTGTCCCGATAATAATACTTATAATGGTACAATGTTGTTCAAGTACGTCCATATAAGGAGAAAACGGTGGAGCAAAGGCGCTGAGGCAAAAGAAAACTATTTCTTATATTTGTACTTCAGACTTCCAGCTTCCTCTTTGCATCAAATCGTCGAGGTAGAAGGCGATTGGAATGGTACATTTCTCCTTTCTGGGTACTTATAGGCACTGTACAGTCGATACTGTGACCGGGATGCACACAGTGCAATAGAACGGGTTCCCGAAGGTACAGGGATAACTTGATTAATAAGCTGTGAATTTCGAATTTGACATTATTTGGCAGTATTATGACAGCCTTTCGACATTAGAAATCCTGAGGGTACATTGAAAAATAAGTGAAGTTCAATTCTGGTTTATAAAATCTATTAACTACTGTTTGATTTTTGTAACAATAATATGTAGGAAAAAGTCGTTAGTTGTAAAACTGCGCAAACAAACCGGAATTCAATATATTTATGTGTGTTTAGGGCCCCAACTGTTTGCACTCTCTTTGTAGCGATTGCATTTGTGCCTTATTCTTTTCGTGGAGTTTTTCTTCTTCCTCTCACATTTGCTGTCTATCATAATGGAAAAGGGTGGCCCCGGGAAAAGCGAAACCTCAAAAAGGAGGTCACACTCGAGTAGAGCTACTCTGTCGTATAATAGATCTCATGAAACACACGAGCGTGTGTGTATGTGCACATTTTGCAGCAATGAAGAAAGCATTTTTGCTCTCATATGCCGAGTCAATACATATCGAATTTCGTTCACGTTTCAACGATTTTTATCAGAAATGAACTTTTATCGTTTTCCGCTACGGTACTGCAAGGGGCAATCCCACTGGAGGATATTAGGTGGCTGATGCGTGTAGCGATTCATGACAAATGGCAATAATGTGATGAGAAATGGTCTCCCGAGCGGCGATGGAACGGGACCTTATCTTGACCTTTCAGCGTTTGTATGGTACACATTACTCACTTTGATTGGAGGTTCAATATTTTGTTTCTTTGTTGGGCCTTTTCATTAGGGATAGAATATAACCCAATTTCTCCCGTTCACTCAGCAGAGCTGATCTGTTTATTTTTCCTGTCCCTTGTAATATGCAGCAATTCCCTGAATTCCCTGAAAGGTGCTCAAATATCGTTCACAACTTTTATCTTTTCTGAGAATTTTTGCAACGTATTATTATTTTTTCGTTTAGAACCCTTTCGAGTTAAGATAGCCCCAAAAATTATCATTTTGGTCCACCCTAGATATTTTTTTAAAGTTCTCAACTTTGAAGTATCGACATGCGGCGATTGTTAAATTTAATATTTCATTTTTAACCGGCAGTTAGTCAATTTTAAAAATATAAACATTTTTCAAAACTTTTCCAACGTTTCGATTATATTTTTGCACGCTTTTTCGAGGATCACTACAATGGGTTATATATTAGAATTCGTGCATTAACTTTACCCTTAGGTATGCTAATTTTCAAATATCGTTATTTCGAAGAAGTTACACGTCTTAAAGATTGTTTTTATGATACATTTGTTGTAAACAAACGCAATTTTAAACTATTGTTTTATTGTTTTGCATCCACTCACTATTGTTTGTATTTTATGTTCCGTATATCTCTTCAATTTTGAAGGAGCAAAATTGTGATAATGCAATGGAGTTGCATGGTGTTTTGTTTTTACCTTAACTCGTTTAAGGTCTACATCATTTTTAGCACCGCAAAATTCACTAAAATGGTCGTAACTTTTTTTCTTTCAATATTTTTTCACCAAATTTGGGGGATTTCCCGAAAATCAATTGATTGGGAATAAAATAAAAGTTAGTCAACAAAATAGTCATGAGAGAGAAGGGAACAGCTAGAAGTGACAACGAATCAGCCAGAATTCAAAATTGAGTAGTCAGAAGTAAGATGTGATGTAAGTAACTAGAAATAAGAAGTGAGTAACCAAAAGTGAGATGTGTGTAGTCAGCAGTAAATGGCCAGAGGTAAGTAGCCAGAAGTAAGTGGCCAAAAGTAAGTGGCCAGAAATAAGTGGCCAGGTCACTGGCGTGCCCAGACCTAAGCAGAACGTGGGGCGCTGACCTTTGAAAAGCTTGTTTTGGCCGGAAGAAATCAAGTAATCGTAGGATGGCGGAAATCTAATTAACGCAAATAATTGACATATCCCAAAAATGCCGACTAAACAGGCTAAAAAGTTCGGACTTCCGAATCCGGCTACGAAGTTTTCTTACATTAAATTTTAAACTTTAAACATACACCTTGAAGCTTGAAGTAAGTGGACAGAAGTAAGTGGCCGGAAGTAAGTGCCGAAGGTAAGTGACCAGAAATTAGTGACTAATGGCAAGTGTCCAGAAGAAAGTGGCTAGAAGTAAGCGGCCAGAAGTAAGTGGCAGAAGTAAGTGGCCAGAAGTAAATGGACAGAAGTAAGTGGACAGAAGTAAATGATCAGATATAAGTGGCATGAATGAAGTGGCCAGAACCAATTGGCCTATGCGGCCTAACTATGTGGCCAGAAGTAAACGGTGTCCAACATCAAATTACACCACGGAAGAAACGCTGTAGAAAATTACCCATTGGGTATTTTCTCTTGACAATTTTGGTAGAAATAATTTAGAGTGTGTTGTTCACACGGGAAAATATGGTGAGAAAGTGACGGACCCGCAAACTGTACACCCACATGCCGACGAAGCCTCATTGTCTCATCATTGACTTACGTCAAGGCGGACTTCCGAAAGCCATTTCGGGGCTACTATTCTTCACCGTCCAGCACAAGTTTGATGTTGTGGAGGAAATAAGGAACCAGAAACTTTCAAAGTTCGTCAAGAAATACATGATCTAGCAAGCGATCTGCTCATGTGGCAAACGGAGTGTGCCGTTCGTGACTAACGCAACTGTAAACGAGCAGATCTACCTCAACGAGTGTCTACAGAAGCCTCTGCTTTCTCTGTTGAAGCTACACGAGGGCCCCACGATCGGATTTAGCTTCATGGCACTATTCAAAGGATGTCCTGGAGTGGTACGAAGTCAACGGGGTTACTTTCGTATCCAAGGATATAACGCACCGGAACTAAGGCCCATCGAAAAATTCTGGGCTATTATGAAGCCGGCACTACTGAAGCATATCAAGGAGGTCAAATCTGGGAATACATGAAGAAAAAGTGGTTTCCGTACAGAACAGCCAGATGTTGTACAGAACCTTATGAGTGGAGTTAAGTGAAAGGTGCGATTATACGGTTATGGTTTTGAAGTTGAATGAAATAAATATGCCAAAAGTTTACTAATGGGTTATATTTTATTGTCTGAAAGTTTGAAAAGAATCGGCCAATTAGGTAGTTTTCTACAGCGTTACTTATGTGGTACAATTTGATGTGGGACACCCTTTAAGTAGCCGGAAGTCAGTGTTCAGAAGTAAATGTTCAGAAGTAAGTGGCCAGTAGTGTGTTGCAGGTAGTAAGTCTTCAGAAGAAAGTGGCCAGAAGTAACTGACCAGAAGTACATAGTCAGAAGTAAGTGACCAGAAGTAATCGGCCAGAAGAAATTGGCCAGAAGTAAGTGGCCAGTAGTAAGTGGCCAAAAGTAATTAGCTAGAAGTAAGTGGCCAGCAGTAAGTGGCCAAAAGTAATTAGCTAGAAGTAAGTGGCCAGCAGTAAGTCGCAGAAGTAATCGGCCAAAAGTAATTGGCCAGTAGGAAGTGTTCCGAAGTAAGTAGCCATGAGTGATAGTAATTGGCCAGGAATAAGTGGCCAGAAGTAAGTGACCAAAATTAAGTAGTTAGAAGAAAGTGGCCAGTAGTAAGTGGTCAGAAGTAAATGACCAGAAGTAAGTGGTCTGAAGTAAGTGGCCAGAAGTAATTGGCCAGGAGTAATTAGACAAAAGTAAGTTGCCAGTAGTAAATATCGAGAAGTAAGTGTTCAGAAGCAAGTGGCCAGAAGTAAGTAGCTGTGAGTAAGTTACCATAAGTAAGTGGCCAGAAGTAATTTGCCATAAGTAAGTGGCCAAAAGTAGTTAGCTGGAAGTAAGTGGCCAGCAGTAAGTGACCAAAAGTAAATAGTTAGAAGTAAGTGGCCAGCAGTAAGCGGCCAGCAGTAAGTGGCCAGCAGCAAGTGGCCAGCAAAAAGCAAGAAGCAAGAAGCAAGAAGTAAGTGTTCAGTAATAAGTAAGTGATCAGTAATGAGTAAGAGTTAAGTAGTTCAATACCACGTGATCTCACATTCGCCCTATCTAGTTTTAGGGCGCCACAGAAACGGTTATCTTGCTTACGATTAATGTTTTCAAATGCGAACTCAAAAGTTACATAATTGATTTCAAGTTTCAAACAGGAAAATTAAAAAAATAATTATTCTTGCTAGTTCACCTGCTATAGGAATTCTAAAGTTTTTAATTTCATTTCTTCATACACTAGACCCCGTAAAGACTTTAATAGTCTAAACACATCCACAGAGAGAAACCGTACACGTTATGGCCTTGTTCACGAAACTCTGCGTGACAGTAAAACACCAACAACACGAAATACATTCGTCAGCACCAGGAAGTCGAGGAGGAAGTACTTTTACCCCCCTCTCTGCCTCTTCGCACCCAGTGCTCTGTACCGCTATTTTGTACTTTTTCAAGACGATCCACTAAGCCGTCGAGTACAATTTATCTTATCTAATCAGTCGGCAATAAAACGTTAAACACCAGAAGTCGAAATTGAAATTAGATAAACGAGAAGTTGTCTATTGTGGTTTGAACCTTTGCCGCGTCTAGGTGCAAGCTAGATGATTACCAGTGCGGAAAGCCGGGGGTGAGCTTTTTGCGGTTATGCTGTGTAGCCGAGCGCACGAAAGGTGAAGATAAAATGGGGTAGAAGCAACAAAAAAAACTCGTTGCGGTTTCGCGGACCCCACTATGGTACACACCACCGGTATGGAAAGCAATAGAACGGGCGTACCACTCTAAAATGGTTCCGATGAATCGCCTAGTGGGTGGTAGAACACCACGGGATAGCTTAGCCGTTTAAATAGAAGACCTTGGTTGAAAAACCGATATCTGTTGCCGCAGGTGGTATATCAAGCAGGGCTTTGAGCCAACTAATGGGTATTATTCTCGTAAACTTACTGGAAGGATATTCCGAGATAACTTTGCTAAAGTGTTTCATTTAGTTTTATAATATCTCTCAACTCCAATCAAACGAAAACACTAAACTCTGAGGAAATATTCAAGCTTGCTGTCGTTTGAGACGTGAAGTACTAATTGGTTCAGTACAGAAAATAAGATTATTATTTCATTTATCATTGTACAATTAATATCCCTTCAATATAAACTAGATCGCATCAAGGAAACTCCGAGCATTCCTCCAGTTCAAAGTAAATGCGTCCAGGAAAGTCAGCCTGACGGCGGCTAGCTCTAGCAAAGAAAACTCATTTTCATTTTCAATTAATTTCCATTCGCTCCCATTTCCTTTCGCGTGCTGGCAGCATGCAACTAACGGTGTGCAGCATTATTTCCTTTTTCATAGTGCACAACCGTTCTGGAACGCCGATTCCCATCTATCGGGAGCGAGAGTCCGCAATCGTTTCAAGTGTTTTAATCGTGTTTACCTTCATTTCCACGTTCTGTCTCGGGGGTGATTAAACGTCTGCTGCCAAAGTTGTGTTCCAAATCGTTTAGCGTTTAGATATACTCGGCTAATGTTGTACTGGCATGCCTGATGCAGTGCTTGTCATTACTCCAAGGAATACAAACCACATGCCAACTACGACGGGGGCTCTCAGAAGCACTTAGTGTACTAAGAATATTTCACTCTATTTAGTGTTATTAGGTACGAGAATGACTGTATTAATATTTTCTACGGTGCATTTCAAAGCAAAACAAAGAAATTCCAAACGCAATAAACGTAGTATATTGCTTAGAACGATGACGCATTTCCAAAAAATGTGCAGACATCCTTCTTTTCAAAAATATTCACTACAGTAATGGTACCTACCAGCATTTTGTCTATCACACCACAATTGCACATTCACTATCGTCGGAAAGCAAAAAATCTATTGTCATATGCCATAGGAAGGCATGTAAACCAACCCTGAATGGAGATTTGACGAAATAAAAAATGACATTTCGACTATTCCAATTTAGCCATCTGGCATTATGAACCACGCTCTGGATGGCACATTTCACTTGCCTTTCAAAGGATACGCGCCCAGCAGCGGAAATGCGGATGGCAGAGCTTAGTGTTTGAGAATTTCCTTTACGTATATTGCTTCGACCGGGATCGTCGGTAGGACATATTGCTAATGCTGCTCAGCGGCATTCCCAACCGTCGGTCTTTTCTCCAAACCTGCTCAAAGCCTGCCTGTCTGCCTGCCTGCCAGTCTGCGGTGACATTTTGATTGAAGCCGAAAAGAACAATGCACGAACGGGTATGGCATTTTTTCCGGCACATTTGACGGCTCTTGATATTTGTCGCTCTCACCAAAGCTAAAGTTATGCGAACGGGGATATCTTGCGATGGTGGTGGGATCACTTTGAATGATGCTTAGAATCATGAACAGTAATGACGTGTACGCTGCTGTACAGCGTCTTTCGACAATCATTACAAGTACAATGAGGCCTTACATTTTGGAAATTGAAAGAGTTCTTGTGATGTAGGCAAAAAGGTTGCTTCAATCAACATTCATGGCAGTGTTTCGGCTCGAGGACACGCTTTTCTGTTTTGAACCGATTCATGTGTTTATTTAAGTTGTTGTATGATTTGTATGAGCTTAAGCGATAGACTGAACATTTTGAACAACTTTTTCGAGTTTCAAATGTCAGAGTACTAATTTTCGCCAACTCTGAGGCAACATTACCGGATAAAGGTATGAAATCCAACCGAGACCCTGGGACAGATTGCATTTCAGCCGAGATACTCAAAGCTGACCCATCTTTGTCAGCCCATATGATACATCAGCTATTCCGGTAGACTGGAAGCAAAAGGCCCCAAAGAAGGAGACCTTACAGAATGTAGTAACTGACATGGCATCAAATTGTTCTGTATTATTACTTAACCAGATCATGGGGACGATCGACGCTACTCTCCAGTGGCAACAAGCTGGGATCCATGCCGATCAATCATTTGAGACCATATCACAAAATGCCGCATTATATTGGAGCAGATAAACGAGTTCATGGACTCTCTTTTGTTGGCGTTCGTTGACTTTGAAAACGCGTTTGATCAAGTCAACCGAGAAATCATCTGGAACGTACTTAGGAGTTCCCGATAAGCTAGGCCATCGAAACCCAGCACGAGCGTTCTCTGCGTACGTTGTTGCACAATGGCGTCTGTCCAACCTCATAAGGGTTACTGTTGGTGTGAGACAGCGTTGGCGTTTCTCATTGTTATGAATGAAATGCAGGTTGGAGCAATTGACAGTAGATCAAATCGAAGATTGCCCTAAAATTTTCTAATGATGGAGTAGCTAAATCACCTTGACCTAACTGACGACATTGCCTCACTCACCCAACGTTGAATCGGCATACAAAACAAGCTAGATAACCTCTCCGGAAGCTCCCTCGCAGCAGGACTCGCAGTCAATGTAGCAAAAGCATATGTCTATGGTACTTAACACTGAAAGTTCTACCAACTTCACAGTAGTGGGACACGGTCAGTAGGTGAAGCAAGTAAAAACCTTTCAATATTCTGGTAGCCAAACAACGCCCGATGGTAGTATATATGGATATAACTACACGGATCAGGAAAGCCGGGAATACTTTTTTTGAAGTCCTCAAACCAAATCACTCTTCGTGGTGCGTCTCGGGGGAGATAAAGCAAAAACTGCAGGAATTTATTAATCCCTGACTGCGATATATCATTCGTCCATTGTGACCCTACTACTTGATATAAAATGAGGTACTCCATCGTTGATGTCATCAACAGGGTTGCCACATGCACAGATTATTCGGTGTTTAACAGATATTTGAAAGAAATCGCCTGTACAGAATCTGTATGCATAGAATACAGATTTTCGCCAAATTACACAGATTAAACAGATTTTTGAGCTTTTACATGAGAGGGACAGAGACGGAAATAGTCAGCAAAATGACTCTCTATCTCTTTCACTCTCATTGTTTTGCATTGGACAGATTTTTGCACAGATATTTTTTCTCGCCGTATAAATTGTCAGATTTTTCCAACAAAAAACACCTAGCTCTATGCTGACGACGATGGCGAGATTATTTGCTAAATTTGTTATATAGGATATTTTAATCTATAATCTATACTTAATGGGTATAGTAAATTAATCAGTGCGGGACACTTTCCAGGACGCAAGGTAATCCGGGACAAGCCATCCGAATCCGAATCCTCGTCAGCCTAACTTAAGTAGAATCCGTAAAACGAAGAAAAGCAGACCCAAAGGCTCATAGCGACGCAACTTAGACGTAGCGACTTCCGAGCTGTTGACAAGAACTTATCCTGGTGGAAAATTGTGGCTAACCGTCGACTGTGGAGATCTCTGATTTCACATGAGCAAGAATCAATAAGAAGAAGAAAATATCTTAAAACCAAATGCTAAATGTGTGACTGTTAACTTCATCGTGCACGGATGCCGTCATATTACACGATAGCTACTTGCCGGTGTTTACTTCCGTTCTCACTACGGCATCATCCATGTAGCCAAAGATACGCGGGCCTGCGAGCAACATGTCCATATCCGGCTAGATTTGTCACTGGGAGTTCAACAGGTATATTGAAACAGACCCTATTGGGTGTTCATAGTGAGGAGACTCCTCAGGTTGAATTCGAGATTTGCTTGTAAGCATCTGGAAGGTTGAAGTTGCTATAAACTGCTATACCTTTGGGCAACAGTAGTATAGGTACTGAATAGACTCCAGCAGGCTGTTCATGTCGATCTAGAAATCATCATAAATTCGGACGTTTAGGTTTCTTAACCCCGACAATTGGAGCAGCATTCAGTTAAGTTCAACTTCTTCAAGATACCCAACCTTTCATGAGGATGCTTCAACTTGAACGTTGGAATAGTAACTTGATGGAAAGGGGGCCGCAAGGTTACGAAGCCTTCTTTGTCAAGCGAATGGTCGTGAAATCGAATCTTAGTTGAATCAGGCCATGCGATGTCAAAGCAACTTTAGCATGAGTATATTCATAGGCTTCTAAGCCTCATTACTCTTCCTTCATACTTACCTACTTAGCTGGCCTTACGTTTTATGACAAGGCCTGTGTATCATAATTCCTCCATCTAATTCGGTCCATGACAGCTGGCCTCCAATTTCGCGGGCACCCAGCGCTCGCCAGATCACGCTCCACCGGGTCTTGCCACCTCGCGCGCTACCCCTCTTCGTCTAGTTCCTACTGGGTTCGATGCGAAACCCATTTTTGCAGGATAGTTGTCCGGTATTCTAGCAACATGTCCTGCCCTACGTATCCGTCCAGCCTTAACCACTTTCTGAATACTGGGTTCACCATAGAGACGCGCGAGCTCGTGATTCATTCTTCGCCTCCATAAACCGTTCTCTTGCACGTCACCAAAGATGATTCTTAGTACCCGCCGTTCTAACACTCCGAGTGCTCTAGGCCTGAACTCCTCCCGAAACTACCGTTAGGTTTTACTTCAGGAGGGAGGACGTGCATAGGCACTCCGTCGTATCCGTTGCTTGGTGTGGGTTCAAATAACACTCTTGTCCCTTCATACCGCCACTACCCTTCCTTCACATAGGACCTGGGCTGCCCACTCAGCTCTTTACTGACCCTAGCTAAACTATGTAAAGGCCTGTCGTTACAGACGTTCTAGCCGTTGCAACTCCGTTATCAATCGCAAGTTTGTCTTGCCAGCTTTTGGGGTTACGGATCGTTCCGACACGATGACTGTAAACTTCGAGTGGTGAATAGAGAGTAAATTTTATTACATGTAGAATTGTTTACACAGGCCTATGTTTTGTACATTTGTTATATGTTATTCCTAGTTGTTCCTATCGGCGGTGTCTTATGCTCGTTGCTCCGCTCACATTCTCTGCGCGATGTTGTCGGTGTTGGAGTCTTCTCCAACTACCGCAAGCATCACCCTCCGAGTGACCACGAAACGCGGGCAGTGAAACATCACATGCTCCGCTGTTTCCTCAGCTACCGTACAAACGGGGCAAAAGGGCGAGCCTACCCTCCCACGCGCCCGCGCGAATGTAAATACCTCTTGAAACATCCATGGCCTGACAAAAACTGGGTAAGGAAAAAGTTTACCTCACCATGTCTTCTACCGATCCAGGATGGGATGTTCTGAATCAGCCTACGGATCCACCTGCCATGCTCAGCGTGATCCTATTCCGCCTGCCAGCACCTAATAGAGTCCAGCCTAACTCTGTCCCTAGCGCCCCTGACGTTCCTCTGCCTATGGCACTCGATGTCCTCACCTAGAAGTATGCATATGGGAATCATGGTTGCAATGAGCCCGATTGCATCCAACGGTACGGTAGCCGCACGCTATGCGCAATGGCTTGTTCAGACATGCCTGATTGCGCTTACTATCCAAAGCCGGGGCCCATGCCGGCGCACCATACTTCAGCATCGACATGGCAACGCTGGCCATCGGGCGTCTCTTACTGCTGCTTGGTTCATAGCCGTTCGGCATCATCTTGGACAGCACAGTAACCGCTGTTGACGCTTTACCACAAGCATAATTCGCGTGACTGGTGAAGTTCAGCCTGTTGTCAGCCATAATACCCAGGTACTTCACACTATGTTTGGAGACAGACACTTGTCCCCCAACGATGATTTTGTCCTCTAAGGCCGACTTACGGTCAGGGATGCCACATATAATTCTGTGTTTTTTCTTGGAAAAATCTGACAATCTGTACGGCGAGGAAAAATATCTGTGCAAAAATCTGTCCAATGCAAAACAATGACAGTGAAAGAGATAGAGTCCTTTTATCTGACTATTTCCGTCTCTTTCACTCTCATGTAAAAGCTCAAAAATCTGTTTAATCTGTGTAATTTGGCGAAAATCTGTATTCTATGCATACAGATTCTGTACAGGCGATTTCTTTCGAATATCTGTTAAACACAGAATAATCTGTGCATGTGGCAACCCTGCTTACGGTTACTGATCATCACAGCTTCCGTCTTATGGTAGCCCAATCGTAGATTGACGCCAGCCATCCAGCCCTCTATTGTAATAACACCTTCAAGCGCTGGCAGTAAAGACCATCTTCTTGTAGAAGTCCCCTGAGAGATTCGAATTGGTCCGACAATCCACCCGAGATTCTCACACAGCACTGGAACTCATCCACCGTAGCCATGATAAGTCTAGTAAACTTACCCGGAAATCCGTTTTCGTTCAAAATTTTCCATAGCTCTTGTCGGTTTACACCTTCATATGTGCCTTTGAAATCAATGAACAGGTGATGCGTGGGGATTCGGAATTCGCGGCACTTCTGGAGGATCTACCGCAGGGTGAAGACTTGATTCGTTGTAGACCGACCCTCCATGAAGCCAGCCTGATAACTTCCCACAAATCTATTGGCTATTGTCGATAGTCGGAATGGAAGATGACAGCACTTTGTAGGATACTGATCGCTCGGTGGTTCTCACAATCCAGCTTATCGCCTTTCTTGTAGATAGGGCACCCCGTCTTTCCACTCCTACGGTAGTCGCTCCATATACCAAATTTTACTATCTGTTGATGCAAACAGCTAGCATAACTCTATTCATAAGTTTCTGTACAACATCTGCAGTTTCTTCTGTAAGGAAACCCACTTTTTCTTTATGTTTTCCTCAGATTTGACCTCCTGGGGATGCTTCCGTAGTGCTTGCTTCATAATAGCCCAGTATTTTTCGATGGGCTTCAGTTCTGGTGCGTTGGGGGGGTTCATATCCTCGGGTACGAAAGTGACCTCGTTGGCTTTGTACTACTCCAGGACATCCTTTAAAGAGTGGCATGAAGCTAGATCCGGCCAGAAGATCGTAGAGCCCTCGTGTTGCTTCAACAAAGGAAGCAGACGCTTCTGTAGACATTTCTTGAGGAAAAAGTGGTGTATGGGGCATTTGTAGAGCTAGTAATTATCTATAATATTGCTGAGGAAAGTGAAGTTTTATCTTTAGTATTTACGGCGCTGTAGTGTAGCAATGCCGTTGGTAGCAAAAAGAGCGCTCTTTTTGCTGCCAAGAGGGTAGCAGCCTTATAGGGCCATAAATACAAACTGCACAGTAATGCTTCCTTCAGCAATATTGTAGATTATAACAAATTCTATACACACCCCATACATCACTTTTTCAAATTTTGCTTGGCTGAGAAGCAGTAATCAAAAGAGCAAAATCGAAGCGAAAAGTGTATGCCAAGCCTGCTTGAGGTAGATCTGCCGGTTTCTTGGTAAATTTTGAATGTTTTTACTTTCCTACTTCCTCTGGAACATTAAACTTGTGCTGGGCGGTGAAGAACAGTAGCCTCGAAAGCTGCCGGAAGTTCACCTTGACTTAAGTCTCATCATCCATGGTGAGAGACCAATCCATGGTTGGTGAGAAGGCTTCGTCAGTGTATGGGTGTACAGTTTCCGGGTCCGTGACTTTTCCATCGGATTTTGCCGTTTCTCACGATTTGGAGCCTTTTTCACTTTGGAGCCTTGTATGCAGTCCCTCACGGTTCTTGGCTTTCTGTACGAAAGACCTGGACAGATTCAACTTTTTGGCCGCATATCTGAACGAAGCATTGGCATTTCGCTTAAACTTTTTCACGATACGCTTGTGATCCTGATCACTAACATCCAAGAACAAGAACATCCATTCTGACCACATTTCTCCTTCCGTTCGATGCTTAGAGGTTCGTAGTAACGTTTAATCACATGACTCGCCGTTGACTGCACGATTCTGAGTTATTTTCCGATGTCCCGATGAGAGAGTTGAGGGTTTTCCAGGTGCTTGCGCCAAATCAATTCGTGACGATGCTTTTAGGTCTCAGTTCAAAATATAAATTCCTGTGAATCAATTTACCGCTTAGTTGGTTTAAGCCGAATCGAAATTTAAGCCCAAGTTTTTATTTTTATTTCATTTTATTCTGAATCAATTTACAATATGTTGGCATAGCAATTTAACGGTAGATTTATTTAGACATTTAAAATTTTATCAAGGAGATTATCGTGTTTAACGAATCGCAAAATAACGCTATTTCTACGGCGTCAACTGCAAAATCGTAAAGCCAAGCCATATAACCAACGACCAACCGAACATTTTGCCAGTAAGTTTGCAAATTTATGCCATCCGGCATCAGTCGCAAAATAAACGATCAACTAGAGTGTCGTTTTGGAAATTAATTTCAAATCATGATATCGTAAAATTTATTCCACTTTTGCCTGTGCCAAGCGGAGTTCTGTATGGTGTTGTATCGTATGTCTCCCAAGTGCTATCCCGTAAAACTCCCTCCTCTAATTACCAAGTGAAATTGATTCGGGTTCGATTTCGTTCTGCCTGCAGTTCGTTGTGTCGGTCGATACTTCTAATACCGTTGTAAAATTCATTATAAACTTTCGCTCGTTGACTGGAAAAAGTTCAATCCGTACGCCCAGACAGGGAGGGAAAGCAAGGACAGAGCAAGTTTGCGCTCGACTCGGGAAATCAGAGAAACCAACTAGCGTCAAATTTACTTGCGATATTCTAACGAGCAACTAGTGGGTAGCACAGTTTGCGTAGTCTATGAAAATTGAAACTGAGTCATGCTCTAGGTTGAGGGTAAACTTCCCGGTACAGCCGGTGGCAAACTGCAAAGTGGATATTCGTTTTTGTGTTTGATGTGCAGCAGAAGAGCAAAAACGTTTTGCTTCTTTTTAAGTAGATTTTATGTATTTTTTTTTTACTTGGGTAATGTTTAGGAAAGATGAACAATATACCTTTCACCCTAAAATAAAACTAGTGGCAAGAGGTCGTTCTGCAAGAAAGTTAGGTTATTTCTTTTGTATTTGCTGAAAGCAAAAAAAAAGGAAAATCGGAAGAAATAATTGAAGACAATGAAACTTTTCCGTCGAAGCAGAAAATCTGTTCGGCAAACTACGGTTAGCTCTGGTTAAACTTGCCTTTCATAGTGAAGAAAATGTTTGCTTTTGGGACCAAGCGCTGATCCATTTCAAGCATTACTGAGTTGTACTTATTCGCCAAAAACTCTAAATTCGTTCCAAATGTCGAACATAAAACTATATTCGCTCTCCAGCAGCATCGCACAGGCTGAGTTGATTGTGCCACTAAGCGTCGACGTGAAAGCTAATAAATAACTCCGATCGCTTCATTTTCCGAATCCATCTATATCGAATATCTTGCTACCCAATCAACTCCCACGTGGGCCATAAATTTTCCAACTCGGGCACGATTTTCCCTCATATCAACCCCGAACCAATGGCGATGGAAGAAATGGTGGGCTTGATGCACAGTATAGTAATATGAGGCAAAAATGGTATCGCACAGCCTACCGTCAGAGTCTGATGAAACGTGAATGAAAATAATCATATTTACGATGTTTACTGATTATCGTTTCGCTTTTCAGATCGAAATTCGAACCTTGGCGGAGCCCAAATGCGAGGCTTGTGGATTTTATCGAACAAAAAAAGTTATATCCGTTTATGTAGGTGGCGGCATCATGGGATGCATCACAAAGGAAAATATGATTTTGGCACCGTGGCACATCGCGGGTACGACACCCAATACCTGTGTATCGTATGAAATATGGCTGTTAACTGGTTATTGTTTGCGATCCGGTATTTGGCAATGTACCATACAAGTGTGGGATCATACTGTAGAAAGTGGGGTCAGTCCCGGAGTAGTGGTTAGCATTCTCGCTTCTCACGCTGAGGACCCGGGTTCAAATCCTAACCCCGCAGAAGTCACGAATGACCCAAGCTATTAAGGTGACAACAATCTAACAAAAAAAATTAGAAAGTGATACATGATTTTGGTAGTCAGTTTGATTAGATATGTAACTTGAAATCAGATGATCGGAATAAAATATTTTTCCATTAAAATTTTCATATATTTAAACGATAATTGCGGCATGCTGCAAGCCGAAGCTTTGAAATGGCGAAGGTAATTTGCGTCAAATTTAAACTGTAAACCTAATATTTTTATTAGGATTTGAAATGCAAACGGATCTCACGGCGTCTCCACATATTCTTCCTGGTAAATAGATATGAAAATATGAATTCGTTATGACGATTCAACCGCGGCAATTCGAAAGTAAATCCTTCGATTTGTTGCAAGCAAGAAAATTTATCGTCGCTTCCATTTTCGGGTTTGGGCCTCCGACTTAGGAAGAACGAATTCGGAAACTCCCCGCAATCCGAGAGAGACAAAAACCATAATTCCAAGATTTAATTATAGATAAATGAAATATATTTGTTGATTGTTGTTCTGGTCGATTCCAAATCCCAGTCCGTGGTTGGGAGGCTTCCAAACATGCTACAACAACAACGGGGCCGGGTCGGTCGGTCGGTTTGATTTGGCAATCGTGCGTTTTTCGGGAGCAGCAGCACATGGAGCTGATTACAATTTTCTGGGTCAGCGGAGGACAATCGGCGGTTAGTTGGAAGATAGATGCTATCGCGCTATCGTTTGATGGAACGATGCCAAATAAAATAGTTGGTCTGTTTTGATGTCTGTCCGATTGATCGGAACAGTCGACCCGCCTCGTTCTACTCGATAGTTTTTTATTATCATTTGCTGGAGAAAAGAAAAAGCGATAATATAGTGATGGAAAGAATAACAAAGCACTGAACACATAAATAATGTAATTTATGCATAACTCTTTCTGACAGCGGATGCACCAGTTTGTTGGTCACATCATCTCGCTTGCATTCTCGGCCCCAGCCAGCGTCGCAATGTGTGACAAGTGATAATTAAGTTTTAACTTTGTCCTTACTGCATCTATCCAGGCTAGCTAGCTAGCTAGCTAGCGGCAATGGCCAGAAGGACTAGTCGTTGGTACGGGCATTAATTGCTGTGCCATGCTTGCACAAGCTCTATAGTAAGGTGCACATCTTCATGTATGCGTCCCATTACGATACCTGCTCGTTCGTTGAGGCGAAACGGAGAAGACAACAAACTTTGCAGCTTTTCCGAAAGTCACATTCTGGCCGATAAGGACAGAAATTTCCGCTGCAATCTCCCGCTAGCAGCCAGGTAGCATGCGGAAAATTATGGCTTGCCGTACACGTAACAGGAAAGTTTCCTCCATCGTCTATTTCTTATACCTACATGGCGCTGCGCTGGATCGATGCACAAAAGTGTCACCTTCAATGTTTCTTCACCGACCAAAGTCATTGGTCTGGATGTCTAAAGGGAAAAAATTAGCTGCGGATGCTACCCACCCGTATGTTTGCTATTGACTATGAATGAACACAACCGACACAAGCGGACAGGATGTTGGCAGCCGTAAGTTACGTAACTTGCGGTAAGAGCGTCATCTAACCACTTAGTTCGATGGATGAGCGCAAGATTATCACGGATAGGCAAATGTCATCCGGAAGTAACGTATTTTATGGCTGCTAACTTCTGGTAAAAAAGTGCATCGACGCGTGTCACTAGCGCATAAAAAACGTATTTAGCAACGGCAAGATATATGGGAAAACTCTTTGTGTTTCGCACCTTTTCTGTTCATAGCAATAAACAAACAAACACCATCAAGACGTTGTAAGTTATGTGCGCGTGAGGGTGTATCTGGAACATTTTAAATCGAAAGATAATTATTTTCATGGCTATGAAATTAATTTCATTTGTTCATTGTTTTGTTCCCCCTCCCCCTTTGAAATAGGCTTGAGAATCGGGTGGCAAAAAAATTATTGGTGGGATATAAGTCAATTTTTTTTATAAAATCAACTGTCTGTGGAATTTCCAGTAAACGGCAAAAAAAATTTCTTTCGATTTTGTTTTTATTTTCATAGGTTTTTGCACGGAAAATTACAACGTATACAGTAATGTTCTGATTTTGTCAGCTCCCGGTTTTGGCTACCCCCGATTTTATCAGCTTTTTATCCTGGATTTTATCAGCCTATAAATTTTGATTGACTTTTGTGCTTTTAAACATGATTTATAAAACTTTTCAGCCTGCTTAAAACTATTCTGATTCTCTGGGGAGAGTTTTTGAATAAAATGATGCTTTCTTGCTAGTAATTCGGGGTCAAAATTAAAGTATTTTTATAGTAAAAGTTCTATAGTTCCTAAATAAGAAAAGATAGAGGTATACTACATCCAGCAATGTTGTGTATTTCTACTATTTGTACAACTTTGTAAAACTACAACTACAGAAATAGCTAAAATAGAAAAACTAATGTTAACAATTTTTCATTTATGAGAAATAGGATTTTTCTATCTTTGCTGAAGAGATAGAAGGTTACTGTCTTCAGCAAAATTTCTTGTAATTCTTGTAAAACTTTGCAAAACACATCAATGTGCTATATTGAAACTGAAGAAAAATCAATTTTTTAATGCATTTTTAGGAGGATTAATTAAAATTTGAATTCCACTGGACGACTGGACGATAGAACTTTTAATTTTAAGAAACTCTTCCAAAGGTTCCATAAACCTAAAACCAAGTTTTCCCGCTCAAAGCTAATGGATGTATCGTAATTAATTGGATTGCGCCAAATCTGGTGAGTATAGCGGATGCAATAAAACTTTCCATAAATGTTTTAAGTCGTCCGGCATAGCAGCAAGTGGCCTGGCATTCTATGGAAAATTGTAACTTTGTGCCTAGTTGCATATTTCGGTCGCTAGTAGCCATTTTATGCAGAAAGGACTTTTACGTAGGACTACGTCTTTGATTTCTACACTGGGGTGCCCTTTAGAACAACGATAAAGGGAACATGTAATGAAAAGTGGTTACCTTTTGCAAGCTTATGACTTAGTCATTCTTCAATCGATTCTACAGCTCTACAGAGATTCATCTTTTACAACACAGGATATTCATTAGTAGACTGACTAACGGCAATGTTGCGAATCGAGCGAGAAGTCTACCATGCCTACTCGCACGCGAAAGAGTACGAGAAAAATAGCATTCAACACTTATGGCGCATACGCAGGCGTAAAAGAAACAGCCGCCGGTGCTGTGTGAGATATTTTGTTACCCACACACTCGCGCACGCTCATTCTCACATCGTCTTCCTGCATGGCTTATTCCCGAGGCAAAAATCCGGGGGGAATGAAATGCCCGTGAGGCTGGTAGCGTACTGGGATACAAATTTTGCATTACTTTTTTTTCTTTTTCTTCATCTTTGCCCTCGATTCTACTCACGGGTGGGAGTACGAGCCGTCGTGAGTAATCGGTATCAGCAGATCGGGCTGCCACGAAGAATGACGAGTGACAACTGTAGCTGTTAGCTAAATACATACGCGCAAAAACTCGTTGCACTGCATGATGAAATAAAAGCGGGAGTTTTAAAAGGATGCTCATGCCGGCATATTCGTTAGAATGACTACGCGTGTGTGAGAAAATTAGACCACAAGAGTGCGGGCTTTGCAACGCTGACTGATGGTCGAAATTGCTCGGAAAGCCAACTTAACGAAAACTCCGGTGTCATCGCTAAGATATTCAAAGCCAAGTAGTCCTTATCAATTCTACCAATACTAGTAATTAAGGGGACATAAACAACTAAAAAATTTCAAAAAATCATTATTTGTTTAAGATTTTTATTCTGCAGTCTTTTCCGCTTATTTTAGTATTAATTTTGTAGAGATCCGACAACGGAAAGTGGACGAAAAACGAATGGACACAATGGACAAAAGGTTGAATACAAGTGATAACCGAATGGACGCGAAACCGATAAGACTATGTCATATATTAAACCAAATGGTATTGAACTGCTTCTTACTGCCCACCAGTCACTTTTCTCTATTAATTTTTTTACTTTTGACTCCTCATTTCTCACATCTCACCTCCCACTTCTCACTTTTCACATTTCACTTCTCACTTTTTATTTTTCACTTTTCACTTCTCACATCTCACTTCTCATTGCTTATTTTGCTCTACTTACTTCTCACTAATCACTTCTAGCTATTCACTTCTCGTTATTCACTTCTTGTTATTCACTTCTCACTACTCACATTTCACTACTGACTTCTCACAAAACCACTTTTTACTTACAAAATGGGGCGAAAGGTTTTAGAATTCCCTAAAATTTAGTACGTGCACAGTTAGCAGAAAGACACAACAGGACCTGGACAGGACTTTGAATTTAGTTACTTGCGCCTAGCTGCCTCGAATTTTTACAATACGTTTTCCCTGAGATTATGGGAATACTTGTACTCGCTATCCCAACAAACATTTTTGTTTAAGAATAGCTTATTCAACTATCGTACAGCTAATTCGCGAGGAACAAGTGCTTGATAAGTTGGGCTATTGCAAATTATTCAACAAATATTTGTAATGACCTTATTATACAACAAAAATGTTACTTGGAATGTTTCTCACCCGTTGGCCTTCGATTACATCAACTCGCCGATAGATTTGCGATGCCGATACCGCCGTCATCGTACCCGAACGATCAAGATTTTATTTTGATGCGTGCTTGTGATCATGGTTTACTTTTCCTTTGAATTATATCCTACTATGCCAAACCTGTTTCGCCTCGTTGAAGTTGACAGCTCTTTTCGCTTGTTCGCTGGTTTCGGTCTTTTGATTACTACTCTTCAGCCAAACAAAACTAAAAGAAGTGGTGTATGAGGCATCAATTATAATCTGCAATATTGTTAAAGGAAGCATTTCTATATCTTTTGTATTTATTGTGCTATAAAGCTGCTATCATGTTGGTAGCAAAAAGAGCGCTCTTTTCGCTAACCAATTCGCTGAACCAGCTTCAACCCACGTTTGTTTGTTACTTAGAAAGACGTATCATATTTATATCACAGTTTTAGCTGAATTTGAGGACAAATTTGATACCATAGAAACACTTTTCAGTTCTCGAAATATAGGCAAGCTAATTTTTATGGTGATCGGTTAGCGGTTTTGGATTCTATAAAACACAGATAAATATTCTCCCCAAGCAACAATGTGAGTTTTATTGTACTCTTATGGCGGTTTCCACGACCAATTTTGATCTTAAAGGCCATCATAAGAGTGTAATAAAACCCAAATAGTTTCTTGGGTCATTTATATATTAATAATTCATTTTTACCATTACCGATATACGACCAATTCTGGCAATAAATAAGTCTATGCAATTAAAAGTGCTAAAATTGTGCTGCTTAGGTGTACGCTATACAAGCCTGTGCTGAAAATCGTATTTGTGTCAGTTATTATCATTATGTACGATAGAAAATCAATTTGAGCGTACTTGATCAAGCTTTAGTTACGATTCCGGATTTGTCAAAAGTTAATTACGATAATTTTTTAACATTGATGTACGATTTGCTACTAGCTGGGAAGTTAAGTTGACTCAGAATGGTGAGGTCTTCTAAAATCTTACTAGTCAGCAACACGGCAAGAGCCTTAGCACTACTGACTTGAGTGTTGGTCATGCAGTCGGAGCTTGTTTTAATTACCTTAAAAGTTTTTACATCGTCAGTATAAAACACCGATAGCCAGGTGGCAAAAGAGCCGATAGTTCATTTACTGAAAGCGAAAAGAGGAGTGGTCCAATACTACCACCCTGTGGTACGCCAGAGATGTTGCCAAACGAATCGGAAAACTCGGACCCGACCTTCACACTCAGCTTACGGTGCGTTAGGTACAAGTGAAGCCTCTTACAGAACGGTACCTAAACTCCCAGCTTCTCAAGCCATGCAAGGAAGATATCGTGATCTACACGATCAAACACTGCTTTCAGGTCCGTATACACTGCATCAATTTGCACTCCTTCTTGTTGGGCAGGCAGAGCGAGACGAAATCTACGAAATTCGTACAAACTGAGCGTCTTAAAAAAAAGACCGTGCTGCTCTGAAAAAATATAGCGTTGATAACTAGCGATGAAAGCGTAGTTCACGACTATCTCGATCAATATAGAGCTGGAGCACAACAATGTAATCCCGCAATCTAGAGCTTCAAACTGAATACGTGGACTTCATCCGGGAGTACGAGGCTCTCGGTTACTGCCGGGAAATCATGGAATCTGTAAACTCACCCAGCCAGCAGAGCTATTACCTTCCTCAATATGCCGTACTTCGACCTTCCAGGTCGAGCATGAATGGCCGTGTCGTGCTCGATGCAAGTGCCAAATCTTTGTCTTTGCATTTTTCGCTGACGAGGTAGCATTCATCGGAGACATCTGTAGACTGTATCGTCAAGTAGTCGAACCCTGCATCGGCCCTCTGTCGAGCAACCTGGGGCTTGGTACAGCGACTACAGAGACTATAGATTACAGAGGCGCCGAGTCACTCAAATTCCGCTAAATTTTGAAACAAAACGGAGAGTACCATCATAAATAAAGGTAACTCTCCGCTTTCGTTTTAGCGGTTTTTATTGTCTCGGCGCCTTTGTAATCTATAGTCTCTGTAGTCGCCGCTCGCATAGTGAAAGAGGAGATCTACATGGACGACGGACTGTCACGAGCTGACTCGGTGGAAGATGCTATCGTGGCAGAGGAGCAGTTAAAGGAACTCCTAGGTCGAGGAGGTTTTCCTATACGAAAATGGTGCTCGCTGGTGCTCCCAGCAGCTGATAGAGAACATTGCTTTCGACGAACGAGAAACGATGACTCCGGGAGAGCAAGAAGTAAACAAAACCATAAAGGTGTTAGGGCCAAGTTCTACGACCCCTGTACGGGAAGGTTCTACGACCCTTTTGGACTGGTTTCACCGGTTAGCGTCTTGGCGAAACTTCTAGCGCAGAAATTGTGGCGGCTTAAAATCAACCGGGACGATCCGGTGGATGAAAATATTGCCAAGCAGTGGCAAAACCTTCAACTTTCCTTAATGCATTTCCACGACATCGGAACATCCCTTGATGTGTGATTTTGGACAATGCAGTCGCCTACGAACTCTATGCTTTTTCGAATGCCTCCACAGCGGCACACGAAGCGTGTGCCTACCTACGCACCCTTTTCACCGATGGTTCGCAAAAGCTTCGTCTTCTCACCAGTAAATCCAAACTGGCGCCTTTTGAGCGAGATCACACCATTCCACGGAAAGATTTGTGCGCCGCCCTCCTGTTGACCGGCTTACCGACGAAGGTATTGCCAGCCTTGGATATGCGCCCCGGTTCAGGAAGTTGTGCTTCGAACTTCTTGACGTCGGTAAACAGATCTGCTGAATACTCTTCGCCAAAGGTACTGGCTCCCGTAGCCGTCTTCGTCTGCATGGCAACTAAGGCTGTGCACCTGGAAGTTGTCTTCGATTTAAGCACCGTTGCTTTCCTGGCCTCTCTACGAAGATTAAACGCTCGCCTTGAAATGATACATGAATTGCACTCGGACAACGCCACCAACTTCCAAGGTGCGAATCATGAATTGAACAGCCTATACCAGCAGTTCCAGAATTAGCACGCCGTAAACGCTATCGAATCCTTTTGCGCAGCCGTGAAATCGAGTGGCACTTCATCCCGCACAACGCACCGGAGCTCGGCAGCCTCTGGGAGGCGGCCGTCAAATCCTGTAAAACACATCTGAAGCGTGTCGTTTGCAACGTGAAGTTGACATTTGAAGAGCTTTCGACTGTCATGGCTCAAATCGAGGCCGTCTTAAATTCCCACCCTTTATTCGCCGTCTCGAATAACCCGGCGGATCCGCGGGCTATCACCCCGGCTGACTACCTCATCGGACGACGAATCACCGCTCCAGCTGAGGTCTCCTTAGAAGACATCAAGGTTTCCCGTTTGACGCGCTGGCAATATCTTCAACTCCTCCGTGAACATCCCAAGCAAGAATGTGAGTTTTATTGTACTCTTATGGTGGTCTTCAGGACCAATTTTGGTCTTAAATGCCATCATAAGAGTGTAATAAAACCCAAATTGTTACTAGGGATTGTTGGCATGCTTGGAGCAAAGATTATCTGAATACCTTGCAACCCCGAAAGAAGAACCAACGAGAGATGCATAATGTTCGCGAGGGCATGCTCGTTCTGCTTCATAACCCCTCAACTGAAAATTGGGACGCATCGTAGCAGTCTACCTTGGTGACGATGGACTTGTTCGTGCAGTCAATGCATTCTCCAAAGGCTGCAAGTATCGTCGTCCAATCAACAAGGTGTCTATCCTGCCTATCAAAGACAACGAGTTAGTTGAAAACCCCGGCGATGTCCAGAGAACGGCGGATCATTCAACCGGGGGAGGATGTTTCGTCTCCAGCCGGAAGTAAAACCCGCACCCAACAGTATACACTGTCATTCGTGAAGGTTGGGATTTGAACCCGGGGCCTCGGCGTGAGAGGCGGGAATGCTAACCACTTCACCGGAATTGAACCCTCGAATAGTTTTTTTTCTCAAATTTTTCTAGATATGATGACCGCCTAAAAAAATTTTCTTTTGAATTCTAATAGTTATTAATTATTCTCACAGATACGTGTTCCGCCCACGACTTGAAGGCTTCACTTATATCATACGAACAGCCACTTTTGCAGGTTCTGAGAAATATTTCCCACAACCACCCTGTTCCGGCTTCGACAGCGTGCGCTTTGCACGTCCTTTTCGGTTTTCGTTTGAAGTTGCTCTATACCGAGACACTTCCTGCTGGGCACATATGTTCCACAATCGACCGATGCGATGGCGATGGGAAACGACAAACCGTATCTACATCACGCGCGCCACACCACCGCGAATGCTGCTGCTGCTGCTGTTGCACCAGTTTGCAGTGCTGCTCTTGTGCAGCGAATGGTCACATACAGCCGCAGCAGAATGAGGTAAGTTTATTTGCGCCAAACATGAATTGAGCACAAATTATAGTGGTACATTTTTCTTCCGGGGAAACTATAAATAAAGAGGTATTTTTATATATACGGAAGAAAGTGTGGCAACGTGTGCGGATGGTTGCTTCCGCCAACTCCAAAGGTACATTACAGTGCGCAGCCAGCCAGGCTAGCAGTTCAAAGGAAATGCTCGTACGAAATATCCAATTAATCCTGGAATTACATTTCACAGATTGTGCCGAAGGAGCTAGTTAATTTGTCGATGCATGAGATTTTCTCGTTTTCTCGCCCCGGACCGGAAGGTGTCTGTTGTGCAAACATGCAGTTAGGGATCGGTGAAAGAAACCTTGCTAGGTGACATATAAATTCATTGCATATTGTGTGTAGCTCGACTAATTAGATTTCTAATTTATTTCACAATTTGGTGCAAAAGGCAATGATTTGTCGTTGCTGTAGATGGTTGATTACAGTGGACCATTTTGGAACATTCTTTCGGACTGAACCGGAACGCAATTAGGTTGCTTTTCTAAGTGCCTTTGCTTTCGAAAGCTAGTGAGTAGTAATTTGTTCATTTGTATACGGCTGTGGTGTAGAGAAAAAAAACGCCATGCAGCAGTACCAAGTGCAAAGCACGTTATTTGATTAGGCATAGCAAATCTGGATCAAGACCGACAGTGCTGGCGGATAGATGAAAAAAAAGTACTGCGATTCCGACGGAAAAGCGCAACTAAACCGAGAGAAAATAATTACGGAAGGCTTCTAATTATTCGAAATGAGTCGTTAATTCAATATTCTTGAATTTTCTCCTCAGAAACCGCCCATCAACCTCGGAGTGGTTGCTGCGAACGCACACAAAGTTAGGCTATGTGAACTGAACCCAACAGCAGCAGGCCTTCAGTGTGATGAGCGATGGAAGTGCAGGATCGTAGTACTTTTACCTTCCCGTACAGCTTAATTTGCGTTTAATGTTACGATCTATCATTATTTTCTGTTTTCTCTTCGTCAGCGTTGATTAGGAAAATTAAAGACTCCACTACGCAGTGCTGCTGCAAGATGAAACTGTTGGTGGGAAATCCGATGAGGTAATAGCCACAGGAGATAATGAAGGCTCCTCCGGCAGCTTCCGAGTTCCGTACGGTAAGTTGGGTGTAGGATAATTACGAATGTTTTTCCTGGATGTGGTTAATTGGATCAATAAAAACTTGATACAACAGGGTCTGTGTGGGTTTTGGTTTTGTTTGCTAGTAACCTTCATTTCGAAATGATTACAATCTACAGGCTGACAGGAATTCTTTACTGTCGGTTAGAGGAGTTGAATTTGACTAACATACGCAAGGCAGTAGAGTAGTAATACTGGCACGAACTAGTTTGCAACAATTACCAGAACTGGGGAATTGATAAATAATACTATAATTTTTTGTGTTTATGACGATTTCACTGGGATGCCTAAGAACTATAATTATCATTTTTTATTGTGACGAAGAATGAATTGTATTGACTTCTTGATGCAAATAGCAATCTTACTAAAAGATTTAGAATGTGAATAACATGCAACAATATCTTTCTATGAAAAATTCTGTGCTTACGATTTTATAAAATTGTGTTACATTAATATTTCTCAAAGAAGTTTAATTCATTAAATGCTATACCCATTTCAAACAACACCAATCCATGTGATGTCTCCTAGCACTGATTACAATCTAATTTCATAAGTCTACTTCATTTGATAGATCAAATCCTCAACACACAATCGATTAACATGCGATGCTCGAGTATGATTTTAGCCTTCACTTCATAATCTAATATGACACGAGCGTACCATCATATCTGGCAGGCTTTCTTTCGAATTCGCTTTGATAAGGACAGGACAGATCACCTCACTCGAACACATACGTACACAAACACACACTCACATGACCCCCACAGAAGGAAAGTTATGCAACGTTGAAGCTGTACAAACGATGCGTAGTGATTCCCAATCTGCCAGTAAAGCGAAGGTCTCCATCATCAATGTGCCACTCGGAAGTCATATCAATCTTTGATTATGACATGGTCCTAACCTAACCGGAGAACAGGCCTTTTTCTCCACAGTAGACATCGGCCATTGATGCTGTCGGGGTTATTCTTGTCAATGATGACAGCCACCTGGGATTTGAAATGAAACCTTGTGCCAATGTCGGCCGGCCGTCGTCGTGCACCGGACACTCGTTTTGCACTTTATTCATATCTCTGATGTTGCTCCTTTTAACCTGATCTAGCCGGACGGTCGCTCGGTCGGCTGGGGGTTCGTTTAATGACCGTGGCACGAGAGCTGACACATTTGCTGAAACTTCTCACCTGCCGGCCGTCCGAGTTGTCCGGTCGTGGTCGCTGGCACAATCGGAGGGTGTTCTTAGTTTTATGATTAAATTAGTGGGATAGGAATGACTGTTAATGTTAATATGCTAATTGTCCCTGTCAGGTATCTGATGTGTGACAAAAATATCAGTGTCGTAAATTAGAGATTTGCTCTAATGGAATTTAGTTCTAGCACAGAACAGCAAGTGTCACCCCTTTGCACGGAAGCAGTGATTGAAGTGGTTCATCTTTACTGCCCCCGTAACGAGATGTGAAATGGTGCAAAGTAGTGTTATCCAGTCAAGGGAACGAGACAATCAAAAGAGTTTAATTAAAATTGCTTTCTTTGAGCACTACTGGCGAGGTACTAGCTTTTAGCTTCTCTGCTCGGAGGTTTTATCCCTCTGAGCATGGTTTTTTTTCTGCATATGTGCAAATTCGAAACCACTTCGAGCTGCATGTCCATTAGTCGTGCAGGTACCGACGATAATCGGAAAGGATAGGATAAAGAAATGAACCGAAATGTGTCGTACTGCTAGGTTAAGCAAACAGAAGTACATGTTTGGATGGACTTTGCATTGACTATTTCGATCGAATCATAACCTCAATGTGTCTCTCGTAATGTTTGAACTTTGAATGTCAATTATTGCATCCAAAGGCTAAAGGATGTTTTCGAATGAGTACGCCGAAAAGATAATAATCTTGGTAAGAGCAATGATCTGAAAACATGGAGATGACAGGTTTTTCTAGAACATAGACAATTTTATGATAGATTTGGTTGGTTGTCTACGAAGCACATTATAAGATGATTGAAAATTGTAGTCTGTAGCGTTTAAAATATATAGCTTTCACAGTAGAATTTCGTTTTTTTCCGCCAAAATCATTTGTTAACCGCTCATTCTTATATTATAGTTGGATGCAGTAGTGAATACTGGCGTGTGCAGATCTTGGTAGGAGGTGTGCACTAAACTTTTACAACATGCAATTGAACTGTTTTGCTAAGTGTGTTGGAACAATATATCTATGATTTGAATTTAACACTTATACATAATTTAAAGCGATTAGTGGAATCGGGCCATTCGATATTAAATAACTTTAGCATGGGCTTATTCTAAAGCCCCTTTACATATCAAAAAGCATTTAAGTAAAAAAAGAGTGAAAACACTGACAATTTAGCACGGATAATAAACAGCAGTTCACTTGCTCCATAGCTATACTGCAAAAAGAGCGAAGAATGAAGTTACAACACCTGGACGGTATCACAATAGATCATAATCCTGGTTGCAGTGATAACGTCCATCTTCTTCTTTTTCTTCTTCTTCAGCAGCATAGAGCCGGGGTGGCTCGTGCTGTTTCAAGCACTCGTCTCCATTCAACTCGGTCTTGGGCCACTCGTCGCCAATTTCCTAGTCGTCTCAGAAGTCGCAAATCGCTTTCGACCTGGTCGAGCCATCGTGCACGTTGGGCCCCCCTGTTCCTGGTGCCGGTGGGGTTGTTGAAGAGGACTATTTTCGTCGCGCTGTCGTCCGGCATCCCTACGACGTGTCCGGCCCACCGTAGCCTGCTAACTTTCGCTAAATGTACGATGGGAGTCTCCCCAAGCAGTGCCTGTAGCTCGTGATTCATACGCCTCCGCCACTCTCCGCTTTCAGTTTGTACTCCGCCAAATATCGTCCGCAGCACTTTCCGCTCGAAAACGGCAAGGGCGCGTATGTCCTCCGTAAGCAGCGTCACGGCTTCAAGTCCATAAAAAACTACCGGTCTACCGGTTTTCCCATGCGTCCGATCCTGTAGCTATCCATGAGTCTTCCTCTCCTGAAAGTCAAACCGTCGCTGTTGCTGTTGTTGCTGCTTGGCTTGGGAAGCTGCTGCTGATAGTGATGCAGGGCATCGCTATTGTATTTTTCTGCACTGACTGAGGACAAATGTGCAAACGATCGAGAATTCTGTGTGATGCCGCACTGCTACTGCTGGGAGATTGCGATTGTACGCAAAGCTGAGTGATATCGATTCTCTATATTTGACTTCTGGACTGCAAACATCTGGTCGTCTATTACAAGCGTTGATTGAACTGTGATCTATGCGAACTGAATGAATTTTAGTTGTAGTGGATGTAGGCGTAGGTTGTGTTTCCTCCTTAGTTTGGCGTTTTTTGTGCTGGTGAGTTTTGTGGGTTGCTGTCGTTTAATGACTACTCGCTATATCATTGATGACTACGGATAATTTAATGAACAGCAATGTCTCTAACACTAATTTACTTATTCCTAGAGCTGTACTCAATGTTGCTTTGAACAATGATAAATTGAATGTTTGTCACATGAATGTGCAAAGTTTATGCGCTCGGAAACTGATTAAATTTAACGAACTGAAAGCCACTTTTATGAATACCAAAATTGATATAATATGCATGTCTGAGACTTGGTTGAATGAATCAATTAACAATTCCATGATAAATATTGATGGATTCAAACTTATTCGACATGATCGAAATAGGCACGGAGGAGGAGTATGTGTTTATATTAGGAAAAACTTGTACTGTAAAGTAATTCGTAAATCCGATGATGATCGAACGGAGTTTCTGCTGCTTGATATTAAATGCGGCGAGAAGAAATTCTTTTTAGGAGTTTATTACAATCCCCCGGATAACGATTGTTCGAACATTCTACTGCATCACTTAGATGAGTTTATTGCGAAATATGATCATTCATTCTTTATAGGTGATTTTAATACTGATCTACTGAAAAACTCAAGCAGATGTCGGCGTTTTCGAGACGCACTCGAAAGTACTTCTTGTTCTTGTATTAACATTGAACCAACGTTTTTCTTCAATTCAGGCTGTTCTTTACTTGATTTAATAATTTCAGACTCCCCTCACATAATAGTCAAACAAGATCAAGTTTCTTTGCCTGGTATCTCCAACCATGATTTAGTTTTCTTTTCTTTAGATATCCTGCCGGTTGCTCCTGTACAAACGAATTCGTATAGGGATTACGTTAACTATGATATTGCACCGCTTCATGAAGCATGTCGTCGTATAAATTGGAACGAAGCTATGAATATCAGTGACCCTGATCGTATCGTCCAACTGTTGAACAGCCATTTAAATTATTTACACAATGAGTTTATACCATTGAGACCTATTAGGACGAGACCGAATGCTTGGTTCACTAGTGAAGTGGAGACAGCTATCATTAATAGGGCATTGGCTTATAGAAAATGGAAACAAACCAAGCTACCTGATGATTTGGCTGCTTACAAACATGCTCGAAACAGAGTTAATAATTTAATTAGGAGAGCTAAAAATGAGTGTGATAGGAGAAAATTTAATATCAATGTTACCTGCAAGCAGTTTTGGAGTAACATTAACAAACTTGGTGTAACAAAAAAAGCTTCCGTCGACAATATAGAGTACACAGCGCATGAGATTAATGATTATTTCATCTCAAATTTTAGTACCGATCAATCTCCCTCATTACCTTTGAGTGATCATAACAGTTTTGGTTTTCGTCGCGTTGACGACAATGAAACCATAAATGCTATCTACTCAATCAAATCAAATGCGTATGGTTTGGATAATATTCCAATTGCCTTTATAAAAATAATGTTGCCTTTGATTCTTCCAGTGATTACACATCTATTTAATTCTATTCTTTGTACATCAAAGTATCCAAGAGACTGGAAGCTCGTGAAAGTAATACCGCTTAAGAAGAAAAGCAATTCAAATGACATTACAAACCTCAGACCTATTAGTCTCCTGAGTGCTCTATCTAAGGCTTTTGAGAAGTTACTTAAAGCACAGATCTCAAATCATATTCAAGTAATGAACTATATCAGTCCTTTTCAATCGGGTTTTCGAAAAAATCATAGCACAGAAACTGCGTTATTAAAAATTCACAACGACATTGCACAGACCCTAGATAGGAAGGGAATTGTTATTCTTCTCATGGTAGATTTCGCCAAAGCCTTCGATCGTGTTTCGCATAATAAGCTTGTTAATAAATTAGTGTCATTGTTTGATTTTTCTGCAACTGCCGCTAAGTTGATTAGGTCGTATCTAACAAATCGGTATCAAGCTGTTTCATGTAACGAGGTTTTATCTTCCCTTGAACCAATTTTGTCTGGGGTCCCTCAAGGATCTGTTCTAGGCCCACTTTTATTCTCGCTTTTTATTAACGACCTTCCGACTAATTTGGACTATTGTTCTATTCATTTATTTGCCGATGATGTGCAAATATACTGCTGTACTAATGGTGACTCTGGTCTAAATGATGTTGCTCGCAAAATAAATCATGATCTAAACAAATTATCTGCATGGTCCAATACAAACCTTTTGTCGATCAATCCGAGTAAAACAAAGGCTGTATTATTTGCTAAAAACAATAACAACATGACTCCTCCTCAGTTATTCCTACAAGGTGAACCTATTCAATTTTTTAACAAAGTTACCAACTTAGGTGTCATTTTTACATCTCAGCTTAAATGGGAAGCTCACATAAATGCCCAGTGTGGTAAAATATATGGAACGCTAAAGCAGCTCAATTTGGCTACTAAACATTTTCAAACATCAACTAAGTTAAAGCTTTTGAAATCAATATTGCTACCACATTTTGTTTATGGCGATGCACTCTACGCTAACACTTCTGTAGGAATCTTGAATAAATTTCGAATGCCGTTAAACGCATGTGTTAGATACGTATACAACCTTTCCAGATTTTCTCACGTTTCTCACCTACACAAGTCGCTATTAGGCTGCACCTTCTCAGATTTTTATAAATATAGGTCCTGTTTATCGATATTTAAGATTAACTATACTAGGAAACCTGAATATCTATTTACTATTTTGCAACTCCTAGGAAACTTGAGAACTAGAAATTTTTCCGTGCCGCGTCACAGCACCAGAGACTACAGTTCGTCACTTTTCGTTAGAGGCATTGTCCATTGGAACTCACTACCAACTTCGATAAAATCGAGCTCAAGCGCGAGAGTTTTTAAGCGTCAGTTGCTTGCACGGCTCAACAGCACATAGTTATTCCCTTAATTCAATGTAGAGGAAACACAATATCACTTAGAATAAATATTAATTTAGAAATAAGTTTGGTAGTCCAACTAAATTCGAGATCAAATCTTATTGTAACAATTCAAAAGGCTTTGCCTTACGTTACATATGTCAATAAATAAATTAAATTAAATAGTAATGGTTCAGTACATTGTTAGCTTCGTGCGGCGGCGTATGCTTCCTGATCGTAGCGTTTTACGAAGGGCAAAGTAGGCCCGATTTCCCGCTTGGGTGCGCCGCTGGATTTCCTTACTAGTGTTGTTGTCCGCGGTCTCCAGCGATCCCAGATACACGAACTCCTCTACCACTTCTAGTTCGTCGCCGTCAACGGTTACCGTCCGTGGGAGGCGCGCGTTTGTTTCCTTTGAGCCTCTTCCTTTCATGTATTTGATCTTCGACACATTTATTTTTAGCCCAATTCTCCTAGACTCCGCTTTCAGTCTGGCGTAGATTGCCTCCGCCGTCGCAAAGTTCCTGGCAATGATATCGAAGTCATCTGCAAAGCCTAGAAGTTGGCTACTCTTGGTAAAAATCGTGCCTCTCGTTTCGATGCCCGCTCGTCGGATCACCCCCTCAAGAGCGATGTTGAACAGCATGCAGGATAGACCGTCACCTTGTCTCAACCCTCGTCGCGTCTCGAAGGGACTCGAGAGTGTCCCAGAGATGCGTACGAAACACATCACTCGATCCAATGTAGCTCTGATCAGTCGCGTCAGTTTGTCCGGAAAACCGTATTCGTGCATTATCTGCCATAGCTGGTCTCGATCGACTGTATCGTATGCTGCTTTGAAATCAATAAAGATGTGATGCGTAGGCACGTTGTACTCCCGACATTTCTGCAAGATCTGTCGGATAGTAAAAATTTGGTCCGTAGTTGCGCGAGCCCCCATGAAACCCGCCTGATAATTCCCTACGAAACCTTGTGCTATCGGTGACAGCCGGCGTAACAGGATCTGGGAGAGTACCTTGTAGGCGGCGTTTACCAGCGTAATACCACGATAGTTGCAGCAGTCTAACCGATCACCCTTTTTGTAGATGGGACAAACCACTCCTTCCATCCATTCCTCCGGTAGCTTTTCCTCCTCCCAAATCCTCGAAATAACCCAGTGTAGAGCCTTTGCTAGCGTTTCTCCGCCATGTTTATAAAGCTCTGCTGGTAGGCGGTCCTTCCCAGCGGCTTTATTGGTCTTCAGCAGCCTGATTTCTCGTTCTCGGGTTCCGCAAGGTTCCATACTGGGCCCGATGTTGTGGAACGTCATGTATGACGAGGTGTTAAAGCTAAAGTTCCCGGTAGGGGTGGTGATAGTCGGCTTTGCGGACTACATCACCTTGGAAGTCTACGGTGAATCTATCAGAGAGGTTGAGTTGACGGCTGCCCACTCTATAAGCATTGTTGAAGATTGGATGCGATTCTGGAAACTGGAGCTAGCGCATCATAAAACGGAGGTTATCGTGGTGAACAACTGCAAGTCGGTGCAGCAAGCAAATATCAGCGTCGGGGACTGCACTATTTCTTCAACGTGGTCCTTAAAACTCCTGGGAATCATGGTCGACGACAAGCTCAAGTTCGGGAGCCACATCGACTATGCCTGCAAGAAGGCTTCCACAGCTATTTAGTCATTGTCTCGTATGATGTCTAATAGCTCTGCGGTATGCGGCAGCGAGCGAAGGCTTTTAGCCAACGTGGTCCAGTCTATACTTAGGTATGGCGGACCGGTGTGGTCATCGGCGTTAGGAACCAAAACCTACCTAGGTAAGCTGGAAAGTACCTATCGTCTCATATGCTTGAGAGTGGCGTGTGCGTATCGTACAGTTTCACATAACGCAATCTGCGTCTTAGCGGGTATGACGCCTATTGGCATCATCATCAGCGAGGACGTAGAGTGCTTCAACAACCGTGGAATTAGAGGCATACGGCGTACCACAAGATCGGCCTCGATGAGCACATGACGGCGGGCATGGTCTAATTCCACAAAAGGCCGGTGGACACATCGAATTTTCCCGGAACTATCCGGGTGGGTCAACAGGCGCCACGGCGAGGTCAACTTCCACCTGACACAGATTCTGTCAGCGCATGGTTGTTTTAGACAGTATCTGCACAAGTTCGGGAATACGGAGTCCCCCGCGTGTCCCGAATGCGTGGATGTTGAGCCTAACTACCATAGTCCAGTAGTTATCTAAGAGAGTGCGTTAAGCACAATAGCCCCTCCCTGAAGTAATACCGATAAGGTGGTGCCAGGGGGGATGAAGGCTGGAGACTCGAGTAGGGTTTTAGTGGGTCTGGATCCTCACGCCCCATTAGGGGGGTCGAGATACCAAACCTCGCTCCCTGAGTTGTCTTCTCAGGTGTTTGATAGTACCGTATCTTCTAAGGTGCTCAGCAGATTTTCCTACTCGTAAAAAAACGGTCACACAGTTAATGTAAAATGCTATGCTGTAGGTATAAGAATTTAATACGGCATTGAATTTTCCGTTTGCTGGCACGAAACCAGCTTTTGATTCCGATAGCCACACTGTACTGACAGCCAAATTAAACATCTAAGTGCCTCTGCTGCTTTCATCTGATGATTTAAATCCTTTTTTTGAAGTCCACTCTCGATTTAAAACTGGGGAACAGTGAGTCCTACGAATTCCGGAATACCTCAGGCGTTCCCCAGGGTAGCAACATAGAACTCATGCAATTCTCGCTGTATTATAACGATATCTGAACGATACATCTTCCACGGTGCAGATTCGTGTCGCTGCAGACTTCGAAATTTATCTTTTAGTACGTCCAGTTGCTGACTACATTGAATTACCCAAGAAGATTGCCATATTCCATGATTAAGTATATGCAACCAACTTAGCATCAGCGTTGCCAAGTCCTCTATAATCAGTTAGACCTGATAAAATGTTAAATTTCAATACAGTTATTCCATGAACTGAAATCTGCTATTTTCTGAAATCTGCTGCAAAGAAAAGCCCAATTTAGCGCAATTTGAAGATATCTGATTTAGTTTTAACAATTATTAATTTGCAACTAGATTATACTATTGAAACCTACATTTGCATGAACTGAGACATGTTAAAATATTGAAACGGAGAACGATGAGAAATCATCGACGGTTAAAACATCATCAACAAAAGTCTGACCAATGGACACTCCGATACAGGTACATATTTCCGGAAAGGATTCCGATACAGGGATTTGATTACGTTTCAGCATGCATTACGCAGGGTCGGTTGTCTGATTTATGTGTCCGCTTTCCACTATTCCGCTCAATTGGTTCATTTCTTCCGCCCAAAGCTTCTAATTCATACTGATAGTGCTTCTCGATGCTCGTTTTCCGGTTTGCTAGCCAATAGATAAAATGAAATTTATCGTCCGTGCCGAGGAAAAAACTTCATACTCCATAGCTGGGTAGAGCAACAACAATCATTTGTTTCCCCCGCTATCGAACTTCTGCATAGAAGAATGAACCACCAGCCACCAGGATGCACAGTCGGCATCGCTCATATGCACCTACCGAATGGGTAGTAGGATAGCAACTTTTTCGGTTTCACTACTAGTTCTGCTCGGTAGAGTTGTTAGTTGCAGTGGGATCACTTTTTCGTTCTCCAGTCTGGTCGGTCAGCATACCCAAATTGATGACCATAACTAGAGTCGAAGCCGCACCAGTAGAAGGTTTCAAATGCCGATTGTCATTGTTGACGATGGTGTGTGAGCGTAGGCGTGATGATTATTTTTTGGTCCATTGCAAACGTATATCCTTTGACTAACAGAAACGAGTCATCATTAGTTTTTCAAATATTTATTAGGCTTGATTGCAAGTGAGATTGTATTCTACTATTTATGTTCTAATGTGATAGACTTATGCAATGGAACCGACCATTCATCCAAGTTCATCCTGAAAACTGGTCTTATTAGTAAACAAGAAAATCCAACAACAAAAAACTTTTCTGTCATTAAACCATATACAGGAAAGCTAATTTTTTCCTCCCGCTCATTAATGCTCCATCATCGTTGCCATACGGTAGTAATAACAGCGAAAAAGACCAGCCAACCTCGACAAAAAAAAAAAAAAGAAACTAAGCAGCGGTTTCCCGTTTCCGTTCCGCTCTGTATGAGTGTGTGCTATGGCAGGATTACGCGTTCGAAATTGCGCACGAGTCAAAAGTCCCCAACGGGAGTTACAAATCATTAAACGTGTCATAAACATGGAGAACACATTTTGTGAGCAGGTTTTTTTTCTCGCTTCTCTGATTGCTGTGCCATGCCATGCCTTTTGAGTCCTGCACTCGAAAATCCCGCTGGAGGATCCGCCACCGTCGTCGCCGTTGCCGTTGTCGTCGTCGTCGTTCTCGTGCTCATCGGGTCGGACAGCTTCGCAACCGCAGAGCAATTCCGTATTCGTGTTCCTGTTGTTTGGACGTTTGCTGCGTTCCGAAAGCCCAACCGAGCAGTTGTACGGTATGAGGTAGTTTATGTGGAGCATACTGAAGGCTCAGTTTTCTTCCATGCAAGCAGGGAATCACAAAATTATTATTTCACCACCACCACCATCACCACCCCTGTTCGGTACGGTCGCTACCCCTGGTCCCGTGAGGAATATGATGAAGTGTGGCAAGAAACCGGAACCAAGAGTACTTCTGCTGCCGCTTGTGTGAATCGACTGCGAGGCAACGCAACGTGGAGCCGGGTGATCCTGGATTCGGGTGCCGAGAACGGGGATTCTGCAGCGGTAACAGTGGTTTTTCATGCTTGTGACTGTTTCCAGTCAAGTGCCCTACGCTGAGATCTGCTCGAGGGGATTTGGAGTGCACTTTAACGTACTTAGACTGTGGAACGTTTGCATTGCGTCATTCAATGCAGACGTCAACCGTACCAAACATTGCTCTAAACTTCAAAAGCGGAAATGGCTGGTAAAATAAAAAAAATGTGTATAAACCTACCTGGTATTAAGCATTTTCTGCGGATGTGCAAATGTACGATATGCAGGTAGTGATAAAGGAGATTGTCATGTTTTTTCAAGGCTAATGTTTTCAGGATTATGCAAGTCCAGCGGAAAAACATTGCTATGACACTACTAACAATTAAGTGAAAATCTTCTTCCAACTGACATTGTTCTTACAGTTCTTCTTAAAAATTCTTACAGTTTAAAATAACAAAAAATTGTTTCACGATGTTTGGTTCAAGAGTTTTGACTTTTAAAATAAGTAATGTCCGAGCAAATCGGAAAATTTTAATTCGAGTTTAGGTGAGGTTTTTAAATATTGTTTTCATTAATAAATCCATAAACTATGTATGCGAGCTAAATTTCATGAAATTCTGAAATGCACTTTTCGGCCTATTTTGTACGATAATTCTGAAAATTGTCCAGCACGCACATAGCACAGTTAACTATTAAACAAACGCCATGTCAAAGCATTGCTCGTAATAAATTTTGAAAGAGTTGAAGATTACAACGTAAGCTACTCTTAATAAGTTGGCAGCGGATACTAATTACATTAAAACAGACTTCAAACAGCTTTTTGAGCAAGTAAGGGCCAACGCCTGCCAGAAAGCGAAAGTAGCAGACATTTTCAAGCATATGGAACTATCAAAGTTCGCTGATAGATATCTAGTTTGGTAGGCTATCGATACCTGTGGCTTGAAAAGTGACATGTATGTTGCAACCGGGAACGGCTACCAGGAAATTTACGTGCATGAGTGTTTGGGGAAAGGTATGCCGGCTTTTCTGAAACAACGCGATGCTGTTTTGGCCGAATTTGGCATCCAATATTTACGGTACAAATTGAGTGATCCTTGTAGTAACAATTTAAATATTATTGTACTCTTTTCAAACGGATTTCTAGAGAAGTTTATAAAACTTCGAGATCCTCCACATCTTTCTGACAGTAGCTTTGAAATCGTTTTTCTGCCAGGTGGTCCACTCTTCAAAAGGATTATGATCTTTTCCAAAGTAAGATTAAGCTCAAGTAGCCAAAAGGCAAAAATTACATTTTTGACTTAGCCCCTATTTAATTGTTGTTTCTTAAGCCACATTTCAGGCTGTCAGTTGGTACAAGATGGTCACATTTAATAGAAAATTTATTCAATTTACACGCATTTTTTGGCCAAATTTTCATCGTAACACAATTGATTCGCTATTTTGAACAAATTTTACTTTAATGTTTAGTCTGGGATTCAACTTTGCTCGGTTTTATTGTTTATTTTATCGTCACTTAAATCGATTTCGTTTTCTCAATTGTTTTTGTATTGCATTTACCGGAGGTTAGGGTTAGGGTTAGGGTAAGGAAAGTCAGGTCTTTGTGCTACATACTGACGGAGTTTGACCTTCTGCTTCTCTCTGGTTGTCAACAGGAAAATTACGGAAGCTTAATATTTTCGAAGCTTTAATAGTCTCTCCCAGGGATTCGAATATACGGCGAGTGGCTTGTTAGCACTAGCGTGTCCAGATATAAACAAAAGGTGGGACATCCGATCTTTTCGAACAATATATTGGCCTGGAAAATTCAAGGAACAGTAGGATACGAATCTGTTAATGTTTATCACAAAAATATCGACCGATTTGCTTGAAAACTCCGAACTTTCGGGAGCAACTGGATTTAAAATTAAAGTTGAAATTGGATTGGAAATCAGATTTTACTGCAAGTTGGAATGTGACTTGGAATTTGTACTAGTAATTGGACTTGAAATCGTCAAGTCTAACAAGAATCAGTCTATTGTTCTTCGCACCTAACACTCCTCTACTTTAACCAAAATAGAGTTTTCGTTTGACCGCGAAAAAGTCAGAGACAAATAAAACGAAAAAACTCCAGCGTGCCGACCGACGGTCGGCACCAGACTGCTAGCTCCTGCTACAATGCAGTCGATAATCGTCTATCTTCTCGTTGGCAGAAGCATAGAGTACTCATATAACAAATAATTACCGTTGACGGGTGAGCGCATGTGTCCGAAAAAATGGAATGGTTAGACTGGAGGGACAAAACTAGATCTGAATCTAATTAATACATGAGTGGTATAGTTTAATTGCATAAAGCACTCGGGTACCAACCGAGAAATTGTGGGTTGGAGTCCCACTGCAACTAAGCTACCCACTATTTATAGCCTCATATCGAAAAATCCCAGTAAGATTCAGTCTAACATTCTTCGCACCAAACGCTCCTCTACTTTAATCAAAATAGACTTGAAATCTGAAAGTTTGAATTTGATTTAAAATTGAATTTAAAATTGTAATTAAATTAGACTTGAAATTGGACATGGACACGGATATAGTTAAAAAGTTTTACCTAAAATTAGGATTAACCGCCGAGTTAGCTTCGAGGTACGATGCTGGTCTAACAAGCCAGTTATCGTATATTCAACTCTCGGCTAGGCGATGCTTGCTAGATGGAGTCAGTAGCACGTTTGCACTAGGCCCGTAATTGTCCAGTAACAGCCGACTGCGATGTCTGTCGATAAAGAAGAGTCAAGTCTTAGAAATACGTTTTGGACCCAAAGCTTTTGGAATTATAATTTTTCGTCTTATTCTCTCACACGTTTTACCTCTTTTCTGTTCCGTTTTTTGTCTTTTCCAGTCCCGTTTCTCCATTTTTTATTTTGTTTGCTCTCGTTTTATCTACCTTTTTTTTGGTTTTTACTCCGACTTTTTTCTTCGTTTTCTTTTCGTTTTTCTTCGTTTTTGTCCCATTTCATCAAGTAGTCAATCTAACAAAATTTTTGCACTTGTTTTTCACTCGTTTCTTGTTACTTTCTTTTCCATTTTTCGTTTCTTGACATCCTTTTTTCCTCTTTTCGTTTCCAGTTTTCGCCTTTTTTCTAACTCTTTTCATCTAGTTTCTTTCTCGTTTTTCGTCTTCCTTTTTCTTCTTTTAGATGCCTAGTTTTTCTTTGTTTCCTGTCACGTTTATTCTGTTTTGGCCCAATTTTTTCCCTTAGCTTTCCTGTTTTTCATCTTTTTCTCCCGTTTTACCTTTTTCTTTCGTTCTTTGAAAAATAACTCTTCTTTTTCTGTGCCACTTTCCCGTTTTTTGTTCCTTCTTTCTCCATTTTCGACCTCCCGATTTCCTACACTTCCTCTATCGGGATTCTATTTTCCTTTTAAGGTTTCACCTGTTTTTTGTTTCAGTTTATATCTCTTGTCTTGTTTTCTTTATTTTTTGTCCAGTTTTTTCACCTTTTCCGTCACGGTTTCAATTTTTTTAACTGTCTTCCCTCGGTTTGGCACGTTTACTTTTCTATTTCTCTCATTTCTCCTATTTTCTATCTACTGAATCCTTCTTGATCCTGCTTGTTAAATCAGTTTCATACTTCAAGGAGGATTAAGAATTCCAAAAAAATCAAAAATTGCGTTACGAAAAACTCAACAGTCAAGTGTTAAAAGTCCAAAGTCTGAATTCCAAAGTCCACAGTGGAATTAAATAAAATATCCAAAAACTTCAGTCAAACTACACAGTCCAAAGTCAACAGTCCAAAGTTTACAATCCAAAGTCCAAAATCCACAGTTTAAAGTCCACAGTCCAAAATACAAAGTCCGAAATCCACCGTCGAAAGTTCATAGTCCAAAATCCACAGTCCAAAGTCCGAAGTCCAATATCCATAATCCCAAAGCTTTCAGTCCATAGTCCGAAGTTCAAAGTCCACGGTCCAAAGTCCAAAATCTAAAATTCAAAATCCAAAATCCTAAATCCAATGTTCAGCGTTCAAACCGCAGTCCACAGTCCAAAGCCTGTAGTCCAAAATTCAAAGCCCATGTCCTAAATCCAACATCTGAAATCCAAAATCCAAAATCCAAAATCCAAAATCCAAAATCCAAAATCCAAAATCCAAAATCCAAAATCCAAAATCCAAAATCTAAAATCCAAAATCCAAAATCCAAAATCCAAAATCCAAAATCCAAAATCCAAAGTCCAAAATCCAAAGTCAAAAGCCCAAAGTCCATGCCCTAATTCCAAAATCCAAAATTCAATGTCCATGTTCAACGTCCATGTCCAAAGTCCACATTCAAAGTCCGAATTCTGAAGTCCAAAATCCAAAGTCCAAAGTTCTCAGTAGTAAGTCCAAAATACATAGTCAAAAATCCAAAGTCCATATCCAAAGTCCAAAATTCAAAACTCATTCCAAAATCCAAAATCTAAGATCTAAAGTCCAAAGTCCGTGTCCAAAGTCTATGTCCAAAGTCCATGTCCATGCAAGGTCCACAGTCGAATTCCAAAGTCTATATCTATGTCTTTCCACAGTCTGAAGTCCACAGTTCAAAGTCCAAAGTCCGAACTCCGAAGTCCAAACTCTAAAGTCAAAACTCCAAAGTCCAAAGTCCTCAGTTCACAGTCTAAAATCCAAAGTTCACGCTCAAAGTCAAAAGTCGAAAGCCTATACCTATAAAAATGGATTTTTGTCTGTCCGTATGTTCCGTATAGAATCGAAAACTACTGAACCGATCTGCGTAAAAATTTGCATACAGGGGTTTTTGGGGCCAGGGAAGGTTCTTATGATGGTTAGACCCCTCCCCACTTTAGGAGGGGGGCTCCTATACAAATGAAATACAAATTTCCTCAAAACTCGAGAACTAATTAATCAAATGGAACCATGTTTGGCATGTGGGTGTTTTTGGAGGCATGAACTTTTTCTATGATGAATTAGGACCCTTACCTTTTTAGGATGAGGAGCTCCCATAGAAATGAAATTCAAATTTTCCCATAACTCTAGAACTAATCAAGCAAATGGAACCAAATTTAGCATGTGGGTGTTTTTGCAGGAAATTTTTTTTCCATGGTGAATTGAGACCCCTCCCCTCTTTAGGAGGGGAATAATGACCCCTTACCTTTTTAGGAGGGGGGCTCCCATACAAATGAAATACAAATTTTCCCATAACTCGAGAAGTAATGAAGCAAATGGAACCAAGTTTGGCATGTGGGGGGTTTTGGAGGCAGGAATTTTTTTAATGATGGTTTGAGACCCCTCACCCCTGTGGTAGGACTATCATACAAATAAAACAGAAAGTTTTGCGTAACTCAAAAACTAGTCGAACTCGAGAAATTTTAGACTCTTTCATAAAACATTAATCAATAACAAGACCACCAAAAACTATCAATAGTAACATTAGATAATTCAGCCCGAGATGGCCATAAGCCGTGAGTGTTGCCGGCGACCTGCCGTCGGAAGCGCTGGCCACTGCGGGGTGCCCCCCGTAGAGATCATCTCTATCTAGGTTTATTCATTTTCCTAGATCTACTGACCTCTATTACTTTCCTTCAGTTGGGTCACCCCTGCGAAATGGTACTTTCTACGAAAAGATTTTCCGTGAAATGGTACATCCCGCGTAAGGTTTTTCGCGAAATGGTATTCTGCGAAACTCTATATTCCGCGTTATGGTCAACCGAGAATTGGTGTTCCGCAAAATGGTATTCGGCGAAATGGTTTGTAATGATGGCGAATATTTAAATGCTATCTGATTTATTTTATCAGGCTAAGCAATGGGGGGAGTTGTTTTCTATTTTACTGTGAGGAAAATTTGTATATTAAAACAGCTATGAACTCCTCAGAAACTTGCAAAATTCGAGATTGTGACAAACCTCATCCGCGATTAACGATTTATGTACAACACAGTTTCATTTGTGTCAATACGAAGTTTGTCGGGTCAGCTAGTTAGGTTTTCAAGCGGTAATTTTCAAATTACCAAATTTTCAAGCGGTATCCTATGCTTATGCTTATGCTCAAAAACCATCAGATAAATTTTCAAAGACATATGTAAAAATTTGTAAATCGAAAGTTGAACGTTGGATCTCAAAAGTCAATAGTCAAGATATTGCTCAAAAGTCAAATGAAAATGGCATTAAATTGAACCTAAAATTAGACCTCAAATCAGACTTGAATTTGGATACGGAAATTTACTTGAACCAAAAATAAAATTTAAAATTTTACTTGAAATCGAACTTGAACTGGAACTGGATTTTTGGTCTACATACCGAAAATTTTCAATTCATCCAATTAATCATTTTCCGCATCATACATTTAAATGGCAATGGTAATTTGTGAAGTACAGCTGGAGCATGAAAAGTCTATGATCCATACCGTAGGATTCTTTTGCATAGAATTATGACGATGAATTAAATCTCAATCCAGGCGCACTTTTTGCTACTAGTTTCAAACTTAGCAGTGAGCATCCCGCTAGCACCGAATTGTACATCAATGTACAAATATAATCGTAAGTAACTCTTCGCTTATTCGCAACGGTAATCGTAAAGCTTGATAAAGTGCGCCCAGGTTGATTTTCAATCGTATATAATGATAAAAACTGACTGACTGAATAACTGAGACATATGCGATTTTCAGCACAGATGTGTATAGCAGCAATGAGCGAGGCATGCTTAATTGGATATTCTCGAATATAAGTACTTATGTGGATGTAACATATATAATTATTCCTCGTATAGGGCAGTTCTACGCAGCCAATACGATTTATTAGCGATTTATATAGTACGTAATGTTGATATAAAATGCTAGTTAGGCAAAATGGTATGTAATAGATGAAGACTAACTAGCACCATGTGGTTGAACGCTAGAAATACAATCATCCCAAGCAATCGATATGCAACTTACAATTAATAGTTAACGAAAGCATTCTGTCGGAAAAGTTATGCGTTCGCCGTTACTTTAAGCAAGATTCATTGCAAAACGATGTGACATTAACTGAAATCGACTCTTAACCGAAATCCAATCGAATGTTTGTCTTCTGTGTGAAGCCACCGATACACGGATTTTCCCATATACATGCAAATGCAAACGGCGAGGGATATGTCAGCGAGAAGAAAGAAACGTTTTCGGAGGTCTCCCCGTTCTGTACAGAATACGTAAGTGCATGTACTCGTTTGGGTTGCTCCGGGGTTACCAAAAGTGCCATTTCCTGGCAAGCACCGTCGTCGGTTAGGTTGCATTTATTCGGGGAGTCTCCGGTGATAGATTTTCAGCAAAAGCAGAATTGTGCTTCTCGACGGCTTGAAGCCACCAGAACCAGAGTTGCTTCAGGGCAAAATTCATGCATCTGTTTATGTGCCGACATCTTTCTAGCGCCCTAGTTCTGGGCGGATGCGAGTGCGGAACCGAAAAGGAAAACGGAAACCCATGTGTTATTGTCTACCGGGGAGACATATTTATCTTTCGCCTGAGACGTTCCCGGAGACAGCCGAAAATCTATTAAACCGAATTCTGTGTTTGCATTGAAAATTGAAAGAAGATTCTTCCCATTTCAATGCACCCCCTGAGGGGCGTGAGACGGATATAGGGAGACGCTCTCGATAAAAGAAAAATCGAAAATTGTATTTATGTACGTCTACGATACACATACTCTTGTGGGTTAATCCAGTGTTTGGAGAACAACGTGTAGAACAAGACGCAGATCCTGGTGGATTGTTTTGTATGTTTTTTTCCTATCGAAAGAGAAACAGGAAGTAAAGGATTCGAATGGAAACCGAGCGTTGTAGAATAGATGCTGCTTGTTATAAGCAGGAAGTAGCTTTCTTGCGGGTTTTACCCGCAGTATTCTTTGTTGAACTTCGTTTTCTCGACTCGATGCAATACGTATACGATGGGTAACAATGGTCGGTGAATGTTGGTTGCATCTTGGTGGCAAATAGCATGACAGCTTCAAGTTCATAGCTAGATATAGCAAAGCTTTAAACGATGGGAAATCATTGTACATTCATATCTGTCTGAAAAACCTGCACCACCGAAGGGTTTCCAGTGGCATAGAATGATTTTATTGGAATTTTCTGTATAGAATAAAATCAATCCACTTGTATTTGTAACAAACGAGAATTTTGAATGAATAGCTATTATTCCAAATAGAATTGACCGAGACTTGGAAATGTGGTGATACAAAAATGAATTACCTTCAGCTTTAAGTATCAACAATCGGGTATCTTCCAGTGTAGTGCCTAATATGTGCCACATTTACAGAGCTTCATTGAAAAAAAAATCGAAATCCAATATAAAGTCATTTAAAACATCAAACCGTTCCAAATTTCCGCAAAACGCAATCCATCACCTTCCACCGGGGACAGATTCAATTTTGCTTTTCGGCCAAACCGCACTTCCTATTAATAGCAGGTCACAGCTTCCGGCTGGCATGACTAATTTGTGTGCGGTTGTTTTGCTGTTGTGATCCGAGTCGTCGCTACCGGACTCTATCCAATCGGTTTTTTGGCTTCTTTCTTCGAGACTTGCTGTGAGCTCTCGCAGTGCTCGAGTGTTGGACCGGAACATGTCCTTTCGATGTTGTTTTCCACCGTATATATGTATGTATATTCTTGCCAATTCGAGTGCCAGACCAGACAGCATGAGGCGGTGGCAGCAGCTAACACAGCAAGGGACAGAACAGGAGGCTTGAAAATTTGATTAAAAACATAAATAACCATGATATTTATTTGACTTGATTGCCACAGCCGGAGAATGGAGGTTTGAGCAATCCCAAATAGTATGCAAGAGCAGCAGAAGACGAGTGAATACAGCATGCAGAGCAAAAACCACAGCTTTGTCCTTCTCACCCGGAAGGCGTTGGAACTTGGCAAAGGATCTGGTCTCCGCTTTGAACTAGATTACGATTGAAGCAGAAACGGTGGCTGTGAGTTTATATCGGGTTGTGTAATCCTAAAGATTCAAATTAAATTACACTCCTCGCTTGCGAATGGTGATCATTGCCCTGCAGTCATTGTTTTCTCTTGAATCGTGCTGTGGCACCCGAAAAGGATTTCTTCCCACAATTGGATTCCCCATTACAGAGGTCCTCGAAGAAATAGCAAAAGTCATATGAGTAAGCCGCAAACATTAAATATAAAGTTTCATGGATTTGAAACCGCAAACCACCATCAGCAGCATTGCTTGGCAGCAGTAGCATTGCTAGGAGTAATACCCTCTTATACCAGGGCACGGACACTGCAGTCTATTGTTAGTTTGCGACTCTGCATGGCTGCAGCGTAAACCAAAACCGACTACAACTATGCAGTACAACCGAATACAGCGACTCGTGCAGCCATGATCTATTGTTGGGCTGGGAGATGCTCTTTCGAACCGGCAGAATTTGACCGCAAAAATTCCCTTCCGCGTTCTGAAATAAAGCGACAGCCAGCACCGAGTGGTGTTGAAAGTCTATGCATTTGATCTACGGGCTGTAATCTAGAAAATTATTCCTGCTTCACTGGCTGCCCATGTATTACGCCTTTTTCCTTTCGGGAATTGGAAAACTGCTCTCGATAGGGTTGCCGGGTAACGTTTTCAGATTTCACAGGAAGAAATTTCAAAACTTCATGGTATAATACTGAAAAGGTTGAAATACAATTAAGTGTGGCAAGAGTTTTAATGTAGAAATTAATTAAATAAGATTAAGGAAAAAAGTGCATGAATCATGTTAAAAAAATTTTTTTTTTTCAGTATATAATATCAATGTAAAATTTAAAGTTTTTTTGCTATGAAGTATTTATTTTTATTAATGAATCAAATTTCGTAACGCTTATGACTTAAGTTTTGTAGTTTATGTATATATAAAACCATGTACAGGGGTTACACAAAATGATCGGAACAGGTAAAAGTATGACAAAACTCAAACGGGCAATATAAGATATTTTTCCCGTGATCCCGGGGCCTATACGGTTAATTAGTAACCAAAAGAAAAATCAAAATCCATCCTGGCGGAAGGCTTCGAAACCGGCCACTACCAAATACTGGTGCTGAACTGTACAACCAGGAGCTCCAGATCCGTGATCCACTCCATTCTAAATATCTTCCTAACGAACATGACAATCACCGCAGTCCCGGAGGTCTTCGAAAAGCTGTCATCCCTTTACCATTGGCAATCTGTGGTACGGTGAACGGACAGCTCGATGAAACTACCACCATGTATCGTCTATGACAACATCGATCCCGAGCAACCTCTGGATACACCGGTGTAGCTCCCACCGCTGTCACCATATATAGCTCCACGGAAGAGGAGTATGTAAACTAAACCGGAACTTTGTTTGTTTGAAACGTATTTTATTCTAAATTGGGATTAAACTAAAGGCAAATTCACACCTTCTTATCTACCCCTAACGGAGCGCGAAATTCTTAACCTTTTTATCTAACTTAACTCTAACACGGATTTTTTAACTCCTACTCTCTACATGGCTCAACACGAACCTAACCCTAATGGAACTCGAACTTCTTAATTTCTTCCTCGCGGCGTTGTCGTCGGTAGTAATATCACTTCTTAATTGTTCTTAGTAAGAAGTACTAGAACATTCCTACTTAGTTGCTGAGGAAAAAGAGAGTAGAGCGAGACTTTACGTTAATTCTATGAGAGTTTCAGGTGGCGCGCGAAACCTCTCACACATGTTCCAGAGTAACTCACATCGCGCACGATTCGACGTACAATGTTTGTTATGGTCCATGCGCAAACGTTTTCGCTTGCCCCTGAAATGGCAAGAAAAATTAACTTTGCGAAAAACCGCACCGAGAAATAAAACTTTCGCTGTCGCGGAAGCTTCTGTTAATGTCAACCGTACCGGGTTAGCTTTTGTCAATGTTAACCGTACGTGCGCGCTTCTTGGCACTGACGGTGCACCGGAACGGATCGACCAGGCTCTGGAATCCCTCTATGGTGTGATTGCCGTTGTCCGGGCAGGTACGATCTCCGATGCGATGCGATTTTATGGAGCGGTTTTAAGAGCTAAGAAATGATTGCATGTTCCACCATAACTCCAGAACGCATTGACCGATCTTCACCAAACTGGGCACACAAGTTCCTAGATATAAGAGAATCAGCACTGGGGGGGCCGACAAAGGGGGGAGGGTCGTAACAGGGCCATAACTCCGAAATGCCAGGACGGTTATTCATCAAACTTGGCACAATTGTTCCTTGGAATAAGAGAATCAGCACTGGAAGGTTAACAAAAACGAAGGAGGGAGGTTCCCTGTTAGGGGGGGAGGGTCCTTAATAGGGGGGAGAGGGTCCTTAATAGGGGGAGGGGGCATAACTCCGAAACGCCTTGACCGTTCTTTTTCAAACTTGGTACACATGTTCCTTGACGTCAGGGAATTATCACAGCGATGGACAAAGGGGGGAGGGGAAATAATAGGGGGGGACCATACCTCCGAAATAAAAGGTGAGGGTCGTAACAGGGGGGAGGCCATTACTCCGAAATGCCTGGACGGTAATTCATCAAACTTGGCACACATGTTCCATGACATAAGAGAATCAGCACTGGAAGGTTAACAAAAACGAGGGGGGAGGTTCCCTGACAGGAGAGAGGGTCTCTAATAGGGGGGAGGCCATAACTCCGAAACGCCTTGACCGTTCTTTATCAAGCTTGGCACACATGTTCCCTGACATCAGGGAATCAGCACCGGGGGTTGACAAAGGGGGGTGGGACTAATAGGGGGGAGACGATAACTCCGAAGCGCCTTGACCATTCTTTATCAAACTTTCATACATGTTCCTTGATATAAGGGAATCAGAATTGAAGGGGTTGACAAAAAGGGGGGAGTAACAGGGGGAAGACTCCGAAATGTTTGGACGGTTCTTGATTAAGTGACGGTGGTACAAAAGAGAGAGCTGATGACAGGAGGTTGCTGACAACAAGGGGGAATAACGCCCACATGACTATATAATTTATCCGTACAATTGAGAAAATCAATATACGAAACACTAAACGGCAATGCTCGCAGCTGTAGATTTGTCAAGTGTAATTTTGCGCTGAATCAAAGTGACCCGTATAAAAAGTGTACGACCATTAGTGCTAAGTGTTGCTGGCCGACTCTATTTAAGTCACTGGGGCAATCATTCAAACAGTGTGGAGTTGATCTGAGAACACCATGTTTTCCCATAGTCAACTTTATGTGGCATGTTCCAGAGTGGGCTCGGCCAATAATTTGTGCATACTTGCTCCTGGTGGTGAAACTAAAAACATTATTTACAAACAAGTTTGTGTTGAAGTGAGATGAAAGGAATGACAGGTTTTATGTATCCATGGAAGAAACACTGTTGCACCTTCTACTTTTTTTGAAAAGTACAATAACAAAACTATGGGTGGGGTGGCCATTGCTAGAAGGTGCAAATAGGATAAATGTCTTTGTTTCTCTTTCTGTATAGGGTTTTATAGGGATTTCCGTAAAGAAAACAGATGTGTAAGTGGCCGGGTAGACAAAAAAGGGGGAGCTGACAAATGGGAAGAAACGTCCAAAAGAGGAGCAAGCGTTATATTTTTGCATTATAAGCATTTCGGTTACAATAACTGACAACTGTACAAGTAACTGTGAGACAAAGGCGCCCCGAGTAAGATCGGGCACTCAGCTACATTGGCGTAGCCATGAAATTTCCCTAGAGGGGGCCTAGGGGGTGCCTTCCAAAAAAAATTTGATTATGATCTTGTTACGCCGGCTGTCACCGATAGCACAGGGTTTTGTAGGGAAATACCTAGCGGGTTTCATGAGGGTCCACGCAATTACGGACCAGATGTTTATCATCCTTCAGATCTTACAGAAATGTCGGGAGTAAAACGTGTCCACGCATCACATCTTTATTAATTTCAAAGCAGCATACGGTTCAGTCGACCGATACTAGCTATGGCAGATAATGCACGAACACGGTTTTCCGGATAAATTGACGCCAGACGCCACTGATCAGAGCTACATTCTACATTGGATCAAGTGATGTATTTCATGCGCATCTCGGGGACACTCTCGAGTCTTCAACAGTGCACTTGAGGGGGTGATCCGACGAAAACCGAGTCTAGGAGGAGTGGGCTAAACATAAATGCGAAGACCACATACTCAAAGAAAATAAACGCAAGCCTCTCACGGACGTCAACTGTTGACGGCGACGAAGTAGAAGTGGCAGATAAGTTCGTGTATTTGGGATTGCTGGTGCTCACGGACAACAACACAAGTAAGATGATCCAGCAGCGCATTTAAGCGAGAAATCGGGCCTACTTTGCCCTTCGCAAAACGCTACGATTTAGAAGCATACGCTACCATAAGAAGAGCAGTAGTTCTTTATGGACTTGAAGCCATGACACTGCTCACGGAGGACATATGCGCGCTTGTCATGTTCGAGCGGAAGGTACTGCGGCCGATATTTGGAGGAGTACAAACTGAAAGCGAAGAGTACCGACGACGAGTGAATCTAGAACTACAAGCTCTGTTTGGAGAGATCGCCATCGTTGCCTGGCGAAAGTAAGTAGGCTACGTTGCAACGAAAACAATTCTCAACTGCACCAGCATCAGGAACAGGGAGGCTCAACGTGCAAGATAAATCGACCAGGTCGAAAGTGATTTGCGACTTCTGAGACTGGGAAATTTGCGATGAGAGGCCCAAGATGGAGTTGAACAGCGACGATAACCACGCATCGCAAACGAATGCATAGTGAAAAAGCAAATATTTACGCAGCTAGAACATATACACTGAATTTGTTTCCGGTTTTTAAATTCCAATGGAGAAAATTTCTGGAGGGGGCCTGGTACCCCAGGCACCCCTCTAGCTACGCCAATGCTCAGCTAGTTTCTAATAAAAGCTCCTGAAAATTCCCCTTCCACATAGAGGTCACCGACAATGATACACTGCGCCCGATGCCGAGAGGTGCACGACGTAAGGCATATGGACAACATGCACATGAACGTTAAATATACTAGACGCTAGGCATAATGGATAACAGGCATAATGGTCGCTAGGCATAATTTACAAGACTTGGTTTTTGGTGAAGGACCCTGGGTTAAAACCATGTTAAAAAAACTTGGCTTTCCTATGAATACACAATTGAAACAATCATCGCTCTGTCACAATAAAATGAGAATTAGCGTCGCCCATTTAGCATAAAGTCATTTGGCATAAGGCTATATGGAATAACTTCGTTTGTTATAAAAACATTGGCATAAATGTAAGAGACCATTTAACACAAAAATATCGATCATTTGGCATTTTTTCGCAAAAACTATTTAATAACTTTTCATAGAAGGGCGCAGGCCGCGAGTGTGCCCACCGACCCGCTGTCGCAAGCGTCGGCCATTGCGAGCGGGTAGTCACCCACCTCGCCCCCACAGTAACCATTTCTATTTAGGTGCATGTATTTTCGTGGGTTTACTAATAAGAGTTATCCCTAAGTTGGGTCCGAACGAGCAGCAGCGAGTAAGGACAGTATATGACAACATGTGTGCAAAGCGTAGACCGTAAATTATTTTCTATGTCATTCCGCCATTCATGATCCCAAGCTGCACACTTTTAACACTTGTTGTTGCAGTAGCTTTTTTATGACTGAAATTAGTCATATATCTGTTGCTCCAAATGTTTCCTAACAACTGTGCTAGTAGGGATAGAGCAAATGTGTTTTGGGCATTTATGTTTCAGCCATTTGCAGGTAATCCGACTCACCCTATTTGCAATACTTTTTAAAACTGAGTTGATTGAATCCAGCGCCGTAGCATGCGGTTGACCAGACTGGCCCCCGTCAAGGGCGCAAGCTCTTAGGGGCGCCGAAATGGGCCCGCATATCAATAAAGCATTAGCATTGCATAAAAAACTGTACTGATTTTAGCCATTTTTCATGCCACGTTATCAGTTGAAAACCGACAAACAACTACGCTCGATGCTTTGTTCGTACAGCCAGCTCCACCCCGTAGTGAATAAGTTGGACATGGTGAAGTACTTCGTATCCGCTGAATAGATGCAATCTGACATTTGTGAAATCTTCTCCCGCGAGAAAGACGGAAGCCTGGTTCGGGCCTCTCGACAGTGCTGCGCGACCGTGCAGTAGAAGGTAAAGATGAAGACCGAGAGTAAGGTGGCTTCATCGTTCCGCTCCTTGGGCCAGGAGGTCGGAGCAACCGGCTACACGCTGAAGAAGTACTTGGCCAAAATGGACAATTTTATGCGGAAACGTCAGTCGATAAACATCTTTCCGACGAAGCACAATGTCGTGGTCATAATGGGAGACGAAAACTACTTGACGCTAGCGAAGAACCGAGTACTTTACGTCCCCTACCAAAAAAGTAAGTGTTGACGTGGAGTATATCTTCCGCGCATAGTTCCCGAAGAAGACTGTGGCTGACAATCAGCGAGAAGAGCCGCTGTTGTTTCGTTTGGTGTTTACGGTGAACGAGGAGATACGAAGATACAGTATGAACTACTTACCGGAAATTACCGTCTTCATTAAAAAGTATCGTGCAAGAATGTGGTCTTTTGGCCTGGTACCGACGATCACCATCACCTCTCAACGTTTCCCAACTGCAACCAATAGGAAATTTTTGGGCGAAGCTCAAACGGAGCATTCACTCCAATAATTTTATTGTTAAAACAAAGAAGAAGCTGATCGCCATGGCCACGAAAGAGTTGAATAATATGCCGACGTCTATTTTTTGATCGGCCATAACTAAAGTTCCGGTAAACTGTTGTCAAACCATTTGGCAAGTTCGACGCCCGCTTTGTTATAGAAGACATAGTAAACATAGGATTTAAGGAAAATTTGTTTCATTGAATTATCTTTTGCAGCATCTTTTATCTTTTCCAACACATAATGCAGCGAAGTATTGGATAAGGGGCGAATGCGAAAAAAATCATAAACCTGAAGACAACACTGACTTAGAAGACGAGGGGCACCACATTGGGTTTCCGCCAGGAGCGGCACAATGTTTGTCCAAGTCAGATCGTAAATGTGCAGCAGTACTGTCCTGGGGTCAGGTTTATTTCGGAAAGTAGGCCACTATGGAGCCCATCGCCATGCAGAGCAATGGCGTCGATGACATTCAAGTTGAAGCTCGCCAGCAGATGGCAGTTAACGTTGCGCCTCACCTCCTGCACTGGGTCGGTCCAGTCTTAAGATCCGAAAGTCGAAACGGTAGACGCTAACCTCTGGTTTGAGATAGTTTTCGTAATAACGGTGATATAGACATCCTTCTTAAGAAAGCTGAGAAAGTCAAGCAGCTCGATGATGTATTTGCTCCTCATAGAGCAAGCGTTCTAATTAAATATAGAGGGGGGTTTTACGGTACATAGCTGCCGACGATGGAGTTTGCAGCTGCTTAGCCAAGATCTTACAGGAATAGCTATAACCCCCGAGATGAATTGGATGAGCTCTTCCATCATGAGAGAGCTTCCGTCATGTGAGACAGTCCAGGTGCTTGGTAGAACCTCTGAATTCATTGAAAAGCAGGACGAGGCGAGGTTGGCGATTAGTGGTTATGGGCTGATGACCTATTATCAGATCCGTTCGAAATCTAATCGTTTGGAGTAACTACGGCTAGCTGATTATTCCTTCGTAGTTGTCCCATTTCAGCTCAATTTTTTCGGATTACTCACAGATTGTAGTCGAGTACACTCCAGCGCAGCTTTTGGTACCGTGATCAAACTAAAGGCAATTGGCACGGTGATTCGGAACAAATCTCAGATGTTTCGTAAGTGCCTTTAACGAAGTAGACCAGTAGCAACTGATCCCGAAAGCTGTCCTTAGCTTAAACCGGAGTACTCATCTGTTAGACAGTTTGCGACTCCAGTCCAATCCTTTACAGTTTTGCTTGCACATTTGCCATTTAGATTGACAGGCAGGTCTCACAAGCAACATCTTTCTGGCATAGCTGAGAAAATTAGCTTGCATTTTCTGGGAAAATTAGTGATCTCGTAACTTTCAAATATCTATTTTCCTCCATAAGTCTATAAACTATGCCCGCGTGAAACCTTTCATAAAATTGCTGGATTTTTCGACCTAAACCTATATGATAATTTTGAAAAATTATTAGAAGATTATGTTAACGAAAGATTAGAAGGCTATGCACTTCTAATATGGGTTTGTTTTCGTACATTATAATCTCTTATCGCATCTGAATAATTAGACATCTATCTCATTTCCCGGAAAAAAATATAATTAACCAGCTTAATGTCTGCCCATCAACAGACCGACTACGAGCAGGCTGATAATGATTTAATCCTGCAACGCTAACGACTATAAAAGAAGCGACTATGAAATTTACCACTGTTTGCCGTCATCCAGATCACGAAGATTACATTCCAAGTGCCAAAGTAATACCTCTTCGCGCCAAGGCCTTTGACTTGGGAGCTAAAGCTTTGGTGTAATCTCATGACGCTATCCTGCTGCACGAGACCCGGCGGCCAACTGCAATATGATTCGCTGCCTAGATTTGGGCCAGCAGCCAAAAGGGCGTATCTGATTTCAACCGTGATAGAAGAGACAATGAACAAATCTTTTCCACTGCTGCCTGCCCGCTCGTTCATACTTTCTCTCTCTCTCTTTCACTCACTCGCTTTGTACCCGCCGGGGTTGTCCTTCGGAGGGCGCCTTTTGCTCAGCCACATTTACAAATCTGGTCTCATTCCACTAGTTTTGGTAATAAATTGTCTTTTTATGTGAAAAGAAAATATCGTCCTCCTTTTTTATGCTGCACACCCTTCGTCGTCTATGTAATGCGACATTGGGAAGAAACAAACTACCGCCAATCTTCGCATATCCTCGTCGAGAAGCCTTTCGATAACCCTCTCTTTTCCTTTCTCTGAATGCAAAGAATAAAAAATATATTTTCGACAATTTGAGTATCTCGTGCAGAGATGGGCGCTTATAAACATTCAACTCTGGTATTTGCTTCATAATGAATACTCGCATAGTTTTTTTTCCGTTTCCAGAGATATAACATGTTCGCGTTCTGTATAAAACGGAAAATGACCAAGCGTCTGCAAAAAGAACAAGCATGGAGGCGCCGGGCAGTTTTGTTCCGACGGAGATCTTTCCCTCTTGATTCTGTTCGTCGTTTAATGCCTTAGCAGAGGAGATTATGCTCAAACAATTTGCTTGCTTGAAGTCTAAGGGAGGGAAGGGATTCCGATGTGATTTACATTTAAATTAGTTTATCTGCAGCATATAAACGAAACCTCGCTTGAAGATATTTACCATCGGACCTTGGGAGTATCCCTAGACACTCTCCGGTCCGAAGACGTTAGCGACGACATTGCCAAAGGGCGCAATACGATATTGATTACATGTGCAGCGAGTTAGGCTATCGATCAACGAGGACGACGATGATGACGATGACGGGAGGGGGACTAATCGCTATTCGCTTGAGTTATTTTTTGGCGACTGTTGATTGAAATTAATTTTCAAGCCATTGGAGTGAAAATCCCATTCACCGCCACGGTATATTAGTCAAGCCTTTCTTATTCTCGTTTATAATTAACACTCGCTCTCCGATAGAATGACGACAACGAGGACGACGACGCCGGTGATGGTTCCGACTGACGACAGCGGCCCAGGCAAACGCTTTCACCGCAGCTCGAATCGTATCCCTGTGGTGCTAGTTGTTCTAGATTAGGTTGCCCGAGAAAATCTCCAAGGAAAAAGCTTAATTTAATCCGAGAGTTCTAAGTTGAGACACCCTACTGGTTCGGTAACGAGCAATTGAAAGCTCAAACGAGGGTGAAATCGAACCAATCCAAGCGTATTGATATCCATGTCTCGGCTGAATTAATGATTTGCAGATCGACGGCGTATGGTGCCGTTGCTCGCTTTGCGGCGAATGTGAGAAGTCATATTTGCAATTTATGACATGCTAACACAGTCAGCATACTGAGCAATATTTGTGGCCTCATAGCATATTCTTCCAGAACGTCCTGTCGGAAGGTGTACACACGAAGGGTTTACCGCACTCACACGCTGTGAGTGAGTTTGAAAATTCAGATGGATGCGAATGAAATATTCTGTCAGATAAACTCCATATATATTAAACATTTCGATTTGTTATAAAAGTGGATTTCGGTTGAGTAAGTGTACTGGAAAAGCAATACGGCGAACCACATTTTGCTTACTGTTTTTCAGTTGCTTGCTAAAAGGAAAGTTTGTTAAAACCATCTCTGAACGATGGTTTTCTATAGAAGAGATTAAGAAACAATGAAACATCCATGTTTTTCCAACTAAGCTGTCAAAAACTCAACCAATTGAGTATGAATTCTGTCAAAACAAGTTTTCCGTTGTTGCTGTGCACGACGACTAACTCAATTGAGTAGCGGTTTAAGCGATGTGAAAACCTAGACAGGTACGTGACCGATCACAACGAGACTTTGCATAAGATATAAGGATGTGACTGACGACAGACTGCGTTGCAAACTAAAGAGCATCACGGTGCGGTGGTTGGCAACTGTGAACAAAGCGGTAGAGCACTCGCGACGCAAGAATCAACAAATTTAACATGACGTCTTAATTTATATGGTATATAAGAGACTGTTTTCTCTAGAGTTTGATATAAATCTAGTAGAGAAAGCAAACTAATTTATAATATGTTGGAATTCCTCTGATTTATTATATTTTTTCATGAATATAATAGAATCTGAGACATGTAGGCCAAATTGATTGACATTTTTTTTATATTTTTACAAGTGCAGTATTTTGTATTTGTGTTTTTTTTTAAATGAACATATACAAATTGGAGACAAACGCTCCCAGAACTTTATGAAACTTCTTAAAGTTCTGTTTCAAGTCTATTTAAACTCCACTTTAAGGTCTAATTTCAAGTTCAACTTGAAGTCCAATTATATCAGTTCAATTCTAATTTTAAATAAAACGTGCTTTAAATAAAAGTCCTAGTTCAAGTTCGAATTGAAACAAAAATACAAATTCTAATCTAACGTCAAGTTCAACTATAAATTGAATCTCAAATCCAATTTAAAGTCCAAGGCCCACCCAGGCCGGGACACATTTTCCGCCTTCTCTATAAAATTTACTGTAAAAATGTCTTTAATAGTGGAACCCAAACAGATTTGTGCCATGCCTGTGATTTTTTCTGTTTTACTTGTCTTTTAACTCTGTCGCGGTCCAACGTAAATCATTTTTTATCAAAGGTGGAGCAGCGTTTGGTGAGGAAGAATGGTAAAATGGATGATATTGCGAAACTTCGATGTGAGACCAAAAATATATTGCGCAGTTAAATTACTGAGTGGGACTCTAACCCATACTCTTTCGGTTTACGCCCAAATGTTTTTGACAATTAAACTATTAGTGCACGACACCCTATATTAGATAATCTCACATCTAGTTTGTACCGAAAAAGTGTGGGCTAGAGTCCCACTCAGTAATTGAACTACGCAATATATTTTTGGTCTCACATCGAAATTTCGCAATATCATCCAGTTTACCATTCTTCCTCACCAAACGCTCCTCCACCTTTGATAAAAAATGATTTACGTTGGACCGCGACAGAGTTAAAAGACAAGTAAAACCGAGGCAGTGCAATGATAGTACGAGCAACCTACTTACTGACAAACCGGAGCAGCCTGGTGGAAGGAGCACTTCCAGATGTTGTTACATCGAGAGGTAAACCCGGAGATTAGCAGGAACAGGATAAGAATTGTGAACGATGGTTAAGCTATGGAGCCACCAACACATGTGAAGGTTATGGAGGCAATCAGTGAGCTGAAAAACGGTAAGGCTGCTAGGAAGGACGGAACGGTCTGAGAGAGTGTCTGTACGAAACAATCTACCACACTCTGCCAACAATCAATGTCAGGCTCAGGATGTGGGAGGAAAAATAAATGCTGTAGGAGTGATTGGATGGCCTCATCTGCCTTATTTTAAAAAAAACCAGCTCGTGTATAAAAACTATCGAGGCATTGCCTAATTCTGTCTATAAAGTGCCTTCCCGTATCCTGTTCGGCAGTCGGAGATCATTAGCGGAGTCCTCCGTCGGCGGATTAAATGTTTACCATACGTCAGTTACTAGACAAGTTCCGGGAGTACAACTTGCAGACTCATCATCTGTTTGTGGATTTTAAGGCGGCGTACGATTCAGTCAAATTTAATGAATTATTGCAGATAATGCTTGAACATGGTCTTCAGATGAACTTAATTACGCTGATTCGTGCGACGCGTAATGTATGTGTATGTATGTATGTATGAATGGGAACTACCACCTTTCTTAGCAGAACAACTGTTCTCAGCAATGGGCATATCTTGACAAGGGGAATCGTACAAACATAACGATTGGTCACGTTTACCAGCTCCTGTATGAAGGGCCAAAAGGAAATCGGTCGGCAAGCAACATCACTTGCACATACCAAGGGTATTTAAGAATCTCCTTCCAGAAACTAGATCACATGAGTCAATCGTTGAGTAAGCCCTTCCAATGCAGAATGGCCCCAATAGGTGGGGAGAAGGGCCCGCACATTATCCAAAATGTGTTGTTAGCCGGGCCAAGGTTAACCTTAGGAAGTTGACCACTTCACTCTCCCTAAGCACACTGCTTCAAACAAGTACCCTGATGGATCCTCCCATTCATTGATGCTATTGTTATTGATTCGTGCGACGCGTAATGGACCAAAATCATGCGTCAGAATAGCGAGTAAGACCTCAGCCTGGAGCCAGCCAGTCTGGAGTGTGGCAGTGACGCACGAAACACGAGCTGTATTAAATGAGAGCGGTGGGCTGGGCACGAGGCCACAATGCCCGATGAAAGAGTAGCCAAAACTATTATCAGTAGAGAAACCAGGAGGAAACCGTAGCTTCCAGGGCAGACCCCGCACCGTATGGGATGTGCTGCAAGTTCACGTGGTGTTCAAGGGGATTGGAGAACGGCAGCTTAAGGCCGACAGTACTGGAGATCCATAATTCGTTCGACGCAGCATCGATAACGGACCGTCGCCACTAAAGTAAAGTAAGTCAATTAATTGCATATGAAAAATTTGTTATTTTACGAATTGCTAATACTTTTCTGGCCTAAACTTGTTTTTGAAAGGTCGGTGGGCCACCTTCCGTTTGCTTCTGGGTACGCTCGTGATCACTGCTACGGTTTCTTTTCGTACTGGATGGCCTTGGACTAGCTACCGAATCGTTGTGCAGAGCAAGCAAAATTGGGATTGGGATTGGGATTGGGATTGGGATTGGGATTGGGATTGGGATTGGGATTGGGATTGGGATTGGGATTGGGATTGGGATTGGGATTGGGATTGGGATTGGGATTGGGATTGGGATTGGGATTGGGATTGGGATTGGGATTGGGATTGGGATTGGGATTGGGATTGGGATTGGGATTGGGATTGGGATTGGGATTGGGATTGGGATTGGGATTGGGATTGGGATTGGGATTGGGATTGGGATTGGGATTGGGATTGGGATTGGGATTGGGATTGGGATTGGGATTGGGATTGGGATTGGGATTGGGATTGGGATTGGGATTGGGATTGGGATTGGGATTGGGATTGGGATTGGGATTGGGATTGGAATTGGGATTGGGATTGGGATTGGGATTGGGATTGGGATTGGGATTGGGATTGGGATTGGGATTGGGATTGGGATTGGGATTGGGATTGGGATTGGGATTGGGATTGGGATTGGGATTGGGATTGGGATTGGGATTGGGATTGGGATTGGGATTGGGATTGGGATTGGGATTGGGATTGGGATTGGGATTGGGATTGGGATTGGGATTGGGATTGGGATTGGGATTGGGATTGGGATTGGGATTGGGATTGGGATTGGGATTGGGATTGGGATTGGGATTGGGATTGGGATTGGGATTGGGATTGGGATTGGGATTGGGATTGGGATTGGGATTGGGATTGGGATTGGGATTGGGATTGGGATTGGGATTGGGATTGGGATTGGGATTGGGATTGGGATTGGGATTGGGATTGGGATTGGGATTGGGATTGGGATTGGGATTGGGATTGGGATTGGGATTGGGATTGGGATTGGGATTGGGATTGGGATTGGGATTGGGATTGGGTTTGGGATTGGGATTGGGATTGGGATTGGGATTGGGATTGGGATTGGGATTGGGATTGGGATTGGGATTGGGATTGGGATTGGGATTGGGATTGGGATTGGGATTGGGATTGGGATTGGGATTGGGATTGGGATTGGGATTGGGATTGGGATTGGGATTGGGATTGGGATTGGGATTGGGATTGGGATTGGGATTGGGATTGGGATTGGGATTGGGATTGGGATTAGGTTTGGGACTTGGATTGGGATTAGGTTTGGTATTGGGATTGGATCCAAATGCGAGTATAATTTCATACCATTTTGAAATCCACTTGTAAGTATAATTTCGCGCTTATTTACAAGTTCAATTTCAGTTCCCATTTCAAGTTTGATTTGAGTCTAATATCAAACCCTATTTCAATCCAAGTAACAGGGTGGCGAGTTGAGTTTTATTGCACTCTTATGCGGTTTAATGGTCAATTTTAGTCATTATAAGACGGTAGCAAAAGCCAAACTGTTACTTAGTAAGTTCAGTTTTATGTCAAAGACACTACTGGTGTGGTTAAAATGTAATTTCAATTCGGATTTTAAAATAAATGTCAAGTACAATTTCAAGTCCAATTTTAAATCTAATTTCATGCACAACTTTAAGTGATAATTCACTTGTGATTTCAATTCGAATTGGGCGTCTGAAATCATCTCAAATTTAAAGTGCAATTTCTAGTTTAATTTGAGGTTAGACTTCAAATCTAAATTGGCCCAAAGTTAAATCCAGTTTCATATCCAATTTCGAACAAATTTAATGTCGAAGTTCAAGTTCAATTTTGAGTCCAATTTCAATTCTAGGTTCAATTCCAGTGGGCTTCTCAGACTGGGGCATGTTTTACTTTTGTGTGATAAGTAAAAGCTTAGAAAAAGATCCACTATCCTACGAGTACATGTTTTTTCTAGACCAAAACATGCTTCTGACAGGTCGGTGCCAAATACTCTGCTCAGGTTTGGGAGCGCCAGCGCTCTTTTTGCTGCCCAACTCTTCAGGCATAAATAATGAAATGCAATGAAACGTACTCTTTAGCGCCAATTTTGTTAAATAGCTATTTAAATAAAGGTTTGTTTCTGCTTTTACCTGTAAATCACCACATACTCATGATGAAATGATTGTTTTGAATTATTGATTGTGTTTTGTTTGCACATCTTATTATCTATCATAATTTCGCAGTCATTTCATTAGCACATCTATTAGACCAACTTACGAAAATTCTCAATTCAGAAATTATATCACATCCTTATTGTTACAAGCAAGCTGATAATCATTAATCGATTCACATTTAACCGTCTGTTTAAGGAACCAATTCTTTGAAAGGGGATGCCGATCAAACTGTCATTCAATTTGTCTTCTAGTCCAGTCAACAAAGCAATATACAAGTCAGTTAGATAGCGAAGAATGTTTGCAATAATCTAGAAAGTTTCCCGTCCAAAGTTCATCGCACGATTCGTTTCCTTTATTTTCTGATAAGCGACGTGGGTGGCGGGAAAACAAATTCCAACTAAACAGTCGGACGGGAAAAACGTCGCCAACCGGCCAGAGCTAAGCTCTGCAGATGACGTGATAAACTGAAGAAAAATTACGCTACGCAGAAGACATCGCCCGAGTCCGATGTCACGAGAAAAAGTCACCAAGCAATTTGCTCGCTGCGTGCATTCCTCGCTTGAACTATCATAAAACAATTTTGTATCATATCGTTAAAATGATAAGATCAGAAAAAGACATTCTCTCACAACCAAACAACCAGAGCTCGGGCGAGTTCAGAACATTTGGACCAGTCCACTATCGTGCTCCTTCGCCATCTACTTCGATTCAGTTTTTTCCCATTGCTTGCTTCCATTGCACAGGACATACTAAGGCGAAGACTTTCCCCTATCCGCTTACGCTATGATTCTGTTTTATGGCATTTTTCCTTGCACGACTTCTCCCGCATGTTTGGTTGCGCTTCAACGAACGGCAATTTCCCCCAGATTAATCGTTTCATGACATTTTCTAATTAGAGACACAGACATAGCATAGGAGAGAAAAAAGGAAAAAAAAGGTCAAACCATTTTGCACCACCCACCAGACGGCCCAAAATATTATGATTCTGACGTGGTGTAGGGACAAAACGTAAACGTTTTCTTTATTTCCTCATTTTACCACTTTGGCATCGATCTTGAAACAAACTGCAATGCCGGCATCCGAGTGTAGCTGGAATTCGATGTTGACTTTCACGTTTGATAGCGGTGATTCCACCGGGACCTCACCGGCGGCTTCGACGCGTTGATTCCTCCTTAACGGGCACTGGGCGTTCGTAAGCTTTTTGCATCCATCACGATGCTCCTCCGGTAGCTCGTACCCGATAGCCAGCCCGGCGACGCGGGGAATCACTTTGGCGGTAAGCGATTTGGTGTCGTGTGCTGCGGAAGGGTAGGGGGGGGAGGAGTAGAGAGAAAAGCAAGGAATATTAGATGCAGGCAGACAGCAGTAATTAGTGCGATGTTAATGGAGAATAATGAGTACGCTGTAAGTCGTTACTTTTGAAGTGTGAGGTGGCGTAAAAGTTTATGTGCGCACTTTAGATCCCGTGCGCCAGCTCTTGTGGGTGCTGTATGCGGCGGTGATGGCTGTCGACTTGTATTATTATTAGCTTGCCTTGCAAGCTTTGCAAGCGCTCCGCAGCATACGGGGAGCTTTATTTTTCTCCGATGAAAATACTCGTTTTATCGCAAAAGTGTATTAACGCAGGAGTGATTCATTTGATATTCATACATTATGTCTTGAAGCATTTAAACTGTTTAAAGTTTTTTTTATTAACAAGCATACAAGAACAAAAAATACAAGACTTAAACATATCTTGTAAAAATATTTTATCTGGAATATTAAAGCTGCTTTGTAGTTTTGATAAAAAAGAATGAAAAAAAATTGATGAATATTTATAAATTTCAAAATATGATAAACTTTTAACCTTTTAACCTTTTGTTTTGGTTTTCAAACGCGTTGAAAATTTAGAAAATAGTTTCAATAGAATTGTGAATACAGAATAACAAAAAAATTATACAGCTATAATTTATACTTACGATTCACAAATTCCGCACTAAACTTCAGGACACCGCCATTCACAATCGTACAGGGCACCTTGGAGCATCCGTCAATCTGGATTTTGGTCGGAACCACTCCTTTCTTGCACTTTTGAACCTGTAGCTGACCCTGCACGGCCGCAATCAGGAAACAAACCGCAAACAGTAGGATTTTCACACGCAACATTATTGACACAGTTCGTCAGGAAGCTCCGTTGGACCGTAATTCCGGTAGGACTTTGAAGCACGTCTTCTCTGCTGGTTGGATCACGTAAACACTGATTCTGCCCCAAGCAGGAGGAGCTTCTTTTATCTGAGGAAGCGTGTGTGCCGGTTGTTTTCGTGATATGTTCTGAAGTACGAGGAATTAGTGAAAGTTTTCTCAGCAAACAATGAACCAGTGGTCATATCAGTAGCGGCACAAATTAGCTGCTCTTCACAATGCGTGCTTCTTATCAGTTGCCACTTAATTTAGCGACCGCCCTGTAGTTTTCCGTCTTTCAAACAGCGATTCGCTTTATTCGCTGAGAGTCGTGCTCGAAAACGCACAGTGGGTCTCCCTACGCTGCATTGGTAAAAATTCTCATTTTCAAGCTGATTCCTCGAGCTTTCAACCAAGAAAATAGCTCACGTGTTTGCCACTCAATTCACTTACCTCTAAATTTTTTGAATCCCACCGTGCAGCCGCCCCGAGCACGAAACGAGCTCGGCAAAGTAGTGCTGCTGGAAAACTTGTTTGTTTGTTTTTCTTTTATCCTTGCCATAAACAACTTATTTTCGGAGCCACACCAACGCTATACACACAAGTTGGGTTCCGTTCCGGTGTCGTGCGGTGGTGGTGGCGGAACGGTGTGATGTATTTCCGCCCAGCCAAATTCCACATCCGTTCTGGCTGGTTATTGGTAGCAAAGCAATCCGTGCCAGGCGCGAGCTGTCTTTCGTGCTAATGAGTTTGCGGGTAAACACTTGACGGGAGGCCTTCTCTTTCGGGTGTTACTTACGTACGACACGACGCAGGCGATATTGGCGACGACGGGTAACGGGGGGATCCGACGATGGATGGTACTGATTCCATTTTCCTTGTGTCGACAGTCGTAAAACTAAACTTTTAATATAAATCTATTTTTACGCTGATTGGAGTTTGGTGAATAGTTACGGAGATTTGCTTATTTGGCGTGAGCTAGATAGCAGCGCAACAGGTAGTCGTTTGTCATTCGTTTTAGAGTATTGTTTGTAGATAGTCGACATGAGAAGCTGATTGCGTTGATTGTTTACTAATCACTCGAAGTAAAGGTGTTGATAAGTAACTGTTCCACGCGAGCATTGTGACGTAACATTGATTTAAGGCTTTTGGTTTTGCAATTGTTTAGTCTTATCTAGTATATAGTTTAGTATTTATAATTGACTAGATTTTAATATAATGGATACGAAAAATAGATAATTGTAAAATTACATTACAAAGCTGTTATTTTTTAGCTACTACTTTGAAGACATTACTTTTAAACAAAAATACAAAACAGATCCGCTACGGAAACTGATCAGATCAATCATTGTCTAATCAGTTTGAACCTAATTTACAATGACGTTATTTATTGGCATACGATAACCAGATTGTCAGCGCGGTTGCGTAGTGTGGGGTTCCCTAAAACTTCTGAATCATTTGATTCATTCAAGTTTAAGCTGTTGTCATTTTTTAAAGGTTACTATTTGGGGATTTTTCAAAATTATTGAACAGATTAGACTGATAGGTCAAAGAAATTTATGAAATTATATATATATACATAAATTTATATAGGCATAATGTATTGAAAAACAAGAAAGAACCAAGTAATGTTCAGTAAAGTAGTAGATTTTGTCGAAAGCTAAAAGGTGGCGTGAATGAATTTGCACATCCGTTGTCCCGGGAACGCATTGCGGAAGACATAAGGAAAATGTAAAATTAAAAAAGAAAAAAACTTATCCAATTTAATGCTACTAGGGTAGTTTGCCAATTGTTGCTCACCACCCAATTGTTGCCCACTTCTCGGTTTTTGAATAATATCTGAGAATATCTATATTATCGCAGCACTCCAAACAATCAAAACACAAATATATTTCATTACCTTCAAATATGTGTAAACATGATAGTTAGCAAACAAATATTTGGAATAGTAAAATTACCTCATAAAATCCAACTCTTAGTAGAGCCAAAATACGTTGAATGCTTACAGTGTGAATTAAGAAATCACTCATCAAATTTAAGCTTATAGATCTCAACAAAAAGCAAATTTACCCCATATTACTTCGTATGCCTTTCAAAATACCCACATTCATAATGTTTGATTAATTAAATAACTAAATGTTACTATTTTTGTGTTCTAATGCATAGTGGTTAATAATTGGAAAAAAATTAGGATTTTGTTCATTTCTTGCACACCATCCGCAAATGCCGCTAAGCTAGGCCCTACTGTACCATTCTTACTTGATCCAACTCTTATTGAAAATTTACCACTATTTGGATGTCGGATTAAAACAATACCAATAATTTTCGATTTCTCTAGAGACTAAATTAGCAAAAGCCTAATGATATTACCAGCGTGTAACAATTTTCGTGAATAGAAAATAATGTTCGTATCCGTAATCCACAGACGATTAACGGAACAATGCGTGCGGAAGTTTATTATGAGAAATGAACATAATAACGCAAAACAATGCTTCAGTTTTTATTAAATAGAGAGAAAAAATATGTTGTTGCTAAAAGAACTTAAAAGTCGAGGTTTTTCTTATACGCTCGAATGTAAAAAATCGAAAAACTTTGCATTTGAAAAAACCAAATCCCAGCCAAAAACGTATACTGCATTTAAATTTGAAAAAGGAAAGATACCGGAAAACAAAATTATATTAATTAATTTTAATTAATACATATATTAATTCAATGCAATATATTTTACCTGTTCTTGTAAACCATTGTTCGGTGAAGTTTGAATTACGCTCAAATACGTGACAAACTGGTAACGGTACGGTACTTATAATTGGTAAATCTGTTTTTAAGGAGTTCTTCTTCATGTGTCAGTTTTCTGTACTTGGTATTTCTACTAATTCCATATTTTCTTTGCCGTGCAACAATTGGATTGAAGGTATGCAATATTAGGCAAAGGACATTAATCAAGTGGGCAACAATTGGGTCTGTATGTTGTTGAACAAAACCTCAAATTGCATAATATGTGCAATATTCCAGGCTATGAAAACATACCAAATGTTTTAGTGAAAGGTCATTTTGTTTATAGGACAAATTTCGATTTTAATAACGAAATAGTTTCCCCGAGAGATAAGATAAACTGAACGTTCCTGCCTTAGGTGTTGGCAAATTACCCTAGGTGTATTTTATTCACAACAGATACGTATTTCGCCTACGACTTGCAGAACCCTCAGTGTCTGTTTTCGAACTTCGAGTTCGAATTAAATTGGATAAGTTTTCTTCTTTTTTAATTTTAGGTTTCGTATTCTACTAAGATGCTCCAAAAACTTCAGTCGATAAGGAAAATGGACAATCTCTCATTTTAACAAAAGCGCGTGGCAAATCAAAATCTTTTGAATTTTACAAACATGACATTAAGTCATAAATGAATTCTCCAAACTGAAAATGTTTACCTGGATAAGGTTCCGGAAGTCCCAAAATACGTTTCAGAATTCTGCAGTATATACAGTCAGTCCACAATCATGGGTCACACACAATTGTGGGTCATTTTAGCTTTAGCTGCGAATTTTCGTTTGAATATCACCTAATGATTAATCAAATAGTTATAATAGTTTGGTTTCTAACAAAACATAATTAAGTCGAGGAGGCCGCATTAAAATTTTGAATTTTGGGTGTGGCTGCCATCTTGACCAAAACTAAAAAAGGTGCATTTTTTGGTAAACTAAAACAAAAAATTTAATATAAAGAAAGAGAATCAGTTAAGAATTGATAGAGAAACGGTGTTTTAACGAAGTTAACTCTGGCATAATATTCAGCTTTTTACGAGCCATAATGGCGGACGTGTTCGTAACATTTGAACAGTATTTTTGACATTTCACTAATACATCGCATGTCTTGTTTTCGCACGTTCACGGTAAAACTAAACTTGCGGAAAGAAAACATGCGATGTATTACTGGAATGTCAAAAATACCGATCAAATATAACGAACACGTCCGCCATTATGGCTCGTAAAAAGCTGGATAAATCTCTCATATTAGAACGCACCCAAAATGGACCAAAAATAAGTAATTATATTTTGCAGAAGTTTGTAGGTCAGTGTGTATGATAATTGAATTCTCTCTCTCTCTCATTTTTTGTTTTGTCTCTCTCTCTCTCTTTCTCCCTTTTATTCTGTATCCCTCTTCCCCTTAGTCTCTCCTTTTTGGTCTCTCTCTCTATTTTTTTCACAACCACATACACACTCTCGTTCATTCTATTTTCCTCTCTCTCCCACTCTCCCAGCCATTCACGCCCTTCACCCATTTTTAGAGAGCCATACTCAAATAACATTGAAGGTTTTATTAAACTCTTATGATGGTTTATATGACCAAAATTGGTCATAAATACCATTATAAGCGCGCAATAAAACTCAAATTGTTACTTGGGTAGGTTACATTTTTTATACTCTCTTCTACCAGCCGAGATCCGGGGTGGCTCTTGCTGTATCAAGAATTCCTCTCCACTGTGCTCAGTCCTGGGCTACTCATCGCCAATTCGTTGCGCGTCTCGACACATGCAAATCGCCTTCAATCTGCTCTAGCCATCTAGCACGTTGAGTCCCTCCATTTCTGGTTCCGGTGGGGTCCCTGAAGAGAACGGATTTCACTACACAGTCGTCCGGAACCCTTGCGACGTGATCGGCCCACCGTAGTCCCGCAATTTTCACCAGGTGTACGATGAGAATCTCTACAGGTAGTGCCTACTACTCGCAGTTCATGAAAACTTATCTGTAGTACATTTGAGGACATTTAATTGATACAAAGTTATTAGGTCTAGCATAGAACAATTTCACATATTGAGAAAAAATATGCGATCAATTTCGGCTGTTGTAGAATTTTTTAACTAATTTGTTACTAGTAACCTCTTAAACGGGGTAACTTGCAACAAGCAATATTTTTTGGAAATTGAACGAATTTTAAGATTTGTATGAATTTCTTTTGACTTGAATATACAAATGATAATCCGACTTGCGATTTTTAATGCTTTTGCTTTGAATATACGCATAAATGTCCTATGTCACGTTGATGAAAAAAAAATTTATGAGCCCCATAACGGAAATTACAGAAATAACTTTTTATATTATTCATGCAGCTGATATTCCTTGTCTGGATCCGATAGGGCTGCCTTCTTTAAGGTTAAGGACCATTCACATTTTACGTAACACACTTAGGGGAGCGGGAGCTGTGTAGCAACGCATTACACGTCGTAACTCCACTATGCAAAATCGCGCCATGAAGTAGAGCGGGAGAGTTAAAAATCATCGATATCTTGGTTACGTAATATGTGAATGTTCATTACGTTACGAGTGATTGTAATTAGACACTGTCATATTGCTGGTCGATTCTCTCAGTGAGGTTATTTTCTTTTTGGCTTCTTCTATGGCCATTTTCAGTATATCCAGAAAAAAACTGGCATATTTCCGACGTACCGAAAGTATCTTACACTCTTCAGGTGTGCTTTAGTATTGTTTGATGCAAAATTAAATGATAACTTGCCTCTTGAAGGCTACGGAACACAGGTTTTTGTATCTACCAGGTGTTGCAAACGACAGATTTCGCAGCCAGCTGTTAGAATACAGGACAATTGTAGAATCAGTTGCTACGATCCTATTGATTCCAACAGCCTCTCCCAACCGAGATTCGAACATACGACGACTGGCTCATTAGGCCAGCATCATACCTCGAGGCCAACTGGAAGGCCATTACAGAGAAACCATTCCAAATAACATCGAGAGTTCATTAGTTCTCTTATTAAGATTTTTATGACCAATTTTTGTCATAAAAGTCGTCACAACAACAAATATCGTTATTGAGGCTGTATACCTGACGAATCAAACTGGCATTTCACTCTAGGGATTAGTATTTGCTGAGACTGGAAAACTGGGAAATAAATATATACCAGAACCAGAAAAAATAGGCACAAATTCCAAATCTCCAAACAAAAAGTCATCACCTGATTAGACTTTACCAAAACTAACTCTACGTTAAGGATACGTTTTTCCGCACCGACAATGATAAAAAAGCAAGCCCATCATTTTGATGCTATCCAATCTTGTTCCGTCCCGTCCGAACGTATTTTGTCCTGTCTGCCATCTGATTCCTGAGCTGCAACTGTTGTTGAGGCACGAAAATTGATTTACCGTCCATGTATGCATATGTCGTCCGCGTTTGGGAAATTGAGAAATCATTTGGGGAAATAGCTCTGTGTAAAATTTCAAATAATTCTTCTTCTCTTTCACTTCCCACCAGCCACGTAGTCAGAGGTGGGGGCCAGGAGCCCTATCTTGGCTCCTAATACATTATATGCTTATCTTACTGCTTATAAATATAATACATTATAATACATTTAATGTATTGTAGTTCTAAACGCAAAAATATGCATATAAAACAGTTAAAATCAAAATTGGGCCCCCGGGCCCCCCTTCTGGCTACGTGGCTGCTTCCCACGGTAATGGAAATGCACTTTAAAACACCAGCTTTGCATGAATCGGTTGCTAGCGCCATTATCTAGCTAAACGTGAGGAATGTATTTATGTCGCCGTAATAATCAGAAGAGAGGGACGCCAAAGAGAGTCTCTCAATGTTACTTAGGTCCTATTGAAAAGTTACGCGAGAATTCTTCTAAACTAGTTTCAAATAAATAAATCACCGATGGAACCTATCCCTACAAGATGAAATATTACAACATTGATTAGCTGAAAACGTCAATTTCTAAGTGGTCATTGTGACTGCATTTCGAAATGACATTTTTACCTTTGTTTGAGTATTTGTTTGGGAAGAATGCGCAAAAGTAATAAGCGAGATGTTGATTGCAGTGAAATTACTTTTGATTTTAGTACTTAAGTAGTAGCTGCAGTAGTAGAGTTTAGGGGACATGAACGACCAAAAATTTTGAAAAAATCATTATTTTTTTATATCAGATTTTGATTCTGCTATCTTTTCCGCTTATTTTGATACTAAATTTGTAATGATCCGACCACGGGAAGTGGCCGAAAAACGATCATACACATAAGCATTCCAGTGCGGCGTGGAACAACTTCGACGGAATAAAGCGCCGCTCCTGAAAAACCATGATTTTTAAACTTTATGTACCTTTTTCTCAGAAACTACACAACGTATTGGAACAAACTTTTTTTTTGTTTTGTTGGTAGTAGCTTAGCAAAGACTTTTATAACTTTTCAGTTTCGTAAACAAAACACAGCTAGAGAAAAAAGAAAAAGAAGACAAAATTTTATTTTTTCAGGCATCTATTTTTCTTCTTTTTCGTTTTTCTCAAGCTGTGTTTTGTTTATGAAACTGAAAAGTTATAAAAGTCTTCGCCAAGCTACTACCAACAAAACAAAAAAAAGTTTGTCCCAATACGTTGTGTAATTTCTGAGAAAAAGGTACATAAAGTTTGAAAATCGTGGTTTTCTAGGAGCGGTGTTTTATTCCGCCGAAGTTGTTCCACGCCGCACTGGAATGCTTATGTGTATGATCGTTTTTCGACCACTTCCCGTGGTCGGATCATTACAAATTTAGTATCAAAATAAGCAAAAAAGATTGCAGAATCAAAATCTGAAAAAAAATAATGATTTTTTCAAAGTTTTTAGTCGTTTATGTCCTCTTAAAAGGAAATTCCACACATTTGTTTTTTCATGAGTTCTACTAAGATGCTCAAAAAAATTATCCAACTATTCCTTCACGAAAGTGGTCACAGCGTATGCGATCTGAAATTTTGATCCCCTGGCTCATCCACTTAACGCAACATAATTCTCGTGCATCATGTGAAAAGGGCCTTTGTGAAAATGAGCGATTCTCTTCGTGTCTGCTCTCTTACGTTTATCACGGCTACATAAATGCATTACAATGCATTTTTTTTTCTAGCCAATAGCTAGCTAATAACACCAGCAACCATTTCATGCGAAATTAATCCTTTCAAGTGCATTTGCAACGCCATGATAAGCGGAAGAGTGGAGACGAGAAGAGAATCTCTTATTTGCACATAAGCCCTTTTCACATATTGCTCTAGAATTGACTTATTGCAGTAATGTTCTTGATATTAAATGCAATATTTTTCTCATCAGCCGTCAAATAGTCATTCATCAATAAACAGAAAAATTGATTGTAATTAAATTTAAAGCCAAGAGTATAATGATTCCGATATCATACAATGAAGCTTCACACAGTAAATATCATTTAAAACCTAGCTTATCCAAACACATTCTACAAACACCAAAGTTTGCCAAACAACTTCCAAATTTTTATCACCACTAACAATTCTCCCCCTTTCATGTCATTCTTTTTTTTCTGTTGCTTCACCACCCTTCTCACTGGTAAAGTCAATTTCCGCATGAAATTCATAGCATAGAACTCCCACCCCCTCTGTTTTGTTTGGCTCGTGTGGCACGGGAAAAATCATTTTTCTTCTCTATCTCCATTCACTCCCCCATTTTCATTCAATGAACAGTTTAGGTGTGATTCACTTGGCACTGCAGCAGCACTGAACTGCTTGCTGTTGGTTGTTGCTTGCTTGCTGATGCACGATGGCGATGTACGGCGGTCGCTTGTTGATCGAAGCAATTAGTCGTCAGTGGTTCGTTCTGAGCTGGTTTCGTCCTCCTATAGCTCATCATTTTGAGTGACGTGAATTGAAGGGGCACGTGTTTGTTGTGTTTATGCTGCTGCACACCATCGACGGTTTCCTGCCTCTTAGAAAGATTTCCGTTACCGTTGAATTCTAATAGGGGGAAGCAGCAGACAACAACATTTTAACAGGTGGAAAAGCATTGGGCCCTTTCAGTACTGTAAAACTGTCGAAACAATTATCGGTAGTTTGTCTGGTTTGATGGCTTAAAACTAGAATGCTAATTGAATTAGCATTAGCATTGAATTGTGTGTTTCAGTTTATACTCTAAAATGGGTCGAACGACAGATATCAAGCACTCAGGGTGGAAAGAAATATTATATTTCAACCAATTCAATTTGGAGTACTTGTTTGCGAAGCACTTGGCTTCATTTGATTTTAAGCCAATATCTTTGGTATATGCGTTCGACCAAAGATAAAAAGTAATTTCTATAGTATCATTCTGTTATACAATTATTTTAATTTTCATATCTGCACTACATGTCATGGCAGTTTCCAAAAACCGTTCCAGCGAAAATATATCAACAGGCATGCTGCGCAAAAGCGATTAAATTCTTGACAGTTTCTGCACAGAGCAGTACGTAGTGAAAATTCTATCTCGCCTTAGCGCTAGATACGAATCTGCTGCTTGGTTCTTGGTTGTTCGTTTCGCTCAAACCAGCTGCTAGGGCAGATTCACACTTTGAGAGTGTAGCATATAGTTCGCTCTTTCGGTTACATTCTTATCAAAACATCGAAATATGACAACAAAGATCGTCAAAATAAATGAAAAATACTCGTCTCGGAGGTCCACACCGTCGCTTCGCCCGTGCCGCTGCTGAACGAACGAACGGCAAACGATCGCCGAAATGATGTTTATGCGATGACACAAAAATTGCGAATTTATGCTTATCATTTTGGCAAATCTGCCAGCAAACAAATTATGTCTGCATAATTTTATTATTGTGCCCGAGCATCAACTCTCTCGCTCCTCTTCTACGGTGCGGTGGTTCGCTCTGTATGCGTGACGGCACAAACCGAAACATTCACTGTTGTTAGCAATCAAATCATGGGAAACAAAAACGAAACCTGGCGCGCCGGCAAATACTGTACACGCGGCCATACGGGGAGAGAAACGAGATTGTGTATATATTTTGTTTATGGGATGGAACCATCATTTTATTTGCATTGTAATGCAACTGAAATGACGTTTTAGCTGTAATTTTGTGTCGTGTTGCTGGAGGATGGCTCTATGAGGACGAGAAAATAAAAATAAAGATGTCAAATAGGAAAAATATTAAGCAAGTTTGCATCGCGCTTTAATATATTCGATTATACGCGTTAGAAAGACGCAGTTAAAACACTAAATCGTCCATGATACTTTTGCAACAACAAAAAAGTATTCTTATTAAAGCCTCACTAAAAATGATTTAAAAACTTTTATACAATCTTGAATAGGGTCATAGTTCATAGACTGATAAGCGTAAACGATTGGTATAACAAGTTCAGAGTTACCAGTTTGCCCAGAATACTCCAATGATTAGAAACATTATTGCTAAATTTTGCAACTCTTAAACCACCATTTTTTGTGAAAATGCGAAAAAAGATTTCCCAGCCATCTAAAAAAAATATGGAAAAAATTCCAAATACTTTTTTTTTCTAGAATTGAAAAAAAAGCTAACATTTTCATAAAGAATGGCGCCTTTTTCGAGCTTAAAGATGCGAGTTGGGGACGAAGCACGGGACGGTTAAAATAATCAATAAACAGTGCATTTAAAAAGAAAGTGCCATCTTTCTCAATCTAATAAAACGCTCATGGAAGGAACATTAGACAGACAAAATGACAAGAAAATGATATAGAAATAACACAAAAATAACATAGAATTGATTCAAACAATACTTAAACATAGAAAAGCACAGATAAGTGACATATACACGAGATGCACTAATAAAATAACATTAACATATACGTGGCACTGATACAAACGATACAAAAATGGCAGAAAAATAATTAAAAAATGATACATAAATGATATGTAAATATCATAGAATGATACAAAAAACAATATAATAATAACGCAATAATAAAGCGAAACCACATGCAAAAACATAAAAAAATCAAAATGGCACAAAAACCTGACACAGAAATGAAAAAAATACAAAAATTTCCGACAAAATACCAAAACGATTCTAGAATGGCACTAAAATAATAGAATATTTACACAAAAACAGTCTTTAACAGATACAAAAATAGTAGAAAAATAATGCTCTAAATTGGTACAAAATGACACAACAAATAATAGAAAAAAAAGGAAATGAAAACTAGTCACAAAACTGCAAGAAAACAATAATGAAAAATATGAAATTGGCACTGAAAACACGATCAAAAATACCACAGATATAATACAAAACGATGCAAGAAACAATACAAAAGTAAAACATCACAAACACAAGAAATATTTCGGAATCTAATCAAATTCAATCTATAGCTATAAAACTGGATTTCTGTCTGTCTGTCTGTCTGTCTGTCTGTCTGTCTGTCTGTCTGTCTGTCTGTCTGTCTGTCTGTCTGTCTGTCTGTCTGTCTGTCTGTCTGTCTGTCTGTCTGTCTATCTGTCTGTCTGTCTGTCTGTCTGTCTGTCTGTCTGTCTGTCTGTCTGTCTGTCTGTCTGTCTGTCTGTCTGTCTGTCTGTCTGTCTGTCTGTCTGTCTGTCTGTCTGTCTGTCTGTCTGTCTGTCTGTCTGTCTGTCTGTCTGTCTGTCTGTCTGTCTGTCTGTCTGTCTGTCTGTCTGTCTGTCTGTCTGTCTGTCTGTCTGTCTGTCTGTCTGTCTGTCTGTCTGTCTGTCTGTCTGTCTGTCTGTCTGTCTGTCTGTCTGTCTGTCTGTCTGTCTGTCTGTCTGTCTGTCTGTCTGTCTGTCTGTCTGTCTGTCTGTCTGTCTGTCTGTCTGTCTGTCTGTCTGTCTGTCTGTCTGTCTGTCTGTCTGTCTGTCTGTCTGTCTGTCTGTCTGTCTGTCTGTCTGTCTGTCTGTCTGTCTGTCTGTCTGTCTGTCTGTCTGTCTGTCTGTCTGTCTGTCTGTCTGTCTGTCTGTCTGTCTGTCTGTCTGTCTGTCTGTCTGTCTGTCTGTCTGTCTGTCTGTCTGTCTGTCTGTCTGTCTGTCTGTCTGTCTGTCTGTCTGTCTGTCTGTCTGTCTGTCTGTCTGTCTGTCTGTCTGTCTGTCTGTCTGTCTGTCTGTCTGTCTGTCTGTCTGTCTGTCTGTCTGTCTGTCTGTCTGTCTGTCTGTCTGTCTGTCTGTCTGTCTGTCTGTCTGTCTGTCTGTCTGTCTGTCTGTCTGTCTGTCTGTCTGTCTGTCTGTCTGTCTGTCTGTCTGTCTGTCTGTCTGTCTGTCTGTCTGTCTGTCTGTCTGTCTGTCTGTCTGTCTGTCTGTCTGTCTGTCTGTCTGTCTGTCTGTCTGTCTGTCTGTCTGTCTGTCTGTCTGTCTGTCTGTCTGTCTGTCTGTCTGTCTGTCTGTCTGTCTGTCTGTCTGTCTGTCTGTCTGTCTGTCTGTCTGTCTGTCTGTCTGTCTGTCTGTCTGTCTGTCTGTCTGTCTGTCTGTCTGTCTGTCTGTCTGTCTGTCTGTCTGTCTGTCTGTCTGTCTGTCTGTCTGTCTGTCTGTCTGTCTGTCTGTCTGTCTGTCTGTCTGTCTGTCTGTCTGTCTGTCTGTCTGTCTGTCTGTCTGTCTGTCTGTCTGTCTGTCTGTCTGTCTGTCTGTCTGTCTGTCTGTCTGTCTGTCTGTCTGTCTGTCTGTCTGTCTGTCTGTCTGTCTGTCTGTCTGTCTGTCTGTCTGTCTGTCTGTCTGTCTGTCTGTCTGTCTGTCTGTCTGTCTGTCTGTCTGTCTGTCTGTCTGTCTGTCTGTCTGTCTGTCTGTCTGTCTGTCTGTCTGTCTGTCTGTCTGTCTGTCTGTCTGTCTGTCTGTCTGTCTGTCTGTCTGTCTGTCTGTCTGTCTGTCTGTCTGTCTGTCTGTCTGTCTGTCTGTCTGTCTGTCTGTCTGTCTGTCTGTCTGTCTGTCTGTCTGTCTGTCTGTCTGTCTGTCTGTCTGTCTGTCTGTCTGTCTGTCTGTCTGTCTGTCTGTCTGTCTGTCTGTCTGTCTGTCTGTCTGTCTGTCTGTCTGTCTGTCTGTCTGTCTGTCTGTCTGTCTGTCTGTCTGTCTGTCTGTCTGTCTGTCTGTCTGTCTGTCTGTCTGTCTGTCTGTCTGTCTGTCTGTCTGTCTGTCTGTCTGTCTGTCTGTCTGTCTGTCTGTCTGTCTGTCTGTCTGTCTGTCTGTCTGTCTGTCTGTCTGTCTGTCTGTCTGTCTGTCTGTCTGTCTGTCTGTCTGTCTGTCTGTCTGTCTGTCTGTCTGTCTGTCTGTCTGTCTGTCTGTCTGTCTGTCTGTCTGTCTGTCTGTCTGTCTGTCTGTCTGTCTGTCTGTCTGTCTGTCTGTCTGTCTGTCTGTCTGTCTGTCTGTCTGTCTGTCTGTCTGTCTGTCTGTCTGTCTGTCTGTCTGTCTGTCTGTCTGTCTGTCTGTCTGTCTGTCTGTCTGTCTGTCTGTCTGTCTGTCTGTCTGTCTGTCTGTCTGTCTGTCTGTCTGTCTGTCTGTCTGTCTGTCTGTCTGTCTGTCTGTCTGTCTGTCTGTCTGTCTGTCTGTCTGTCTGTCTGTCTGTCTGTCTGTCTGTCTGTCTGTCTGTCTGTCTGTCTGTCTGTCTGTCTGTCTGTCTGTCTGTCTGTCTGTCTGTCTGTCTGTCTGTCTGTCTGTCTGTCTGTCTGTCTGTCTGTCTGTCTGTCTGTCTGTCTGTCTGTCTGTCTGTCTGTCTGTCTGTCTGTCTGTCTGTCTGTCTGTCTGTCTGTCTGTCTGTCTGTCTGTCTGTCTGTCTGTCTGTCTGTCTGTCTGTCTGTCTGTCTGTCTGTCTGTCTGTCTGTCTGTCTGTCTGTCTGTCTGTCTGTCTGTCTGTCTGTCTGTCTGTCTGTCTGTCTGTCTGTCAATGAAATACAAATTTCCTCCTTACTCGAAAACTAATCAAGCAAACGGAACCAAATTTGGCATGTGGGTATTTTATGATGGTATGAGACCCCTCACCCCTGTGGCAGGAGGATAAGGGGGATTCTTCGTGTCGGTAATTAGTAATTAGCAATAAAGTAGCTGTATATTTGCCAAAATAGCATTTAAGTAGCATTTAAGGCGACTTAAATGCTTATTGGCTTGCATTTGAATAGCATTGGTGATGCTTATTGGTTACCTGGGATGCTTTCATAGTTACGTAATTGCCAAAATGAATCATCTAAGGTTGAACTCCTCAGAAACTTGCAAAACTCGAGATTGTGACAAAGATTATCCGAGATTCATGATGCATGTGCAACACAGTTTAATTTGTTGCAATATGAAGTTTGTCGGGTCAGCAAGTAAAACACATAAAAATAAAAAATCACAAATAGGACCCCAAAGGGCACAAAAATAGTAAACAAAACTGGAACCCTAGCAACGCAGTTGTTTTACAGTAATTCAAGTTACACTCAAGTCTTTTTTTACGCGGGGAATATGTGCCGTGTAAAACAAAACCGTTAAAAAACCGCGTTAATCATCATAAAATAAACCGTGTGAATTCAAAAATCGACGTAAAAAAAGCGCGTTAATTCAAAACCACCGTTCGAATTAAAAAAATTGCTGAAAAAACTGCGTTAATTCGAAAAATGATGTAAAAAAACCGCCGTAATTCAACAATCGTCATAAAAAACCATGGTAATTCAAAAATCGTCATGAAAAAAACCGCGTTAATTCAAAAATCGTAAAAATAAACCGTGTAAAAAAAGACTTGAGTGTACTGCTATGTAACTAATACAAGTCATAAGTCAGTTATTTCAACTATATGTGGTAGAAGCGTGTTACTTGGGAGCATAAACGATACCAAAATCTAATATACAGAAAATACACGAAATACAAGAAATACACACAAAAGACAGACTCAAAAATAATGCAAAAAATACGTATATATACATGACACAAATACTGAGTGAAATATCAAAAAGTGTGAAAAATCAAGAGAAATTGAGGTAGAACTCTGTCATAAAAATATTATAATCTTCATGTAAATATGTTTATATGTTAATATGCTTAAGTTTAAGAAAATGTTTAAGTGCATTAATTTAAGAGCAATTCAAAATTAAGCTATAGCGTGTCAATAATATAATTGGCAAAACGGGTATATTGTACTGTGTTTGGGCACTCTACTGGTAACTAGTTACACAAAATCAACAGTTCAACTAATACCAATATGAATTATAAATGTACATCTTAGCGACTATTCATTTTGAAAATAAGTTGGCTTTTCCGGACATTTTCCTAAATATTCGAAACCCGACAGGTGAGACTAATTCATGTGCTTCAAAAGTGCACACCGATTCCCCAAATTCGACAATCGAAGACCGGTTAGATATTGCAGAAAGTGCGCGATCCATATTAATTCAAACCGACCATGTAGGTAGATGCAATTTCTGGCAGCCGGCAGAAAATCGTTCTTGTCCTAAAACCTCCACTGATGACGACTACTCTGAAAGTCTGAATGTGACGTTGTTGGTAAGATCAGAACGAGCCCTAGAATTGGACATTCGCCGGTCACCGCGCAAGCAGAACTGGACCGATAACAAAGCCAACAGAAAATGAAAATACAATTTTAAGTCCCTTGTCAGCGTGTCTACAGGTATACATCAGTAGCAGACATGACACCGAAGCGAAGATATGCCGTCAAATCGGTACACCGGCGGCCGATGATGGCGACCACGTTCGATGTCACCGTGCAGATCCGTGCGGTGGATGCTATTCGCGCTGAAGTACATTGGGCCTAAAACTAAACAGATGCAGCAGAGCCTCGTGGTGATTTATCCGCGACATTCGAAGGTGTGGGTGAATGGGACGTTCGGTATTTGAAAATGAGTCAAGATTTATTGCCTAAACGCTCTCATTGGCATAATCCTTTGAACACGAAGGGGGACTTCTATTGTTAGCAATCAACCAGTGCGCCAGCTATGGGTCGCTTTTGAATCGGAATCGGAACGAACAAAGCGAATGGTTCCAACACTGGAATGGAATGCAAAATGGGAGAGCTATTTTCGCTTAGTCTGTTGCAATACGTCAATTTTAATTTTGCAATATGTACAGCAAATGTTTGCAACTGCTTTCGAATTGACATGATTGACTAAAAGGCCTTCTCATTCGGAAAAGAAATGAACATACGTCAATCATAGTTACGATTAAACCTCACATAGGGTCTACTGGAAATAATTCATAAACATGTGCACAATATTCCAGTAGCATTGTTTAGCAAAAAATACCATCGATCATCATAATTCCAACCACCGCCATCGATGCTGCCTACTCGTATGAAAATGTCTCGCATGAACTTCCTTGTTTGCGGAGGGATTCCAAAAAAATGATAAACGATCCCACACCCGTTAGTACAGAAACAGTAGCGCGATTCACGCATCATTTAACGTACTTAGTACTAATCTGTGCTATACGCCCCCCCGAAATGCCAATCACCACTCGACAGCTATCCTGGCATGTACACACAACACAGCCAGCAATACGATGTTTCTTTGTCAGTGCCCAATACCAACTCGCCTCGTTGCACATATGATAGCTCAGTGAGAGAAGCGACAGCAGCCAACTGTGTACATGGGGGGACATAAATCATGTTGCCTCACTTTCTGCTCTCGCATGGCAGCAACCGAGCAGTGCTTTTCCGCCTTGCTTTTCAGCCAATTAACTTCAGCATCATTGATTAATTGCTAGTTAATCTGGTTGGCGTTAATAACTACCGAGTACCGAGCGTGAGCTTTTCGAGCTTACGAGCTGTTTTTGGTCTTCTTCAGCACTTCATCATAAAGTTGGGAAAATTCATGGACAGTACTCCAAATTTTCTATTGACTTTATCTCGAATAACGATGTAGAAAGTTCAGCTCCAAAAGTTTTATCATTTCAATTATAATTTGTTTTTGCCATAGAATGTAACTGGTAAATATATGATTTAAGATAAAATATGTCTGTACTGCCTTGGGCGAAGACTTATAGTAATAAACAAAAATAGTATCATAGCTTAATTTATAAACTTTGTTAGAAATTTACAAAATAAGTTAACGTGAAATACAAGATCTTTATAATAAAAATTACTGCTCTTTATGAAATATGCAGTAAAATGCAGTAAAAAATAGATTTATTTTCGATAGATATTTTGTTCGATTTTTACTTTTTACTTCGACACAGATATTTTGTAGTTTTGGCCGAAAATTAGACATCGACACATGAATAGTGCCTGAGCAATGCTTTTAATATTCTGCAAAATGTGTGCAATGTACAAACTCATAATCCCCGAGCCACTTGACTTTGGCCATATTATTAGAATGTTCGTGGACTTCTAACTAACATTGATGATTATCAAATGTGATTGTTGACTGTAATTACACCGAACCATGGTGGAATTCGGCTGCGCCACACAGTCGCAGGTTGCAGTGCTATAACGTGTTGAAAAGTACCGTTACGATCTACTGGGCTTTCAAAACTGTGATGCAAGTGCTTTGCTAAGACTATTCCACTATTCCACTATTCCACGTCCACGTCCACGTCCACGTCCACGTCCACGTCCACGTCCACGTCCACGTCCACGTCCACGTCCACGTCCACGTCCACGTCCACGTCCACGTCCACGTCCACGTCCACGTCCACGTCCACGTCCACGTCCACGTCCACGTCCACGTCCACGTCCACGTCCACGTCCACGTCCACGTCCACGTCCACGTCCACGTCCACGTCCACGTCCACGTCCACGTCCACGTCCACGTCCACGTCCACGTCCACGTCCACGTCCACGTCCACGTCCACGTCCACGTCCACGTCCACGTCCACGTCCACGTCCACGTCCACGTCCACGTCCACGTCCACGTCCACGTCCATGTCCAAATTTCTGTACCCGTGCCAAATGCGCCTTAATAATTTTATGATGTCTTGTTAGGTCCTTTTGGTGTTTTTTTATTGGATTTGTTAATCCGTTGTCGATCTTTCACTTCACACGAGTCGGCCTAGGTGGTGAATTCCGCCTACGCGTAACCATAAAAGAGACCGGATACCGACGACCCCGTTAAACCCCCGGGCCGCAGGCTCTAAGCATTCTTTGCTGGCACGACAGCAAACTGCAGCTGATAACCCAATTGACAAACTGCGTAAGCTGCACGATGAGACCCACCAGCAGAGCCAACAGCGAACACTAGGAAATATCAAGTTTGTGTCCGGTACGTACCGCCCAGTGAAACCCCATAGAAGTTGCCAAATATACACTATACGCCCACACGTACTCGATTTTCATTGAAATTAAAAACCGTACAACCTTGGAATCCAATAGTGGTTGCACATTTTGTCCGCGTAGCTCCTCCGATTACCCAATGCAAGCCAATCCGATCTGGTGATCTAAGATCCACGGTCTCTTGCTTTGTGAGCTTTCTCGGGTGTACTGTCGACTAAATAGTAATATCCTAGTCCAAGTCCAAGTACCTGTCGCAGTGCCAGTCCAAGTTAAAGTCCAAGTCCAAGTCCAAGTACCTGTCGCAGTCCAAGTCCAAGTACCTGTCGCAGTCCAAGTCCAAGTACCTGTCGCAGTCCAAGACCAAGTACCTGCCGCAGTCCAAGTCCAAGTACCTGTCGCAGTCCAAGTCCAAGTCCAAGTCCAAGTCCAAGTCCAAGTCCAAGTCCAAGTCCAAGTCCAAGTCCAAGTCCAAGTCCAAGTCCAAGTCCAAGTCCAAGTCCAAGTCCAAGTCCAAGTCCAAGTCCAAGTCCAAGTCCAAGTCCAAGTCCAAGTCCAAGTCCAAGTCCAAGTCCAAGTCCAAGTCCAAGTCCAAGTCCAAGTCCAAGTCCAAGTCCAAGTCCAAGTCCAAGTCCAAGTCCAAGTCCAAGTCCAAGTCCAAGTCCAAGTCCAAGTCCAAGTCCAAGTCCAAGTCCAAGTCCAAGTCCAAGTCCAAGTCCAAGTCCAAGTTCAAGTTCAAGTCCAAGTCCAAGTCCAAGTCCAAGTCCAAGTCCAAGTCCAAGTCCAAATATAAGTTCAAGTTCAAATTCAAGTCCAAGTCCGATGCCCTTCACAGATGACCCTGATATCATTATTAGAAATTTTGCGACGACAAAGGCAATCTACGCTAAACTAAAAACGGAGGCTGGGAAGATATATTGGTGGTCAAGCATCTAGAAAACAATGTTCGCCTCCCACGGACAGGGACTATTAACAGCCATGAACTCGAAGTGGTTGGCGAGTTTATGAATTCAGATCTCACGTTACGACCAATAATGATTTAAGTAAGGAAATTCAACGACGCATTCAAGCTGATAGTCGGGTCTACTTTTCCTCCGCAAGACGTTTCGATGTATAAAATGCTAATCAGCCTGGTAGTACTTTTGAGAACTTGAGACTATAACTTATTTTTTTGAGTGGTTTTAACCCAAAGGGTCATTCACCACGACTATAACTTTGTTTACGGAAGATTTCGGTGCATTTGCCGTGTATAAACGAAAGATGTTGCGGACTATTTTTGGCGGAGCACAAAAAAAAACTGGAGATTAGCACAAGCACAAGTGATTTTCATCGTACACCTGGTGAGAGGCAGGAGACTATGGTGGGCCGGCCCCGTAACTAAGATGCCGAACAACTTTACAGTCAAATTTGTTCTTTTAAGAAACTCACCGGCACCAAAAATAGAAGTGGGTCCTAGATCGTTAGGGGTGTTAAATGACTCGACAAAGGTCAAAGCTGATTTTCAAGTATCGGTCGAAACGCTCAACGAATTGGCAGCGTTTAGTCTAGTACCAAGTACAATGCAGACCAGTTCTTGCACTAGCACAACTCACTCCGGCTCTAATTTCGCATTTTGAGGAGGCCGATCTAAAAGCGGCTGTCAACGAGATTTATCATAGTATCCTTGGCTATACTGGAAAATCAAGAAGCATTCTCAGTTCATGTACGATGTTTTGGATTCTACATGTTACATCATACGCTCGCTATGTGGAAATAAAATACCAGCTTTCAACACAGTTTCCGAAGATGTCATAAGTGCCACAGGGTAGTAATTTAGGACCACTTGTTTTCAAGATATTCTTCGTCAGAGCCCCAGTTCTTGATTCCGTTGATCGTTTTAAAGAAGCTTCTCGTAATGTGCCTCTCACAACAATTCTCCTCCTCCGCAAGAACGCTATCCCGGTAGTGAAGTTTCTTCGATCTGTTCATTCGTATCAATTAAAATATTGCAGAATGCGAAATTTTAAGAGGGTCAAGAAATGCGACGGTAACAATTGGAGAACATTTATTATGGACAAAGTTCGGCCAAGGGTTGACTAATTATTTTTGCTCCCGGAAAAGTTTTGATCCTTACACTCCTATAAAACCACACTGGATGTGGTGGGATTGCATTGACTAATCTAGTATTTGTATTTCTAAAGAATAATTTTTTATCTATCCCAAGTTCGAGCATAGTTTAATTGCGTAGAACTCACTAACGGTATTATATTATTCATTAAACTTTTTTTCTTCAGGGTTTATACTGTTAAAGTACAGTTCGATTGAACAAGAACAAAGATAGATCCCATTTATTTGTGTATATTAAATGGCACAACGGTCGTGCATTATTCACCTTGCTAATTGTACACTGCTGGCAGCCGTGGGTATTGTTTCGTTTAGCATTTCACAATCGTTCAAAAAAAATATCCCAGTTTTTACTCATCATCAATCTAAATATCATTCCGCTCGAATTCCATCTAAATTGATGTAATTCATGTCCAATCTACAATAGAACCCATCTGACCCGTGTCTGGCATCCCTGTTCCGGGGAAACCCGTGGGGAAAATTGTCCCCGTTGGAATGATTAAAAATGTTCAAGCAATTTTGCAAACTAAACATGCACTTGTGCGTCGCTTTTGTTACATTTGCATATTCCACCCAACCTGCCAACCAGCTACCGACAGACAGATCCATCGACCGGTGTGTGGTGCGGTACGGTAGTGATGCTTCGTTGTTCTGCTAAACATTGCGCGCTATTTTATTATAATTCTCAATTCAACCCACTCGGAGCGGTTCGACCCCGGGAATAAATGGATACCGTCAATCGCACAGTGGGATTGTCTGAGTTTTCGACGAAAATTATAAATTTGGTCTGCTGCTGTTAGGTAAAGCCTAGGCGAAAGGTAGGACGTTGTCACCTGGACAAACCACGAGTACAGAGTTTCCAAGAACACTATTTGACATTCTGTCACGGTGCACTATAGGCCAAGATATTCGCTCATTTCCATCGAAATGGAACGAGGAAACAGTGAGCTTCACAGCGAGAGCTTAGTGAGTGTGCTGTTTTTATTTTTATTTCATACCGTTTCGCCCCATTAGTGTTGAATAATTTATGCGGTACACCAAAGGAATGCCGGTGTCTGCGGATGCTCTGGGAAACATCTTGCCTGATGGAAGACACCGTATGCATCACCGAAACATGAATTGCGGTGCGAAAATGGAATTTTCCGCGAGCGGAGGAACCACGGCCACAACACGTCACTGCAGAAGCTGAGGGAGATCACGTTCGAGTTTACTTACCACAGTCTTAACCAGAAAAGCACTACCCGCACGACAACACTCCTTGGAATGGAATGTTCAAGCTTTTTATCAGCATTTTTTCCGTTAATTTCGTAATGGTTGGACATCACAAACAACTGGGAGCATTTTGGGTCTGATTGTGCCCACAATATTTTGCTGGTTCTGAAGTACTGATGGATCGATAAGTAGGGAATCTATTTTCTTTTCTTCAATTCTTTCATGTTGTATAGTGTTGTCTAAATGTAAGCAGTGAAGTTTTTAGTCTAAACGGCAAGGTTTTATTTATCTGATAGTTTTCAGAAGTCAATCGTTATAAAACGGTACTTAATATATGTACAAGAAAAAGGTTAATTTTAACAATTAGATAGAGATCTATTCTTCTTCAACTGTAGAGAAGCGCTTCCTCAGTTCTATTTTCTTTTCAATAGATGTCAGCTTCGAGATTGTACTACAACAGCAGCATTCTGCATTGTTTTCGTTTCATTCTATTTTAATGAACTGTTTCGTGAGTCTTTATTTCTTCGCTGTAGACATGATGTAGAGCATTCCAGTTCCAACTTGGAAAACTTTTTTAAGTCATTCCCTAGACATTTTTGTTAAGCTCAAACTTAACCTCAGCAATCCAGTATCCAGCATCATTTTCAGTATCCGGGGCAGACAACCAAACTGATCCTGTTTCTTTTTCTGTTATGACCTTCACAATGGACTTCCCGATAGCGCGTGGTCTGAAAGAAGTAAAATGAATTTGTTACTCTGGTATAATGATGTGCCGTGCTGGTTATGTATTACTGTCGATCGGCAAATTTTACCATAAGCTCCTCGAATAGTTCCTTCATCCGCCGATGAGGTCTAGAACTGCCGCCGAACGCCTTCAAGATATTGGTTCTGGCACCACACGGAGAGATTACCGCAAGCTTTATCCCCTTTTTATGGTAAAGCAATTCAGTCTGTAAACGGCAAAAGATTCTGTAATGAACTTTCATAAAAAGCGGGTTTTCCAGCTGTCAAACCCCCAGCGTTCGTGTGAAACCGATAACTCCAAATGTCTTTTCGGTGTAAACAGCGGCTTCCGGGTCAGAGACGTTAACAATAAATCCTCCTGTACCGCTTTTCTGCCTATCCATCAAATCAATTGCAAGTAGAGTGCAGTGCATCGAACCAATCTGAAAGCCAGAATGTATAATTACATACTTTGCTGTGGTAAGACATACTCTTTTTTACCAAATTAACGTCGATGGACTTGGTGGGGCAAGATTCCCAAACTCCGGCTGAATTCACAAGTATGTCGAATGACCCGAGTAGGTTCAGGGCATCCCGACGGAGAGCGGTATCCAGTTGTTGCTTGTCGGAGACGTCACATTGCACATAAAAGACGTCCGCCTCCGAGTTGCATGCCTTGAGCTGAGCGCACTGCATTAGTGTTAAACCAGGTTGTATATCCAAAAGTAGTACTTTCTGTAAATACGATAATGCGGATCAAAATTTAATCTATGGTAGTTGATCTAAACTAAGCTTTTGTATTCAAGTTTGTTTGATTTATATAGAAAAGCATTGCTATTCTTTAGGTTTTGTATATACAGACGTTAAAAATAATGCCTCCTTTTTATATTTTCAAAATAATTTTATTTTAATTACAAAACAACAACTCTGCAGTATTCTATTGCAGTAAAGTTTTGTTCATATTAATACTCACCGATACTCCATTCTTGAGCAGTTCTTTGGCTGTTGCAAAACCTATCCCTTTGGCTGCACCGGTAATGACAGCAGCTTTATATCTTAACACAAACCCGCTCATCACTACGGATAATAGATGTTGCCTGCCCGGGATCGAGATGCTCACTGCTAGTGAGAACCCCTGAACCGTTGTATAATTACAAGTGCTCGATTTATCAATAGCTTGTTAATTCTGAAGGTAAGTGTTATACTATCAATTACCTTTAGAAAACCTTGGTCCAACTTCGTAACGCCAGTGACTGCGAGATGGAATAATTGCGCTAATAAACAATTTGTTTTTTAGCTTTTACCAAAAATGTGAAAGATTACTGGCTTTCGATTGTGGATCTTTTGGGGCTATCATTGCCCTCTATTACCCTAATGCGCCAAGGTAGATTTTTCACGATAAAGTTTTGGTCTGTTGAAAACCGTCAGTCTATTATGCCATTCTGATAACTTTGCCGAAATGTAACTACAATTGATGGCAACAAGGAAATATTTAGACTAGCGAGTATCACAGCACCGTTATTAGTCGTTGGTTTTTTGCCCATAGATCAGGAATAAAAAAACGTACGTGGAAAAAATTTGCAATTAGTAAACAACAAATATGTTTCTCGATAAATCTACAAACTATACTTGTGTATAAAATTATATAAATTTCTGAGATCTAAACAAAATTCACAGTGCGCCAAATAAAAGATGTCCAAATTTCTCCAAACTAGAAATCATTAATTGACCGTAAACGCAATGGCCCGTCGAACTAAAAAAAGGACGCGATAAATATTATATTATATTAATGACAAATGCTCTCAAGTAACCATTTAAGTTTCATTGTACTCTTATTAAGGATTGAAATGCTGTCTTTTGAAAAATCATAAACGACTTCATTCTCAAAAATAATTTTCCTATGTTGACCGTGGATGCATACATTTTTCTAAATGTTTTTGCCGTGAATTCGTCAGATTTGTCATAAGACCTTTTATTTACAGAGAGAAAACATTTTGAAAGTTTACATGAAATTTTTGAATGGTGAACACTGGCATATCTAGGATTAAGGCACACCGGGGCACGTGCCCAATTTTCTGTTTAGAGTTTACTGCATGTACAAAACTTGTACACTGAGAAATGGATTACTTTCGCATAGCGATGAAAAGAAAACTACAACGAATAATTCAATGGAACAAATATGCTTTAAACCTTACGTTTATTAAGTCTTTACAGAAACAATTAAACAACATTATCAGTCGATTTACGGCAGCCATGATGAAAAGTGTAAAGCAACTGCGTTCGATGACTTGTTCGTACTGCCAGCTCCACCTCGGAGCAAAGAAGTTAGACATCGTGAGGCAGGCCGATAAGTGTTTTACAATATGTTTCCCCCAGTGGAGATAGACGAGGGCATCTTACAGATGCCTAATTTTGGTCGACCCAGGGTGTTGCGCGACCGTAAATTGCAGCCGAATCTGCAGAGGAAGACTAAGAGCAAGATGGCCTCACTAGTACCGCGGCTTGGCTCGGGAGGTCGGAGTAATCGGCCAAACCGTGAAGAAGTACTAGCCCAAAGTAGACATTTTTTATGCGGAAGCGTCAGTCGACACCGGCCGTGTCTATGCAGGAGGCAATCACTCAGGAGGAGTGGCTGAAGGTGCTGTTGAAAAACATCTTTCCGGCGAAGTGCGACGTCGTGCTCAAAAACTTGGACGTTGGACGGCAATAACTGGCCGATTACCCGATCGGATGATTCTAACAAAAATATTACAGAATTGTAGCTCCAGTTGATATTTCTATCAAAGTGTGTTATAAATGTGATAGCAAAATTTTTCGACACAGCTAATGTTTTACAAAGAATCTATCTCATTCTGTTACTTATAACAAATTTTGGTTATAAAGCAGGGTTTTGTAACCCATCTTGAACTAAAAGTGAGCAAATCGTATCATAATTTGAAATAATTGTGATATGCCTAGAGCGGATTTTGTTACAATTTTTGTTCTTTTAACTACTAACCAGACCAAGTTGAGAACAAAACGCAAAGGAAATTTTGTTATAAAAAAACTTGTTATTTAAAACTCATCCTGTTATAAATTTGTTATTTTCATTTGATCGGCTAGGAACTGACTGCTCCCCGTCAAGCAGCTAAACGATGACGTAAAAGATATCTTCCACATCAAGCTCCGGAATGGAGCTGGCAGTTTGAACAAAGCGTCAAACGCAGTTGATTGACTCTTTTCGCCATGGCTGCCGCAAATCAACTGATAATGCTGTCAATTTCTTCTGTACACGATAAACGCAGGGTTTATGGAAAATTCGTTCCATTGAATTATGTTTTATAGATTTTTTCCATCGTTTTCCAAAATTAGTCCATGAGAACACGGAAACTTATGGTAAATTTATTGTAAAAGTGCCTCAGATTCGAATTTAATTCAAATTTTTGTTTCTTTTTTCATGCAACAGAATTGGTTATATTTCCTCACAAATTTACAGCCTTCTTAAATTATATTTTGTTTTTTCGCCACAAAAAATTGCCATAAAAGGACGATAACTTTTCGATCTTTTTTATTGTTAAGATACTTAAAAACCCGTCATTTTTATGGTAGAATCTCTCAAAACTATGAAAGCTATGGTGGACAACAATAAGTTTGATGGTTTTGTTATCTCTTCTGACGATAAATTTTATTATTGTTGGGGTTTGTCACCGTGAAATTCTATATGTTACTCTTGTTGACTTTTTCTCACCGAAAAAGTCAACAAGAGTAACATATATCAGAAATTTTATTGTTTCTACTGCATTTTGTATCTTACTGGTACGATAACTTTTATTTTCGTGTTATGGCTATTTTTACCGGGATAGTTTTCCTATAGAACAGGAAACAGGCAGGTTCTTTGAAGCTAAAAAAAATGGCTGGTGATTTGCTTTTATAAAAGACTTTGAGCTGAGTACTAATGTGATTGGTGAATTCACGCAATTAGGCCATTACAAATATTTTTTAAAGTTTTTGTCAGCCCCCCTTTTAAATTGGCTTGAAAATCGAGTGGCAAAAAAATAATTTGTGGGATAAAAGCTAATTTTTTTTAATGAAATCAATTGTCTGAAGGCTTTACAGCCTAAAGAACTCGAAAAATGAGTGTACCAGCAAAATTGACGCTTCTAGCACGAAACAGAAATGGAAATTCAATCAATGAAATTTCCGAAAATCGGCAAAAATTTTTGCTTTCGTTTTCGTCGTTCTATTTGTAGGTTTTTGCAAGCATGTATAATAACGTGTGTATGAAAAGCAAGAATAGATTTGGTTTTCATGTTTAAACTTTAAGTAATAAATCGCATTTTTTGGCCGATTAAAAAATCTCTGCTTTGGCCCCCCCTCCTCCCTTCAGTTGCCCAACACCGGAAGGACAAAAACTTCATAAAATATTTGTAATGGCCTTATTTAATATCAAACATCGTACAAACGAATAAAAAACATAGCAATTTCATTACAAAAATGGTGCAACAACTGTCCTAAAACGATACATGATTAAAATATAAATTATACCAAAAACATGTTTTCTGAGTAATACAATTAAAGCAATAAATATTCTACAAAACTGTTTTAAAAGCTACACAAAATGATTCAAGAGGATGAAAATATGATAAAAAACGCGATACAAAAAAGGTCAAGAATAACATAAAAAATTATAAGCAGAAAACTACTATAAAAGTAGGGCACAAACATGATACAAAAATGACACAAAACTAAGACAAAAATAAAATGCAAACAATTTATTATGGCACAAAAATGAAACAAAAATTCAAAATACTTAGTTACAATTGAGATGTAAAAATATACAAAAATGCCAAATTTTTAAAAATGGTAAGAAAAGAGTAACCTTCCAGTTAGCTTCGAGGGACGACGCTGGTCTAACAAGCCAGTCGTCGTATTTTCGCATCTCGGTTGAGAGAGGCTGTTAGAGTCAATAAGGTCGTAGCATTAGCGTCGCAACTGTCCTGCTGTACTCTAACAGCTGGCTGCGAAGTCTGTTGAATAAAAACAGAAGGTTAAGTTTGGAAAACAGAATGTAGCACCTACCTTGATTTTGCTTTACTTTACTACCATAGTTGGATTAAATGGTTCGGTACGACCATAGATAAGTAAACTGATTCAGTACGGTCATTGTTCAATGAAGTAGGTCTGGATTTGGCTTTGCTTTGCGTTTGTTTTTCAAGAAAAGAGTACAAAAATTATACAATAATGATACCAATATGGAAACGGTTTGTCGACTGTTGAATTGAATATTTTAATTTTAACCGGCTGTCAGTTTATTTCGAAAATTAGAACTGATTTTGAAATTTTACCAACATTTTGACTATATTTTTGAAGTGCTTGTTTAAGGGTCGAATTAGATCTGCTCTATTTCTGCTAGGTACCTTTGTACATTTGTTATTTTGTCTTATAACTATAATCATTGAAGCCCTAAGAGGCGAACCAGCCGCAGGCTGAAAACCTCTCTAATATAGAATTAAAAAAAAAATCATTGAAGCGTATATTACATTCGTACTGACAGTCTAAGATCCACTTACTGCAACTTCTACGAAACATAGATACTAACTAAAAAGCGGACATAAATCGATACTTGAAAAGTTCACAAAAATATAATCGGAATATTGAATACAAATAAGATACAAAAATGATACAGGTAACACAATAATGATTCAAATGATACAAATAATATATGAAATTGACGTGACATGAAAATAATATCGAGTTGATACAACACATGACAGGTAAATTGTTTTATTATTGTAATAGGTAATCGAGATAAATAATGAAAATGTATTAAGTATGTTGTGCTCCATACGAGGGTTATTGAAAAATTCACTCCAGTAAGGTGTTTGGGTAGGGCAAGGTGAAATACTGCAAAAGCGCTTATTGTAAAGGTCGGGCCACTTGTGCAGTCATGGTTGGGCCACTATAATTTTAAGCGCAGAAGCGCATTATTCGCTAGACAACGTCAGTAACGTGAAATGTGATGAAATAATGCTAAATAATAAAACTAATGCAATAAAAACCTAGATTGTTGTTGTTTTTTTCATTGTAGTAGTACACTTCGGAAAAGACGAGTGTAGAAATATTGATTTTACAAGATCGCCAAAAATTCGCAAAAACCTAATTAAAAATAGGGGTCGTTTTTCACGGAATTCATTCTTTTCATGTGCCTAGATAGAATTTCAATACGTATTTCTTGGATTTTCGACGGTGGTCCAACCTATACAACATGGCCCGACTATGACAACATTTTTTGTCTTCACGTAAATGCCTATAACTTTATTATTTTTCAAGCCATCAGTTCAAGATTTTCCAGATATATACATTACTCTTAGACCTTTGCAACGATGTATTCAGATGTCCTGAAATCCTTTTGAAACGAAAGTTATGGGCGAATGCCAAAAGGTGACCAAACCACATCCTAATATTAGGATGATATAAATAATGTAAAAATTATACAAACCAATGCAAAAATGGAACAAGAATAACAGAAAAATATAAAAATAATTCTAAAGTGACACAAAAACTATATAAAATGAACAAAACTGACATCAAATTATTACCAAAAGAACATGAAAATGGCACATAAAACAGAACAAACAGATATAAATAGTATCATATACAAAAATAATTTACAAATGTTTTATAAAGAGACTCCGAAATGGTTCAAAAAAACACAGAATTGCTACCAAAACTGCTATAAAAATTGAATAAAGAATTCCAAATGACACAGAGATTTAAGAATAATACCAAAAACACAAAAAAATCTCAATATTAGTAACAGCATTAGCACACAAATTGCCAAAATAATGACAAATGACAAAGAGATTTAAAAAGAATACCAAAAACACAAAAATTTCATAATATTAGTAAGAGAATTAGCACAAAAATTACCAAAATAATAGAAAATAAACAAAAAATGTGTGTTGTGTAAATGTAAACAGTGAAGTCTTTGGCTTAAGAGGCAAAATTTTATTCATCTGATAACTTTCAGAAGTCAATCATTATAATACTTTACATGTATTAAGTACAAGAAAAAGGTTAATTTTAACAATTGGATTTCTATCCTTCTTCAACTGTAGTGAAGAGCTTCCTCAGCTCTATTTTCTTTTCAATAGATGTCAGCTTCGAGATTGTACCACAATAAAAAAGCAACTCAGCATTCTGAGTTGTTTTCATTTCACTCTATTTTAATGAAGTGTTTCGTGAGTGCGTATTTCGTCACTGCAGGCTTGGTGTGGGGAGCATTCCAGTTCCAACTCGGAAAACTTTTTTAAGTCCTTCGCTAGACATATTTGTTAAGCTCAAACTTAATCTCAGAAATCCGGTATCCAGTATCATTTTCAGTATCCGAGGAAGACAACCAAACCGATCCTGTTTCTTTTTCCATTATGACCTTCACAATGGACTTCCCGATAGGGCATGTTCTAAAAGAAGTAAAATGAATTTGTCATTCTGAAATTGTGCTGTGCTGTGTTGGTTAAATTTTACTGTCCATCGCCAAATTTTTTGATAAGCTCGAATATTTCCTTCATCAGTAGAAAACTGGCAGAGCTGTCCACTAATGCTTTCATGATATTAGATTTGGCAATACTCGGACAGATTGCCGTAAGTTTGATCCCCGTTTTGTTGTACATCGATTCTGTCTGTAAACGGCAAAAGATGTGATGAGCTTCCATAAAAAAAGCGAATTTTTCTGCTGTCAAACCCCCAGCGTTCGTGTGAAACCGGCCATCCCATATGTCTCTTCGGTGTAAATAGTGGTTTCCGGGTTAGTGATGTTAACAATAAATCCTCCTGTACCACCTTTCTCCTTATTCATCACATCAATTGCAAGTAGAGTGCAGTGCATCGAACCAATCTGAAAGCCAAAATGTATAATTACCAATATTGCTATGGTAAGATTTTTTTCTTTACCAAATTGACATCGATGCACTTGTTGGAATCTAATTCCCAAACTCCCACTGAATTCACAAGTATGTCGAATGATCCGAGTAGGTCCAGAACATACTTATAGAAAACAAATTCCAGTTGTTGCTTGTCGGTGACGTCACACCGTACATAAAAGATGTCCGCCTCCGAGTTGCATGCCTCGAGCTGGGCGTACTGCTTTTCGGTTAACTCCGGTTTTTTATCCAAAAGCAGTACTTTCTGTAAATACAGTGTTACGGATCAATATTTAGTCGATGGTAGTTGTTCCAAACAGAGGTTTTGTATTCAAGTTTATGTGATTTTAATAGAATCGTACTTTCATTCTTTAGGTTTTATGTATTTGCACCTTAAGGATAATAATTATTATATATTTAGAATAACTTTGTTTGAAATATCACGACTACTCTGCATGTTTTGCATCGAAAAAGAATGCACTGAAGGTATAAGCTTTGTTCATGTTAATACTCACCGATACTCCATTTTTGAGTAGTTCTTCGGTTGTTGCGAAGCCGATCCCATTGGCTGCACCGGTAATGACAGCAGTTTTATTGTTCAACACAAGCTTACTCATCGCTAAGGATAATAGATGTTGTCTGCCCAAAATCGAGATGCTCACTGATAGTGAGAACCCCTGAACCGTTGTATAATTACAAGTGGTCGTTTTATCAGTAGCTTGTTAATTTTGACGGTAAGCGTTATACTATCAATTGCCTTTAGAAAACCTAGGACCAAGTTTGTAACGCCTGTGACTGTGAGGTGGAATAATTGTCGTAATATTTGTTTTATCAATTTGGTTTTTGACTTTTCTCAAATAATGTGAAATATTGCTGGCTTTCGACTGTGGATCTTTTGGGGTTAGTATCATTTCCCGCCATTACCCTAATGCACCAAGGTAGGCTTTTCACAGTAAAGATTTGGTCTGTTGAAGACCGTCAGTCTATTATGTCATTCTAATAACTTTGCCGAAATTTAATTGCAATTGATGGCAACAAGGAAATATTAAGACTAGCGAGTAACAAAGCACCGTCATTAATCGTTGGATTTTTGGCCATAGATCACGAATAAAAAAAACTATCGTGAAAAATATTAGCAACCAGCAAATAAATTTTTTTTCTTGAAAATGTTGTTTTTTTCAACTTTTTTAAGTTTTACGTCACCGTAATAATATTTCACGAAAAACCTTTTCCAGATATGGGATAAGAAACTTTCCGTACATTTTTATAAAAATATGTTCATTATGCGTTAGTTGGCTCAACCGTTATGAATTTGGAAAATTCCCGTTGAACTTTACAAGGGAAGTTGATGATCTTTGAATTTTAAACAATTTGTTTATTCATAAATCTATGAACTATGCTTGTGATATAAAATGATATAAATTTCTAGGGTCTGCACAAAACCACAGTGCACAGTGCGCCAAAATAAAGATATTTAAATTTCTCCCAACTAGAAATCATTAGTTGATCGAGAACGCATTGGCCGTCGGACTAAAACGAGGACGCGATATTATATTGCATTGATTTCAAATGCTCTCAAGTAACCATTTGACTATCATTGCACTCTTATTAAGGATTTTCAACCAACTTCGGCCGTTGGCGCCGTCATAAGTGTGTTATAAAACCCTCATTAAAAGTTGGGTTTGAAATATTAAGATGCTATCATTTGCGAATTCGTAAATAAAAATCTTTCTCAAAAACACAAAAATGCATGTAGTTTTTTTTATATTACGTTGTTTTCGTATGTTAACCGTGAATGTCTGAGTTTCTAAATGTGCTTTTAATGAATTCGATAGATTTGTCATAAGATCTTTTGGTTACAGAAAGGAAACAAAAAATCTTTGAATGGTGAACACTGGCATACCTAGCTTTAAGGCACACCGAGGCACGTACCCGTTATTCTGTTTAAAGTTTATTATATGTATAAAACCTGTGCATTAAAAAAAATTGAATACTTTCGGATAGCGACGAAAAGAAAACTACAAAAGATAATTCAATGGAACAAAATACGAATTTTACGTTTATTAAGTCTGTACAGCAAAAATGACATAATTATCAGTTGATTTGCGGCAGCCACGGTGAAAAGAATAAAGCAGCAGCGCTCGATGCTTTGTTCGTACTGTCAGCTCCACCTCGGAGCGAAGAAGTTGGCATCGTTAGGCATAGACCGATCCGGGATTTACAATATCTTTTGCCTGCTGTAGAAAGATGAAAACCTCAAACAGAAGCCTGATTCCGATCACCCGTCGGTGCTGCGCGACCGTACAGTGCATCATGGGCTCATCGTACCGCGATTTGGCCCAGGATGTCGAACCAATCGGAGCAATTTTTACAACCGAATTAACTGGAGAAACCTTGTTCAACAGGCTTTGTCTTAGGACTGCAAGCTACTTAAGTAAGTAAGTCGCAAAAATAATATAACAAATAGAAATATATAATAAAAAGAATACACAAATAATTCTTAGAAAATTTTCTCCAAAATGCTCTAAAAATGCATAAATTGGTTTCACTGGTTTTAAAAATCACAGATGACAAAAAACCATAAATAATAACAAAATGGCACCAAAATAATACAAAAATGACCCAAAACTAATACAAGGATAATATAAATGAAGCAAAAATCATTCGGAGTGGCTCAAAGCGAAATAATCGAAACAATATGCAGATAGAAATAAATAAATTGGAAAGTGATTGTCACTAGGAACCACACGGGGTAGGTAAACCGTTTCACTCGACGGTCTAAACTATTGCTGAGAAATCAATCGTAAAAATATGTAATGTAACAAACAATTTACCAACGAATGAATAAAACCAATGCAACATCGTTCAAGAAAAGCGTTACTAATTTTTAGTAACCCTTACAAGAGAAAAAACAAATGTACCTTTGAACTCTCATTTTATTTTCAATAGATGTCAACTTCGAAGTTGCACCATAACATCAAACTTGAGTAGTTGACATTGTTTTCTATTTTAATGAAGTGTTTCGTGAACATATTTCTTCGCTGTAGGCTTGGGGTGGTGCGTTCCAGCTCCATCTTGGAAAACTTTTGCGTTGTTCTTTAGACATACTTGTTGGGTTCGAACTTAACCTGAGTAATTGTATCCACGGCAGAATACCAAGCCGATCCTGTTTCTCCCTCCGCTATAACCTTCACAATGCATTTTCCGACAGCGCTCGCTCTGAAAGTGATAAAAAGAATGCATTTCGTTGTTACTCTCGGTTTGTTCCGTGTTGCGTTGATTATGTTTTACTGCTGAACGGGATATTTTTTGATAAGCTCCTCGGCTGCTTCCTTCATCCACGGAAAAGTGGAAGAACGGCGTCCGGCAGCTATCCTGATATTAGTTTTAGTAGCACTCGGACAGATTGCCGCAAGTTTTATTCCCGTTTTGTTGTACACCAATTCAGTCTGTAAATGGTAAGAGATTCTTGATTAAAATCTATAAACACAGTAATTGTTCTTGCTGTCAAACCCCCAAAGCGCGCGTGAAACCGGTAACTCCGAATTTCGTTCCCGTGTATACGGCAGCCACCGGGTACGGTTCCAAACCACCGATAGAAGAAATGTTAACAATAAATCCTCCTTTGCCGTTTTTCTCCTTAGTCATCAAGTCCATCGCAATTAGAGTGCAGTCCATTAATCCAATCTGAAAACCAATGTTTATAGTTACTATGCAATGGTAGGAGAAAGTTCCTCCTTGCTACCAAATTAATGCCGACGCACTTGGCGGGTTCGCATTCGAAAATTCCCGCCGAATTCACAAGTATATCGATTGATCCGAGCAGTTTCATGGCATCCTGGCGGAAAATCTTTTCTACTAGTTGCTTGTTGGTCACATCGCATTGCCTATAGGAAACGTCCGCCTTCGGGTTACAGGTCTTGAGCTGAGCGTATTGGGTTGGGCTTAAGTCAGCTGCTATATCCAATAGAAGTACTTTCTGTAAATAAAGTAAAGTTAATTAATATGATCTGAGCTTTTGTAATCAAGTTTGCTAGTAATCATTTTTATGGAGACGCATTCCTATTCTATAACCTTTAAACATTAGTCAGTTAAAGCCTGGCTAAAAGTAATTTTGGACGCCCCTCGTGCATCACCGGCACGCCCTTTGTGGTGAGAACTGGAACCATTTGACATAACTTTGTTTACATGGTTATGAAGAACAACTGATGCAAGTTTCGTCAAAATATTCTACCATGTTGTGGAGCAGTACAGAATGGAACTCGAACGACGCAAAAAAAATTGCACAAGCATTTGAAAAATCCAGAGTGGTTTGGATCAACGTTGGCCAAAGTGCTTAAAATGCCATAATCAACAGTGTGAAATGTTCTAAAAAGTTATAAAGATAACCTAGGTGTGGAAAGCCGGCGAAAAATTTTTATGAAAACCTGAACTAGGGACCGAAGGCTGAGGGGGAAGATATTGAGATGCGTTAAGTCCAATCCTGGCGACTCCATCCGGGATATGGCTAAATGGTACGCTGCCAACATTCAAACGACGTTAAATATCCTCGCTCGAGAAGACTATAGGTCTTAAAGTACCTGTAAACATTCGAATCGGTTTCTGGATCAGAATTTGGTTACCAAGAAGCGTGCTAGGTACAGTTCCCCCACAATTATGGACCATTTAAGCAGAAGTATGACTTTAAAACAATCAATTGTAACGCATACTATTGTTTAAAAGCAGTTTATACATGTTTTTAATTACAAAAATATGTAATCTTTCAGTTGATTCAGTTATTAATCCCATTTAGTGCAAGTTTTCCACGGAAATTCAGCTTATATTATGACTCATCAAATACACAATTATGGATCACTAAGGTCACAATTGTGAAACAATTTTCATCATATTATGGATCAAAATAAAAATACACTTTTTGCAGCGAATTCACTCAGTGAACTTTATTCAAATCATGTAATAACATAAAAATAACATTTTTCAAATCGTATGAAAGACCTTGTGTGGCTTTTTGTCTGTCTTTAGATGTATGTCGTCCTTCTTCGAAGACCAAGACACCCACCGATCAGCTTTTGGGAATGCTTTTCGCGATTACACGACAGTTTTTTTGTCCTTGAAAAAGAATTATAGGCTCACCAACTACGTTGGCTCCGAAAAGGCTAGTATAGGATGAAGTTTTCTCTTTCCGAATTGGTATTAACGATGTAGGTACAGTGAGCTCTCGGAAAAGTTAATCAATGCAAGAGTTTAATTTAATCCCTGCTATGATGCGACTCTGTATAAAACAGTGGAAAGGCGACAATAAACCAAAAAAATGAAAAATAAACATAGAAAGAAAACGCGCGTGTGTGACCGAAAGCTCGAAGAACCAGTAAATTAAAACTCTCTAAAAAGTTAAGGGAAAAATTAAAGTTTTAGATTGTTGCATGAGAGCTAGCATTCGCTTAACTTTTGCGATGAACCGTTGCATATGAACCATCGTAGCGTTTTACTGCCTTACGTAGCTTTCCTGTACTGCGTAGTTCAGAAACAGCATTTTCCAAAAACTCAGCTCTGTGCAGCTTTCGATTCTGCTTAAAAAATGTTTGGAATAGGTGCTAAACTGTTTGAATTTGTAAACATTACATTGGAATCAAAGTGATCCATAATTGTGAAAAATTACCTTGTTTTGGTCCCTATTATGGATCACTTTGAAAATTACTTGTTTTTACAGGAAAATCATTGGCAACCACCAAAATTTCGCTGAATCGTAAAGAACTTAGCTTGATCTTTATGTACGAGTCATTTTTTGCTCGAAAATTGGTGATTATGTCACATAGCAACCTTATAAATGAGGAACGTACTGCTTATGCTGATTGAAAAAAAAACGACAGACATTTTGATAGATTCTCGATAATAACTTTGTACGCTCATTGAAAAAGCATCAATGTCGGGATTAAAGGACGTTTTATGTGTTAAAAGCAAGTTAATCTGGTATATTTTGTTGCAAAATACCTTCAAACAGTTTGTTTAACTGAGTTATTTAACTTGAAACACAAAAGTGATCCATAATTGTGGGTGATCCATAATTGTGGAGGGAGTGTATTTGTACGAGCAAGTTTCGATGAAATTCAATGAATGTATTTTGATGGACGACGAAACCTACATTCCTGTAGGATGGATTTCAAGCCATTTCCCGGTCAAAAATTTTACATTGCAGCTGGGCGTGGCGATTTCCCAGATAAGTACCAGTTTGTGTTTGCTAATAAATTTGCATGGAAAGTCAAAGTTTTTACAAAAAGGGAAAGTTTTTACATGGAAGAATGCTAGAAGAAACGAATTTTGACATTCATTCGGATACATTAGGGTAACGCTATATTCTGGCCTGATCTTGCTAACTGTTATGCTGGTATACCGCTAATGATGTCGATTTCGTGTCCAAAGAGTTGAATCAACCAAATTTTCCGGAGTTTCGACTCATTGAAAAATTTTGGGCAATTGTCAAACAACGACTTCGGTAAAGCGAAGGACAATCAATAGTGCTAAAGAAATGCGTATCAACACGGATAGAAATTTATTCCCCAAAATGAGCAAAATGACTCATGATTCCAGGTTTCTAGCTTATGTTTTATGAAAATACACAATGAATAATAATCATGATGTCACGAACTTCTTGCGGTACAACACAACGCATGATCATGAACTATTATTCATGATTTTGCGCTGCCAGATATGGCAGTTCAGTGATGATTTGACAGCAATTCAAGTTTCATGATTTCATAACTTCATTCATGGTATCGGAATCAGATTTCTTTCGGTGAATGTGGAAGAAATACACACATCTTCAACTATGCAGGGTATAATGACTTCTATTTATAAAAAAGTTCAAGATTTTATCAGCACCAGAGCAATGCATATGCAATAATGTAACACCGTGAAACTTTAAGCTGAATAAAATACTACAATCCAGTCATCTATGGGTTTTTCTGCGACAGTTCAGTCCCGAGTTATAGATGGTTCCATGTCTCCAAATTTACTTTTAGCCACGCTTTAAAGGTAATCATCATAAAATTCGTGCATGTTTTCGAATAAATAATTTTGTTTAATTTCACAAGAACGTGACACTCGGTGACTCAGCAAATCTTGTTTCTTTATCGTAAGAGAGTGCAATACAAATATTAGTTTTGCTCATAGTTGTACTCACCGATACTCCACTTTTGAGGAACTCTTCTGCTGTTGCAAAGCCAATTCCACTGGCTGCGCCGGTAATGACAGCTGTTTTATTGTATAACACAGACTCACTCATCACTACGGATAAATAGATGTTCACTGCGCGAAATCGAGATGCTTACTGACGGTGAATTCATGAACCGTTATATAAGTACAAGCCTGTCCTTATCAGCAGTTAGTTTGTTAGTTTTGCACTTAAGTGTTGCACAATTAAATGCAAATGACATTTAGAAAGTCCAACATACACTGTGAGATAGAAAAATTGCGATAATACTCAAATATTTTCTACTTTTGCAAAATGATGTGAGAGAATAATGACTTTTGATTGAGAAGGTTTGCCGCTTGCTTTCAAATAATTGAGATTTGTTTGCTTATTTTTAATTGTGGTTTTCTCAAAACTTACTACTTAATACGAATTTTAGGGCTAGTACCATTACCCGCCATTACTAGTGTGCTGAGGTAGATTTTACACAGTGAAGATTTGGTCCATTGCAGCTCGCCAATCTGATAACTTTTCAGAAATTTGTCTGTATATCTGTCTGTCCGATTGTCTGTCTGCCCGACTGACTGTCTGTATATCTGTCCGACTATTTGTCTGTCCGATTGTCTGTCTATCCAACTGTCTGCCTATCTGGCTGTCAGTCTGTCTGTCTGTGCCTTCGTCCATCTGTGCCTCCATCCATTCGTAGCTCCGTGCATCAGTATTTCTGTCTATTCGTGTCTCCTTTTGTCTATCCCTCTCTCTATCTCTATCCCTCTCGGCTGTCCCTGCGACCGTTAACCCGCAGATCGTCCATCCCGCCATCCGTCTCTGCGTCCGTCAATCCCTATGTGCGTCCTCCTTTCGTCCGTCTGTGCTTCCATCCGCTTGTCCTTCAGCCTTTATTTTCCTATGTCTACTGGCCTGTACGAGCGATAGCGAGTAAGGAGGAGATAACAATTGCGAAATGGTACTTTCCGCGAGAAGTTTTTTCGCGAAATGGTATTCCGCGTCATGGTCAGCCAAGAATTGGTTTTCCGTCAAATGGTATTCGGCAAAATTTCATAGGGTATGTTGCTGCTTCGTCGTAATTGCCTATTCCCGTCCTATCCAACACAAATTATTAAAAATATCAGCGATTTTTTTGACACACAACGCAAAATTAGTTATTCCCTAATATTTGAGTTTGTTAACTATCATACGCGATCAATCAAAGTGAGCTGAGATCTATTCAAATGCTGTTTTTTTTTCATTAAAGAGTTCCTAGCAGCCAAATTGCCTACGTTTTTTCGTGCGACGATGAAGAAAATGCCGACTAATCGTTTCAATTTCCGTCATTCATAAAAAGAAAATAAGTCACGCAACGCATTGTCGTTATTCTGCAGCCGGGAAAACTTGCATGACCTGCAGAAATTTTGCAGAATAACATTTGTCATGCCGTCCTACACAGATACATACACGCTAGATTCGTAAACATTATTGTGATTTTTAGTTCGGACGATGAAAAATTTTGATGGACGAATTTTAAAACGGTATGATGAATTTATGAAACAAAGTCAGTTGCGAAATTTCAATAAAATGGTTTAATAATCGCTTTGTAGTGAATTCAAAGTGCACGGATCAGAAGGTAAGTGTGTGAGTCAAATAAGCACAAAAACTTTTGGAGCATTCATTAAATCCACCTAAAAATGATGAACATTAGAGTGGCCTTCCTTACTACGACGGAAATTAGACATAATCCCATAATCACGGCGTATATTGTAATGCTATCAGCTTTATTTTACCTAGCGTAGTAACAGGCGGAGTTTGAGGAACGTGCTGCTCGAGCCAAAGATGCTGATAACAGGCGGAGTTATTTTACTGCGAGAAAACCTTGAAAATTTGTATCTTAAATTACCATGGTTTCATAGTTGACGTAACTGCCGAAATGAATCATCAAAGTTCGAACTACTCAAAAACTGGCAAAACTCCAGATCGTGACAAAGATCATCCGAGATTTACGATTTATGTACAGCACAGTTTAATTTGCAGCAATACGAAGTTTACCAGATCAGCTAGTGATAAATAAAACACCAGCAAATCACAAAAATAATATAACAAACAGGCATTAAAAGAATACAAAAATGATTCTTAGTTGATAAAAAAAATTGCTCCAAAATGCTCTAAAAATATAAATACTGGCCACAAAAATCGTAGATGACAAAAAAAACCATAAATAATAGCAAAAATGACACAAAAATAATCATGGATGATATGAAGGAAGCAAAAATCATCAGGTTTGGAGCGGCTCGAAGCGGACCAGCAAAATAATAAATAACGATAAAAATAAATAAATTGAATAGTGATCATTATCACTAGGTACCGCACGGGACCGGTACACTATTTCTTGTATGCCAGAAGGCCATTGGGTTAAAAGGCCACTGCGACAGTCTTAATGATCGTCTTTTGTGGCAGAAAACTGGTAAACTCTTTTACTCCACAGTGTCAGGCTTGGCATACACTTTGCGCTTTGATTTTGCTCTTTTGATTACTGCTCCTCAGCCAAGCAGAATTTGAAAAAGTGGTGTAAGGGGCATATGTAGAGCTAGTAATTTTCTATAATATTGCTGAAGAAAGTGAAGTTCTATCTTTAGTATTTACAGCGCTGTAGCGCAGCAATGCCGTTGGTAGCAAAAAGAGCGCTCTTTTTGCTACGAAGAGGGTAGCAGCCTTATAGCGTCGCACAGTAACGCTTACTTCAGCAATATTGTAGATAATAACCCATTCTACAAACGCCCCATACATCACTTTTTCAAATTTTGCTTGGCTGAGATGCAGTAATCAAAAGAGCAAAATCGAAGCGAAAAGTGTATGCCAAGCCTGCACAGTGTAAACTGTTTCTGAGAAAACAATCGTAAATGTAATGGACGATACAATTTATCAACAAATGATCAAAACCAATGCAACATCGTTCAAGAAAAGCCTTACCAGTTCTTAGATCACACTTTCAAAAGACAAAGACAAAAGCACCTTTGAAGTTTTATTTTATTTTCAATAGATGTCAACTTCGAAGTTGCACCATAACATCAAACTTGAGTAGTTGACATTGTTTTCTATTTTAATGAAGTGTTTCGTGAACATATTTCTTCGCTGTAGGCTTGGGGTGGTGCGTTCCAGCTCCATCTTGGAAAACTTTTGCGTCGTTCTTTAGACATACTTGTTGGGTTCGAACTTAACCTGAGTAATTGTATCCACGGCAGAATACCAAGCCGATCCTGTTTCTCCCTCCGCTATAACCTTCACAATGCATTTTCCGACAGCACTTGGTCTGAAAGTAGTAAAAAGAATGCATTTCTTTGTTACTCTCGCATTGTTCCGTGTTGCGTTGATTATGTTTTACTGCTGAACGGGATATTTTTTGATAAGCTCCTCGGCTGTTTCCTTCATCCACGGAAAAGTGATAGAACTGCCTCCGGCAGCTCTCATAATATTAGTTTCAGTAGCACTCGGACAGATTGCCGCAAGTTTTATTCCCGTTTTGTTGTACACCAACTCGGTCTGTAAATGGTAAGAGATTCTGTGATGAAATTCCATAAATAAAATGATTGTTCTTGCTGTCAAACCCCCAAAGCGCGCGTGAAACCGGTAACTCCGAATTTCGTTCCCGTGTATACGGCAGCCACCGGGTACGGTTCCAAACCACCGATAGAAGAAATGTTAATAATAAATCCTCCTTTGTCGTTTTTCTCCTTAGTCATCAAGTCCATCGCAATTAGAGTGCAGTCCATTAATCCAATCTGAAAGCCAACGATTGTTGTTACTTCGGAATGGTAGGACAAACTTCTGGCTTGTTACCAAATTAACGCCGACGCACTTGGCGGGTTCACATTCGAAAATCCCCGCACAATTCACAAGTATGTCGATTGATCCGAGCAGTTTCATGGCATCCTGGCGGAAAATCTTTTCTACTAGTTGCTTGTTGGTCACATCGCATTGCCTATAGGAAACGTCCGCCTTCGGGTTACAGGTCTTGAGCTGAGCGTATTGGCTTGGGCTTAAGTCAGCTGCTATATCCAATAGGAGTATTTTCTATAAGTAAAGTAAAGTTGATTAACATGGTTTGACCAGAGCTGTTGAAATCAAATTAATTATCATTTTTATGAAGATACATTCTCATCCTTTAACCTTTCAATATTTACCGGTTAAAGATGGTGTATGTTTTCGAATAAATCATTTCATTCAATTTCACAAGAACATGACACTCAGTGATTCAGCAAATATTGCATCGTAAGAGAATGCAATACAAATATTAGTTTTGCTCATAGTTATACTCACCGATACTCCACTCTTGAGAAGCTCTTCCGCTGTTGCAAAGCCAATTCCATTGGCTGCACCGGTAATCACAGCTGTTTTATTGTTCAACACAGACTTACTCATCACTACGGATAAATAGATGTTCACTGCGCGAGATCGAGATGCTCACTGACGGTGAACTCATGAACCGTTATATAAGTACAAGCCTGTCCTTATCAGCAGTTAGCTTGTTAGCTTTGCACTCAAGTGTTACACTATTAAATGTTTATAGAAAGTCCAAGCTAGTCCGTAACGTACACTGCGCGATAGAAAAATTGCGATAATACTGAATTATTTTTAACTTTTGCCAAATAATGCGAAAGAATGATGACTTTTGATAGTAAAGTTTGTTTGCTTGGGTTTTCATATAATTGTGATTTTTTTCCCCTATTGTTAATTGTGGTTTTCTCAAAAACTACAACAAAAACTAATGCGCTAAGGTAGATTTTTCGCAGCAAAAATTCTTTGAAGATCGTTTTTTTATTATGGCAATCTGATAACTTTGCAGAAATTTAGTCGCAAATGATGGCGGAAACAAAGCTGTTTGTTTATACTAATGATAAATATTTTCATCACGTGGCACAGTGTGAGACTCTAGTCCACTAAAAACCTCACGGGCGGCTAACCTTAACCCCCTGGAACTACCGTTAAGTATTACTTCGGGGGGAGGCTGTATCTATACACTGCTCCGCAGACCTGCCGAGACGTGTACCGATCCGGGGATTATTGCTGTCATAACGTCCATTCCTTCACAGTCACCCTCGCGGGATTTTTCCAGGATGCTTGATGCTACTCTATGTTGCTAGACCTTCCACTTTCCCTGCATCTGTCGAGACGAGTATCGATCTGGAGATGGTGACCGTAATGACCTCCAGCTCCTCACGGCCACCTTCGCAGAGTTTCTTATCGAGCTCATCACTACTCCGTCGAGTTCGCCACTTCGCTTCCACTTCACCTATGGAGACGTGCACCGATCTAGCGATGGCAACCTACATGACTTCCATCCATGGGCCAACCTTGCAGGGTTTCCGTGGATGACCACAGTGTCGCTGTTTCATGCTTGCCTCTTCGCTTCCACAACGTCTATCCAGCCCAAGCAACAATGTAAGTTTTATTGTACTCTTCTGGTGGTTTTCATGAGCAATTTTAGTCTTAAATGCCATCATAAGAGTGTGATAAAACCCAAATTGTTACCTGGGAAGTATTTTAATTAGCGTTGTTTGTCTCTCCATTTTTGTTGCTGCTGCATCGTAATCTATGCTATTACACTGTTGACGGCATTCCAAATTCTCTCCTCTCGATACATTTCGTTTACTACACGGTTAAAGGTGGAAACTCGCTTCTCACCGCGGTAAATCTTGGGCATTCGAAGACAACGTGCTCCGCTGTTTCTTTTACCTCTCCACATTCTGGACAGGCAGGTGTCGTTGCGTGTCCGAACCGTGGCAGGTTTTGCCTGAAACAACCGTGCCAAACCGACAGAAACAGTATCAAATGAAAGCTGACTTGCCCATGCTTGCTGTTCAACCAAGTCGATAGAATCGGCATCAGCGGTATACGTCCATCTACCGTTCTCGACCCTGGTCTAATCCTGCTGCGATTTGCCCAACGAATCCTCTCTCACCAGCTGCCGAATTCCTCTGATGTGTTTTCGTCGGTAGCATTCGTTTTCTCGCTTCACTTCACTTCTCGGCTCGTTCGATTACTATCCGAATAGCATCTCGTGGATTTCCCTTTGTTGAATCCGAACTGCATATTCAACAAGCAGTGTTCATCTTCCGTGTTCGTCGTTAGCCTGTTTAGGATAATCCTCTCCAGAAGTTTCCCGGATGTATCCAGCAGACATATCGACTTATATGATGTTGGATCCCCTGTCAGGCTTTCCTGGAGTAGGCAACAGCACTAGCTTCTAGATATTCGTTCTATCCGGGAAGCGTCCATTCTCCAAGCGTTTCAGCAGCACTGTGCTGAACATATTCAAGTACGCTTGTATCGCTGCCTTCAGAAAAATATAGGGGATTCCATCCAGACCTGGCACCTTCTTGATCTTCAGTCGTCTAGCTAATGCCAATAGCATTATCCGCGTCTTCTAAACCGTACGGCGTTGGCGGATGATGCGTAGGGAAAAGTCCATCCACGATAGCCTTCAGTTTATCCGAGCACAGCTCCCTAGTTGTCACAGAACCTTTGATTTACTATGCACTATGCAGTACGAGTTACGCCACGGGTTTACATCAGCTTTCTGGTACAGCTCCTTGTAGCTGTCCTGCTATTCCACTTCACGGCCCAAGCCAGTGAACTGTCTGTCTCGTCTGTCTGCCGGTCCCGTCTGTCTGTCTGTCCCATCTGTCTGTATGTCTACCCTGTCTGTCCCGGCAGATTGTCGGTCACGTCTGGCTGTGTGTCCTATCTGTCTGTCTATCGGTCTTAATTGTCTGTCTGGCTCATCTGTCTGTGTGGCTCGTCTGATTGTTTAGCCCGTCCGTCTGTCTGCCCCGCTTGTCTGTCTGTCTGTGCCGTTAATCTCTCTGCCCACCTATCTATCTGTCTCGTCTGTGTCTCTGTCCCGTATGTTTGTCTGCCCCGCCTGACTGTCTATACCGTCTATCTGTTATGTGTTATGTCTGTCTGTCTCCTTTGTCTGTCCCATATGTCTGTTTGTCAGTTCCGTTTGTCTTTCTGTCCCGTCTCTTTGTCGGTCCCATCTATCTGTCTGTTCCGTTTGTCTCTCTGTCGCGTCTGATTGTCCCCGTGTGTTTGTCTCTCCCGTCTGTCTGACTGTCTCGTCTGTCTGTCCTGTATATCTGTCTATCCTGTTTGTCTGTCTGTCCCGTCTGCCTGTCTTTTCCGTTTGTTTCTCTGTCCCGACTGTTTGTCTGTCTGTCTGTCCCGACTGTTTGTCTGTCCCGTCCATGCCCCTTCTACCTGTTTATGCCGTATATATCTGTCTGTCTCGTCTTTCTGTCTGTCTGTTTGTCCCATCTGTTTGTATGTCCTATCTATCTGTCTGTCCCGTCTGTCTGTCTGTTTGTCTGCCCGTCTGTCTGTCGGTCCCGTCTGCCAGTCTGTCTGTCTGTCTGTTTGCCTATCCGTCCGTCCCTTCATATGTCCACCCGATCAACCCCTTCCGTCCATCCAATCATTCGTTCCTCCAATCATCCGCTCCTCCATCCGTCCATCCGATTGATCTTTTTCGACTCCTTTCATCCCTCCAATCATCCGTCCCTCCATGCGAATCTTTATCGAGTCAAAAACTACAGAACCGATCGTTACGAAAATTTACTGATAGGGTTTCTCGGGTACGGGGAGTGTTTTATTCATTTATTAGCTGACCCGACAAACTTCGTATTGCCACAAATTAAACTGTGTTGTACATAAATCGTGAATCTCGGATGACCTTTGTCACAATCTTGAGTTTTGCAAGTTTCTGAGAAGTTCATGGGTGTTTTAATATACAAATTTTCCTCACAGTAAAGTAGAAAACAACTCCCCCCTTTTAGTGGGAGGAGGGGTCTCTAACCATCATAAGAACCTTCCCTGGCCCCAAAAAGCCATATATGCAAATTTTCACGCCGATCAGTTCAGTAGTTTTCGATTCTAAAAGGAACATAGGGACAGACAGACAGACAGACAGAAATCCTTTTTTATAGGTATAGACTTTTTAGATTATAGTCACTTTAGCAGCTTGGGTCATTCGTGACACCTGAGGGGTTGGGATTTGAACCCAGGTCCTCGGCGTGAGAGGCGTGAGTGCTAACCACTACACCGGGACTTACCCCCAGGAGTGTTTTAGTGGTATCAGTTATGCTTTATCTCAGAGATTTGGTTATTTTTCATTTTTCTGTCATGTTTTCGTGGTACCGGAGTTTGTGGAAGAGGGGCTGGAGGTCAAGCTAATTTTTCTTAACCAAACAGATAGAAATGGGTCTGCTTGGGCTCTTGAGCACGGAGACTAAAAGCATTGCTTGTTTTCAGTGAAGTATGTAAAGATTGAGGTAGGTAAATCAAGGGTTAAAGGTGAAAATTTGTACTTTAAAGTTTTTGGTTATTGGTAGTGTTGCTGTGATTTCCGTTCTACTCAATAGCGTAGTTTAAAGTTAAATACCGTAATACGGAAACTAGTTGATCACGATGTTCAGAAATTTTTTTTCGGTGTTTTAAGTTTATTTCATTCTCAATTACTTTCAAAACTAGTACTTATGCTACAGTCATAAACTGTAATAAAAATTTATGTTGAACTATTTTGTTAAGTATTAGTTTAAGAATATCTTACTTGAAGATTTCAAAACAGCGCTTTGGGGAGAAATTGATCAATCTATTTTTCCATCATTTTCTAATGCAATAGGGTGAGAAAAGGATTAATCAGGGGTCGCCTATTTTAATCAGTTGAAAATAAATGAGCTTAAATGCAGTATTTTGGTCATGTTTTCAGAATCTTTTGATTAGTACCCACATCACAGTTTACTGTTTTTTGACTAGAAATATGATAAATTAAAACTTGTTGTTGAGAAACTTACATCTTTTTAACTACTAAAGAGAACTCCTATCTTTCTACTGCTGAAAAGAACCATCAACTCGCTTCTTTGAGCATTGATTACAGCAATTCTAAAAATCAAGCAGACAATTTTCACTTACCATATTGTAGTAGACATGTGAGCGCTTGCGTCATTTGATGCCATTTTTACAAGCTTATAACAGTGATAATTTGGGATAAGTTTGCAATACATCAGTAAACTTTCGGCATTTTTCCAATGTTCGTTCTTCACAAAAACACATTGACTCCCTAGTAAGAAGGGCTAAAGAAAGCCCCTTGATGGTTAAAATTAGTTCCGGTGCATCAATTTTTAATGTAAAAATATTGACTTTTAGTGGTAACAGCATGAAAAAGTAAAATTAATAAGAGGATTGGTATGCTGATATCCCCCACATTGTTAACCCTTCACTTATAATAAGGTAAAACAATCAGTGATCCGCTTGGAGTAGTAGTAGTAATAGTAGGGGAAAGCCACCGTCATTTCAAGGACTTGCCAATGTATGTAGGTAGAATTACAGTAGATCCAAATTTGATTATCAAATGAATTTCACACTAATGCTGTTACAGAAGGGCCAAAAGGGATTGAGCGGACCCACAAGCAGAGGCACTTGTGCGCATTCCGGGGTTATAAGAGTCGCCTTCCAGCATTAAGATCCTTCCATATAATAGTCAATTTCGCTGTATTGGTGAATGACCAACTGGTTAAAACCACATTAAACAACAATAAAAAAAATTCGCTGTACCAACTTTAACCCACGTGATGATTTGTTTGTTTTGAATTGAGAAGTGCCATATTTGCTTCAGACCTTAAAGATTCAGGTTGGCAATCCACTCCATCATCCAGCCTTCCACATATATGATATTAATAATATGATATTATGATGAAATGTGCAAAAATAGAACAATCTCACCAGCAGTCCTTCGTATAGAATAGGGTAGCGTCGTTTGAGGTTCCATAAGTACTTCAAGTAGTTAATTTAATTTTTTCATTCTGGTATCCTTGTGCAGTATTAAAACTCGTTTTGGCCAAAATTTTCGCTATATAGCAGGAGGTGCTTCATAAGCTAAAACGAAAAAAAAAACGATTAAAATAACTTATTAGGCTTACCTATTAGCTAGGCCGTGTGGCTCCGCCGTCTGCCCAAAACCGCGGTTTTGAGATCAAGCAGCCGGGAACCACTCAGCATCGCACTTTCTAGCTTGGCTACTCAATAGAGCATTACCAGGTATGGCCACGTGGAGGCGCTAGGTAGGGGCTTGGGATGGCTAGAGCTATATTGGAAGCTCCTCATTTGCCTTCCCCATGTCATACCAACAATCAAAAAAAGCAAAGCAAAGCCATGGGTTTATACCGTCTTTAGACATTACCCTTCTTTATCGACAGACTTCGCAGCCGGCTGTTAGAGTATAGGAAAATTACGGGGCCAGTGCAACAATCCTACTGACTCTAACTAGCAAGCACCGCCTAGCCGAGATTCGAACATACGACGACTGGCTTGTTAGACCAGCATCGTACCTCGAAGCTAGCTGGGCTGGGCATACCAACAATCAGTGATCCGCTTAGACTGCTTAAAATAGGTTTCCTATTCTATGACCAAAATGTGATGGAATGATCAAGAGGTAATTTTGAGTTGACTAGTTTAATGTAGAGCAAAACCAACAGCTTAAACAGGAATTGTTCATGAAATTCATTACAAACGAATTCGAAAGAAGTCCCGTGCAGGCCACGTGATTTTTGTATGACTCATCGGCCGCTTTTATCCTTTCGCTAGAAATGATTGGACTTTGTTTTCGCGACCAACGCTTTATTTAGTTAGCATTAAGAAAACGATTAACAGTCGATTGAAAGATTCAAAGATCGATCATTTCTGTGGGACGCTTTAGTCAAAGCATTAACGTTTTTATTCATCTGAACAAATTAAAACCCTCGATTTCTTCGAGGGTCTTCAAAGTGCTAAAACGGAAGTTCCAATTTTATTCCAGCACACACGATAAAAACCTTTTCACGACAGGCTGTTACCACTCGTGCATCGTATACGATACGATGGAATGGGGCGGGGTAAAAATACTTACTCATTTGCCCTGAAATCGCATCACCGTCCTATTTCCTTATTTCCCAAAGTGCAAATAATTATGCGAATGGTTTTATGCTGATGGCATCCATCCATCTCGGTACGGAACGGCGCAATGCGAGAGTAACGTCAACGTCGCTCGTTCGGAGGTACTTCTAGCTCTGGCAGGATGTCTCCCACGCGTGCCACCCAGATGTATGCTTCGGCGGTTGTATGGTTCCGTTGTAGTGGTAACGAAGAGGATCATAAAACCAAATTGATGAATCATTTATTCGCTTTTCTGTTTTCCATTTCCCATCGCCATCTATAGGTACCGTGCTGGAAGGAGGAACCGTATACCAGCTAGCATCAACAGTACAACGCTCGCTGGGACGACATTCTCTCACACAACCCACCGCACCGCTTACGACGACGTATGTCAGACGAGTATTTGCCACCCTCTTAAATCTCTTAAAAGCGGAAAAAGATTCATTCAGATGGGTGTTCATTTAATCGCCGACCATTGCGGTGGTGCGGCGGCCTGTAAGGCAGTGAAGGCTAGGGAAGGGATGGATCTATCTCGGTAGAGGAAAAGAAATCTGGGAAACAGTTGAATTTCATTTAATTCCGTCATATTGAAGGTGGTGTGAGATTTTACCCTCAAGCCTGGTCCTGGGCCTGCGGGCGGGTGGTGAGCAAACTGATTGCATTTCACTTGGGCCGGATTTAAAGAGGAACCGAACGGCGCGAGGGGTCATCCATTAACTGATTAAACGACGAGATTGCGATCAGCTGCGAGTATGTTATTGGAGCTGTTAGGCAATCAATTTTACTGTTTGCAACTTCGCATCAGATAAACCTAATTAAATTGCTTTCAAAAAATAAATTTGATTTTTTTTGCTGTTGTTGTTACAGCTCGCGGTTAGGATCTGTTTTAAAGAATTCCAAATACGATGAAGTGCTATTTCAAAAAGTTTTTTAAAGTTTTCATTTTTCCTGTCTGTCTCTTCAAAGCAGTGACCCAGAAGTAGCAAAATTCAAAATAACATGTTTATAAAAAGACTAATTGTATACATCACAAACAGAATCCAATCTTCGCAGTATTTTTTCTATGTTGACCCTTCTTTTGCTTGTGTTCGAGTGCAACGACTACCCTCCTTTGGTTTTTATTCAACCTTTCTAGACATTTTCCATTCCAGCTAATTATTCACTAAAATGGCCTGAGAATCCCATTTTGTCTCACAGAAGGGGCAGAAAAAAAAACAAAGGAAAACCTTCTTGCAGAATAAATTTCATTTTCCTTGTGAAATAATTCATTTCTGCTTCTTTTGTGTTTCATTAACATTCAAGCGGCTGTGTCCTGGCTGGGTGCAACGGTAAAGGGGCAGTTATCTTATTTTTCTTCAGGTTTCCAGCCGCTGTATTTCGTCTTTCACTAGGTACCTACTTGAGAACCCATTTAGGTACCTTACTTTGCACCAGCCGCTTTTTCCCGCATCTTTTATGCTTTTGGCGATTAAATGGGTGAAAGACAAGAACATTTTGTTTTCAGCGTGCGCAGATCCATCCATACCTTTTCGGATGGGTTGTTACGAAATATTTACAAATCTGTTTATTTGGTAATGACTGCTCGTCACCGGTTTGTTTTTTTACTGATGCAGGTGGAGGTGACTGCTAAACAATAGGCAACAAAAAATTGTTTTGGGCTCTTCATGACGCCTTATGCTTAATTAGCGTTTACTAAAAATAGATCAACAATTGTCAGTAGCTGTAGAAAAACATCTAACCATTTCCAGATTTAATTATATCTTTGCTTTCTAAGTCCATTTTCTAGGAAGTACCTTTAACATTCAACTAACACCAATTTGCAACTTATTTGTCCTCTTAAGAGCTCTCGATTTCTAATGATACAATTGCATCATCGCCAATTGGTACCTACTATGAAACAAATAGCTGCCTTTCACCGGAACCGGAACCAGGCAGTGGAGTCTTTTCCGACAAAATCAACTTCCGCACATTTTCCGCTAATGCTACAACCGATCCTGTTACTTGTCTCCATTCAAAATTAGGCGCGTAAAACCCATCACCATGTAGCGTAAAACCACTCAGCTAGTCCATCATTTCGCTGCTACCTACCTACCTACCTAGCAGTAAGGACATCATTCGGCCAGTCATCAAACCCAAATTCAAAATCCACCTAGAATCACAAGCCAAGATAAACATTGAGAGCGAGTTCATAATTTTGTCATAGCCTGGGGGAAAACATGTTTTATTTGAAAATTTATGAGATCTCTCAACTCTGGCTGGCTTGGCTGGCTGTTGGGACTCGAGAAACATGTCGTATTTTTGCGTCATCACTCTGTCTCTAACCAACGCCGATGGTCGGTTGGTTGGTTGGTCGGTCGGTCGGTGAGCGGCGTCTGCTGTTTCTACTGCTGGTGCTGCTTCTCAGTGCGGCGTTTTACGGTGGTGACATGAAAATTGTATTAATATGCAAATGAAGAATAAAGAGCATTATCATAAAAAATGTAGCTAGAATCCCACTCGAATCCGGTAGCCTTCCGTTGGCATTTGCTCTTGTTGCTGCTGCTGCTGCTGATGCTACTGCTGCTGGACCTCCTGGTGGCTGGGTCGGTAGCAAAAGTTATGCCAGTGAGTAGCAGGGCAGACGATAGGCTCCACTACTAGGCTCTTTATACCGAGTCCTGCTCAGCTTGGAGTCAACAATGTTTACCCTATTGTGTAAAGGCTTTTTGTAACTTTTTCATTGCTGCCGGTAATTCAGTGGTGTCTGAAGTGCTAAATAATGTGAGTTTCTATTATAATTAGCCTCGGTGACTCTGTGGTTAATGATACTGATTTGATACCCCGTGGAAGCATCGAGCTTAAAAACTAGTCTTATAAATCATTAAGGATGCTAAATCGAACTCATTTCCTGACCCCATTAGCGACAGTAGCTCACACGGGAAAAATGGTTTAGAATGAATAACTCAGCGAGCAACTTGTACAGCAGTATCGACAACATTCTCAAATTCGCCTTAAAAGTTAATTGGAAGCAGCATCGTAAATTCCAAACACACGTAACTGCTTTAAAAGACTTGAAACGTGAAAATCTGATGTAAACTCGAAACTTTATCGAAGTCAGCGCTGCCTCGAAAAGCAGGAGAATGCGGATATGGAGCGGTTGCATCGTTTCCAGGAAATGTGAAAGTACCACCAGAAACCGAACGGATCCCGCAAGGGTTATGCACCGCGAACCGAAAAATATTTGCAATATTTTGACAGTCGATCGTGAGGTGACCAGAAGGTGGAAGCTGCACTTCGATAGGCTAAGTTAAGGTGGCAGTCATGTAGTTAACCGATCTATCAAGAAAGGCGACAATTTGGACTTTGATCACCGTTCTCAATGCCGCCTACAAAGTGCGCAAATTATTTCCCGCCAACTATCTCTAATTGCGAGCAAATAGGTATGGGAAATTTTACTACGCCGGCTTCATTGAAGAACGGTCAACAACGGATCAAATGTTTACACTGTGGCAGAAACTCCAGATAGGCCATGAATACAGAATTCCCATGCATTTTCAGTTGTTCGTTGACTTCAAAGAATTTTTTTTGATAACATAGGAGTCTCTCAATTTAGTCGTAATGCCTCGTGCATGTTGTGAATCTGAATGCATTCCGGTTTAAATCTTGTAGTGGTTCCTAAAAAATGGTTTTTGTTGTCGCATAGTTTACATTTTGTTATGCACAAGAATGGCCAGAGATTATTGCGGCCCGCGGCATTCATGGGCGATCTGGTTTGGCCCGCACCATGCCTATGCCTGGGCACCACTGGTCTAGGCTATCCATCATATGGTTTTGCAGATGACTATCTCATCCTACTGGTTGGAAAGTGCATAAGCACATTATTTAACTTAATGCAGCAGGCACTACGCGACTTTTTCAAGTGACTTTTCTCCTAGAGAGGAGTGAATGTCAGACTACATGGAAAGGAAAATTTCCGACTATATGGTCTGTTATACCAATGGTTCCTTGTACGAAGGTCGCGCGGGTGCTGGTGTTTACTGCCGTGAGCTGGAATTGGAGGAACCCTATTCGTTGGGTAGTGACTGCACCGCTTTTCAAGCTGAAATCTTTGCAATTATGTGCGGAGCTCAGTTTGCACTTCAGTAAGAACTGATAGGCAAGATTATCTACTTCTATTCTGATAGTCAAGCCACTATAAAAGCCCTTTGTGCGGCTAATTCTAAATCTAAAACAGTCATCGCCTGCCACACCCAATTAGAAGAACTAAACATTCTAACTGCCGTTCATCTGGTTTTGGGTTCCTGGCCGTTCTGGTATAACCGGAAATGAATGGGCTGATGTACTAGCAAGATCTGGAGCAGAAAAGTCGGGTTTCGGACCCGAACCTGATTTTCAATTGCGGCATGTTGGATAAAACAAAAGATTCGATCTTGGTTTTCATCTGACCATGAACGTTATTGGGAAAATGTTGAAACTTGTCGTCAAACGAAAAGTTTCATTGGTAAGCCTTGTGAGAAGGTTGCGAAATTTCTTTTACAACACTCAAAGGTAAATTGCAGTATTCTTGTCAGATCACTGACTGGTCACTGCAGACTAAATTATCATATGGCTACAATTCAGCTCGCTGAATCGTTTCATTGTAATTTATGTGAATCCGACTACGGTACACCATATCACGTAATTTGCAACTCTCCTGCAGTAGCACAATTGCGTCATAGGATCCTTGGATCCTACGTCTTAAATGAATCGGATTTTAGGAAACTAAAATTACGAGACATTTTGATGTTTCTTACCGAAAGCGGTATAGAGCTATAAGCTCTTATTTATCATGAGTATACCCCCCAGGGGGTGTACTATTGATAAGTTAACTACCAAGGATTGCAGTATCCCCTCGGGGGTACAAAAATCTTTCAGTATGTATGTGTTTGTGTTTGTCCAAATTCTTCATCCACCCCTTCCTATTCTTCCTGGGGTGACATTGCGCATCTCGTTTCGAGTAACTCGTTTCGAAAGAAATGCAACTCGATTCGAATTGTTTTTGGCATTGCGTATATCTTTCGAGTTTATCATTTAACCGTACTAGATTTCGAGCAAATGATGTACCAGTTATACTCGAAGACGTATGCCATATTTTTATGTATTCCTCAGAATGATTACTTACGAACTCTGCAGTTATTCACTTTAAAATAAATTTAAAACGCAGGAAAAATGTTTTGCTTTGACAATTCAAGAGAAAGTGACGATGAAAATAATAATATTCAAAGATGCGAGTTATGGGATAGAAGTAATCCACTTTCTGAGTTAACTAATTTAAGCCTAGTTTTTGGTGTGAGAAAATAATGTTAATTTTTTCAAGGTTTCGTCAATATTTTCAGCTTAATCGGGAGGCATTCAAATATATTTTGGATACAATTCAATTTTCTCCAAATTGGAGAACTACTGCAGTTCCTGTTGCGTTGAAATTAGCAGCTACTTTAAGTATACTCGCCAATGAATCATACCAAAGATATGTAGGAAGCAATTTCCAAATTGGAGTTATGGCCTCTTCCCCTTGTTAGGAACTCCCCACCTCCTAGTACTAGTTGCCTTATATCAGAGAATATGGGTGACAATTTTGGTGGAGAACAGTCAAGGCGTTCTGGAGTTGTGGTGGAACAAAGTTACTCACACTCACACTCGCTTTTTATATAGACTAGCTGACCCGGCAAATTGCTCCAAATTAAACTGTACTGTATATAAATCGTAAATCTCGGATGATCTTTGTCACGATCTCGAGTTTTGGAAGTTGCAACCTTACACGATTCATTTTGGTAGTTGCGTAACTATGAAACCAAGGTTAGTTTGATATACAATTTTTTATCATACAAAATTTTTTCTCGTAGTAAAGTAGAAAACAACTCCCTTCATTGCTTAGCCTGATAAAACAAAGCGGATAGCATTAGAATATTCGCCATGATTATATAACATTTCGCCGCATACCGTTTTGCGGAACACCAATTCTCGGTTGACCATAACGCGTGTTGAGGCCCCTCGAGTCAATTACTGTGCTCAACCCTGCACTCGATAGTTGGCACTCTTGACAACTGTCAGCCGAAGCGGAAATGATTATTAAACCATTCTTTTCCTCATCTAAATACGCAACATTCTGGCGACGAGGATTGTGAGTGAAACCCGCGAAAACGGTGATCAAGCGGTAAATTTCGTTCGTCCGCTCTACAACACACCGTCACGCTAACAATGGATGAGGATTTTAAGAAAATGTTCATCGAAATGATGAATACACAGCAGAAGATTTTGTCCGAGCTTGCTATGAGCCGAACAATGTCCACGGCTGCCGCAGGAACATCATCGACTGATGCCCGCATGGAATCTCTTGCCAATTCTATGACAGAATTCCATTACGATCCCGAGTCTAACCTCACATTCGACAACTGGTACAGCCGTCATGAGGACACATTTCGGGTCGATGCAGGTAAACTCAATGATGCCGCCAAGACACGTCTGCTGCTCCGCAAACTCAGTGATAGTACTCATGCGGAGTACATGAACCACATTCTCCCGAAGACCACACGAGATTTTTCGTTCGACGAGACGGTGTCTAAATTGAAGCAGCTTTTTAGTGCACACGCATCCCTTTTCTGCAAGCGATACCGCTGCCTCACGCTTAACAAGAAAGCTTCCGACGACTTTCAAATGTATGCCGGTTTTGTGAATCGCCTATGCGAAGATTTCGGTGTTGCTAATTGTTCCGTCGACGAGTTCAAGTGTTTAATATACGTTTGTGGCCTACATGCACCCCAAGATGCTGAGATCCGGACCGCTCTGCTAGCTAAGCTGGAAGGCAACAAATCAATGACGCTCAATGATCTCACCACAGAGTGTCATCGCATTATCAACCTTCGGAAAGACGCTTCAATCGTGGAGTGCCCAAGCGAGAAGGTATCGGTCAACGCTATCAATCCGATCAAGCACCCGAAGAAATCAGTCGTCTCTAAGCCTGCATTCAAACACCCACCGATGCCCAACAATCCGGCTCATCGTAACAATAGTGATAGCAACAATAAACCGAGAACGCCGTGTTGGAAATGCGGACAGCTCCACTATGTTCGCGAGTGCCCCTTCCAAGACCATCGCTGCCGTGATTGTAACGTTATTGGGCACAAAGAAGGATATTGCCACTGTGTGTCATCGAATCCAGGCAAGAAAAGGAAATCGAAACAAGCCCCACAAACAAATGGTATTTATTCCGTTCGACAAGTTGCTGCTCGGGATCGGAGAAAATACGTCACCGTTGTTGTAAATAAAGTCAAAATTGAGCTCCAGTTAGATTGCGCGTCAGACATCAGCATCATCACCGAAGACAACTGGAATCGGATCGGACGACCATCAACTAAGCCACCTTCACAACAAGCCCGGACGGCTTCAGGTCAACCGCTACCGCTCATCGCAGAAATTGATTGTGACGTTATGCTGAGAGGAGTTCATCGTTCAGGTAAACTGTTTATTACCAACATTCACAATCTCAATCTTCTAGGCCTCGACTTTATCGAACTCTTCAACCTGTGGCACGTTCCCCTGAGCACGGTCTGCAACAACGTCACGACAGCAACCGACAACGTTCAATGGTTGAAAATATCGTTTCCGCAACTGTTTTCGGATTCACTGGGTTGCTGTAATAAAACAGAAGCAAAACTTTATGTGAAGCCGGATGTTCAGCCCGTTTTCCGTGGTAAAAGACCTGTTCCGTTTGCCGCACTTGAACCGATCGAGACTGAGCTGAAACGATTGGAAGAGTTAGAAATCATTTCGCCGGTTGAGTTCTCTGACTGGGCGGCACCCATCGTTGCCGTTCGTAAGAAAGCAGTGAACGGACAGCCACCGAGAGTAAGAGTGTGCGCTGACTATTCTACTGGCCTAAACAGCGCCATTCAGCCCAATCAGCATCCTCTCCCGCTCCCCGAGGAGATTTTTGCCAAACTCTCCGGCAGCATAGTCTTCTCGCACATCGATCTATCGGATGCGTATTTGCAAATACCGGTCGAGAAAGATTCCAGACAGTACCTCACGATCAATACTCATCGCGGATTGTTTGAGTTTAATCGCTTGCCACCGGGTGTCAAATCTGCCCCCGGCACGTTTCAAACGATCGTCGACGCCATGGTAGCTGGTTTGGAAGGAGTTGAAACGTACCTCGACGACGTACTGGTGCACGGAAAGGACGCCAAGGAACATCGAGTCCGTCTTTTGAAGCTTCTGGAACGTATCCAGGAGTGGGGTTTTACGCTGCGCATTGAAAAGTGTTCTTTTTTCATGCCGGAAATCCACTATCTCGGTTTCATCATCAACCATCAAGGGATCCGGCCCGATCCTGTCAAAACAGCAGCGATATGTAGTATGCCGCCCCCACACGACGTCAGTACCTTGCGATCATACCTCGGCGCTATAAATTTTTATGGCAAATTTGTTCGCAACATGCACGATCTACGACGCCCACTCGATTCACTTCTTAAAAAGGATTCAAAATGGAACTGGGATGAGAGCTGCCAACGTACATTTGAGCAATTCAAAAGTTTGCTCCGTTCAGATCTGCTGCTTGCACACTACGACCCTAACCTCGAAACGATTGTCGCAGCGGATGCATCCAGCCATGGAGTCGGAGCGTGTCTTATGCATCGATACCCTGACGGTTCCATGAAAGTCGTGTGCCATGCCTCCCGAACGCTAACTCCAGCAGAACAGCGTTACGGTCAAGTGGAAAAGGAGGCATTGGCGCTAATCTTCGGTGTCACCAAGTTTCATCGCTTCATATACGGAAGAAAATTCAGCCTACACACCGATCACAAGCCGTTGGTCGCAGTATTTGGATCCAAGAAAGGTATACCAATCCATACAACCAACCGCCTACAACGATGGGCCCTCATTCTGCTGTCGTATGATTTCGATATCACGCACGTCGCTACGCAGGATTTTGGCTATGCGGACATCCTATCTAGGCTCATTGACCCGCGAGCAAAACCAGATGACGATTTCGTTATTGCTTCGGTTCAAATGGAAGAGGACTTGTCTGCCACCGTAAATGCAGCACTAGCTGCTCTGCCCGTCACTTTCAAACACCTTCAAGCTGCCACTAACAAGGACAAGCTGCTTCTGGAAGTGATTCAACACGTGCAAACTGGTTGGCCTAAATCGATTAAGCAAGTCAATAATGATCTCCGTCCGTTCTACGCTCGCAAGGAAGGACTTTCTCTCGTGCGAGGTTGCCTCATGCTATCTGGTCGAATCGTTGTGCCGAAAGTGTATCGGCAACCCGTACTCAAGGCCATCCACAAAGGACATCCCGGTCAAGAGCGGATGAAGTCAGTGATGAGGAGCCATGTCTACTGGCCCGGCGTCGATCAAGATGTGCAAAATTTCGTTTCGTCGTGCAGCGCTTGCGCATCTGTGGCCAAATCTCCGCCAAAAACATTACTTTCGTCGTGGCCACAAGCTAGTCATCCCTGGCAACGGCTACACGTGGATTATGCTGGTCCTTTTGAAGGACAGTATTTTCTGGTCATTGTCGACTCCTACAGTAAGTGGCCAGAGATCATCCGAACATCAACCATCACCAGTAGGACGACCATCGAACTGCTTTTTGAAACGTTCGCTCGGTACGGACTGCCAGAAACCATTGTCAGCGATAATGGAACGCAGTTTTCTTGCAGCCAATTCAAAGAATTCTGCGAGTCTCTTGGCATCGTGCACATACGCACCGCTCCGTATCACCCGCAGTCCAATGGACAAGCGGAGCGCTTTGTGGATACTCTGAAGCGAGGCTTAAGGAAAATAATGCCAGAAACGCAAAACTCTATTTCCCGTTCTCTGCAAATTTTCTTGTCCGCTTACCGGTCAACACCAAACAAATCAGCTCCGGATGGACTGTCACCGGCTGAAATTTTGATGGGGAGGAAACACCGGACCACATTGGATTTGCTGAAACCACCTGTAGATTTCGTTCTCCAGAAAAATCAGCACATGGAAAATCAATTCAACAGACACCATGGGGCAAAGAAGCGAAATTTCGAAAAAGGCGATCAAGTGTATGCAAGCACTCTCAAGCATGGAAAACTCGTATGGCTAGCTGGTACCGTCATCGAACGTGTTGGTAGTGTCAATTACAATGTGTTGCTGGATGGAAGCAGGCTAATCAGATCACACACCAATCAACTCCGTGCTCGGGGGAACACTAAAGTCGAGGTCCATATGGAAGAAGCTTCGTCGAACCATCACCTGCCGTTGCATATCCTGCTGCAAGAGTTCAAGTTCATCGAAGGGTCATCGACCGCTGCAGATCAACCGGTTCCTGCTGCGCCACGTCTACCGCGGGACCGCCCGCTTGTTCCGCTCCGTCGGTCCACTCGGATCCGCCGGATGCCCACTAGATACAACCCGTACTTCTACAGATAAAAAGGGAGATGTTGAGGCCCCTCGAGTCAATTACTGTGCTCAACCCTGCACTCGATAGTTGGCACTCTTGACAACTGTCAGCCGAAGCGGAAATGATTATTACACCATTCTTTATTCTCGGGTCACAAAATGTAGTCAATTAAATATTAAATGCTAAACGTACTAATTGTAATAAACTAAGTGTAGTCCTCAGTAGTAAACCATTCTTTTCCTCATCTAAATACGCAACAACGCGGAATATAGAGTTTCGCGGAATACCATTTCGCGAAAAACCTTACGCGGGATGTACCGTTTCACGGAAAATGTTTTCTTGGAAAGTACCATTTCGCAGGGGTTATTTTCTCTTTACTCACTGTCGCTCGTTCGGACCCAACTGAAAGAAAGTAATAGAGGTCAGTAGACCTAGGAAAATAAATAAACCTAATTGATAATTTTTGGTGACCTTGTCTTTGTCTCTGTTTTATGGAAGAGTCCAAAATTTCTCGAGTTCGATTAGTTTTTGAGTTACGCAAAAATTTCTGTTTTGTTTGTATGAGAGTCCTTATCCCCCTACCACAGGGGTGAAGCGACTAAAACCATCATTAAAAAAATTCCTGCCTCCAAAATCCCCCACATGCCAAATTTGGTTCCATTTGGTTGATTAGTTTTAAAGTTATGAGGAAATTAGTATTTCATTTATATGGGAGCCCCCCTCCTAAAAAGGGGAGGGGTCCTAATTCATCATAGAAAAAAATCTTACCTCCAAAAACCCCCACATGCCAAGTTTGGTTCTATTAGATTGATTAGTTCTCGAGTTAAGAAGAAATTTGTTTTTCATGTGTATAGGAGCCCCCCCTCCCAAAGTGGGGAGAGGTCCTAATTCACCATAGAAAAAATTCTTGCCTCCTAAAACAATTAATTCTCAAGTTGTAAGGAAATTTGAATTTCATTTGTATGGGAGCCCCCATACAAACAGGGGAGAGGTCTTAATTCTTCATAGAAAAAATTTCTGCCCCCTAAAAGCCTCACATGCCAAATTTGGTTCCATTTACTTAATTAGTACTCAAATTATAAGGAAATTTGTATTTCATTTGTATGGGAGCCTCCCCTCTAAAAAGGGGAAGGGGTCGTAATTCACCATAGAAAAAATTTCTGCCATCTAAAACTTCCACATGCCAAATTTGGTTCCATTTGCTTGATTAGTTCTCGAGTTATGCAGAAATTTGTTTTTCATTTGTATAGGAACCCCCTCTCCTAAAGTGGGGAGGGGTCCTAATTCACCATAGAAAATATTCTTGCCTACAAAAACACCCACATGCCAAATTTGGTTCTATTTGCTTGATTAGTTCTCGAGTTATGAGGAAATTTGTATTTCATTTGTATAGGAGCCCCCTCTCTTAAAGGGGAGAGGAGTCATAATTCCCCTTCTAAAGAGGGGAGGGGTCTTAATTTATCATAGAATATATTCTTGTCACCAAAAACTCCCACATGCCAAATTTTGTTCTATTTGCTTGATTAGTTCTCGAGTTATTTGTGCAGAAACATGTGTTTGAAATTTGTATGGGAGCCCCTCCTCTTAGTGGCGGGAGGGGTCTCTAACCATCACTAAAACCTTTCCTGGCCCCAAAACATGCAAATTTTCACGCCGATCGGTTCAGTAGTTTTCGATTCTATAAGGAACATACGGACAGACAGACAGACAGACAGAAATCCTTTTTTATAGGTATAGATTTTTCATATTGCCAATTCAAAACGAACTTCGTATGTGGCTCTTAAGCTCCAAAAGCTAAGGCCATCTACAGATCTTTTGTGTTCACATACATATTTAAATCACTTAAATATAAAAAAGAAGGTGTTGATAAAGTAAATTAAATGACGCTTACAAATAATTAATTCGGGTTTTTAGTCTTGAACTTGAAATGCGGTCATACATATATATTAATATTTTTGAAACGATGGTTCTACAATTGATGAAGGGACGGTAGGGAAAAGAAATGATTTTTTTTTGGTGAAGGAGGGGGAAGAGCGGAGAGGTGAGGAGGGGGGGGGGATATTGGTAGCTACACTTAACAAGTAGTCGTTTTGACTACTACCTTTTGTCCAATGCTGGAAGGTGCATGAGTCGAACCAAGCTATAATCCGAGATTATAACCGGATTCGAACCCACAATACCCGCCAGGGCATGTGGTTCGCTGGTACTTGTACTTTTGAACCATAGTGGCGCTGGACAAAAGTAGACTGCAAAACCCACTTATCAAGGTAGCGATGCATCTGGTTGGGTTATAGACACACATTTACGAGATGAACCAGCCCACGGCTGAAAATCTCGATAATAAAGAGAAAAAAAAAAAAAAAAAAAAAAATATAGACACACATTGTGTACTTTTTTTTTATTGACTCGATAACCCGGCAGTCCAAGTAACGTCAGTGTGGGTTTGAAATATGATTGAGCACATCAATCTTTTAAGAATATGGATGAAAAATTTAGGCCATGGCAAACGTAGTTAAAAGGAGCACCATTTACCATTTCCATTTGGTTAGAAGGTTAGAAGGGACTCTAACGGAGACGCCCAACGAAGCTAGTGTTCGATTAAAGGAAGTTATTGTGCCTGGCAACTAAATCTGGATTATTTTCCCTAATGCCAATGTATATGACGGAACAAAACAGCAACATTGCGGTTGTTGCTCTTTCTCTTTCTGACTAGTGTTTTCAGTAGGTCACAGTTTGACCGCAGTTCGGTGCTCGCACCTTCCAATTGCGGAGTCCAGTTTGGTACAATACTTTTTAATTCGGAATCTTCCGGATTAGTGAGATCCGGATTATTGAGTCGTTGGATTATTGGGTGTCGGATTAGCAGGGGGTGAATGAAACCTTGTTGTCTCGGGTCTGGGAAGTAATACCGTGTTTACAAGTGATTGGTTAATTGGCAGTGCTTGATATTTATGCTTATTTTAATAGTGACTTCACAAAAGTCTACTATATTCTCTACAACAACCAATGCTTAGAAAACTTCTGACCGCTTGAGTTAAAAATCCCTAAGATCCATTGAAAAATGACAGAGTTATGAGCGTGCAAAACGCAAACACTTTTCGAACATCCAACTTGCATCGTGTTAAAACGTCATTAGAAAAACTCTATAACATTAGTAGGTTTTTGTAATCTTCTGCCTACCGTTGACTGCACCGACCGGTTGCTGCACGGTGCCCCCCTCCCCCCCAAAAAAAACATGAAGAAAAGCGAAATTAGGTCCGAGCGTGAAAGGGTCGGCCCAGTTGATCCTGTGAAATTGTGGGAAAAGTTATTGTGTATAATTCAAACAGTAACAAAAATGATCCGGTAGTTGCAAAGTTTTAATGAGCTCTCTGGTTCGTTCTGCTTGTTTCCACTTGAAGCGACTGTAACGACTCTTTTGTTTGTGTATATGTGCGACAAAGTTGTTCCTATTGTTCGGAGAAAAGTCCGAGCTTAACTGGGAGGAATTGTGGAGTTGACCGGAAACGGTCTGTGTGTGTGGCGTGTGCTATGCTGCTGACCGGCGGAAGTGACTTTTAAGATGTGTTGACTGCGACATATATGTTCACACAATAGGGCATTAGTTGGATGTTGTTGACTCGAAAAACTCAATCATATTTCCGAGCAGGTTGGAACACAACTTTAATAATGTCACCCTGAATCAAGTCAAATATTGCTCGAAGTTTTGATCTTGGTTTTAACTGTTTTTGCATGACTTCAAAATACTATTTCTGGAAGCCAAATTTTATTCCAATATCTATTATGAAATTAATAATTATTCCACCTTCCAAAGCACTTTTCGCGTACAATGATTTCATATTGCGAAACCAACAACAAAATGCTTAAAATAAAATTACTCAATCAGTTGCGCAGCTTTTGGCATGCATATCGGTTCACAGCCCAGCAGTGCTAATAAACAAACTGCTGCTGCTGCTGCTGCTGGTGCCCTGCCGGTCGTGTGCAAATAAAATTCGAACAGTTTCCACTGCCAGTATTATACACAATCAGATAAAAGCCGTATGCTTGCTTTGCGGATTGCGAATGAATCCGGATGGCGTAAAGAATGAAATTACTTTCACTGAAACGGAAGCGAACAAACAACTGAGCAAATATAAAAATAAATACCTACATATATATCATCACAATGCCTCTGGCAAATTCCGAATGCACTGACAGATTTGCGCAGCGATACGCAATTAATGCGTTAATGCTTTTATTTTAGTGTTCATATTACGATCCTCTTCTGCAGCACAGCTTAAAGGGCAATAAAAACCAATATTGCCAGGATGATGCATCCAGCGAAAACCTAAGGCAATAAAAAATGGAATTATTGTGCCAGACGTGACGCATTCTGATAAACTAACTTATTAATTATGTTTGTCATGAAAAGAAACGACTTTGTTCTTGCCAGTGAGTAGTCGAAATTTCACCAGCCTGGTTCAATTAAGTTTATTGATAACTCTGCAGCTGCTCTCGTGACTGGCTTTCAATATTATCTGCACAAATTAACTCATCAACTGCTATCTCATGGCCACGACCAGGCTGGGAAAACAACGTTGTCCTACATCTGTACGGACAGTAAAACAAAACATTCCCTATGAAAAGTGAACGAAAATCTGATTTATCAAATGATAGTGTGCTGATAGCTGTGTTTCGAGTATCATCGCAACCAACTTTTTTTTATTCGAACAAAAAACGGTTGCACAAGCGGTTTGCCGACTAAAAGCCCGATCGGGTTGCACGCGTTGGCAGAGTATTTTCCAATCCGGCTCAAAACAATTTCCATTCTGCCCTGATTGTTCCGACGCGATAATCCGATTTTGTGTCGGACATTTTCCCGGTGCGTCCTACTTTGAAGTGGGCGCGTTACCTCAACGTGATGAGCACCCACCACTTTTTTTCCCTGTGCATCGGATGATTACGCATCACAACATCAATCATGGTAGGTTAAGTAAAGTATTTTAATCAATTGAAGATGCAGAGTGATTTATCACTATTTATCGTCGTGTGATATGATGTATAGCTGCTAATCTGATTAATGTCGTTCAACCGCTGCCAGTTACATGGAATATACGATTGAGTGATGGTATTTGATTGGATGAAAAAATGATTTCTAAATGATATATCTTTCGATCAAGACACTTTATTAATATGAATATTGCAATAGCCACACAGTAGGTTTCTTTTTTCAATGACGTTGTGACATTTGCTAACTTTTGTTTATTTATGACATTGAGTTCTACCCATCAAACTCACATTTTAATATCGAACAAAGCCAAGTTAGGTACACATAGTTGCCAATTTGGCAAAAATAATGATTCGTACGTATTCCGCATTCAAATTAGTTCTACCAACAGATAGTACGACGCTTCACCGTGAGGGTAATGATATGTAGGATCTCCTCCTGTCCGCAATTCCACGCCAGTCGAATTCCAATCGTTTTCGTTCTGGCAAACCAACTTGGCTGGCCCAACGATAGAAGTCAATAATTCAAAATAAATTGTGACAATTTTATTACGTCAATTATGACAAACGAGCAAGGGGGCACGGCTCCCTTTGTATGTATGTATGTCTGCTGCCTGCGTACCTACACCACCATGGATGGTAGAACATTCGTTTCCTAATCAAATGGGTGGCAGCCCTCCCAAGGGTCGGGGTTGGAAAGGAAGTCGTAGATGTAACATTAGCATAAATTTCCGTTTGGCAGAACTATAAGATTGAACATTTATTGCATTTTTCTCTCGCTCGTGAAAGTTATATCTGGTATATTTCTTTCTACGGTTCCACCCTTAGCGAACGAGCGCTGCTGTTCTGAGAGTGAGTCGAATAGCCTGATTGGTCGGGTGTACGCTTTGCCAGTATTGCGAACACAAACGCAGGTCATAAGCATAATCGGAGAACACTCAAGTACCTTATTTAAATAATTATCCTTTGACTAGCTCGTTTGCGATTGCCATGAATTTGTTTAGTTTCAATGACTTTCGTGTTTCTTCGAGCGAATGATTGGGAGTTATAAATGATTGTTGACACAACATTGCAAGGCCTAATGGTTACGAGACGAAGTACAAAGACGGTTGTTATTGCTTCATGAATTTAAATATTACTAATGGTAAAATGAGATTAAATTCTTAGTGGATTTGGGACTATAAAATTCGCTATTTTGGCATATGCAGAACTTCTCGATATGGAGACATGTTTAAAAAAAAATGTATATTCTCGATATTATGATGATTTAATCAGTGGTGCTGCTGCAGCAAAGCTGCTGTATACAAACTTATGCTTACTTCCTTCTTTTAGCAGCGATGATCCTTTATTGATCCTGCGCCGAAGTCGCCGTAAAGAGCGATCGGGAGACTAAGTGTTCTGTAGAGCACCAGTTTTGTGCGAAATTGAAAGCTACGGGACTTCTGCCTCGGCACAAATATCATTTGGACTACGTACTTTGTTTTGGCAGTCATAATGGTGAGTGTCAATCACGCAGTTTCCAATTTCCACTGCAGTTTTCTTGGCAACACTGAATAACAGATTACAGAATGCATCCCTTTGCTTCAATCCATCCAACGTAACGTCACAAAAGCGACTGAGATCTCACCCGCTATTCTGACGCCTAGCCACCGTCGTACGAATCAACTTAACTAGTTTCGTAGCAAAACCATGTACTAGTATTATCTGCCCCAACTCAATTCGCTTGACTGAATCATACGCCGGTTTATAATCAACAAACAAATGATGAGCTTGCAAGCTGTACTTTCAAAACGTGAGCAACCCGCACGATAGCCAGCATGGTACTCGTCGACGAAAGACTCCGCTGACAGTCTAAGACCACAGAACAACATAAGGGAGAACAGTTCATAAACAAAATAGAGCAATGGTATGCCTCGATAGTTCTTATACACTTGAGTCGTTGTCCTTTTTTAAAAAATAGGTTAAATGGGGCTACCCAACCTAATCGGGTTGCTAAAGACCACCGGTAAGCAGCGCCTACCAGCACAGCGTCTACACTGAGTTCTAATTTGGAAAAATAAGAAGCTACCAGGGTAATGTTAGTCCCATCTACAAAAATGGTGATTGATTCGACTATTGCAACTATCACGACATCATGCTGATAAACGAAGATGTCACATACGTCATTGGCAACCGCGGTGTTAGGTAAGGAAACCTCGAGCGCACGAAACGATTGGTTTGACGATTAATCCACAATAGAAAATTTGCCCAAGTATCGACGAGCACGAAATAAGTTGACCACGATCCTGAGGAGGCAAAAGCGCCAGAACGAGGACAGAGATCGTGAGGAACTGGGATGACTATTCCGGGCTAACTACACGCGCAAGTTTAACAAGAAAGAGAACCAAACTCGTAAGGGCTACACACCAAAACCTGACATGTCATCTAATCAAAAACGACCGCGAGGTGGCCGACAGATGGAAGCAGTTGTTCGATGAGCATTTCAACGGCGATATAGCAAAAGGAGACGCAACGGAAGTTAACCTAGGAGTGCTTACAAACGATAACACCATGCCGGCTCCCGATCTCGAAGAGATCCGGCGAGAAATTAGTCAGCTGGATAATAATAAAACCACCAGAAAGGACCGGCTACCGGCAGAACTCTACAAAAATGGCCAAGAACCACTAGTAACGGCACTTCACTGGATAATTTCATGGATTTGGAAGAAGGAAAAACTACCGATCGGATAGATTGCTGTAATTACCGCGGTATTACACTGGTCAACACCGCCTACAAGGTGCTCTCCCAAATTTTGTTGCATCGTCTATCCCCTATAGCAAGAGAATTCTTAGAGCAGTATGAGGTAGGTCTTATAGCGGTTAGTGCTATTACGGATTAAATTTTTACTCTCTAACGAATCCTGCAGAAATGTCGAGAATACAATGTGCCACGCATCATATTTTCGTGGATTTCAGAGCAGCACACGATACACTTGAACGCGAACAGCGGTTTGCCGGGTAAATTGACACGGCTGATCAAAGCTGCCCTGAAGCGAGTGATGTACTACCTGTGCGTTTCGGGGACAATCTCGTGTCCTTTCGAACAGAGCAAAGGGTTGTGACAAGAGGATGGACTGTCCTGTGTTTATTTGTTTATTTGTTAAAAAAGTCAACAGATTTCTGGATCCTAATGACTAATAAAAACTATTAGCTAATGTTCTAAAGCGAAATTTCAACACGTTGCGGCTAACGCCAAAGTCAAAACAGGATACAAAACGGTTAAAATTGCGTTGTAAGCCAGTTATAGTGCTAAAGGTGCTGTAGTTGGTTCTTCTGTGTGGTATACGTAGAAATGAATTTTTCCGTGTTAAGCGAGGCGGAGCTGAAATGTCGATTCTCTCAAGTATCCAAGAGCAGTCGATCCGAGACGTCAAAACATCTGATATAAAAACAACTTTGATTACGTCCCGACGTCTTTGCAGAGAGTCCAGGTTGATTAGTCTGCAACGCTGTTCGTAGCTTGGTAGTCTGATCGGGTCGTTCCATGGTAGCCGTCGGAGCGCAAAGCGAATGAACTTCCGCTGTACTGCCTCGATTCGGGTGACGCCATTTTGATAATACGTGCTCCATACGGGTGCGCAGTATTCAAGATTAGAACGAACTAACGCACAGTAGAGTGATTTCAAGCAGTATATATCATTGAAGCTTTTGGTGATACGCATGATGAATCCCAAATTCCTGCAGGTCTTGTCGACAACGAAGGAAACGTGTTGTTTGAAGGTCAGTTTGGAGTCGAGTAATACACCGAGATCTTTGACGCAATCTACACGTCGTAAAGACATGCTTGACAATCGGTATTCGAAGATTATCGGATTCAGCTTTCTGGAGAACGTAATCACTTCACATTTATCGGGGTTTAATGTTAGACAATTGTTTTTACACCATTCGGCGAATATCGACAGCTGGTCCTGTAGTGCGAGAGTATCAGACGAACAATTTTAAGTCGTCGTCAAACGCAAGCCGAGGACCTTTGAGCATTATATTGACGTCGTTAAAATAGATAAGGAAAACCAAAGGACCAAGATGGCTACCTTGCGGAATTCCAGAGAAGGCGGTGCTGTATGTTATTGAATATCGCTATTGGAGCCGTGATCCGGCGAGCGTGCATCGAAACGAGAGGTACGATCTTTAGCAAAAGTAGCCAACTCCTAGCCTTCGCAGATGATCTCGATATCATTACTAGAAACCTTGAGACGGCAGAGGTAAACTACGGCAGTCTTAACACGGAGGCTAGGAGGATATAGTTACAAATAAATGCGTCGAAAATCAAATAAATGATAGATAGAGACTCCAGAGCAAATAACGTCTGCCTCCCACGGACAGTGACTATTGACGGGGTTAGTAAGGTCGGATAGCTGTCGAACTGGAAACAAGGAACAGACTAACACATTACAAGGTCTAGAGATAATTAAACTTACTATTGATAGCAATTTGCAGAAGCCCTTCCCCACTATTGCACACAGGACCGGGGCGACTGTGTTCAACTATGGCGAAGGGATCCGAAGTCTCTATTTTGCTATGTACGATGCATCCAACTGAAGAGTGCGTTTCCGTAAAGCATTTCGGTACTGGTGCATTAATTTAGTTTTAGAGCAATTATGTACCAGCCGCTGTCGTACCACTATATTTGTTTTCTTGCATATCACCAAATTCCCGATACAGTAAACTAATTGGCCAGCAAAATTACATCAGCGCCAGATGTTTGCCAATTTTGAATTAGACCAACTTCAGCTTCGAAATATCTGCTCCTTTTGACACTTCAATTGAGTTTTCGTTATCAAAGCGCTTTTATGGATCATCCTGTGCAAAAGGACAGCGGAGAGTGTCACGGACGTCCTGGATGGACTCATCACTGCGACCAGTATCGTTAATCTATTGTGAAATCGCCCGGGTGCTGTATAACCTACCCTGCATTTATTTTTGCTATAATCGCTATTGAGTGAGCGATATGCTTATTGAATTTTATGCGTGCTTGTGTGTAATTGGGTACCCTTCCTTCAATGCTTTCTCCACTTTACCCACCTCGTTTCACATGACAGCGCTGTTCCCGATTATAGCCATCCCATTTTTGCACAGTCAATAGGCTATATCGGGCTAATATAGAACTCAACATGAAAGAAAGGTGATGTGGGGCCTGAGAATAAACTCATTCCAAAGTCACTTTGACATCGAATGGCCTGATTCTACTAAGATTCGAACCTACGACCATTCTATGGACCATACTTTTCCCTCCAACAGATCTTGCAGAAACATCGGGAATACAACGGGTCCATATGTCTTATCACAAACACGGTTTCCCGAACAAAACTGACACGACTGGTCAGAGCAATATTATTGGGCTGTGAGCACATCTCGGGGACAATCTCAAGTCCATTCGAGACGTTGAGTGGTGGCCTGCCACTTTTCCAACATCTCTCTTGAGGACGTGATCCAAAGAGCTGGCGTCGAAAAAAGAGGCACGACTATTAGCAAATGCAACGCCTTTGGTATCTTTAAGCATCTTTAAGACTTGAACCTTCTTTATCAACAGACTTCGCAGCCGGTTACTAGAGTACATGACAATTACGGGATTATTGCAACGATCCTACAAACTCTAGCGATATCGCCCAGCCGAGCTTCGCACATACGATGACTGGTTTGTTAGACTAGCATCGTACCTCGTAGCTAACTGGACGTACCTTACTGTTACTAGCACAATTGTCTCAATCCAGTTGTGGCAACCGATAAATGACTAATTTCAGTCTTAAATAAATAAGTTGTTGCAACCAGAAGTGTCTAAAATGGGATACTTGAGTATTAGACCAGTTGTTTTCTGCGGGAATGACGAGTAAACAATACTCAAGGAGGACCTCCGAATGCTCGGTGTTTTTGAAAGGCAAATGCTAAGAACGATCTTAGGCGACGTCAGAAGAACGGAGTATGGAGGCGGAGCATGAACCATGAACTCGCACAGCTCTATGGCGCGCCCAGTATTGGCTAAAGCTGGACGGATACGCTAGGCGAGGCATGTTACAAGATTGCCGAGCAACTACTCTGCAAAGATTGTGTTCGCATCAAATCCGGTAGACGGCCAAGGCAATCTACGTCAAACTGAAATGCGTCAAAAACCCAATTACATGAAAGCTAGAGGCTCAAAGAAGCCGACCGTGCGCCTCCCACGTGTGTGTTTTGCACAAATTTAATTAATTGCTCGGCCAATTCTAGCATATTGGATGTTTATAATGTTTCTTACCTTGATTATCACCGCACGTCACTATACCACGAGATCCCAATACTGACTGCCCGATCTATTTAGTTTTAGGAATCAAGGCATGCTGCGAGTATGCAGCGATTTCAAGATGCAAATTGATTATAGGGTAATAGTTTTAATAATTGATAAACTTGGAGCTGTGACGCTTCCTTTCTACGAATTCCATCCACTGAACTCCTCTCCTAGTCAGTGTAGCTCTTGAGCATATAGGCTAGCTAGTGCCGGTTGAATAATTCGGGCAATCTAGATACCAAGTTTCCAATCGTTATCCATCAAGTGTTTCTGTGTTCTTTGTCGTGATCTACGCCGATGATTCCGTTCTGTATTCCGCTAATGGAATCACCTTCTAAACTGTAGCTTGCGGGATACGTCCGCTCACTCCAAGACAGACACTGTTTGAGCCGCCCCTCATCTGAAGAACAGACGCTCGAGTTCGCGCCCATGTATATGAAGCATTTCCAGCAGTGACCCTCGATTGTCATCATTTGACTCAGATTTGCGAGGAGGGGCTAGGTAAGGGCCTGATTGAACTAGTACTGAATTTGACACCACTTCCAGGTAACTCAGCCATATTTTATACCCGCAAAATCTTATGACTAATATTAAAAAGATCAAACTGACATCTCGTTTTGGAATCGAAATGGAATAGTACAAACATTGCAAAACTGTTTCCTAAAAGTTTTAAGAGAATTAGTTGACTTGTTGAATTTTACTTTGATGGAATCAAATTTTGTGATTATAGCCTATCCAAAGCGTAAAAGAGGAGACCTGTGGAGGGTTTCTCTTTTTCATACAGGATCTATTCAAAAATCAGGCGAGAATTATGCATTTATATGAATATAAATTAATGCGGTTCCAAGGCATAGTGAATATGTTTGCAGGACAGTGAATCAGGAAATTGATCAGGCAAAAGTAAAATTAGGTCGTCGGAAACCGAAATTCAATTAGTAATAAAATTGTCACTCATAGTGTAGTGACAGAGTTATATTGTGTTGTCGGTATATTATTGTCGGTCGAACTTTGGGGCAGTAAAAATGCCTAAAATGCTTACTGTCGCTTACTGCTTCCCAAGCATTGTGATACAGGCATTGAATTTAGAATACATAATTTGACCAAGCAAGTCATTTGTTATTTACCAGTGAGCGCTTGTTTTCCGATGAATTTCGAAGCCAGCAAGCATCTGTATTGCACGCAATTATAACTCGATTATAATTTTCGACTTCGATGTGTCATGTTTAGAAAATCTAATTAACCCCATTACCCAAATTCTAACAAACATATCAGATTAGTACTAGCTACGCTGGAATGGATTTTCGTTCACATCACGACGTTAGCTTTGAAACATCCGATACTTTACTATTTAATCATAGTTTGACGATACATTTTCCTGCAAAACCCGCAGCTCCAAATGAACCACGGCAATACCCACTTCAAACTGTGACTGCCAACTTTGGCCAGACATCAATTGGAATTCTAAATTGTTCCGAAGTTAAAATCGTTTGCCTAAGGATTCAGAATGCTCTGCGTCAAAGCAAAGCATCGGCCGTCGCGGCGCCGTCGTCGGTCGATCTACCAGGCAAGATGACAGTCGACGCAAAGCTTTTCGGGGACAAGCCGGAGAGTGCTAATGAATAATTTAACTTCGAAATGGATAATTAAAATATTCTCCCGAGGAAAAGCACTGGTGGAGTAATTTTCTGAAAAAGTGAGTTTCCCGAGGGCTGCTACCGGGTAGTGAAAGTTAAGATTCGAATTTGTGAGCTTTACTAAATCGTGCACTTTCACGGATTAGGAATCCCTCTTTAATCTTTCAACAGAGTAAATTATTGCCCCGTTGATTTTTGATTTTCTATTCAGATGTGCTTAGTAACTATTCTTATTGTATAAGAGTAATTCAATGTTCAAGGCTAGTGTTCAATTTCTAGCGATATTGTGTATTCTAGCAGGACTGTGAAACAAACATTTGTTTCACTGCACTTAACAAAAGTTTCTTTTACCTTACAATCCTTTTTTCAGTGTGCAGTGTACGGCAATCTTCTTGATTAATTACCATTTCTCCATGCACATTATTCGTAGCAATTCACGCATAAATTTTGTTCATTTAGGATTCGTTTTCCGTTTCCTTTCATCATGCTGACTAAACCGTAGGTACCGGCTAAAGTACCTAACAACCATGTAAAGATCCGATCGGCGGCACCCAGCAAGCAGGCAGTATCTCTACTCTTCCATTTCGTTTACAAACCCAGTTTTAATTTTTCGCCTGATGGCCAGCCAACATATTACATCGATGTTCTAACCCCGGTGACCACACTACTGCTCCGTAATAGTAGTTAAACGTGCCGAGTAGTTTCGCTGATCTGAATTTTTTCCACTATTTTGCTGCGCCAGCACTATGCACTGCCCGGTTTGTGCGGTCGGGGTCCATGAGCTGACGACCATGAGCAGAACCTACACTTGAACATATTAGCCTTCATGAAAGTCCACTTTTCGACCCGTACCGAACCCGAAAATATGTAGAGGAAAACCACGATAAAACCGTTGATAGTGTAGAACGAGATGTGTGGAATGTTGTATAAAATAAATCTTTCCGGGTCGTACATCTCAGCAGCGGCCAGGTGAAGACGGACTTGCTGTATGTCCGTCCGGCCGCGTCGGTCGGTACGATGGCTTGGAACGGTAGTCAAAACATCGTTTTTTAACGTTCACTCCGCGTTTCAAACGTTTTTCCGTTGCTCTTTTCGAGCTAGCTTTGGTCAGTAAAGGTCCCGAGCAAAAAGTTTCTGTTTTCGAACTACAAGTAACTGAACTGGACTGAAATAACTAAAGGGATCTAAAAAGTCTTATTATGAAAAATCTACAAAGAATTTGACATTAAAAGTTGTGATAATACATAAATAGCATGAAAACATATAAAACATAAAAATAACAACAATCAAATTCTGTCATAAGTCTTAAGCGCATGCTCATGATATCTGAGTAGAAATTAAATAATTTCTTTCAAATGTCGATGTCAGCCTATTATGCAAAATATGCGATTATTGTTGTGCTAAAGCCAGACAAGTGGTACAAACGATATCTAACGTAGTTATCTGTCAGGAAGAACTCAATTTATAGCAACCCGGTATGTTCAGAGCTCAAGCCAACTTAGCGCCGTACAAGAAAGCAATATCGGACCATTACATTTTTAATACATAGGAATCTCTTTTTACGTCTCTTTTTGTTAATTTAACATAATATCTTTTTACGTTCACTTTTTTGCGTCCGAAATTTGAATTAACGTCTTCTTTTTTGCGACCGATTTTTTTACCTTTCTCCAATAGTGGAAAGTGAAATTAGACTGGAATGTATGTATATGTACATAAATGAGTCCGGAACCAATAAATAAAAAGGTATACGCTAAAAATTTACAAAACATCAGCGCTGCTTTACTAGTTTACTCCAAGTGTTAACACAGTAATACCCAATATGAAGCATGTTTGGGTAATCTTCTCGAGTTACTTAATACCAACCTTTCCTCGTTGCATTTGGCAAAATCCTAAAAGCACTCCTCGAGGAAACAATTTCTTGAATAACATCTAAACCGTTGTACCTGGACAAACTTTCAGAGAGAAAGTTTTTGGGTTTACAGATACGATATACTGAGCAGAAGAACGATGAATGACCAGCACGCTAGGGAGGATGCTCCATTGGTTGGCCAATGTTGCGAATCAAGCGAGAAGTTAACCCTCTAACGGGTAAGCCCGTTTGTAGACGTCCTTCGCTTTTGGAGCTCCAGAGTCACCTTCGAAATTTGTCTTGAATTGACCATATGAAAAATATGTTCAGAACAGATTTCCTGACATTTTGTTATTAATATCACAACGTTCTGACCATGCGCTCAAAAGCTATCATCTTTCAAAAACCAGAATTCCGAGAAATTCCGAAAAAAATTATGGTGCGAATATTCCCTCTTTTACTTTTGATGAAAAAGGGCATCTAGAACAAATTGTTCGACCTCAAATTATTTGTATTAGTAATTTACATGCAATATTTCAATTTTGTGATATATTTGAACTGAAAAAATATTTGGGTAGAGCGTTAGACATGAAAAACGAAAAAGAGAAATTGGACTATTTCATACCTGGCGGTCCTCCAGATGAATATTTTTTCATGAAAATCAACACTCGAGCTTCTTTTGAGTGTACTTTCATAATAAAATAGTCATTTGTTGATCGCATCGTTTTTACGATGTTGCCCGTTAGAGGGTTAACGATGCCTATTCACACGCGAAATAGTATGAGAAACGTAGCATTCAACTCTTACACTGCACACGCAGGTGTAAAAGAAACAGCTGCAAAAACTCGTTTCAGTGCATGAATAAATAAGAGCGAGAGTCCGAAAGGGATGCTTATGCCGGCGTGTTCACTAGAGAAAATTAGATCACACGAATGTGGGCTTCACGACGCAACATAACACAAGCCTTACTGTGTCAAAATCTAAGAACTGCACACCCAGACGAATTTACTAACTAAATTGAGCTACAGTGTTAGCATGTAGTTGTTCCGCTATTTTCCTTTTTGCAATGTGCTTTTCTGCTTGTTTTATAACGGTAGTTTTTGGAATCGCGGAAGTAGACGGTAGAAGAAAGTAATGAAAGTGTTTTAGTATGTACCTCATGGGAGGCAACGCGTGAAGGGGAAAGAGCGGAAAATTAGGGAAGGGAGGGTCATTGATGACACGCTTAGCAAGCATGTGTACCGTTCCTCTTTACCCAACCAGCTGGCGTAGCTAGCAGCCCTAGCAGCGCACTTTCATTGCTTTCGGTTGTAGTAACTAATTTATGACTATTTCTTGTGAATAATAGGTTGCAGTAGCCAAAACCGATGGAAGTGTACTGCTTGGGCTACGCAACAACCACCTGGAATGTTCTTCCGACATTGTTCACGGCTTTAGCGAAGCTGATAAAGATCCCATTTGTACTTAAAAACTACGTCCTGACAAATCTGTCTCAGTGCGCCTAATCGAAGATTTCTTCAGGATATTGAGTTCCTTGGTGTACAAAATTACCTGGTGAGCCACGAATTGCAGACAGGGCTTGAAAAGGGATCGCAAGTTGAATGTGACTGCCGTGAATGCGAACTTTCCGCATTCAAACTCCGCTTTTTGAACGATCATTTGACTGTTTTTTGAATCCAGTCAATCTCCCGCTTGCGCTGCTGCCGTCTGACAATTCATGCGGCATCTCAGCAAAAGTAAACAGTCGATCTCCCGTTTTGCTTTGCGCTTTGAGAATATAAACTGCAAACTGACTGGAAGCATACGGTGACGTATTTTTTCGTTTCTCTTTTTGTCTCCAAATCGGCTGCTCACAGTAATAGTTTGTCACCCGGACGTCGGTCCGACGCAAGAAAAATATTCGTTTGTATTGGACGGAGTCCGACCGACTTCTTCCATGCACATATGGTGGTTGTTTTTTTGTAGTATTGAATCATACGATTGTGCGGTTGCTTTTCGTTAGCGTGGTGATTGCCAATCATTTGACTGTTTTGCAGTCATTCGCTGCTCCAAACGGTAAAGGCAACTTGATCGAAACAAAAATGTCAACAAATTTTAGTGCGCGGTCGTTCTGCTGCGTGCGATCGGCGTTTGACTGAGCAAACTGCCAGTTGTGTTATGCATAGCGTTCGTATTCCACCTCTAAACGGACGGTGTGAATTTGAATGCGCGTTGGTGTGACTGCGGTAGAAAAAAAGGATCGGTCGAAGCCCTGATTGCAGACAGTTGATTGGTATAATCAACTCGGCTCTTGGTGTGGTAAAGCACGCAGCAAATTTATCACACTGCGTTTGCGGCTGCCTTTTCTCGATGCGCATAAAACACGAAAGAGTGTGTTCAACAAAAGAGACGCAGAAGGCAATTCTTGGGCGAACGCTCACCGCATGGCGAGTTTTGTATTGTGTGAGAATTTATGTCTAACGATCTGCGCTGCGGTGTATGCCACTCCTGCTGAAGAGGAATTACCTCCGGACTGGTTGGAAGGTCTCATAGGCCCTATTTACAGAAAAGGCCACCGACTCGAATGCAGCAATTACCGAGACATTACTCTCCTCAATTTTCTCCCGTATCCTGTTTCTCAGACTGAAGCCGTTGCAGGAAACCTTTGTTGGTGAATACCAGTGCGGTTTTCGAGAGGGACGCCCCACGAAGGACCAAATTTTCACCACACGACAAATCCTCGATAAATTCCGGGAATTCAACTGACAGGCCATTTGTTTATAGACTTCAAGGCAGCGTATGATTCAATTAAACGAAACGAGCTGATACATACTACCCTTGATGGTTCAAAATTCCTGGGGACAGTATAGCGGGTGAGACATCGGACTTGTTTGTGACGTTAGATGGTTTGAAGCATGCATTGAAAGGTGTTATTCGAAGAGTAGGCGAGCGTCACCATCATCAAGGAATCTCATATGCTCCTAGGGTTTGCGGACGACATCGATATCATCGGTGTTAACCGTAGAGCTGTGGAGGAAACGTATTCGCATCTAATGGAGGAAGCTGCGGGGATAGGGCTTATCATAAACTCTACCAAAATAAAGCATATGGTAGCTGGTAGACAGCGTGGCAGTCCTTTGGGTGTTAGAACTACAGTGGTGATAGATAGTAATACTTTTGAAGTGTTCGATGGTTTGGTACTATAGTGACTTGTGACAACGATTTGAGTAGTGAAATTAAAAGGCGAATAGCCGCTGCCAACAGGGTCTGCCATGGATTTTGTAACCAGCTAAGCTCCTGTATCTTGCAACTCCGTACAAAAATCCCGCTCTATAAGAAACTAATGCTCCCGGTGGTACTCTGCGGCCACGAAGCGTGAACGTTGAAAGAGAGCGACTGACGAGTTCTTAGCGTTTTAGAGCGTAAGATCCTGCGATCAATCGTTGACGGTGTATTATACGCAGGCGCATGGATCATGAAATATACCAAGTATAAACAGATTCGGATATTGTGAAGCGACTAAAACATGGCAAGCTACAATGGGCTGGCCACATAGCAAAGATGCCGGATGAGAGACCAGCGAAAACAATATTTAGCAGAGAACCCGACAGAGGCAGATGACTTCGAGGCAGACCCCGTCCAACGGGTGATGAGCGCTGTTGACGTGGATGCTAGAGCAGCGGGCATTGGGGACGACTGAAGAGTGGCAGGCCAAAACCGTAAAAGTGGAGGCGTCTCTCGAATTCGGCATGGATTCGATAAGCGAATTGTCGCCGAAAAAGTAAAGTAAAGTAAGGGTAGGTAAACTACTTGCCTTGCCTACAGCAACACATTTGATATTAATGGGATGCTATTTCCGAAATCAGTAATTCTCCTATGCATGGCCTCATTGTTGATCCAACTGTAGAAACAGATGGTACCATCGGATGGTTTGACCCTTTAGAGTCATAGAGTTGTGTATTATCACAACCCATTTCCCCAACGCTAACCGAAATAAGACTTGAAGTAAATCTGAGCATCCCCAGCTGCAGTAAAAATTTCATTGGTTAACCATTCCGCGACAATTTACAATTGACACATTCCAGCGTTAACCACGATCCTGAGGAGGAAAAATCGCCAAAAGGAGGACAGAGATCGTGAAGAATTAGAGCAACTATTCCGAGCTAATGACACGTGCAAGTTTTATGAGAAGGTGAACCAAACTCGGAAGGGCTACACACCGAAACCTGACATGTGTAGGGACGAGGGAGGGAATCTAATTACAAACGAGCGCGAAGTGGTCGACAGATGGAAGCAGTTCTTCGATGAACACTTCAATGGGAACTCGCAGAAGGAGGCGAAACGGAAATTAACCTAGGAGCACACACGGAAGATAGTACACTGTACACTGGGTTATTTCGAGGATTTGGGAGGAGGAAAAGCTACCGGAGGAATGGATGGAAGGAGTGGTTAGTCCCATCAAAAAGGGTGATTGACTAGACTGCTGCAATATCGTGGTATTACGCTGGTAAACGCCGCCTACGAGGTACTCTCCCAGATCCTGTTACGCCGGTTGTCACCGATAGCACAAGGTTTCGTAGGGAATTATCAGGCGGGTTTCATGGGGGCTCGCGCAACTACGGACCAAATTTTTACTATCCGACTAATCTTGCAGAAATGTTGGGAGCAGGGCTTGAAAAGGGATCGCAAGTTGAATGTGACTGCCGTGAATGCGAACTTTCCGCATTCAAACTCCGCTTTTTGAACGATCTTTTACTGTTTTTTTGAATTCAGTCAATCTCCCGCTTGCGCTGCTGCCGTCTTACAATTCATGCGGCATCTCAGCAAAAGCAACCAGTCGATCTCCCGTTTTGCTTTGCGCTTTGAGAATATAAACTGCAAACTGACTGGAAGCATACGGTGACGTATTTTTTCGTTTCTCTTTTTGTCTCCAAATCGGCTGCTCACAGTAATAGTTTGTCACCCGGACGTCGGTCCGACGCAAGCAAAATATTCGTTTGTATTGGACGGAGTCCGACCGACTTCTTCCATGCACATGTAGTGGTTGTTTTTTTGTAGTATTGAATCATACGATTGTGCGGTTGCTTTTCGTTAGCGTGGTGATTGCCAATCATTTGACTGTTTTGCAGTCATTCGCTGCTCCAAACGGTAAAGGCAACTTGATCGAAACAAAAATGTCAACAAATTTTAGAGCGCGTTCATTCTGCTGCGTGCGATCGGCGTTTGACTGAGCAAACTGCCAGTTGTGTTATGCATAGCGTTCGTATTCCACCTCTGAACGGACGGTGTGAACTTGAATGCGCGTTGGTGTGACTGCGGTTGAAAAAAAGGATCGGTCGAAGCCCTGGTTGGGAGTACAACGTGCCCACGCATCACATCTTTATTGATTTTAAAGCACCATACGATACAGTCGATCGAGACAATCTATGGCAGATAATGCACGAACACGGTTTTCCGGACAAACTGACGCGACTGATCAGAGATACATTGGATCGAGTGATGTGTTTCGTACGCATCTCTGGGGCACTCTCGAGTCTCTTCGAGACGCGGCGAGGGTTGAGACAAGGTGACGGTTTATCCTGTATGCTGTTCAACACCGCTCTTGAGGGGGTGATCCGACGAGCGGGCATAGAAACGAGAGACACGATTTTTACCAAGGGTAGCCAACTTCTAGGCTTTGCAGATGACTTCGATATCATAACCAGGAACTTTGCGACGGCGGAGGCAATCTGCGCCAGACTGAAAGCGGAGTCAAGGAGAATTGGGCTAAAAATAAATGCGTCGAAGACCAAATACATGAAAGGAAGAGGCTCAAAGGAAACAAACGCGCGCCTCCCACGGACGATAACCGTTGACGGCGACGAACTAGAAGTGGTAGAGGAGTTCGTGTATTTGGGAACGCTGGTGACCGCGGACAACAACACTAGTAAGGAGATCCAGCGGCGCATTCAAGCGGGAAATCGGGCCTACTTCGCCCTTCGTAAAACGCTACGATCAGGAAGCGTACGCCGCCGCACGAAGCTAACAATGTACAAAACTCTTATTTGACCGGTAGTTCTTTATGGACTTTATATGACTTGTGTTCGAGCGGAAAGTGCTGCGGACGATATTTGGCGGAGTACAAACTGAAAGCGGAGAGTGGCGGAGGGGTATGAATCACGAGCTACAGGCACTGCTTGGGGAGACTCCCATCGTACATCTAGCCAAAGTTAACAGGCTACGGTGGGCCGGACAAGTCGTTAGGATGCCGGACGACACTGCGAAATAGTCCTCTTCAACAACCCCACCGGCACCAGGAACAGGGGGGCCCAACAGTTGAATCAATATATATATATATATATATATAGAATGCCAGTGTCGCTGCAGTGCTCGTGGTAAACATCACACATTTGAAAATTACGTATTTACACTGTATGCGCATATGTGTGAGTGATCGATTCGAAACGGGAATCTGATTGTCAAACTAAAAAGGCAACCCAATAAAAAATCCTTCTGCTTTTCCGTAAATCACGTAGGATAAATCACCCGATTTGGTCGTTTTGGGGTATTTCGTCGGGAGGAAAATTTTCTATTGGGCAATTTGACAATGTAGTTCCCGTATCCAAGACACGAACCAGCAACATGTTTGCCACCAAAATATCCATGAAACACCAGCGACACTGGCATTCTATATATATTGATTATACTGGCCCAACGTGTACGATGGCTCGACCAGGTCGAAAGCTATTTGCGAATTCTGAGACGACTTGGAAATTGGCGACGAGTGGCCCAAGACCGAGTTGAATGGAGACGAGTGCTTGAAACGGCACGAGCCGCCCCGGCTCTAAGCTGTTGAAGAAGAAGAAGAAGACGTTCCAGCGTTACAGAAAACAATTTGCTCCCATTTGTACTGTGTGAACTGCTTTCTGTCTGTTTCACCAATTTTTTTGGTAGATTCCTAGTAAAACAGGTGATTAACGAGGACATAATCTTCCACTTGAATGTCAGGGATTTGATGAAATAGCAACTGATTTGTTTTGTAGGGATGGTGTCCCGTAACACTGGAATGTGATCACGAGCCTGAAAATGTCCTCTTTCACTACTGCTTGCATAACTGAGTGTATGCGGTAATTTAAGTTTGATTGCACATTTAAAAAAGATTCTAGTGAGCATGAAATCATAGTTTGACCACCCGTGATTAACACGTGATTGACCTAGATCACTTGAAATTACACAAAGAACCATCCCGATGGAATGAGATGGGGATGCTTGGGAGTACAGATCATTGTCAGTGTGCAGTTTGTTCTTTGTGATGATCAATAACAAAGCTAATCACAGGGAAAGTCCGACACTTACTGCTACTAGAGACTGAGGAATCGCCTGTATCATCTACAAGTGTCACAGGAAGGAGTTGTTGTTAGTAGCAAGTTAGGGACGTGTCTGGTTACATGGCTATCGCAAAAAGATCGGATTTCTAGCCGAAATATCGATATAAGCAAAAACCAGGAATCATTTTACCGACACCGAAGATTATGTGATTCTTGACTCGAATGCACGAGATACCTTATTTGTAACGCTTCAATATAATTCTCGGTTTGTGAACGCGTCATTGTTAGGTGTACACAAATGAATTGAGTGGTGATCTGGAAGGTGATCTCCCTTAGAAAGGAGTGACGGAGTACCACCAGAGACGAGCAATTGATGTCAGCTGGATTGCCTGGGAGAGAAGTCAGACAGTTTCAGCCGTAAGATGAATACAAAGCTGGTTAAGACCTCCTAAAACAATTCAAACCAGAATGCTCATCAAGGAAATTTTACCTACTAAGAGAGAATGAATGAAATGGCGGATTTGACAGTTCGTAGAATAAATTTATGCCTAAACTAAATTAAATTCCCTACAAAGATCCTTCTTTTCAATTAAGTACTTTTAAATAACCAGTTTAGTTGACGTTGTTATGAGATAAGTCCTTCAAAATTTGAATTATATTTAGCATTTAAATAGGAACTAAATAATATGCAACAAGCTGTCAAACTGCACAGTTTAAAAAAATCTAAGCAATTAAATCCATAAAACTATTTCAACCACTATCATTGCCAGCGAAGAGAGCCCGCAAAAATCTCTTTGTTGTTGCAATTATATCTTTCTCTGCTATTTTTTTGTGTCGTAAGCTAGACGCATTTTTATCGGCACTCATTGCGCGAAGCTCTTCGGATTTTATTTTTACGTTCCGCTCTGCTGTTGGTCGCAGCATCAGCAGATCGCAGATTCTGCGTTTTTTTTTCGACCTTTTCTGCCTGCAGTTGATTACGGTAACCCAATTCTGCATTCCCGTGTTCGTTTACCGTGCTTCAGCTTATCTGTCGACGCGCTCTCTGCAGGCAGGCAAGCTGAGGCTACCAATTGGCGTTGGACAAACCAGGTACCGGACCCTGCATGCTCTAGAATCGCGCGCTTTGGCTCGGCTTTCTCAGGCGAAAAATTTCACGCTGAATTTATAAAGCAATTAAATGGAATGTGTGGTGATTAAAGGAATAAATTTTTCTGCGGATGCTTTCGATTTGGAGTCTTCTTTTTTTTTTGCACTGTGCACCGGATGCAACCCGTTGTAGCCATTCACCTGGCATTAGCAGGCTCTGCGGTAGGGCAAGCGCCAGCGCCGTAATGAAAGCATTCGGTTTTAATTTAATTAAGCAAGATTTCGAGCAGAAACAATGAAGATGTACCTGACCGTCACCGGGCCAAAGGGTGACACCGATACTGTTCACCGCCACTGGTGTAAATTGAAACTTCAGCTTGTTTAATGGTAGTAATTTGACGAGCTTTCCGGATTATGTCTCCACTTTTAAATGGAAATCAGAACTTCTCGGAAATGAATGGTCGCACGGGTTATAGGGCAGTAATTACTACTGTACATTTAAATTTAATTATAATTATTTTAATCAAAACAAGACGATTATTTTTTTTAAAGAGGATAAAGAAAGCAGATAATTTTATTTGCTGGCACTGTATAAAACCCTTTATATTTTACTGATACTCGAAACAGAATTTTTTTCTCGAAAGTATGCTTACAGCATTCAGTTTAACGCTTATGATTTCACACCTTTCGCTTGATTACATGAAACTATGGCGTTATCACACGTCGTAATATTTAAGTGTTAACTCTGTCATTTTTTTATATTTAAACATGAATAAATGAATTTTCGATTCCCGTTTGATTGACATCGAAAAACAAACCCCAACGGAAAACTCCCCACAGCAGGGTAGTAGAACAGTATCCCACTGTCCGGTTCGATTCGTGCGATTCATTAAACATCGCACAACACGTCCGGCTCCAATGTCAAGTTTGCGAAAAACAAAATTATAAACTTATCGGGAGCGTACCCGCCTCCCGGTGCTAAATATTCATGTAGCTGTTGAGGAAAGTGTTAATTACAGAACTTTTCTGTTCCCTGGGTAAAGAACACGGGAAAATCCTATATCCTTGGGAAATTGAAGGGGCCCCTTTGCCGGCGACCCACCGGGGGGTTGCACGGGCGGTGTGGACGTGCACCGCTCCGAAGCAATGCTTTCATATTAATTTCCTTCCCCTGGAGGTAATCTTTCTTCGGCGTGCGCCTTTTTACCTTGGATTATGATGATAGGAGGATGCTACAAACTACTTCCACCACCTGGCCCGGCTCCAACCGACCGAGGTTGTCGTCAACGTAGCAGCAAGCGGTACGGTTTGCAAATTTACAGCATCGTAGAGGATTGCGGATAATAAGTTTTTGCCACCACACGCCGCTCGTCCCGGTTCGAACCCCTTCTGGAAGCAAAGCAAAACAGGGTGGATCCATCGAACGCGGTCCGTAGTGTTAGTACATGCTCTTCGACATCGAGAACAAGGTTGCCTGGTTTGGTATGCAAAGCCTGATTCGCCCTCTTGCCATGGGGCAGAAGCAAGGCTACAGGATCAGAATCGGTTCAGTGTGTTGATGGGATTATGGGTGGCAAGTACTGTCTATAAAGATGTGATAAGCAATAAATTTTAATGCTACGGATACAAACTACTGCACCTTTGGTGCATCCAGCTCGAGGATGGCCTCCTCGGTGATGGGGACTTTGGTGGAATGTTACTGGGCTATGAATTCTGGGGTTGATACTCAAACCTATTCAAGATTTATTAGGTATTACTTCGTTTATGGGTGGTTGAATCATTTTGTGTTCACAGGTGGGCGGTCAATCGCAGCAGTAAAGCCACTCAATCGAAAACAGACTAGTTTAAGGTAGGGTTTTTTACGCCGTTGGCTTGTGAGCGACAATGTTGGAATTTTAGTTAATGAAAATAACTTGGTAACCATCCCTATTCAATGATAAATTAATCCGGTCCTTCTACGAATAACATTTTTGTTTATAATTGTCGGTTTGTCTCAGCTGCAGGTCACTTCCCATTGATTCAACAAGGCAGTTCCTATTAACTTTAACTTCCTATTAACTTTATTCGAATAATGCTTAACTTTATAGTAAATCAAAACAAAAATGCTAGGTTGAAATTATCCCTCAAGTTGCTAACAGTTAGTTTCAAACTGCAATTACAACTTACCGCAATATTTCACTAGTCTGCCAATTCACACTGACAGCAAAATATTTACAATTTCGAATGTGGAGGAAGAAATCATAAATAGACTAAAAGACCGAAATAGCAAAACTTTAATTGGCACTAAAAATAATGAGAAAATTCTGACAAAATTCATCTCTAGATTCTTTGACATTAAGTTAGATTCAACTAATTATTTTCTATTTTCTAAATGGTGGAAACTCATAAAAATTAGTCACTAAAAACATTAAATAAGATTAAACTAAAAACGAAACATTTCACTTGGGATTTCCAAAAACATATTGAACTCAGTATCGATCAAATTTAGTGTTTTTCGATTTTGTCGCTCCCTAATTTCATTACGTTTTTACCCGATTATTATATATACTTTGTTTACCCGATTTAATTACCTTATTTACCCGATTTGCATGGGTCGCGAAATGTTCATTGAGTTCATTGAGCGCTTACGGCTTTTCTGCTCGATCAGTCTTCGCTGATCTTTCGCCGCGATCGGTTAAGTGTATCTCGTATCTCTTCGTCGTCGTGTCGTGGTTCTTTCGTAGAAGCTAGCGCCGTTTTGTATCTGGAGGATTTGCATTTAGGTACCGTTACGAATGCTAGCAGTGCGTCTTGTTCAATAGTGTGTGATTTGGGTTTGAATTTATTTGCTATATGACAAGGACAACCGACCATATGCATGACGCTGTGAACTGAAGTCAATCAATCGTCGCAGCGTGAAGAGTTGTTCAAGGCCTTTTTGTACTGGAAAATGATACCTAGATATAGGTTTCTGTAAGCGCCATAAGTGTTGTGTCTTGTCCGCAGTTATTTACGATGAACGCGAGGGTGAGTTTTCTCAGCAAGTTTTAATGACTTCAATGATTGCAACTGTATTTAGGTCGTGAATATGTATTAAAATATCGTCATCATCGTGTCTATTCTTAAAGCATTTAATTGGCGTCGTTCGTCTCTACTTACCGTTACAAATGCCGTTTGTGTGTACTTGTTCGGTCGGATTTCTGCATACGGCGTGATAATCTTATACCAGCGTGAATAATTTTAGTTTGAGTTTTTAGCGTTTTGCATCGCTTTTACACTAGAAAATGACGATTTTGAGAGTTTGCGTGTTTAATTTTAATGACATACGTATAGGGGAATGTCCCCGGTTATGAAACAAGTTTTGTTTTTTGGACACAGCTTTTGAACGGATTATTTAATTCCGAATCTTAAGCATTTGAAATATTAAAACTTTCTAAACAACTTTCCGGCATCTTTTTCGAACGCGTTTCCTAAAAAACATTCTAAAAGCTGTATTTTGATTGTTTGCTTAAAAGGTAGAGGTACAATGAGACGAGGCGTTGGTAGTCATTTGGTAGTGCTAGTTTAATAAACACGTCAAAAACGATGGGTGTTATACAACCGGGGCCGTTTTACAACAGGGGACAGTCCCCTACATATGTTCGAAGACAGAAATAATTACTGGTGAGTGCAGTGCATGTAGCTCGTGATTCATACGCCCCCGCCACTCTCCGTTTTAGTTTGTACTCCGCCAAATATCGTCCGCAGCACTTTCCGCTCGAACACGGCAAGGGCGCGTATGTCTTCTGTGAGCAACGTCACGGCTTCAAGTCCATAAAGAACTACCGGTCTAATAAGGGCGGCGTACGCTTCCCGATCGTAGCGTTTTACGAAGGGTAAAGTAGGGTAGGCCCGATTTCCCGCTTGGATGCACCGCTGGATCTCCTTTTTTTTGTATAGGCTTACCACTGACCACAACTTTATTGATCTATTGTAATGTTGCCCGGGTGTATGCTGTATTCTGCACTGCATTTCTGTGCTTTATCGTTATTGAGTAAACGATAAGCTTATATTTTTTTATACGTGCTTATGTGTTGAGGGTTTTACCCATGCTTCGATGCATGTCCTACTATACCAAACCTGTTTCGCCTTGTTATAGTTAGCACTGATGAGTCCTCCTGAGGTTCAAAACCATTTCCTCATTAGGTCCTCATACCAGTATACTAACCATAAGAAGCGTCTTCGGGAATAATGTAGAACTCAGCATGAAGGAAGGGTGATGAGGGGCCTGAGAATAAACCCATGCTAAAGTCACTTTGACATCGAATGGCCTGATTCTACTAAGATTCGAACCCACGACCATTCGCTTGTCAAAGCAGACTCGGTAACCTTGCGGCTACAGAGCCCCCCTGGGCCGTGATCGTCTAGTGGTTAGGACCCTACGTTGTGGATCTCCTTACTAGTGTTGTTGTCCGCGGTCACCAGCGATCCCAAATACACGAACTCCTCTACCACTTCTAGTTCGTTACCGTCAACGGTTACCGTTCGTGGGACACGCGCGTTTGTTTGAGCCGCTTCCTTTCATGTATTTGGTCTTTGACGCATTTATTTTAGCCCAATTCTCCTAGACTCCGCTTTCAGTCTGGCGTAGATTGCCTCCGCCTTCGCAAAGTTCCAGGCTATGATATCGAAGTCATCCTCGAAATCCTCGAAATAACCCAGTGTAGAGCCTTTACTAGCGTTTCTCCGCCATGTTTATAAAGCTCTACCGGTAGGCGGTCCTTCCCAGCGGCTTTATTGGTCTTCAGCAGCCCGACTTCCTCCTCAGGATCGTGGTCAACTGGTTCCTAGCTCGTCGGTATTTGGCCAGGTTCTCTCTAGTGTCAATACTTAGATAATTATTCCAAGCAGTTTTTCTCCTCCACCGCTTGTTGGCATTCCCCATCGAACAAATCATTTTGTGTACTCCGAGGCTCAATACCTAGTGCGGCCTCTCCGATGGCCGAGCGTATTCTACCCCAAACGTCTTCGAGGTTTGAAGCACCCAACTCCTCGGAAAAAAGCAGTGCCTCATTCAGTATTCGCGCGCAGTTCTCGGCAACTTGCGGGTTATCTAGCTGCCTGATGTTCAGCCGAGGAGGGCGACTTTGACGTGTCCGGCATACGGTGGACAGCTTTGAGCGCACATGTACTGCTACTAGGTAATGGTCAGAATCAATATCCGCACCCCGTCGGGAGCGTACCTCCTTCCCGGTTAGTATACGACCTTAGTTTCCACCGGGGTTGGTTACCCGATCTCCGCTAAGGTTGCTCGTATTCCGGCTGATACCACGAGGAGGTCGGGATCGGAGTTGCTGGATAAGAGGCTAGCGACCACTATGGGGTCTATATTCCGCATTTTCCAGCCATTTATCAATATAACCATAGACAATTTTTGCATTTTTATCATTAACTAGCTGACCCAACAAACTTCGTATTGACACAAAATAAACTGTGTTGTGCATAAATCATGAATCTCGAATAACCTTTGTCACAATCTCGAGTCATACCACATTGAAGGTGACAGTTATTTGAGTAACCTTCCCGAAGACTGTACCTATCTAACTAGTCAGCAGCGCAAGATACAGTCTTTATAAGAATATTACATATATGCTAGCACCAGGTAGTCATATTACTCCGAAGCACTACAATCCACCGAAAAACCCTTGATCTGCTAAACAACTTTGTCGAAGACACGTTCTGTATGGTCAGGATCACGAGTTATTTCAGGTTGGAACCAATTAAGTCAATTCCCATATGCTACGTAGAGTAAGATGGTTTTCATTAAGGCGGTCTTAAGGCACTATAAGCGTTCTTATTGGAGGGATTCCTGTACTAGAGTTTCTTTTTACACGGGTGAACCCCCCTTCATTCCGTCTAGACATGCAATAATTTTGTATCACATAGGTATTGTTCTTGCTGGAATTTTGAAAAAAATTAGTACTTTTTTGAATCAATCATGATACATTGCAAATTTTCCCTAAATTTTTCAAGAACGCATACTTTTGACTTTCGTCATTCACCTTCTGTCTTTGTTTTTCCGTACTTCATCGTTCATCTCTCATCGTTTGGTTTTTTGTCTTTCACCTTTAATGTTTCGTGTTTTTGCTGTGTACTCCGTTACCTTATACCGTCGTCTTATTGTCGTTTCCAGGCTTTTTTTTTTTTTGCTTTTGCGTGTCCTCGGTGTGAGAAAGTCTAACCGGAATTAACCTCTTGGTTTTGCTGTTGTCGTTTTTCGTTCGTTGTATGGCTTTCTGGCATCATTACATCCTCTTTTTTTCTGTTTTCAGCAAATTGTTATAATTTCATAGTCTCTTCATTGCTTTTCTGCATATATTTATAGTCTTTTCATCGTGTCATATTGATTTTGTTTTGCATTTTCATCGCCTTTTTCAGTGCTTTTTTGGTGTATTTTCACCGTATTTTTGTCTTCTTTTGTGTTTTCTTCATTGACTTTTTGTCGCCTACTTCCCAAGTAACAATTTGGGTTTCATTACACTCTTATGATTGCATTTGAGACCATAATTGGTCATGAAAACCGCCATAAGAGTATCATGAAACTCACATTCTTGCTTGGGTTGTCTTTATTTCTTCGTTATTTTTCCATCGCCATTTCGATGTCTTTTTGCTACCTGTTCATTTTCTTTTTGTCGTTTATTTGCTGTCTTTTCGTCATCTGATCGTTGTTTATTCGCCATGTTGTTGTTGCTTTCTCGGTACCCTTTTGTTATCTCTTTGTTTCCCTTTCTACGTACTCGTGGTCTCTCTGTCGTATTTTTGTTGTCTTTTCATAGTCTTTTTGCCATCTTTCTATCGTATTTTCGTCATTTTTTGACGTTTGGTTTTGGCGTATTCAACAGTTGTATTTTGTCGGCTTTTTGACGTCTTTTATTGCTGATTTGGCGTTTTTTGGTTGCCATGTTTTCTTCGTTGTTTTATTTTTTCGTCTTCTTTCGTGCAGCTTGCTGTCGAGAAAATATAAAATGTTGTCTTTTCTTCTTGTTTTTTATCGCTGTTTTCATGTCTTTTCATTGTCTTTTTTATCGTATTTTCACGTCATATTTTTGTCGTCTTTTAGTAAATTACATCGATAATCTTTTGAAGAACCATTTGCTTCCCATCGACAAAAACACTTCAAGAATGCACCATGCTGCTTCCAACAAGATTCTGCACCACCTCACCAAGCGAAAGCTTACAGTAGAGGGCCCCAAAATAGCACTTTATCATAAAACCACCCTTCGAATGATATTTTAGGGCCTCAAAAGAATAAAGGGTAGGTAAATGAACTAGAACTATATACTAAACGTTACCTACGTTTTTGATAATAGGAAATATGAACCTTCCACAGAATTTGGCACCATTTAATAAAGAATCACTTTCAAAAAAGGGCGTATTCATTTTGTTAGATATTATGTTTAAAAAATCATATTTCGAAAACTATGGTTTGCATCAAAATGATGTCTAAGCGTGAGTTGTAGAAAACTGATTTTTAAACATAAAAAATTAACACTGAAATTTGTTTATCGTTTTTGGACAATCAGCAGATGATATAATCAACAAGATGTATTCCGACAAATTGTAAGGAATAATTTAATGTAGTTATTAAAAATTCTATAGCTTGGTGATTCGGGTGATGCTATAAAATATCTCTTTTCAGCATTTCAGGACTTTCAGTGTTGAAAAGACTTTTTCGACCAATTTTAGCCTGTACCTACCGATTGCCCGCAATGGAATCGCCAGGTTTGAGTAGCTGCTAATACACAACATGCCTTCCACGCAGAAATCACAGATGACTAGGTTTTTTCGTTTTTTTTTGGTCTACTTTGGTTCTTCTATTTGGTTTTTCATAGTTTTCGCATCGACTTTACTTAACTTAACTTAAATAATCTATAGCTATTCTTTGTTATAATATCTTAATAACGTTCAAACATTATCAAACAGTATACTAACTAGAAACATTGGATATCAGTTCAAATGCAATACAGAACCAACCAACTGTCGTAAACTGAAAATCCCGTAGCTCCCATTTTCAAATGGACCGTTTCGCTGTCATTCCGAAGGACGACGCAACAGTAGCAGCATCTAGCACCAAACGGGAAAAACCACAGGCCGACATTTCTCAGCTGTCGTGGTTCTCACCTCCGAAGTAAAGATTTTCACTCCCAAAACATTAACCTGACACCTCCCGAATTGCTCTCCGGTGCGCTTCTTCCGGCTGTCGTCGCAATCCTTTCCTTTCGGGTGGATTTTGCTCTAGAAATTAGAAATCAGAAAATCAGAGAGCGCACGCTGGCTCGTAAAAAAGCATCCGTCACAAAACAGAGAGGATTGGATAGGCAATTTCTCACCAGCTCATACGGTGAGAGCTCGATGAGACAGGAATCGTAGACGGCGGACGTCGTTCATCGCGAGGGGTAGGTTAGGGACGATGGCCAAACAATGACGATGATAAGACGTTCGTACAATTATCACCCGCCGCCCAACCTACCCTGGGCCATAACATGCACCTTACAGTGGCGACTTTTCCTTCGCTGAAAATGGAAGTCGAGAAGTGGTGTGTGTGAAGCCTGTTATTGCGCCTGCTCACCACCAGGCGGGACACGATGAGTTTGGCTCGGCAGTTTGGGATTGTGTCTCACGCTATGTTCGAAACAATTCGAACTCATTTTCGAATGATACTCCCTCTCCAGTAGAGCGTTCGTGAGAAGAGTACGAGGAAAATGCACTTAACGCCACTTGCGCTCAGTGGGAGAGACTTTTCCGACGAAACCACCCTCACCTTGCTGTGTGGTGGTTTTATAAAATCTTCGCTCAATCCGCTCGGGCCAGTTAGTTTGCACTGTGTCCTTTAGCCGAAAGGATGATGAAAATTTCTCGCGGATAGTTCTGAATCGCGGTTGTTTTTAACTAGAACTTTCACCAGTTCCGGTGGTTTTCTTGCGGGGTTAAAACTTCAATCCACGACCGCTGAAAAGAAAAACTTTGAGTCGGTGGACGCGTTTCGATCACGAGTGTGTTTGTTTGTTATAGTTCTGGGGAAGAAAACTGTGAAATTGGCAAATCTGCCGTAACAACCCAGTAATTTGCCAATCTCGTTAAGTGATTTTTCGGAAAAGTCGTGATTGCTTGATGCAGGAAGAAACATCTAAAGTCGGCAGCTGTGGCCTGAAAAGTATCAGAGAAAAGAACAAGTGTCGGTGGGGCGAAGAAAACTCTGTGAATGAAGTCGAGAGCATCCTGTCGAGAGTGAATCCAACCGTTGTGAAGCAGTGGTGAAGAGCCCGATTAAGTAGCAGGGAAAAATCGCGAAACAGCTGGTTCTTGAATTGGCCATTTTAGGTGCGTGTATTTTGATGTGAATTTTTTATGAAAATATTGGCAGTTCCGTCTGAAAGTTTAACCTAAAATTGAAAATCTCCGATCAATGTTGCGTATTGGAAAAGTCGGTGATTTCGGTCATGTGAACCTAATCCGGTTGATTAATTGCTAATCTGCCGCTGACGTCTGCGGCCGGATTCAAGTGTCGATGCTGAAAAGTTCAATATCCTGAACTTCCCCTTTTTCGATTCAGCGAATTTTGCGTCCGGCGGCAGTTTTCCGTTCAAATATTGTTGAAGTTGGATAAGCGCTTCAAAGCTGCTACTAACCCACGTAGAATTGCTGTTAAAAAGTTAATGATTTCCCGACAAGAGCGTTCAAGTTTGCGTAACGAGATAACAGCGTAGTCATATTCGTTCCGGGATTCTGTGAGTACAACACAATACAATCGGGTGTAGGGGTGGTGAGGGGAGGCTGCACGGTATCCTAGCAGTACCAGCTCGGTACAAGTGCGTTCGAGCTGAAGGGTTGATTTTTCACGGCAATAGCTTGTCAGAAAATTAAGTGCTCTGGTTTTCGCTTCCCCTGGGAAACGATTAATATCACTAAGGGCCTTTGTTTTGGATTTTGGCTCTCGATCAGTAATTATTTCGAGTGTTCTGCGTGATTTTGAAAGGTTGCTTGATGTTACACGCCTATTGATTACTGGTTCTTGAACTTTGTTCAAATGTTTTGAAAAAATATTTTACCTATTGATTGTGTAAGTTTAGCTCAAGATGCTCTTGCGGATCTGGTTGTGAGTGAGAATTTCAATGTCAACGGTCAACGGCAGGTTTATTTTGTGGTTTTGGTAAACAATTTGCGGTGAAGTTGACAGATAAAAGAAAGTCCAATTTTATGTTACTAATTTATAGTACAATATTATTGTCAACCAAAACACACGTAAGGTTTTCGTTAAGGATTTTGACAAGACTTTTGCGTAGAATAATTTTATGAATCAAGCGGTTTGATTGATTAAATAATTTTAATATACGAGACACAGCACGTATTACTCTTACAAAATTTAAAGATAAAAATGTGTCTTGTCAATTAATTTTCGTATTGTGGTGCTTTTACGTTGGCACGTTGGGCACAGAAGCAAGTAAAAAGTACCTCAGTTAATGTGATGATTTCTGAAATGAATTTTAATCCATGCAACTTTGGCGTATGATTTTCTGCGAATCCTTTACACAGTAACCCGTGTGTTCGTTAAACTTTGCAAATTTATTGCATTGCTTGTAAGTGAAGAGTGAACGCGGACAATACGAAACTCTCCCCATATCGACTCATAAGTAGCTTATTTTAAAGTCGGATTAAACATTTTGGTACTTCTTACTTAATTCTTACAGGTTACTACTACACTTAATTGTGCATAAAATAAATATATTTAGTATTTAACTTCATCTTTATCTCAGTATAACTTCATCTCAGTAAAACTATAAGGAGTTGATGTTTTTAGCAAAGCTGACCAGTAGACCAAGATCTTTCGGTCTGTGGACAAAGTTTCATAGGTTTTTCACCTAGCGGCGTTAATATTCGAGTGAACTCTATTTAAGCATGCCTTTTATATGCAGTTAGTGCTAGTAACAAAACGATAAAGAAATAAATCTTTGTTAAACTTTTCTGTTGGGGAAGAATAAATGCTTATCTTTGTTAACGTAATAACGTCGCATGGTGTATGGTTTTTAACTGCAGAGAAGCGGATAATTCAGGCAATTAACATCCAGAAACACTCGCTTATAAGATAAAATTGATCCATGGAAGGCTAGGTCGAAATTAATAATGAAATTATTTAGATTTTTCCATTATCAGCATCTGTGGCTCGAGCAGCACGTTCCTCACAATCGACAATTGAATCTATATGAATCTACTCAGAATATTTTGAATCTACATTAGAAATGAGTAATTGCAAAACATGGAAATGAAACTTGGATCAAAACTATCATCTCTGTTCAAAAATAAATCTGGTGTACCCCAAGGCAAAAACTTAGGACCACTTTTATTTATTTTATTCTTTAACGACGCTGCATATACTATTCTGACTGGTTGCAGAGTGGCATATGCTAATTGATTTAGAATATACTTGACGATTTACTGCTTCGATGACTATCGTCGTCTTAAGATAATTTTATACACATTTGTGGATTGGTAGAAACTGAACTACTTCACGACTAGTATTACCAAATGTGAGGTAATTACATTCCATTGTATCAAATCGTCTATCGCATTTACCACAGAATTTGGCTTCTAAAGTGGTTCATTAGTGATGCAAGTACGTGTAAGCTATTTTTATTGGAAAACAGTCTTCTAAATTACTCTTACAGTTAATAAAAACTGAAGTAATTCTAAGTGTTGATTTTATATATGTCAAAAGCCTTAGTACTTAGCCTTAGCCTTAGCCTTAGTGGTACTGTGGGACTTCCCCTTATTACAAAATTGAAGTAAAGTATGTAAATTACTCATATAAAAATTTTCAAGTCCATCTGGTTGTACTAGATATCGTTTTTCTTTAAAAGTAAAAGAGGGAATATTCGCGCAATATTTTTTTTTACAATTTTCTAGAATTTCTGAAAATTGATAACTCTTGAACGCATGATCAGAATGTTATATTATTAATATCATCATGTCAAGAAATTTTTTCTTAACACATTTTTCATACTATCAATTCAAAACAAATTTTGTATGTGGCTCTGGAAGCTCCAAAAGCGAAAGCCGTCTACAGACGGCTTTGCCCGTTAACCGGTTAACACTGATAGGTCGGATGGATTATAAATAAAATAAAATTAAATTAAATGTTGCATAACTTTGGTTCAATAATACCATTAAGAATTATTGAGGGAGCTGTTAAAAAAACCAATTCACAGGTCTGCCATAAAAAAAACTGCACATTTTCGAGGGTCATTATAACTGAAGAGTGGTTTCTTTAGCCAAAAATTGAAATTCATTTGGTTGAAATAATGATCTTGACGGACCACAACGATTATTTTTCTCATTTTTTAAATTTGTTGTAACAAACTGATCAAAAACACTCGTTTTTAACTCAAAACACCGCCGCCATTTTGTGCCTGTAAATCTCGGGAACTGAAATTAGTTCTAATCTAATCTAATATCATACTCAATACTCATCCTGGAAAATGATGATTACATGAATCTATCATTTTCTTATCAACGGCCAGGTCAACTGTATGGTATGTACCGAAGAGAGAATTCCATGGATTCCAGTAGAACCACTAATAATACCTAATTTCAATCAACTCTTTGAAATAAAGGGGAAGAAGAAAGCGTGGACCTCCCGTACCAAACATTTCTTATATAATATATTAACAGTCGTTGGAAATATCTTTGCTGACAAAGGTTAAGTGATACTCGGGATACTCAGGGATCAACTAATGATTTTAAACCAGAAACCAGGCTGCAGTGGGCTAGGGATGTAGCACGTTATTTCGCTCTGTGGAAGTGGATTAAAAACACCAACTACCAAAAATATCTTACAAATCTTGTAGCTTGAGTTAGTTAACCATCCCGAAAATGATGGTTTGTGGAAAACACGCTTAATTTTTTTTAATATTATAGAGAATCAACGAATAAGAGAAAATAAATTGCTCGATCGCACACCGCTGCTTACGTTTACTTATTTTACTATAGCTGTCCAGTTAGTTTTCGCTAGTCCACGCATTGGTTGGGAGTAGTAGCACCAGTCGAATGCAGTGATTGTTTTTGCGGAAGTGAGACATAAAATTTTTTGGTTATTGTGGCAACCATCCGTATGGCAATTAGCTAACAATATCGATAATATCGATAATTTAAAAGCACTTCATCATTATGGTAACATGGTTTATGCTTTGGAACGCGAAAGTGGGGTGGAATGGTCAAAAATTGTAATTAAATAAAAAACTAATCCAATTTAATACTACTATGTATATTTATTCTTGACAGATACGTATTTCGCCTACGACTTGCAGGCTTCCTCAGTGTCTGTTTTCGAACTCGGTTTCGTATTATACTAAGACGCTCCAAAAACTTCGGTCAAAAATTGGTCAAATATGAATATAGATATGTTTGTGAATGTATCTGATGCGAAAAATGATTAATTGGATCAACTAGAAAATTTCGAAATAGATCCAAATTAAATTCAGATGTGCACTTGTTGGTGGGGCTCGCATTCACGCTCTTTCGATTGGTACACGAATGTTTTACTCACTAAACTACTGTCGCCCGGTGCATTACGTAGTCTAACATACAGTTTTGTTTTATTCTCCTAATTTCATCATTCCCGTGTATACATACTCGTATGCCACGATATTATTTTTGTACGACTGCTGTTCGTTTCTACCGTTGAGACGATAGTCTTTTATCTACTCGTGTAGAGTTGCTGTCACCGATCGCCACCGATCTCAAATGCACGAAATCATTTACCATTTCTAGTTCATCGCCATCAATGGTTATCATTTGTGGAAAGCATGCTTTTGTCTCTTATGATTCTACTTCTTCCATGTATTTGGTCTTCAACATTCTTATTTTTCGTCCACTCCCATTAGACTCCGATTGCAGTCTGGCATAGATTGCCTCCGCCGTCGCAAAGTTCCCGGCTATAACATCAAAGTCAAATGAGAAGCCTTGGAGTGGGTTACCTTTGCTAAAAATCGTGCTTCTCGTTTCGATACCCATTCTTCAGATCAAACACTGTAAAGCGATATTCAAAAGCCTGCAAGATAAGCTGTCACCTGTCACCTTGTCTCAACCCTCGCCGCGCCTCAGAGGGACTCGAGAGTGTTCCCAAGATGCGCACGAAACTTATCACTCAATGCAATATAGTGCTGATTAGACGCGTCAGTTTTCCGGGAAACCGTGTTCATGCATTATCTGTCATAGGCGGTCTTGATCGACTATATTATTCCCAGCCAGCACCAACTCGTATATCAAAGTACAAAAATTATCGTACATATCTCTTAATAAACTCGGAATCGTAACTAATGCTTAATAAAGTGCGCCCAAGTTGATTTTCTGTCGTATGAAATGACAGTAACTGACACACATACGATATTCAGCACAGAATCGTATAGCAGAACGGAGCGAACCGGGCTTAATCGAATATTAGGCCGTATGAATAAAACAGTTTACTTTGCTTTTCCCATTTAAATCGTATGGGAGCATTTGCTCTAACTCTTTTATTCGTACGGCCTATTATCGTATATAATTACTTATATAGCTGTAACGCGTATATTTATTCCTCATCACGCATGTCGCCTCCAAAATAGTACGAATATGCCAGCTTTGCCGCAACAAATACGATTGATTAGCATGTATATATGTACGTAATGGTGATTTTTAACGTTTTATACATATAAAAATGCTTGCTGGGTTATATGCTGCTTTGAAGTCAATAAAGATGTGATACGTGGGCGCGTTGTACACCCGACAGTTCTGTCGAATGGTAAATTTGCTTCGTAGCGGCGCGCCCAATAGTTCTTTACGAAACCTTGTGCTATCGGTGATAGCCGGCACAACTGAATCTGGAAGAGTAGTATTAACTTTAGGTGAAGGTAAAGAAGGCAACGTTAAGTGAATTGGAATCATCGAATTTTGATTTCGTTAGATCTAAATTTACATTGATTATGTCATTCGAATGGCACTTGTTGGCTTCTTTTGACGTGAGAGGCTCTGTATTAGACAGATCTCAGATTCAGGGATAATTTTTATTACAGGTATACTCTATGTCGAAAAAGACACTGATGAAGCCTGCAAGTCGTAAACGAAATGCGTATCCATCAGAATAATAAAATAGTTAGTCAAATTTAACAGGAAAAAGGTTGGTTTTTTCATTCAATATTTCTAAAATCTATTAAGATACTAAACAGAAAAACTTTAGGCAATTATGATCACTATGACGTATGGCCCTTTTACCCCGTGAAAAATGGCCCGTCTTACCCCTACCTAACAATTTACATTATTTTGCATTTATCTCTCAATCCGTACTATTTTATATACATTTTTCGCCACACGCAGAACAAGAATTGCCCAATTAAAGTCAGTGGTAAGAGAAACGTCAAAATACTTAGCTTTTTTTTGCTGAAAAACCTTAAATTTGTTGCTGCTGAAATTATATCGCATGAAGACACTGCGAACGAAAAGTTTGTTTTGATTCTAGTTTTGACGTTGGATACGGCCGAATGCCACAGGTTGTCTCGAAAGTGTTTAGATAGGTTAATAAACAAAACATACTGGGGCATTTGTAGAAAATTTGAGGATTTCTTGACGAAATCGATGTGGTCCCTCTTACCCCGCCGGGCCTTCTTACCCCTTCTTACCCTACCTTGTAGGCGGCGTTTACCAGCGTTGTAACAGTCGAGCCGGTAACCCTTTTTGTAGATGGGACAAATCATTCCTTCTATCCATTCCTCCAGTAGCTTCTCCTTCTCCCAAATCCGGGAAACCCAGTGTAAAGCTATTACCAGCGTATAAAGCTCTGCTGGTGGGCGATTCTTACCGGCGGTCTGCAGTTTTGACTTTTCGAAGATAAGGTGCTGGGACATCAGTAGCCTATGTTTCGGGGTTCGATGCTGTCCTAACAAGCCAGTCGTCGTATGTTCGAATCTCGGCTGGGAGGTGCTGCTATACAGTCAGTAGGATCGTTGTTCCGTAATTGTCCTCTGATAGCCGGCTGCGAAGTCTGTCGATAAAGAAGGATCAAGTTCTCAACAGGACGTTTATACCCATTGCTTTTTTGTGCTGGGACATTACTATCTTCCATGTACATTCCCAGATTCTTTCGTTCCGCCTCCATCTGCAACTTCGCTATTGAGGTATTCGCCGAAGAACTGTTCTCACCTGTTGACCGCCTCGCGCTCATTTGTGATCAGATTACCTCTCTCGTCTCTACACATGCCAAGTTTCGGTGTGTAGCCCTCGCGAGATTAGTTCACCTTCTCGTGATACTTTCGCGCATCATTGGCTTGGAATGGAGGTTTTAATTCTTCACTATCACTGTCCTCCTTCGGCGCTTTTTACTCGTCAAGGTCGTGGTCAACTAGTTCCTTGCCCCTCGACACCAGTTCTGAACGAGTTTGATGGTTTTCTCAGCAATCATTTCTTAGAATTTCTAGCAAGTGCGTGCTTTTTTGGAAAATTTGTTTTCCAATTGCTGGATAGTGAAAATTAGTGAAAACTTTCAAAGTCAAATTTCTTCATAGATTTTCTGTATGATCTGCCTTGCTTCACAGGAACGAACGCACATTATATTAATCATGGGCGTAGCCAAGGAAAGTGGGGTTGGCAGTTCAAGCCGCCTCTAAGGCAAATTTATAATCGGCGTTACCAATCTATAGCATAACATGATAATGTTAGGTACAAGCAGCAAGCGTTGAGATGCAAAAATATTTATGATGTGAACATGACATTTTGTCCCATTCTAGATTTGGCATTTGTCGAAGACTGTCTACAATATTGTCTTATCTCGTCGTTAACTGTTCCCTTCTAGCGTAAGACCCTTCTAGCGATAATCGGCTATCATATCGTTGCTTGAAAGACATTCGTACAAGCTACGTATTTGATTCTGTTATATTGTTTGCTTCTTGTGATCGGCGGTTTTCGGGGAAAATAAATATCAATTTAAATGCCAGTTTGTCCGTACGTTTCGAGTTACTTACTGGCTTTCACTCATCATCTGCGGACAAAATTTTACGACTTTACACTATACACTCTATCTTTTTACTATCTCTGCTATATTCTGCTATCTCTGCTATATTATGCACCTGGCGAGAAGGATGGAGATCGTTCTGCAATCGCATAGCCAATGTTATGCTCACGTTTAAGTGTATCTAAGCGCAAAAACTAAGTGCATGTTCAAGTTGAAGTACAATCTCGAGCTCTAGCTCTACCTCAAGTTCGAGCCCAAGCCCTGGTGGAGCCTAAATTTAAGTTCAAATCTTAGCCTTGTTGAGGCCACCCCAAGTTAAAGTTCATAACCTAGTCCAAAACTAAATCTAAGTTCAAGTCCAAGCTCAAACCTAAGCCTGAACCTAATTCCAAAAAGCCCACACTCTAGTCCAAATCCGTAAGCCCAAGCACAAGGTGTCTAAATCTCCAAAAAACCCCAGGTTAAAGCTCAAGCTCAAGTTCAAGTCTAGCCTTAGGCCAAGTCGAACCCCAAGACCAATCCCAAGCCTAGGCCCCAAAAGTCGAGCCCCAAGCCCAAATCCAAGCCCAATAAAGGTCCAAGTCCAATTCCAAATCAAAGCCTAAGCTCAACCCTAATCTCAAACCGAAGCCCAAGCCCACGTCCAAAGCTCAGTAAACCCCAAGTCCAAGCCCAACGAGCACAGGCTTAAATTTATAAAGAACTAGCTGATCCGACGAACTTCGTATTGCCACAAATTAAACTGTGTTGTACAGAAATCGTGAATCTCGGATGGTCTTTGTCCCAACCTTGAGTTTTGCAAGTTTCTGAGGAGTTCATGGGTGTTCTACTATACAAATTTTCCTCACAGTAAAGTAGAAAACAACTCCTACCATTGCTTAGTCTGATAAAATAAAGCGGATTGCATTTAAATATTCGCTATCATTACAAACCATTTTTACGAAATACCAATTCTCGGTTGACCATAACGCGGAATATAGAGTTTTGCAGAATACGATTTCGTGAAAAGCCTTACGCGGGATGTACCATTTCACGGAAAATCCTTTCGTAGAAAGTACCATTTCGCAGGGGTGACCCAACTGAAAATAATAAACCTAGATAGAGGTGATCTATACGGGGCGCTGCCCCCCTCCCTGCAGTGACCGGCGCTTCCGACGGTAGGTCGCCGGCAACACTCGCCCTAAATCATCTAATGTTACTATTGATAGTTTTTGGTGGTCTAGTTACTGACAAATGTTTTATTATTTCTCGAATTCGATTAGTTTTTGAGTTACGTAAAAATTTCTGTTTTATTTGTATGAGAGTCCTTATACCCCTACCACAGGGTTGAGGGGTCTCAAACCATCATAAAAAAGTTCCTGCCTACAAAAACCCCCACATGCCAAATTTGGTTGATTAGTTCTCTAGTTATGAGGATATTTGTATTTCATTTATATAGGAGTCCCCTCCCCCACTATTGAAAGAGGAGAAGTCATAATACCCCTCATAAAGAGAGGAGGGGTCTCAATTCATCATAGAGAAAAAATTTGCCTACAGAGACATTCACATGCTAAGTTTGGTTCCATTTGATTGAATAGTTCTCGAGTTATGCAGAAACTTGTATTTCATTTGTATAAGAGCCCCCCCCCCTTCCCAAAGTGGGAAGGAGTCCTAATTCACCATAGAAAAAAATTTTGCTTCCAAGAACCTTCACATGCCAAATTTGGTTCCTTTGCATAATTAGTTCTCGAGTTATGAGAAAATTTGAATTTCATTTGTATGGGAGCCCCCCCCCCCCCCACTTAGTGGGGGAGGGGTCTCTAACCATCAGAAGAACCTTCCTTGACTCCAAAAACCCATGCATGCAAATTTTCACGCTGATCGGTTCAGTAGTTTTCGCTTCTAGGAGGAACATACGGACAGACAGACAGACAGACAGACAGACACACAGAAATCCATTTTTATAGGTATAGATTTCATCGACTCAGCCTATCTTCTTCCAACTCCAACTTTCCAACTTACGGTAAACGCAAATTAAAGTTTCAAAAATCACAATTGAAACGGTGGAAAAGATTTTACATTTCTTTTAGTTTATTCTCACTTCCAGAAAAGCTGAATGATTTTCATTCATTCGTTGCTCGACTTGTGAGCTCACAGATATGCGTATTTCGAAAACGACTTGTAACCTGGCACGTTAAAAAGAACTCGAGTTAAAACTTTAGAACTAGAATTAAAAGGAATTTTTCCATTTTATCTTGCGTGTTCGTGAATTACCTATACTAAGACGTTCGGAAATAATCAATAATTATTTTTTCTTTTTTTTAGAGTGGTTTTAACCCAAACGGTCATTCACCATAATAATTATTTCTCTATGCCTATAAGATTACAAGATTAGATTACATTACATTAGTTGATATTAGGAATTTTAATATCAGAGTAGAATGATGTAAATCAAAATCCCTGTAGTTATGTCGTGTATTTTCACAACACCTGCGGTTCTTGGTTTACGAAATAATAGATCTAATAATCCGTTAAACGGATTATACATTCATGTCGAGTGGTGGCGAAACAAATGATTGATTTTCTCACACGTTGGAGACTACTATTCTAATGCTATGATTATCCATTCCCCGTTTAGGATCGTCTTGCTTCCAAACTAACCAACAAGTCAAAGTGCATTTCATTGTTATAAATATAGTGATGTAGTTTTGGAACTATTATAATAATCTACCCAATAACTCACATAAAATAGAGTACAAGTACAAGTAATAATTTTTATTACTATTTTTATTAATGTGATTATTTAGTTTATTGCTAAAAATTCTTTCCTTCCATATTTGTGTGGAAATCTGCACCCCAATAGGATCGATTATGTTTGAGAGTATTATATTTTCGAGGTTCACCACATATCTAAAATGGTAAACATCATTGATAGTTCGCCTCTCATCTTGCATTATTTTTGAAATTGAAGCAAGGATATCAAGCGCACACTTTCAGCAGCATGCCGGTGTCGCGAAACCCTTTCCGACGCCCGATTCAATCCGATTTCAACTCTAATGTCGCGCGAAAGTGTCGAAGGTCACAGCCTAATCAAGGTTTCAAATTAGCATGACTCACGATAATGAAATTAATCGCTCAACATGATAGCACCATAAACCAACGATGCCAAACATCCTGTTTACCATCATCAGTCGTATCCAATCACGGAATCGCGTTAATTCCGTTGAACCTACCGGCTTTTCCGTCGATTTAACTTTTGACGCGAGGGAAAAAAATATTAAACGACCATGTCATCGATTTCAGCGTATCAACTTTGAACCGCACCGGAGGCCATGCCGCTCTCTGGGAACTGCAAAATTAGAACTTCCAGCGCGCAGGAGCTCACATCACGCCTCACCGATTTTCACACTCAATTACGCATCCCGACGTCCGAAGACCGCGCCGACGGCGGTTTCCGGGCGATAATTGTTTGGCGGGCGGCCGATTGGGGGCTGAAACAAATTTGCTTTCAAAATAAAAAAATAATATAAAAGAAAACCTGCAACTCATCGGTCTGTTCATAATTGCAGAACAATGTGCTGATGCCACCGGCACGGGATAGTGTCTGTTACGTCGAAGTTAATCGATAAACGACCGGAGATGCGATCCGTTTTCTTCCGTCGCAGCTTGATGAAGTGTATGACGTGGAACGCATTGTCACGTGGGGTAACTTTGAACCGCGCTCTTTTCGAGTTTCCCGAAAATATACCCAAGCAAGCAGCCAGATCCTTCCTGGCCCACATTGACGGTAGTTTAATTTCGCTCCAGTTAAGCGGGCAGCATGACACTGAAATGAAAGTTGACAGCCACCCTGACTGGGGTGCGGTAAGACGCTGGCACAAGGTCGGTCGGGGTGGGTGTTCTTTTCCTTGTTTTAAGAAATTCTTGTGCCAGGCTTTCTTCGCATTCAACGCTCCCGGCGGGGTTCGCGATACATACCCACCGCGAGAGTCGAACCGAAGCTCTGCTCCGGTGCGGCGCGCGAAGCGACGGCGGAAGAAAAATGATCTCGCTTGACGAAGCGTGACAGCTACGGGCGAAACTGGAAGGCGCTGGGCTGCAGTGCCGTGCCGTGCCGTGCCAGGCTGCGCGGGAAGAAGCACGGACGACGGAAATGTAGGGCTTTGAGAAAACCTTCGGAATTCGACCGACAGTCACTAAATGTGTTTGTTCTACAGTTGATTGCATGCCACTTATTGGTGGCGAGGGGGGCGGGTGCTTTCGGGGGAAATGTTCGGTAAATATTTGCTGTATATCGTTTGCATGAGATTACAAATTGTAAATGATCGGTTCTACAGAACAGGAAAGGTGGCGATGAGGTTAAATTTAATAGGTTAAAATGTCATTACATTTTCACTATCAATATGCGTGAATATAATATTCGTTTGACGCTCGATGTTGGTTTTGGCAACAAACCATTTAAAGGCTTAAGTAAGCAGTTCAATTGAATATTTATTTTCATAATATAAAGTACTTAAGGTGAAATTAGTCGTCATCAATTCCGCAAATTTCAAAAGCAGTTTTTTTTTGTTTGTTTGAAACAAAAATTTTGTCCATGAAAATGCTCTGTTCAGATTGGCAAGAAGAATGCAGTGAATACATTTCTACAAACAGAACCCCGCTTTTGGGCCCAAAAACTACTTTCGAAATTGGGCTCTCCGACGAAAGGTTAATGACTGCTAGTTTCCCGTTAATAATAAGAATTATTCAGTAATATTGTTTACACTTGAATATTGAAAGTACTCCAAAGTAGGACCATTTTTTGAATCGATGAACATGCAAATCATCAGTATTTATTTGCAATTATCAGAAAACCGTTTAATGGAGCGTGAACCTGCAGTTCAAAATGGCACCCAAAAGGAGAGACAGAGTTCTGCGTTATAAGCAAATTACCCTATACATTTCCTTGAATTTTTTGCTCACAATAAATTAAACCCGCATACTCTTTACTGTTTCTTTGCAAATTTTCCAAGCTTCTACAGTCTTCACAATATCGCACGCACCCGCACGCAAGGGTCAGTCATAGAGTTGTTTCTACGACGGCGGCGACGGCGGAAAACAATGCCACTGCAATAATCCTTAGCACAACTTCCTTGCGAAGCTAGTAAGAAAACTCAAATGAAAGCGCTTATGGTACACTTCGTTCGTTCGTTCGTTCATTCGCCTGGCACAGCAGCTCTCTCGGTTGGGGCTTTCGCATTGAATCTTCACGTTCTTCTTGTCGGGTTTTAAAAATTCCCTCCGTCTCCATCGCGCGTCGGTCGGGGCGACAACAGAATTCTTTCCCAGTAACGAAATGGCATGAAGGAGCGCTTTGCCGGAGGACAGAAAAAGTACCTTCAATCCCATTCGTCTTTGCAGCTGGATCAAATGAAAACGAAGCGAAAAAATTGTCCCATTCTCGATGGCGCAAAGAACCGAACACTCGGGGAAGTCGCCGGAGGGAACTATCAGCCAAGGAAGAGGTGAAAATGATTGTAAAGTTTGAAATTAAATTCTCGGTAATCCGGGGTTGCCAACAACGGTACTGTTCGGCGAAATGTTTTGGTCCGGAATGTTTTTCCAACGCTCAGGAAAATCTTTCCGAGATTCGGAACACTTTAAGGTGATTAGCCCGCAGATGAAAGTGGCAACACTGACGGATGATAGCCCACCAGAAGTGCGAGTCTTTGCTGGAAAACACGTGCCAAGTGATTGCTTCTCGTTAGACAGCGATTATTTAGTTTCGCTCCTCGGGGACTATCCTTCTTGCAATATATCAGCGAGCGAGCGAGAAACGTCTGGCATCAGTTTAAAATTAAAGGGAAACATTACTGAGTTTCGTTCAGTGAATAGAGATTTCAAGTCCAAACTGAAATTTGCCGTAGAAAAGTAACGCTGAGTTAGAATTAATTAATTTCCAATCTTCAATTTCCGCTTACCATTCGAGCAGTTGGCAGAGCGCGAATTAATGGGTATTTCCGGTAACGGCAGTCACAAGTCATAAATCTTCGTAACCGGATTGACCCTGCTCGGTAGCAGCAACAGCAGCAGCACCAGCACTTATAGTTGGATGGCGCAATTACTTTCTACGATTCAAAAGAAAGCGGAAAGTTTTAAGTAAGAGTAAACTGCAATAATTTTAATTAAGGAAATACGCGCTGTTTTCAAAAACAACGAAATGTTGAACGAAAGTTTACTGCGCGTCGTCAAGAGAGAGAATCGAACAATGAGTCACATTTCGCGCGAAGTACGATAGTGATATTGTCACAAAAAGTAATTAATTTAAGTTTCGTTAGGACTCGATTGTGATGGTTTTCACTTGACGGATAGCAGATTAAGGAAAAGTCGCAACGGTTGAACAGTTGACTGTAGAGTGAAATGAATTATAAAGTTTTGAGCTGCGGATTTACGACTGCTTTTGTGTGAGGCTTTCTCAATCTACAAATACATCTTTCCACGAATTGTTTTTCGTACCATTCAAAGAAAACCATTTCCCATAGAGGCACTTTTTGTTTCATTAGGATTTTGAATACTTGAATACCTCTCCACTGAACTCGGTTCTGGGTTACTCGTCGTCAATTCGTTGAGTGTCTCGACACACGTAAGTCGGCTTCAACCTGGTCGAGCCATCTAGCCCGTTGGGCCCCTCTATCCATGGTGTCGGTGGGGTTCTTGAAGAGAACGGATTTCTCTGCACAGTCGTCCGGCATCCTTGCGACTTGGCCGGCCCACCGTAGTCTCCCAACTTTCACCAGGTGTACGCTGGGAATCTCTCAAAGTAGTGCTTGCAACTCGTGGTTCATACGCCAACGCCACTCTTTGCTATCGGTTTATACTCCGCCGTAATATGGTCCGTAACACTTTTTGTTCCAATACGGCATACATGCAGTCCTCCGTAAGTATAGTTACTGTCTCAAATTCGTAGAGGACTGCACGTCTGATTAGCGTTGAACGATGTACACCCAAGTAACAATTCCAAGTTTTATTACGTTCGTGTAGTGGTTTTCATTACCAATTTCATAAAACCGCTAATAAAACTATGAGCTCCACCAGAACTTTCTGATGACCGCTACAAAACTGCTTTCTGACCAAGTGGTCCACTCCTAAGAATGTTTTCATAACAGCTATAAAAATAAGGTTATAAGCTCAAGTAGTCATATCACGCTCTGGTGAAAGCAGCAATAAAACCGATTAAGCTTTCGTTGCTTGACAGCCATCGCCATAATTTAAAAAAGTTTTTCACTTTTTGCTTTTCGCTTTTCTGGCAAACGCTAAATAAGTTCGCTGGCTTTGTTAACTAGAAAATATATCCGTGAGCTGAAAAGTTTTAGTTCTACTGACAGATCATTCTGAACGATTTGGTTTATAGCGACCAGAATAAAATATCCCATAGAATATTTATTAAATTTTAAGCAATTTCGTTAGTTTGCACCATGTGCGCATTTAATTTCATCGTGCATTTTGATATGATAGGTCGATAAAATCAGTGGGCCACTGAAATTTAGCAATTTTCGAAAACTGGTTGTTTTAACAAATTGAAAATATTCAGTTAGTCAATCTCAATTACTACAATTAAAAATCATTTTAGTTGCTTCCTCTGACAGGAAAACCGATTGATAATAACTTTCTTTCTGCAAAATACTTTGCTTTGATGAATTGTTGTTTGCGAGCTAAAACAAAATACTAGAATATGGCAAAATGGCTTCGCATAAAAAAATGATTTTGGTGTTGAACTTTGGTATTCTTCATAATAGCAGCAAAAAAACTGTTTGGTCAGGGTGTTGCCATTTTAATAGCTCTATAAAACTAACAGATTTATTACGATTTGACAAGTAACCGCGATAAGGTCAATTTTGATTAGTGCGCCATTTTGTGTTGCTGCGTCACATTTATGGTAAGTTTATAGGAGACGTGGCGCAGTCAACAAGTTTTAACGTGGTAATATAAGCAACCACAATAGATTTGCTTTATTAACAGTTTTATTATGGTTTTCTAGCTAGCTATAAGTGTGTTTGGACTCGTATCCTTTTGGTATTGCCTGCGCAATACCACAATAAACCCTGAGGTAATGATTAATACCATAATAAAACCTTTATAAAATTCAAGTAAAACCAAGTGGCTTTAGAATTGTTACTTGGGCAGTCAGCTTTGTGCGGCGGCAAATGCTCCATGATCGAAGTTTCTTACGGAGGGAAAAGTAGTCTAGATTTCCAGTTTGCATGCGTCGTTGAATCTCCTTACTCGTATTATTGTCGGCGGTGACCAGAGATCCGAAATATACAAAACTCGTCAACCACTTCCAGTTCATCGCCGTCAATAATCACTGTCCGTGGGAGGCGAACGTAGTTGCCTCTGTCTGCCATATATTAGGTTTTCGACGCAATGGTTCCTTCTAGCCTCCGTTTTTAGTCAAGCGATTGCCTCCGCCGTCCCAAGGTTTCTAATAATCATGCCGAGGTGATCTGCGAAGGTTGGGAGTTGGCTACTTTTGCTGAAGATCGTTCCTCTTGTTTCGAAGCCCGCTCGACGGATCACACCTTGTATAGCGATATTGTATAACATACAGGACAGTCCCCCCCTTTCCGTAATTCTCTGTGCGATTTAAGATGACTCGAGAGTGCCTCCGAAACACGCACGTAACACATCACTCGCTTTAGGGTAGCTTTGATTAGCTACGTCCGTTTATCTTCTCTCGTTTATCGGTCTCTGTCCACCACTTGTAGGCATTCTCCATCAAACCAATCATTTTGTATTTTCCGACGCTCTTCACTTAGTCTCCGTTGGCTGAGCGTATCCTGCCCCAACCATCTTCGACCTTTGAAGCACCTAACTGCTTAGAGGAAGGTAGTACTTTATCCAGTATTCGTGCGTAGCTTTCGGTAGATTGCGCGTTATCTAGCTGCCTGATGTTTAGCCGAGGAGGACGGCTTGTCTGGTATACGTGTCTGGAAAACGGTTGACAGTTTTCAGCGCACATGTACTGCTACTAGTTGATGATCAGAGCCAGTATCCGCACCCTGTAGAAAACGTATGTTCGTGATGTCAGAGAAGAAACGACCTTCTATAAGAAGTTCGTCAATCTAGTTCATTGTACGTTAGTGATCTCAAGGAGGTTTTGTGGATGCCTTTGTATGGGAAAAAGGTGCTTCGGATCACCAGGTTTCGGGAAGTTGCGAAACTTATACATACATCGTTGGCCGCTATCGTTCGTGTCGGTGTACAGGTTATGGGATCCCATCACCGGTCTATCCATTTCTTCCCTACTGACTTGGGCGTTTATGTCCCCGATGACGATCTTGATGTCCCATGGCGAGCAGCTGTCGTACGTTACCTCCAGCCTCACGTAGAACGCTGCTTTTTCACCGTCGGCCTCGTGCGGCCAAGGCACGTTGATCATGCTGTAATTGATGCAACGGCCCTTTATCTACATTCTGCCTACCACTACAAAGCCCGTTTCCAGTTCGTTGGTAGTGCTACCGCTGATGTGAAACTGGGCATTTCAGGCAGGTTTGCCGTAGAAACGCGCAAGCTCGTTATTTATTTTTCACCTCCATACACCGTTCTCTTGCACACCGCCAAGATGGTTCTTAGCACCAGTCGTTCCGAGTACTCGTAAGTCCTCTGCTAGCAATGTCCACATTTCGTGCCCGTAGAGGACAGCCGCTCTAATTAGCGATTTGTACAATGTGCACTTTTTACGGGGGGCTCAGATTATTCGACCGCAAGTGCTTCTGGAGTCCGTAGTAGGTCCGACTTCCACTGATAATACACCTTTTAATCTTACGGCTGGTATTGTTGTCGTCTATTGCCAGTAAGCCAAGGTATACGAACTAGTCGATTACCTCAAACTCAACCCCACCGATTACCACGGTATTGCCTAAGCGGACCCTGTCGCGCTCGGTCCCGTCCGCCAGCATATACTTAGTTTTAGATGTATTTATCTTCAACCCAATCTTCTCTGCTTCACGTTTTAGTCAGGCGTACTGATCAACCACCGTCTCAAATGTTCTGTCGACCGTATCCATGTCGTCGGCAAGGAAATGAATTGACTGGATTCATTGAAAATTGTGCCCTGCATTTCTATCGCTACTCGTCTCGACACCTTCAAGCGCAATGTTCAATAGTTTTTAGTTTAGTTTAGTTTATTGAACATATATGGTGTAAGACAAGTCTTTTTCGTGTCATTAACGGATAAATAAAGAAAAATCAAATCTAACATTACTTTGTTCTAGTAACACATCACTAACTCATCTAACTACAACATATCATAATAAAGCAAAATAATTTTTGGCAGCTATTTTATACATTGCTTCTGAAGTCAGCTGTTTTAAAGCAGTAGGTTGCACGTTCCAATCTACCACACCTCTCACAAAAAAGGTGTTTCCATACAATGAAGTCCGGTGAGTGGGAACTATAAAGCCCCGCGTTCGAAGTCCTTGGAGAGCTGTCAGTTTGTCGTAGAGGTACGATGGACCCTGGCGCTGAATTAATCTATGAAGATAAATGCACGTTCTCAATGCATAAAAACTTCGAAAGGGGCATCCAAGAAGGGTTTTATGCAGATGGCGAACGGAATAGCAGGCAGGAAAGACCATCTACTTGTCATATTCCCATGCGAGATTCGAATGGGTACGACAATCCAGCCGAGAATCTCACGCAGCACTGGATTCCATCCATCGTAGCCATGATAAGTCTAGCAAGCTTATCCGGAAAGCCATTTTCGTCCAAAATTTTCCGTAGCTTTTGTCGGTTTACGCTAACATATGCGGCTTTGAAATCGCTGAACAGGTGGTGCGTGGGGACTCGGAATTCGCAGCACTTCTGGAGGATCTGCCGCAGGGTGAAGATTTGGTCCATTGTAGACCGACCCTCCATGAAGCTGGCTTGGTAACTTCCCACAAATCTATTGGCTATTGGCGATAGTCGATGAAAGATGACTTGGGACAGCACTTTAACGGCGGCATTCAGGATAGTGATTGCTCGGTAGTTCTCATAATCCAGCTTACCACCTTTCTTGTATCATAGGGCAAATAAGTCGGTCCGTATCCCAAATCTAGACAATCAATTGATAAAAACAGATGGCCAACTTGCCCGGAGCCATTTTAATAAGTTCCGCTCCAATGCCATCCTTTCCTGCTGCTTTGTTGTTCTTCAACCGCTGGATGGCTTTTTTAATTCCGCTTATCGATGGAGGTGGCACATCTCCGTTGCTTGCTATACCATAGGGGTCACTTCCTCTACAATCATGGTTTTCCGCCGGCATGCCATTCAGGTGTTCATCGCAGTGCTGCTTCCACCCTTCGATCACCGCACGGTCGTCAGTCAAGATACTTTCATCTTTATCTCTGCACATTTCGCCTTTGTCTTTGCGAGTTTCGTTGAATCGCTGATAGAACTTCCGTGCGTCGTGAAAGCGGTACAGCTGCTTGAGTTCATCGCACTCCTTCTCCTCCTGGTGGCGCTTCTTCTCCTGGAAGAGTCGGGTTTGCTCTCTCCACTTCTGTTTGTATCACTCCACATTCTGACGGGTGGCTCTACGCAGCATTTGTACCCCCGCTACGTTCTTCTCATCCAATATCAGCAGGCACTCCTCGTCAAACCATTCGTTACGTCGACTCGGTGCCACTCGGCCCAGGACGTTCTCCGCTACGCTGTTAATGGCTGTTTTCACGGCATTCCAACAGTCCTCAGGAGGGGCTTTTCCGGCAGTGCGGTTTCGAGGGATACCACGTAGCTTTCGGCGGTTGCTTCAGTTGCGTTAGATTATACCGTGGCGGGCGCCTGTATCGTATGTTCAGTCGCGTAATTTTTGTCGTATCTTTACCATCACTAGGTAGTGGTCCGAATCAATGTTAGCGCCCTGATAGGTTCTGACGTCGATAATGTTTCTAAAGTGCCCACCGTTTATCAGAACGTGGTCGATTTGTGATTCCATCTGGTTGGGTGACCTCCAAGTGTACCGATGTTGGAGGTTATGCTGGAAAAAGATACTACGTATGGTCATGTTCTTGGAGGCGGTAAAGTCGACAAGTCTGAGGCCATTTTCATTCGTTTGCGAGTGTGCGTTGAACCGTCCAATCACCGGTTTAAATTCCTCCTCCTGACTAACCTGAGTATTAAAGTCCCCGATAACGATTTTGACATCATGTTTTGGGCAGCGGCCGTATTCCTTGTCATCATCGGTATTTCCGCGGTAAGGGTTGTGCACGTTAATAATGCTCATATTAACGAATCGACCCTTAGGTCTTAATCTGGACATTCGGGGGTTGATCGGCCACCACTCGATCACCCGCTTCTGCATCTCGCCTATCACTATAAAAGCTGTGAACAGCTGTGAACAGGTCTATGTGTATTGCTGCAGCTCTGGTAGATGGTGTGACCAACTCTTTACGTACGTACCATCGTTCCTTTCAAGCATACCTCCTGCAGCGCTACGATGTCGAACTTGCGGCTCTTCACTTCTTCAGGAAGCATACCCATGGAATTCAGAGGAAATTTAGAGATTGATAGTTCCATGTTCTTAATTTCCAATCGTTAGTTCGCTTTCGTCGTCTGGGTCTTTGACGATTGTTCCGATCCGAGTTATTATTACTTACGTCGGTCGTTATTTCGATTTTTCAGTCGTTCTGGCTTCAAGGCCCGCAACTAACGCCAACAATCGCCGGAGGACCAACGTAACTCGAAAAAGTACTCATTCCCTGTCAGTATAAAACCTTGGTTTCCTGCGGGTTGGTTACCCGATCTCCACCGAGGTTGCTCGTATCCCGGCTGGTACCACGAGGAGTTAGGGATAAGAGTTCCTGGTAAGAGAATATGGATCACTGCAGAATCATCATCAACAACAACAACACTGCAAAGCACCAACGGAACGCATTAATCAGCCATTTACCAACGAAACTTCATTATAAAAGTGGTCAAAATCGATTTGAAATGCCCGTATATATATATGGAAATGATCGGAATGAATGAATTAGTTGAATTGGTACAAGCAAAGAAATTTTCTAAAAATTAAATTGTTAATTTAACAAAAATATCAACACACAAGGTTCCGGCTACTCGTGTCGGAAAGCTTGCATTTTTGCCGGACTGACCAGCCATTGGCCTCGTTGATGGAAAATAGGTCGGATTGGCCAAAACTGGCCACTTGACAACCCTAATTCCCCGGTAGTCGTAAATACTTTCTCTATGTTTTCCTAACTGCATACCTGCCTCATTCGACTATGTTCATTTATATGTTCATTTCATTTAATGTACTGCAGCTTCTGGCCTGGCCTCCTGAAGTCTTCATGGATCTTTCGTCGCGGTAGGTTGTGCGTCGTCGTCTTCGGGGCTTTTTCCGAAGTTGCTAAATTGTTGTTACGTATACGTATCTGCATTTACCGTTAGGAATATTATTTGTGCGTTCTTGTTCAATTGTGTGTGATTAGGTTTCGAATTTGTGAACAGTTTGCCTTAGTTCAAGGAAATTTTTGCATGATTTCTGTACTAGAAAATGACAGATATGAACACGTAGGCTAACTCACAATCAGCCACTTGTAATGACTTTAATGGTTGCAGATGTAAGTGAATATTAATTTGTTAAAATATTCATAATTTTTATCGTACTTTTTTGGCCTTTTCAGTCTTTTACGGAAATTAGAACTGGCTTTTTCAATTCACTCCGACGTTTCGACTATTTATTTTAGTCTTTTTCAAGGATAGAGTTGTCTCAGTTCGTCCGGAGTGAATTGAAAAAGCCAGTTCTAATTTCCGTAAAAGACTGAAAAGGCCAAAAAAGTACGATAAAAATTACGAAACTAACAGTCGACAACGTTTAAAATATTCATGTTGAAATTCATCGCGTTCGGTTGTGTCTCATCGTCGTGGCTTTTCTCGAAGTAGCTATTATCGTCGCGTGTTTCCAGGTACCGTTACAAATATCGTTCGTGCGTTTTGTTCGGTCGTGTGTTTGCATGGATGCTGCGGACACTAACATTCGCACCGGCGTGAATCATTTTTGCTTACCGAAGCTTTTTGCATAGTTTCTATATGAGAAAGTTGCGATTTTAAGAGTTTGCGTGTTTGATTTTGATGCACGAACGGAAGAGTTTACTGACTGGAGGTAAGAGTAATGTGAGGCAAGAGTGGTGAGAACTCTCTAATTTCTTTTATTTTTATAATTTTATTTATAGTATTATTCATACAATTTGATATGTTATATATAGTCAAATTTCGTTGACTGCACAAAACTTATCGCCGATTTTGAGAAAAACTTTCGTTAGTCGGATTGACCTGATAAAGCCAAGAGATGACATAAACAACACTTGAACTATTAGCCATAACTGCTCAACCTAATTAATGAAAGTCTTGTTCAAAATCAGCGATAAGCTTGGTGAAATTAACGAAAATTGACAGTATTTTTGTAGGTCCTATCCCAGTATCTTCATCTTTGTTTTCTTATACTAACATCCTTATCTGTACCACCTGTGAAGATTGCGTCAGTTTTTGCGCATCCTCTAAAGCAAGTGTTTTAACATATCCATTCTCTTTCAACAATTGTAAGGACAAGGTCAGATGTATGGTGCATTCCATTATGTGTATGGTCGTCTATACTATACTATACTATTTCTTCTAATGCAAAGTATCTCATATGAATGTGACAATTCACTGTATAAAGAATGCATAGATTTCTATCGTGACACTTTTTGTAGTGATACGATTCAAATCGGATGTACAGATTAAGTTCCTAAATACGTTATCCAAATAAATTTATCTGCCACAATTGTCTTTCACTACAAACTGCCAACTCAAATTCTAACAGCTATAGCCATCGTAAGCTTATTGCTACTGGTTGATACGACCATTAGAGCCGTCCGTTAAACGATAACTAACCGTATCTTATCCTTCCCTATTTCAGATACTACCTGTATACCACTGATTTGCTAGGAAGGAAAAAAAAAACTGTCCAAAGTCATGCTACCCTAGCAGCCACCACAGCAAAGCCGAAGCGAGTCATGCTTGCTCCAGAAAGACAATAAAAAAGCATAGAAGATCGCGTGCTTTCCGTGTGCAGCCGAAAACAAAACACAAAAGAAAAACATTTCCTCGAGCAGAAAAGAATTTGATGTTCTGATTTTCCGGAAATAACTGCTCAAAAGTTGACATTTCACTGCTCCCCGGGTTGATTGAGGAAAATGAACACGAACTGCGAGACGACGAAAGCAAAGATTTCGAGTGGATCGAAACCGGAAACTGTGTGCTGCAGGAGGATAAAGCACAAAAGCTGGAATGCCTAAGATTGCTTTTTTCACAGTCTAACGAACCTAAACTCGGAACTGAGAAGCCAGCTCCTGTCATTCGAACGCAAATTCTCGCTTACGCCCACTCGGGACTCGGTATCGGCACCGGGACGAGGACAGGGTTGTCTCGTTTAGCGTGAAAGGGGGAAAAACAATTCGCATAAATAGTTTACGATTTCCACAACTTGCTGAACGGTTTAAATGGTTTCACTGGTGGGTGTGGGTGTTAAACGGTCGTAGTATGGGGGAAAATTGTACCAGTGTGGAAAAATCGCGAGCGTCCCACTAACGGGGCGAGAAGAAAAGTTGATTTCAATTTGGTCGGAATTTGAAGTTTATTGTGTGTTGCATACAGATATAGTGCAACTTAGAGCGTTATATTTATCTGCTGTATGTGCGTCTGGTAAAGCTGTAAATATCATTTGTATTGTTGTGTCAGTGTGGGGGCGATTCAAGCATCCTGGCTAATGGTTAAGCTTCTAGTTCGCGTACCAGTATAATAGAGTGAAAGTCGCTGTAGAAAGCATCGAAGAAAAAGAAAGATCCCCACTTGGTGTCTAACAACGTGCTATGAATTACTGGTTTTATTTCTCCACTAGTAATCAGCAACAGCAGCAGCAGCACAGCTTCTAGCAATGACAAACCAGCAGCAGCGCAACAAGTCGAGGTGAGCGTTAATTTTATATCTTTCCCTAAACGTTTTAGTGAGGTTCGGTAAAAAAGGGTATTGAGCTTACATTTTCCTTCTGATATATACCTATATTTATAAGTCGTTGTTCAGCCTGTTCACAAGCGTTGGTTCTACGTCAAATTTCTATTCCCATAAATCATTCAAGAAGCAAACGGAAATGTTTTTTCACCCGATCGTCACAGCCATTCGTCACCCGACGGCGGCGCGGTCGATGGAAACTCCACAGTATAGTTTCCCCCATGCGTGTTCGCCATGAGCCGGAAACCGAAAGTGACTGAGCCGGAAACGGCAGAGATTTAGGTGCCGGAGGATTTTCGCGCTTGATTGCAGGTGAATAAGCCGTAATCATGAATGTGAAATAGACAGGGGAACTATAGCTGCAAGCAAGCAACACGTTGAAACTCGACATTCTCCTGCTACGCTTCTATTGAGTCTGCTTCCGAAAACGTGGGAAATCTGCCTATAAACTGAGAGGGACCAGAAAAAAAAGAATCGTGAAAAACCCATGATACACACTGCGAGGAAAAATCAATATTATGCTTTGCTTCTCATGATTACACCCGAACGAAATGTAGACATTTGTTGACGGAGCTATATCAAAGAGTCTCATACTGGATACACTCGAATCCGGTTGTTTACTTTAAAAACACAATCGCTCTTCATCAATTTCATCAACAATCTTATCAACATTGCTTTTTAATGGACTATTTAGAATTTATTTTCAATACAAATCGTAAAATCACACGTTCACGGTGTAATTTAATCTCCATTAGTTCAGTAAATTTTCTTTACTCTCCTGTTTGTGAAGAATATTCAGATGCCACTGAAAGTCACAAGCCTTTTTTTGCATTTAAGTTAGCTTCTAAATTTGGAAAACCAAATTACCTAATCGCGACACTAGCCATAAAAACAAAAAACGCTTGGTACGTCCTTAAGTTGCGTGAAAGCACTTTTATTCCGCAATTCGCTTAAATCTCTCTGCTCGGGTTATCTTCCGGAACGTGAACCCAACGGAATTCTTAACTTGGTGACAGATTTGCAAATCCTGCCCGGCGACGGACCAGTAGCAGCAGTTTCCGTTCCGTACACGGAATATATGGCAAAAGTAGCACATGCATGAATATTTTAAATCGTTAGCAGCCGTTAGCTTACGATGTGCGGGTTTTACGACGCATGCAATGTTGAACGGCAGTGATGCAGAAGCATTTTACAGCTTCCAGCAATTTTCCGGCTGCCGAAATCAGTGGGCGCTGGCGCCGCTGCTGGGTTGCTGGGTTCCTGCGAAAGCGGTGGAACCGAAACCGTTACGTTGCGCAGGCAGACAGGCAGGCCAGCATGGCAATCAATGGGCACCTCAAGTGTCGTAAAAAGGTAATGCCGACAGAACGGTTGTGCCGGGTTGGAAATCGATGCCACCGCATCGGCTGTTACCGGCGAGGACAATGCGAAAACAATTGCCAGTTTTGATGGTGTAACAATGGCCGATTATTGCCGAACCGAGGCTTGAAAGTAGAATTCTTGAGTAGGTTTAAATATTTATGAAGGTTTCGCACACAAGAAGCCTGTGTGTCAAGTGTCAGTGTAAAAAACTATGGTACAGACTTGTGGAATAAAATATTTTACTTTACTTATCTTGTGCGCATGCATTTTATACACTAAAAGAAGAAACCTCATTAATTGTTGCATTACTTTTCGAATTAACTGTCGGAGAACAACAAAAGAGTTGGTCAGCATTCAAACTGAAGTGTAGCTTTATTATGATGTGATGTAAAATGAGGACATTTCCATTCCTTACCTGATATTCTGAGTCATACTGCAAGCATGAGTGCTGATAAGTCTCATACAAAGTACTAATCTGCTAGGTTAGCTTCCAGCATGGTCGGTGTTATATTCAACATTCGAACATACTTATTTCTTAAGATGGCTACAATGTTGCTATTTTAAAACAAAGGACAGCCGCCTTCATCGTGTAAGACGTAGGTAAAACGGATTTTCACTCATGCTATGTATCGCAACCGCAACTCGCAGAATGGAGGGTTTCCACTTGATGGTAAAAAGTGTCATGAAAAAAAAGAAAGCAGAGCTTATCTTATGTTAGAGATTATTCAGAAGTTACGTAAGTTGAAAATGTCAGTTTTATAATGCTTACTTATAAATTATAAAAATTTAACGTTTTTCTATCACTATTCTGACCCAAGCATGTAAAGGATGTCCCACATCAAATTGCATCACGGAAAAATGCGATAGAAAATTACGCAATAGGTATTTTCTCTTGAAAATTTGAGTAGAAATAGTTTAGAGTGTATTGTTTACACTGCATATTTATCGCTGTCACTTTTTCGAAAATTGGAAAAAATGGTGTCACCCGAAAAGCAACGTAGCGAATTGATTTTGCGCAAGCATCTGGAAAATCCTCAACTATCTTATCGGGACATCGAAAAAAAACTCGGAATCGTGCACTCAACTGTGAGTCGACAGCTTCCAGCACAAGTTTGATGTTCCGGAGGAAATAGGGCAGTAGAAACTTTCAAAGTTTGCCAAGAAATACATGATTTGGAAACCGATCTGCTCATGTGGCAAACGGATTGCGCCGTTCGTGACTACCGGGACTGTAAACGGGAAGATCTACCTCAACGATTCTCTACAGAGGCGTCTGCTGCTTCTGTTGAAGAGAGATTCGTGCCACTATTCAAAGAATGTCCTGCAGGGTTACGAAGCCAACGGGGTTACTTTCGTTCCCAAAGACATGAACCCCCCCAACGCACCGGAACTAAGGTCCATTGAAAAATACTGAACTATTATGAAGCAGGCACTACGGAAGCATCCCAAGGACGTCAAATCGGAGGAATACATGCAAAAAGTGGCTTTCCTTATAGTACAAGCTGCATGCAGATGTTGTACGGAACCTTATGAGTGGATTTAAGCGGATCTGTCAACTAGAAAATTTTCTACAGCATTCGTTATGTAATTTGATGTGGGACACCCTTTACAACTAAAATAAATTGAAATGTTAACGTGATGGGTCGTTCGATGAAACCACAGGGCCTCATTTCTTTCAGCTGGAGATGACAAAATCAATGCAATGAACTTCTACTTAGCTTTTTTCCTTGGAAATGCCCACAGCATTCACTGAACGTTCAATCGAAAAACAATTCCAACGATAAGAGCATTTCGAAAAAACGTTTAAGTCGATAAGAGCATTTCTATTCTTGAAACCGACGTACATACGCTTGGTCAAATCACATCTTTAATTATTTCATTTCATCGAACATCAGTAGCCTGCCCGTCGGCAACGAAAAGAAACTACGAAATTTATCTTTGATATTCCTGGTATATGTGTCAAGAAGAGAAGTTGTGACACGTCTGATTTTATTTCAACGACCATGAAGAATTGTCGCCAAATACCTTTACTTTTACTTTTCTATAGACTATTCATGGTATTCATGGTATAGCGGATCGTTATGGATTCCCGAACGAATTCTAGTTGTCCAATATCGTTGATCTTGGGTATTTGAACCTTGACCTTGAACACTAGATGATCGTGCTTTTTCCTCTACAAAGCACTGTCATTGGGTGAAGAACTTTCTTCGCCGTCAAAAAATTTTACTTGTTCTCTATTACCAATAGTTTTAATCGCTTTTTCATTATATATTCTAGCTAGACATGCATGCCACTTCAACTTTAATTTAATTAACCTCAAGTCCCTTGAATATCTGCATCTACCGTTCAGTTTTCCGATGTAGTGAAACAGCTTTTGGTAAAAATATTCAGCATAAATAGTCGTCTACGTAAGTCCTAAACGTTCCATTGACATGTCTTCAGTTGAATCTCAAATTGTATCACTACAGCCACCCAGGCAAGATCGCCTGCCTCCCAGTTTGTTTCGAGGTAATGATGCCAGATCTACGAATTTATCCGTAGTTCTGCGGATCTGGGAATTTTTCACGGAGCTATGGATCAAGTGTTCGTATTTACGGATTTTCATAAACTTTACGGAAAAGGTTGAAAATTAATTTTTTATAACGGAAGATTTTTACAATTGATGGAAGAACGGTAGAAGAAAGTAATGAAACAAAGATGTTGATAAGACCCAAACAGAAAGGGTAAAGGAGAGCCATTGAAGCAAAGCTTAGGAAGTTGTTTACCGCTCCTATTAATTCAAGCTGGGGGATCCGTGGATCGAACCAAGCTATAATCAAAGTAATTATGACCGGATTCGAACTCACTTCCACTCCCAGGCCCGGTGGATCGCAGGTAGTGATGCATCTTTGAAACACGGCGGACTGGCCAAACTTGTACGCTTAATAAGGGGGTTGTGGAGTCTTCCTATTGTCCAGTCCGCTGGTCCGCTCTGGTTCAAGGGATTATTAACACTTAACACTTAACACTTTGTCGCGATCCGCACAGATTATGATAAACCTCATGTCAGATCATATTCATTGCATGATTGCGTTGAGAAATATAACAGATACAGACGATTGGTTGTGTGCATCGCATGAATCGCAATACAAACAATATGTGTTACCTTTTTTCTCGCAGCTAGGTAAAATGTAACACTTTGATCGACTGCTGAGACTGTTTAGAGAACAAAATCTTGTGATCAACGCTAAAGATTCACTGTTAGTCATGATCTGTACGGATCGTGATCTGTGCGTGTGGCAATAACTCACAGATTTTATCAAAATCACTGATCTTCCATCCCTGATCTTAAGCGTTGCTGCAATGATCCTCCCTTACCATTTTTCCACTCCTTTTTCTTGACGCCTAGGTTATGTTCTGTTGGGAATTCTATAACGGACACGAGATTGATCTATAACCAAAAAAAATGTTTGGAAGCGTCAAAAAGGCGACAAAAAGTGGCCTGTGCCACTACGGATCAAATGTTCACTCTCTGACAAATCCATTACTTACTTACTTAGGTGGCTTGCCGTCCTAAGACAAAACCTGTTGAACAAAGTTTCTCCATGTAACTCGGTTGAGGGCTACCGCTCTCCAATTCCTCGGATACCGAGTACTCTCCGCCAGATCTCGCTCCACCTGATCAAACCATCTTGCTCGCTGCGCTCCTGGTCGTCTTGTTCCTACCGGATTTGAGGCGAACATCATCTTTACAGGGTAGTTGTCCGGCATTCTTGCAAAATGCCCTGCTTATCGTATCCGTCCAGCTTTAGCCACCTTCTGGATACTGGGTTAGCCATAGAGCTGTGCGAGTTCATGGTTCATCCTCCGCCTCCATACTCCGTTCTCCTGTACGCCGCCGAAGATCGTTCTTAGCACTCGTCGTTCGAAAACTCCGAAACAAATCCATTAGAAATGTTGGGATTATAACGCATCGTATTTTCGTGGATTTCCGGGCAGCATACGATACAATTGAGCGCGAACAGTTATGGCAGATAATGCACGAGAGTGTCTTTCCTAATAATCCTTCCGAACTTCAAAGCTGTCTTTGAACGAATGATGTGCTTCATGCGTGTTTTGGAGGCACTCCTGAGTCCCTTCGAATTGCGCAGAGTGTTGCGGCAAGGAGATTGACGTCCTGTATGTTATTCAACATCTCTATTGAATTAGCCAACTCCTAGCCTTGGCAGACAATCTCGACATCATTACTACAAACCTTGGGATGACAGAGGCAATCTACACCACCAGACTGAAAACGTAGACTATAAGGATTAGGTTACAAGTCATTGCGTAGAAAATCAATACCATATATAGAAAGAGGCTCCAGAGAAAACAACGTTCGCCTTCTATGAACAGTGACTATCGACGGCGATGAACTGGAAGTGGTTGATGAGTTCGTTTATTTGGGTTCACTAGTTACTGCTGACAAAAATACAAGTATGGAGATTTAACGATGCATTCAAGCTGGAAGTCGAGCCTACTTTTCCCTCCATCAGATACTTCGATGAAGAAGCACACGAAGCCGCACAAAACTAACGATGTACGAAACGCTAATCAGATCGGCAGTCCTCTATGGACTTGAGATTGGGTACTAGTACACATGTTCAACCTGTCAGCAAAAGTCAGCCGGATAAATTTATTTTCGTCACTCGTCTTGCGTTTCCAATTTATTTAGCTAGGAAGCTGATGGGCAAAACGTTTAACACGACGATAGCGTTGCGTTGGTGCAGTGATCTCATTGAACAAGCATACCAACACATTTTCCCGGTGCTAATTTAGTATCAATGAAGGAGACAAAAAGAGAATATGAACCAACTTCTATATGAAAATTGAACATGGCTATCCATATCTTCATGCATCATATTCAAAATTTTCTCATTTGCAGGTTCAGCGGTACCATTGAACAACTTACTACCACATATTGCTTGTGGTGTTCTGCAAAGTTATAAGCCTATCGTGTGCAGGCATACAGGCAGTAAGGTTGGTATTCATAAATTTGGTTCAATAGGTTCAATTAGCTATGCGGCTCGTGCAAATTGAATACATTGTTTTGTTGGCCTTAATTGCTATTTTCTGGTCAAAGTCCGCACTGCAACTTTAAATCGTTTTTCGCAACTATTGACGTCCATTTCAGCTCTAAGAAACACAAAAACAAAACTTTTGCACCTACAACTTTCGGTAGTAATCGAATTGATGAACACTTGATCACGACAGGCTAGTGTCCAGGAAAAGGCATAACGATGCCCATTAGTATAAGCACTAAATCAATCGTTTATTAGCATCCCTGGCGTTTTATACTGCAGGTTGCTGTTTATTAGCCTTTTGACTGCATAATTGTTATAAATTGGCATCCACAATTCTATTTAAATTCTTCTTGTCGGTAACTAGCTGCAAATAAGAATTGTCAGCACTATAAGACGACTACACGGAAAGAAATCCGATTCCAATACCATGAATGAAATCATGAAATCATGAACTTTGAATTGCTGTCAAATCATGGCTGAACTGCCATATCAAGCAGCATTGTACTGCGTTGTACTGCAAGAAGCTAGTGATATCATGATTATTATTCATGGTGTATTTTCATAAAGCATAAGCTAGAAACCTGAAATCATGAGTAATTTTGCTAATTTTAGAGACTGAATTTCTATCCGTGTAGTACCTCTCAGTTGGCCTCGAGGTAAGACCCTGGTCTAATAAGCCAGTCGTGGGAGAGGCTGTTAGAGTCAATAGGATCTTAGCACTGACCCCGCACTGTACTGTATTCTAACAGCTGGTTGCGAAGTCTGTCGTATAAAAACAGAAGGTTAAATTTCGATAACGGAATTAGCACCCAGGCTTTGCTTTGCTTTGGCTTATATAAGACGACTTGCAGTAAAGTAGCCGCATATTTTGCCAAAATAGCATTTAAGTAGCATTTAAGGCAACTTAAATGCTTACTGGCTTGCATTTAAATTGCATTGGAAATGCTTATTGGTTACCTGGGTTGTGATATTAAGAATAAAATGGGATTGGAAACTTTTCTAGAAATATCATGCTATCTAGGCTCACATGGACTGAAAATTCACGGGCACAGGCAAATCAATTCAATCGGTGCAATTATAAGGATATTTGTCCTATCATGGCTTTAAAGGAAACATTTTTTTAAGAGTTTCTCGATAACAAAGTTTTTAGCGGAACACCGCCGATTTGTATTTTTTGCTAGTTGAACAGATAAACTAAACACCCACGAGTCGCCACGGTTCTTAGTTTTGAAACGAAATTATTATGCTGTCTTCGGTAGTAAAAACACGTAAAAAGGCCGTGGCAATTATATTGCCACCAACGAAAAATATTTGTCTTGCGTCTATAATGACATCAATATAATTAGGGTACTTGATCCAATAGTTGTGGTAGTACCAATAGTTGCGCTACTGTTCATTATTAATACATATTTTCGTCACCGTAGCATTTTAGATAAAACTATTACATTCATTATATAAAACAGGCTTTTAGAAGTATTGGTAGTTATACTACACCATTTAAAATTAAAGCATTATTTGCTAAAATGCCAATTTTCCAAAATCTAACGCGCAGTTGGAGCGCACAACTATAGGCGCTCATCTATAGTTTTGCTACGATGTTTTTTCACTTAGCAACCTAGCAATGTATATGGAATACCACAATTAAAGGAACATCAAACTTAATTAAGGAACCATTAGCGCAACTGTTGGTACAATATAATTGAATCGGAAAATTCAGTTTTCCTTTATAAAGCTTCTCGTACAACGAAAGCAATTGTCTTGCCTTGTGACAAATACCTTGTATTTGATAATTTTATATCCCACAAGCATTAATCGAATCTTATACCTCAATAAACAAGCAAAATGAAGTTATATTGTGCTTAGTAGCGCAACTAATGGATCATCTACCCTATAGAAGCAAAATAAAAATTTTTTGTTGGTGGCAATATAGTTGCCACTGCCTTATAAAGGGTTAACACAAGAAAGTTAGTTTTCTGATTTTTATCATAGTAAACCATGACCAAGTTTCGATATTTTCAAATTATGGCAGGCATTCATGCGAACAAATGTTCCAAAATGTTTTGCTAAATTGAAAGCAAAATGATCCTTCTTGGACCATCACAGTACTTTTTTACTAAACATTATTTTGATTATCTTTTGTAAGGATTCTAGCTACGCGTTAAGGTCTCTACAACCTTGATTTGATTGGCATGAAGTCTTCTACAGGTCTGCATTAAGTGTTCAAATCTCTGATGGTATGTTATAGCTTTGATATTGAGCTTAGATAGAACTATTTGGCTTGGTGTCGTCTACATATCCCATAAACGTTCGATTTCTTCTGTTGAATGCTATATTACTTCTGTTTCAAGGCAAACGAATGCTTTGTAGCTCAACGACTTGCTTATTGCTTTGGTAATTACAACTTCCTGGCAGGATCGCCTACCCTCCTACGCGTGCTCGAATCTCAACTGGGAGAGGACTGTGAGAGTTAATAGAACAGTAGCACTAGCACGCAATTGTCCTGTACTCTAATAGCCGGCTGGGAAGTCCTGACATTTCAACCAATAATTTCTAATAATCGTTGTCCTTTGCCTGGGTCCATACCAATTATTCCGTTGTGGTTACGACCGGGATTTAAAAAAAAAGTATATATGTATGACCGCATTTCAAGGTTAAGACTAAAAACTTGAGATTAGTCCATTTTTATCTGTTGCATTTTTTTTCGAGAACGGTGTTTAATGAAAATGACGATTTAAAGCCTCAACGTACGATTTCATTTGGATGGGAAATTTGAATCAAATCACGTAACTAATTTAGTCAATATACAAAGTGAAGGAGAAATGAACTTGAGTAGAGTTATTAGTGAACCCTTAATTCTGCCGAAAGGTACGTGATTAATAATCGCAAACTGAAACACTTTGCTAAAACTTGTAGTGAAAAGGCGGACAAGACTCCATAGAAAATCCGATTTACCATAGTTTGCAGAAGCTTCTAAAGCTACATTAACAGGAAGTAGCAGGAGGAATAAAGCCCGAATGCGCGTTTTCATCCTGAACTAAAAGAGCCTGTTGCCGGTAGCCGGTATAGTGCTTGTCTAATAATGTAATGCAAAATCTAACGATGGCAGCGAAAACTGGCGGTAGTGTTCTCTGAGAGGATTACAACATCAAGGCACTTTCCAAGGTGCCTTTTCGGTAGGCCAAGTAGGTCGTTCTAAACGTAAATTCCAATATTGGCTGCTTGTAGAATACTGTAACGATTAAATCTCAGACCTGTGAACGAATCGCAGGAGATGAGCACTATTCTGTATTTTTATTTAAACCGCTCCGATGAGGAAGGAGCATATGATTATGAAACTAGGCGTGCCAGAAATTTGCTATTTTTTATCTGATATTTGTACATTTGCACATTACCAGAAGCTTATAAAATAGGGACAGTGCACTCTGGTTGCACGGCGAGACAAAAAGCCTGACCCACAGAGTCAGAGTCTAATCAGCTGCAGCTGTGTGAAGCCTCATGCGGTCGAATACTCCACTCTGGTGTCGGCTTCAACTGCCGGAACGACAATCTTGCGGAACTGCGGAACGAAGAAGGAAAACAACGGATGCAGTATCTTTTTGGCAAAGAGGCCAGAGAAAAGTGGTGGACCAGCAGAAGGTCGGGCAAATTTATATTCATAGGCAAGTATTAAAACACCATTAAGATAATAAATTACATTTGATTAAATCTGCATAAAGCTGCGGCCTGTAAAAATTGCTGTAAAATGCCTCGACTGTACTCTACTTCTTCTCCCTAGCGGGCGTAGGTCAGTTCCGTTGTCGGATTACTGCAAGGCTTCAATATGGCACGGCATAAGGAAGAGGGTTTTGCTGCTGGCATCGTTCTTTCGCTAAATTACACAGTAGGGCACAGTGTAGGCTGAAGCATACCACACAGTGAAAGTTCGTTCTTCATTTTCTCAGAAGATTTCATTGCCACCTGCTTGGTTGAGCTCACCCGGAAGCTGTGAGAGTGGCTCCCACTCCCAGTTGCGAGGCTAAAATAGGTTTTGCAGGATTATTAAATGATTGAAATATGGGACTGGTTGGATTGAAATGGTGAAGTGCTGTGAATTTTCTTTTCGCATTGTTTTCACAAATGCGCAAACGAACGACAGTTTGAAGCAATTCCATTATGTTATTTCCAAAGTAAGGAGAACAAAGAATGACGTCAATTTTATTCTGGTGGTCATTAGATAAGACGGATATAAAATGTTCGTCTACTCTTACATAACAAATAAACGATTGCGGAATTCATATCCAAATTCTCTCCAAAATAATCTACTAAGCCACAAAAACAAATAAACAAAACCAACGAGTTATTATTCCAAAATTCTTCCACCGCTAAAAACTCCATGATAGAGACTTTCATTATAGTTTCAATTTGTTACGCTCATCGAGCAAGCTACACACTAATGCCGGTTGATATACACAGATTCCACTTCGAATGTAACGCCATGAAATCCTGCATGCTGCTTTCGGGAACAGCCCGCCGTAAAGGCGAAACTCGAGAACTTTCAACAACGATACTTAGATACTTTGACTGGTCCGGGTCGGTCCCACTGCCCATTTCAGTAAATTAGCCTTCTGCGTCAGCCGAAACCCTTCCGTTCCAGAGGAACAAAAGAGGAACCAGTCTGCCTACCCATGGCCGCCACTCGAAGGTGAAAATCATTTTCCAAGGCACTCAAGACAAACAACGAAAGCAATTTAAACTTTTTTTTAATCTTCACCAGACCACTCGCTCTCGCTGTCTCTCTGTTCCTAATTGCTGGCTGTTGAGCCCACTTTCTCCGGTTTCTTTCGTCCTTACTCACATCGGAAGCGAAGAAAGTGCTCTTCTTTATTTCCTCCGATTTTCCTTGTACGTGCAAGTGCCACAGCGCACTAAAAGATGGTAAAGTTTCCATATTTAAAATAAATTCCTGAAACGAAGAAAACTTTCCGAAACCATTTTCACTGATTGAGTTTTTTCTTTTTGCCATTCGCCAGGATCTACGCAGATAGTGTGGAACCGCTCGCTCGCTCTGCCTGATACTTTTGATGGGAGCGAGCCAGGATTCGGTGGGCATCGGGAACTCCAAAACGCTGTGCATTAATGGTGCTTGAAAATTTAACCAACACTCATTAAAATTAAGTTGGCTTCCAGAGTTGCATGCAGCAACCTAACCAGCCAACCAACCCAACCCAACACCGACGACGTCCTTAGCACCAGCAGTTTCAATAATGAAATTTTCCGAAAAAGACAATTTTCTCCCCACACCGCGCGCTCGGCTCCATTTGTCTGCGCTACTGCTTCACGCCTCCGTAAGCAAGTAAAACTACCCTTTCATCTAAGAGAAGCAACTTTTACCACTCCGAAGATGGCGGTGGACTATCTTCTGCTGGCAAAACTATTTAAGCTCAAGCTGTTGGTTGGTTTTGCTCTTTCTCGAAATCATGTTTCGACGAAGGACGGAAAATTTGTTAGTTTTCTTCCCACTCCCTTCCCAGCGGAGAAAACACTCCGGTGTTTGTTGTGGTCACAAGCTCGGTGGTCTGCCGGCCCCGGGATTCCCTGACTGACATTCGATGGTAGTTTTTGGTTCATTTGATTCCTCAAATATGCTGCCTGCCTGCATGTCTGTGTACGTGTGTAGGCGAGCCGGTTCTCTGTTTTCATTCGGGCTAAAATCTTTTTCTGCAGCACTGTTTGTCGACTGTTGATGGAATAAATGCTGTTTGTTTAGCCTTCAGTTTCGTCAGTGCCTTGTCATTAGAGAGTGTTTCCTTGTTTGTGCCTGTGTGCCTTGGCTCGCTAGCAATCTCGAGTTAGCTACCAGTAGTAGTGGAAACTTTGATGATGCAGAAGCGGTATTTCCAAATTAAAATCTATGTTGAACTGAAAGTTATTCGTTCTGACAGTAAGTCAAGGTATGACTAGATAAATATCCTTCAGTAGAAACGGCAGTGGTTTTTGCATTAATTTAAAGACGAATAAGATGATTTTCAATCGATAAATAGTGAAAATCAACGAAAAAATTCAATCTCATAGATTCTCATTGTGATCGCCTTACTTGTGAAACACAGACGACAATTGGGCTCACATCCTAGTTACTGGAATTTCGGTTATTTCCTTTCACGAAAAAGTGACAGAGTTTCCCCGTTCCAATAGAATGAAGACAGTTGTTTTTTCTTGAACCTAGTCTACTATGATGTCCTAAAGGTAAACCGATTTGGGAAAGTGCACAAAACACTCTCACTTTGAACGATTATATGAATATATTTTAATATGCAATATGTCTTCTAAGAAAGGGTAATGAAATTGATTGATTAGTTGTTGATACCTGACCAGTCTTCAAAAAACTATTTGTGGGTTTAAGCCATCGCCACTACTGCTCGCCATTTTAGCAGATCATCGTTCTGCTCTAAGTGCATTGACTGGCTCAAATAATTCCGTCAGTGATCGGTTGTCCTGGATTTCCTCAAAGAAACTCTCCTATGAGGTTATCTAGGCATCGCGAATAGCCTGTAGATATTCATTATTGACCTCTTTACTAGCTCGACTACTCTCTACGGACGCGTGTGGTCCTTTAGAAGACGCTTAAATTGAATACTACTTTTGCTATCAAAAATATCAAACGGAATACTAGATTAGTATTAGCTGTCACACAATATTATTAGGAAAGCAGAATTAGTTTTCATTTTACCATCCTTTCATCATCATTTTGCTATCATCATATAATTTGAACCAACCATTTTACTAGAAAAAAATACAAGTGAAAATAGATTAATTTAAATATTGAAGGTTTATTTACATCATATATAGAATCTGCCAACACATTTTCTTTCAATAAAAATAAAAGCAAAATGATAGCAAACTCTGATACATCATAAGTGCCATTTTGAGTTGGTAACAAAACATGTTTTCTAGTTGATATCAACAGCAAAATATGTAATAATTTTGATATACTTTTGTTGTCAATCCTTGGTCGGGTTGGCAACCCTCAGGGCATTTCGCCGTACGTTTACTATTTTCCTTATGACCTCCGACAAGCAGTGATGTAAGCATGGGAACTATTATTAAAAATCGTTACTGTTAACTATCAGTAGTTTCCAGTATGCTACTGATAACTATCACTTAATATCAGTATTTTATCCATCATGTAATATTACAACTGCATTAGTAATAGTAAGTTTACATTGTAATTTACCAAGCGGGCTTCATGGGGGCAAGCGCAACTACGGATACGGACCGGAATTTTACCACCCAGCAGAAATTTTGAGCCGTACCCATGCATCACACCTTTATTGATTTCAAAGCAGCATACGACACGGTTGATCGAGACCAGCTATGGAACATAATGCACGAACATGGTTTCTCAGATAAACTGACGCGACAGATCAGAGCTATATTGGATGGAGTGATATGTTTCGAGGGCTGACACAAGGTGACCAGATAACTGCACCTTGTGACGGCGAAGTCAATCTACGCCAGACTGAAAACGGAGTCTAGCAGGATCGAGCTAAAAATAAATGCGTCGGTGACCAAATACATAAAAGGAACAGGTTCAAAGGAGGTTCAAGTCGTGTCTTCCACGGACGGGAATTGTTGACGGCGACGAACTAGAAGTGGTAGATGAGTTCGTGTATTTGGAATCGCTTGCCTTTTGCAAAACGCTACGTTCAAGAAGCATACGCCGCCGTACGAAGCTGATAACGTACAGAACTCTTATTAGGCCAGTAGTTCTTTATGGACTTGAAGTCATAAGATCACGGACGACATACGCGCCGAGCGGAAAGTACTGCGAACGATATTTGGCTGAAAGTGAAAATTGGTGGAGGTGATGAGCTACTTACACTGCTTGGCGAGATTCCCATCGAACATCTAGCGAAAATCGGTAGACTACGGTGGTCCAAACACGTCGTAAGAATACCGGACGACAGTTCATTTGAAAACAGTTGGCTTTAACAAACCCACCGGTTTTTTGTTTTTACTGGTACTGACTTTTTCGCGGTCAAACGTAAACTCTTTTTTGATTAAAGCAGAGGAGCGTTTGGTGCGAAAAATGTTAGGCTGAATACTGGGCAAGTTTTCGATCTGCGGCTAAAAATATATTGGGTTTAATACGTGTCACTGGGACTCCAAACCAGAATTTCTCGATTAGTACTCGAGGGCTTTACGCATTTAAACTATACCACACCCATGTATTAATTAGTCTCAGATCTAGTTTTTGTCCTACCAGTCCAAGGGGGAGCATATGTGTGCGAAAGATGGAATGTTTGGACTGGTAGGACAAAAACTAGATCTGAGACTAATTAATACATGGGTGTGGTATAGTTTAAATGCGTAAAGCACTCGAGTACTAATCGAAAAATTCTGGGTTGGAGTCCCAGTGCCACGAACTAAACCCAATATATTTTTATCCGCAGATCGAAAACTTGCCCAGTATTCAGTCTAACATTTTTCGCACCAAACGCTGCTCTGCTTTAATCAAAAAAGAGACCCACCGGTACCAGGAACAGGGGGCTCAACGTGCAAGATGAGTTGACCAGGTCGAAAGTGATTGCAACTTCTGAGACGACTGAGAAATTGGCGAGTTCATCGTTAGTAGTTAACGATAGTTTTCCCATCCCTACAGTGAAGGATACAGTAACGAAGCCAGTCAGTCCTATCATGAAACCATCTTCTGATCACTTCTCTGGGAGTCTGAGGAGAGAGAAGTGGTCGATTCTATAAAACCACTAGAGGATAATATCCTAGCAGCATATCTTCTTCAATTTCAGTTGAAGCAACTCATTTATGACTGCTTCTAGTTTTAAGCAGGTTGTAGTATCTGTGCTACTTGGGTATTATCACCCCTATTATTAACGATTCTACAACTCCTCGTTGAAATCTTCCGTGGCCAGTCTGGCTTCTTCCGTTTTATTTCTTACTTCAAGCAGCACAGTTCTCTCCACTGTACTCGGTCCTGGATTACTCGTCGCCAATTCGTTGAGCGTCTCGACACACGCAAGTCGATTTCAACTTGGTCATGCCATCTAGCACGTTGCTCCCATCTACGCCTGGTGCCGGCGGGGTTGTCGAAGAGGACTTTCACTGCACAGTCATCCGGCATCTTTGTGACGGGGTCGGTTCACCACAGACTCTCAACTTTGGCCAAATGTACGATGGGAATCTTTCCAAATAGTGTCCACCAAAAATAGTCCGCAATATGTTTCGTTTAAATACAACGATAGTACGTATGACTTCCGTTAGCAAAGCTACAGTCTCAAATCCGTAGAGAACTACCGGTCTGATTAGCGTTTTGTACATCGTCAGCTTTGTGTGGCTGCGTATGGTGCTTAATCGAAGCGTCTGGAGGAGGAAGATGTAGCCTGGACTTCCCGCTTGAATGCTTCGTTAATCTCCATACTCGCATTACTGCGCGATTCGAAAGGACTCGAGAGTGCCCCCGAACCACACAAGTAGCTCATCACAAGCTCCTTTCAGTACCTTTAAGCAGCCGCGTCAGTTTAGCCTGAAACGCGTACTCGTGCATTATCTGCCACAGCTGCTCGCACTCGACTGTATCCCACGCTGCCCTGAAATACACGAAAATATTATACGTAGGCACATTGTACTCCCGACATTTCTGGAGGATTTGTCGGAGAGTATAAATTTGATCCGTAGTGGCACGGGCCCCCATAAAGCCCGCCTAGTACTGCCCTACGAATTCGTTTGCTATTGAGGATAGACGACTTTAAAAAATCCTGGAGAGCACCTTGTATGCGGCGTTAACCAGCTTGACCAGAGATTCCAAATAGATGAGCTCATCAACCATTTCCAGGAGTTGGTTAATTTTGCCGTAGATTGTTTCCCTCGTTTCGATGCCCTCTCAGTGTTCTTCCTTAAGTGTAGAGTCATAGGTCAACAGCTCCAGCTCGTTTATGTGATTAATAACCCATTTATGTACCAATGAATGTTCAAGGTAGATTTCTCATTGATTTCAGTTGATACACTTAAGCATGAGCTGGAGATGAAGTTTTGATGCTGATCCTGCTGTGAAAAATCATAGACCCGCCCAAGTAACAATTTGGGTTTATTACATTCCTATGATGGCATTTAAGACCAAAATTGGTCATTAAAACCCGCTTAAAAGTACAATAAAACTCACATTGTTGCTTGGGCGCTGTCTTCTTAGCTTGCGCTGTTCGACCAAGTAGGTTTCATCTGGATTATCCTCGATCCTGTTTACTGAAGCCACTGTACGATAATCCATGCTGTGAGCAGGCTCATCATTTTGGTTGAGGAACAGGAGAATATCTCAACACTATTCGTTTGTTGTAGTCTCTGTATGTCCAACTATTCTGCTCTTGTATTATTCAGTTCAGTTGCGTCGGTGGCGCAGATGTTACGTAGACTGCACTAGTCCATTCCATATGTGACGGCGAATAGCCCCCAAATGTTTGGCAGTGTAGACTACGCGCTGATCATTTATTTTTCACCGGGCTTATTTGACGTGTGTCACAGTGACGGATCAAATCAAAGACGAAAACAAACATAGGGCTTTTGCTACACACACATGCAAGATATCTGTTGGGCACACATTGCATATTTTCCTATTCGATGCAGCAAAAACGTGCTGGATAAAATTATCATTTTTTCTAAAATTATTCATCATTTTAAAGCAACTAATAGTCAAAATAACTGACAAATGTTCCCTGAAATATATGCTGACTTTTGGTAACTAGGGTCTCGGTGAATTCGCGTTAAATCGGTGTCCCAAATATACTGATTTTTGAAGCAGTATACGGCATAGGCCAAGTTGAAAGTAACGGAATATAAAATTGGTTTTAGCATAATAAATTGCTTTCTTAGCCGAAAGCAACTACTGGCTATTGATATTTGTTTAGTTTCATCCCGCTAACATAGGTCATAGTTACATTTTTGATCATTGCTACCGCGTCTTAGCTTATTTGTTGAAAATAATTTTTTTATTTAGTAAACAGATATATTACCTTGCCATATGTATGAAGCAATTTGTAATTTCTGTTTTAAATAAAGAAAATAAACCATTTAAAAAAATTTGCTCTTCCCAGCCCGTGTGTTTTATATGGAGCTGTCACTTTTGCCTGCCCAACAGATCTCCAATACATATGCACTCTGCAAACACCCTATTGGCTAGTTAAAATCTAAAAGTCACGCTCACGTTCCTACAAGTATAAAAGTGAATTTATATTGAATTTCATATTTAAAAGTGAATTTCTTAATCTGTGAGATAAAATTAATTTGCTAATTAAAACCTACTTAGCTGAATTACTATTTACAGTTAAAAGTGCGTAAAATGATAATTTGTTAACTAATAAAAGGCTAATGAAGTAATTCTAAAAATTCTAGTTGGAAAACGTTAACCTTAACCAGTGCTTAAACTACCGGGAAGAATTTCTTTGGTGTAAAATTGTACTGAAAATTTGTAAGTTTAGATAATTATATGAAATAATGTTACTAAAATTAATAAATAACTTACAGCTAAAGCTGAACCCATCGAATCGTTGCGTTTTGCTAAGGAAACAGTGCCAACACCAGAGGATAGTGTGGTGCTGTATTTCGGTTGGATTTTCACAGATCCCTCCAAGCCAGATTGCAGAAGTACAGCTCATCGGGTTCCCAAGCATCGATATTAGTCACGGCTACCACCGCATAGCGAGTACGGTAAGGTGCCTAGTGGCTGACAGGTGTCGAGAACGGTCTTTTGTGTTCTAAGTTGGTGTAAAACAAAATAATACAAAACAACCTCTTTTCACGGAAGCACAATGCCGAAAGCATAAATAAAATGCGTACCTGTCGTAGTTTCCAATCATAGTTGGCTGTTCGATTGTTGATGTTCGTTGAAGTAACGTTGAAGAAAAATTTTTGTCTGTATTTTGAATTTCGAAGAATCTGAAACCTAATTAAAATTTTTTTATAAATCTGTATAATGATGTTTTGTTTTTACCAGAAAAAACGGATATTTTTAGTTTATAAGAACTATTTTAAACTTAACTGGACACTCTGAAGTACCGTTAACCAGTACTGTCGGTACTCAAAAATGGTAATTTTCGATGTTTCGAGCTATTAACATGCACTAGTTTGTAACAATCCCAGCAAGGAACACTGCCCAGCTAGCACCAAATTGTACTTCAATAACCGAAAATTATCGTAAATAACTCTTAACAAATTCGGAATCGTAACTAAAGCTTAACAAAGTCCGCATAAAATGATTTTCAGTCGTATATAATGATAATAGCTGAATTTCATACGATATTCAGCACGGAATCGTACAGCACTACGAAGCGGGTCGTGCCTAATCGGATATTATCGTATATAAATACTTACATAGTCGTAACGCATATAATTATTCCTCATCACGTCCAAATCGCCTCCAAAATAGTACGGATATGAAAATTTTGCGCATCAAATACGATTTATTAGCATGTATATCTGTACGTAATGCTGATTTTTATCTTTTATATACATATAAAAACGCTAGCTGGGTATAGTTTACATAGCAGAATTTTAATCTATGTTTTGTTATATCTTTCCGATCGAACTATTCAGCCACCGCCAGTCTGGATATGGCCCACCAGCCCGGGCCTAGGGCGAATTAATGCAAATCTAAGTACAGGTAATCCTTCCGCGTGCCGTTATTCTACACGTTGGTTTTCATTCACAAAAAAAGCGTAAACAGATAACTTCAATCGCTTCGCTCAGCGCTCGTGTGGGTGCTAACGTTCATCGGCATTTCCGCATTATTTCGAAAAAAAAATCGTGACACTTTAACCAGAGTTTCTTCACCATTCTCGACCAAGCGACAGTCAGTCGCTGTCGTGGAGTGGATTTGGGATTTTCCTAGGTAGATCGTATCTCGTGTTATTACATTGACTCATTTGCATCAGAATGGTGTACGAATGAACGTGCGAGCTCGGGGCTTTCCTGTGAATTTCTCCAAGGAAAGGATATGTTTTCGAAGGTTCTTCTTTGAAGGCGCTCCAGTGGAAATACGTGAACGAAATCAAAGGACGATTCGAAACTTTATAGTGCCTCAACACCGCCTAAGAATTTTTGCCAGAAATTTCATATTGAATGATTCTACTTAATGGAATGACTAGGTTCCGCTCGGAAATCTTGTTGATTTAAATGAAAATGAGAGAATTTTTGTGCTTTTCTACAGGTTAATTTACTGTGAAAAGTTGTATCTGATGTAAACTTTCTAGGATAAATAAACAGATCATAACGATAATAAAACAATTCTAACTAACTCTCAAAGTGTCAAACTTTTGATCCTAGCAAATTATGCTCACCCGCCGTGCTGCAAGCACCGACACGGTCCGACCGCATCACAAAAACCGGTAACATCCGTATTCGGTGTGTTTCATGAATTGAAAACTCCGACCAATTTCGACTCCGACCCGCGGGCGTCCGACACACTAATGGTGGGTAATGATGTCGGCCCGCGTGCGGTCACCCTTAATGGATCACATACGCTGCCGACGGCTGCCTTTCCGGAACTGGACTTTCGCGGCGCCGCGGCTACGATTCCGGGCCGGGTTTTGGGCCGGAAAGAATGAATTTCGCTTTTGGTGCAATGAATGCGTCCGGCAAAGTAAGTGTTCCGTGTCGTTGATCACCGTTGTTGTACTTTCGCGCGTGGTTTGTTTAGAGGTACCAGCGCAGCCGTTCAATCGAATTTGAGTGGATTTTTGGTTCGAATAATGCGTTCCCGATTGAATCCGAAATCGTGCAGGTTCAATTGGGAGAAGACCAACAAGCGAGGTTTAGCGAAACTAAAATTTGGCGAAGCTGCTGGGAGACACGCATTGCGCTCCGGTAGACTGTGAAATTATTGCCGGATTTTGTTGGCTCATTTTCGATATGTGTAACAGTTGTGGTTGTTCACAATACGGTGGTTTATTTGATGGTTGGAGGAAAAGCCTAAATGTGTGTTTTTGGTAGTCTCAATCAGAGCTGTCTGGTTTACAGAATGTTCTATTGCCTATCATTTCAAATTTCGTCCTTGATGCAGTCTTCGCACTAGCTAGAAAATTATTATCATTATTTCACCTTTGTTCCAAAATACATCGGTTTATATTTTCATCGATTACAGTATCGAACTTAATTTTTTATTGCGATTCTGTATAATATTAATATCAATATTTCTGGCAATTACATCGACATAAAAAGTATAATACAAATAATGTGGAATCATGATGATCAACTCGGAGCTACAGACTCGTAGACTCGTTGATACTAACGTATGCCTATCAGTATAGACCACAGTATAGATTTCTGTCAATCTGATCGATATCTTCTGTTAGATTATATGTGCAATTATTCAAGAAATCTGTTCCTTTTTTTCCTTGGTCTATTTTAATCACCGGGTGAGTATCAGTGACTGGAAGACATCAATTAAAACCAGATAAGAAGAGAATTCCATTCCATCTATAAGCGTGGAATTAGAGGAGACGCGAACACGCTTACATTGCAGCGAATAATGTAGTAATCAATATTTGACAAGGAAAAACCTGGTTCCTTCTAGTTATCAGGCACTGATGTGGACGGTGCACAATTATCGCAAATCTGGCGGGTCGTAAGTTGGTCAAAAGCTGCAGCATCGCGACTTTTGTCCGGTGGAAAATATACAGCTAATTCCTTTTCGCCGAATTATTACCGTACAATCCTGCTCAGCTGCTGAACAACCGATATGCCAACCCAATGGATGAGCTAACATCCTGTGTTACCCGGTCGATTGGTTGATATTCCGCTACATGTGGCTTAAATCCTCGTTGGAGTCGCGTATCAAAAGTTCAATTACCAATAGAAATCAAACTGAATTTTAAAGAGGAGGTCTGCTTTAATATCTGGTAAATATTTAGTCTAAAAGTAACTGATTATAACTTTTCATAAAACAGTTTTAAACTTGGTTCTATATTCTGCATTCGGAACTTGACCTAACTTTCCAATTACTTGACTTGACTTGCATTTCTTACTTGACCTACTGTTTTTTATTTCACTCTCACAGCTTCTCCCAGTTGAGGTTCGAGCGGATAATTTTTCAACTACTGAAAAAAGGAAAAAGGAATAATGAAATCTTTTACTTTCCATTTATTTATTTTAATCAAAATTACAGTAAATTCCCTACGATAAAACAGAAACCTTGACGTAGTGTAGGGCTATGGAAATAATCAGTAAATGAACAGCGGTTATGTTTACTTCTGGGTATATGTTAAAATACTTGTGATTTCAAGTGGGACTCGGGGTAAACATTTACCAAATGTGATTGTTGCGTTGTTCAGAAAGTGCTTTTATTCTGTTTAAGAATAAGGCCGGTACGAGATCTCTGATAATTAATAGATGCCTGTTTCTCGTGATCATCCCTATTTATCACAGCTATCACAAATAGCTCCAAAAATGTCGGATTGATTGGGTCGGTCAAACCCGGTTTGGATACCGAAGGAGCATTCTACGATGATTACGGGCAATGATGAAGGTGCTCAGGTATCTGATGCGAAAATTGAGTCAATTCTTATACTATATTACTCTTTGGTCTCGAGGATTGGGAAGCGGGTGCGACACTATGGTTTTAAGCTTCTGACGACTACCGCGAACGTTCAAGTCGACTCGTGTTGCGCTTAATTTACTTTGTAGACATATCTTGGGACAGTGCATAAATGCCTGGGGGATGAAACACGAAATTTGTTCTATGGGTCGAGGCCTGATAATTTGATGGTACTACTGATGATCCAAGAATTGTCGGGGGCGGGGCTGACGGGATCTTCACTTCTTCACTATACTATATTTTACAACTCAAAATACAAAAATGTACAAAATGTCCAGGACAAAGCATACAGGAATCCCCCAATTAGGCGATGAGTGGTGCTCTACGCCCAACGCGATATCTCAGCTGTTAACGTATAGCACATAAAGTTCATTTGTGGCAATTGACTAGGTTATAGCAAATGCTAACAATGTACCAAAAACCAGCTTTATTGATTGACGGACAACTTAGAAATCGTCTTGGGCGTACAACACCACCCACCGTCTTATTCGGGGGACTACTGTATTTACAACTATCATTTTTCCTGTGATCATCATCATTCCATTGAAAATATTACATTCCGGCTAGTAGAGAGATCTTAGTCGGCTATGCTTGAGGCTCTATCTGTGGTTTAGTGGGCGACATTGCCTGTCTCATCAGGTAGAATTGGTGTTCCGAGGTTTCCCTGATACTCTGATGATGAGAACACAAAGGACCTGGCATAGAGTTTTATACGCTATTCGCTACGCTATAGCTGGGTAACCCGAAAAAAAGGATGAATATAATCAACAATTGCAGAAAACTGAATTAAACATTGAATCATTGAGCATTGAATATTCAAAAGTGCTGATTAAAACAATATAAAATACGGTAGAATTGTGAAAATTTACGAGAAATTTCAAATTCTCATAGTAGAATATTCGTGGTAATAACAGCAACGTGGTTGGACTGGGCTCTGGTAACGATCAAAAAGCAAGCTGGTCGTTTTGGTGCTATCCAGTTCCGTTCCATCTTGTTCGAATGTGTTCTGTCTTGTCTATTGCCTTATTCCTGAGTTGTAATCTTCAAGGCACGCAAATTACTTTGCAGTAGCCAGTCCCTGTATCATGTATCACCTACAGACCTCTGTAAATCGTGGAGAAAATAACTCCAAACAAATTTTTTCAAAGGGAACTTCAAGTAAATCACTAGAAAATTTCAAATAAATATTAAATACTATTCAAGTAACTCTTTATCAAGCACTAGCTCAAGCACTAGCTCGATCTTATTCGAGCCGCTTTGTCTCTCAGTCACTTATGCATCTGTTATTGTAACAAAAATTCTCATAATGCAAAAAACAAAACCCTTTTTCTTCATTTGAACATATCTACTCCCTTTGTCAGCTCCGCGTTCTACTGTCCCAAGTCACTTGTGATTCTGCGTTCTTTTCGGTTATCCCTATAAATCAAAACGCAGTCTTTTTTATGTTTTTGAACCTCTCTCTTGTCAATCGCCACTCTATTTCCCCTTTCTAAAATCTCCTCTTGTCGTCCAGCCACTTGTACAACTGCTATTGTTCCAAATGCAAGAGAATCGCACACCTTTACCCATTTGAACTTTCCTCGCCATTTGCAGGAGACTGTTTCCCACTTTTGTCAACCCCCTGTGCTGAGTCTTTTATGTCAAAAAATATGTGCCAAGTTTGATGAAGAACCGTCTAGGCGTTCCGGAGTTATAGCGAACATACATTCATACTCACGTTCCTCTTTTTCCCCTGATGGCTCCTTTCCAATCAGCTTATTTATCACACACTTAAAATTTTTTACCGAACACCGCAATTTTTCGATGAAATCCAAACTGCTAAACGCTCGGTAAAAATTTCGGTGATGGATATCGACGTTTTCGGGCCTTCAGTAACGTTTGGCATCACCGAAATTTTTACCGAACATTCAGCAATTCTGATTTCGTCAACAAATTGTGGTGTTCGGTAAAAAAATTTTAGTGTGCATATACACCTCCTCAGTGCAGTGGAACCATAACCCCCCGATCCTTTCTTCCAGTCAGTTGCATAACTGCAATTGATCTATATGTAAGAGAAACGAAACCCTTCTTACTTATATGGATCTCCCTCCTCCCCCCCCTTTATTACGGGCTTCCCCCGTTTTTGTCAACTACCCCTTCGCTGATTTTTATATGTCAAGGAACACCTATGCCAAGTTTGATGAAGAACCGTTCAGGAATTTCAGAGTTACGACGGAACATACATTCATTCTCACGTTCCTTGTTAACCCTCCTCTCTGTTAAGCCCCTCCCAGTCACCTTCTCATTCTGTGACGTAGCCAATTGTGCAACTATTTGCTCTGAAATTTGCGAGAAAGAAAGAGAAAGATAGTCTTCTATGTGAGAAAAAGGGAGAGAGTGAGCAAGCGCGAGAAAGATTGAAAAAAATACTATAAGGCAGCCATTCAGAGCGAGAGAGAAAAAACGAGGGAGTGGGAAACTGCAAGAGAAAAAAATAGAGAGACAAAGACTGAGAGAGAAGGTGAAAGAAAGTGAGAGAGAGATAGAAATAAAGTGAGTGTGAGAGAAAGATAAGGAAACAGAAAATGTCAAAGATAAAGATAGAGAGAGAGGTAGCTTCGAGGTACGATGCTGGTCTTATAAGCCAATCGTCGTATGTTCGAATCTCGGTTGGGCGGTGCTGCTAGAGTCAGTAGAATCAATGCACCAGTCCCGTAATTGTCCTGTACTCTAATACCCGGCTGCGAATTCTGTCGTAAAGAAGGGTAATGTCTTAAAAAAATTCTTAAAGACGGTTATACCCAAAGTTTTTCTTTTGCGTTTAAATTGCTCGCATATAAAAATTCTCGCTACATATTGTAAAGCGGTTGTTTTATCATTGAAATATATTAGGATATGTAAAAGCCCTAACATACTTCCCTGTGGAACACTGACTGAATTACAAAATTTCCTCGAGTTTTCCAACCTATAGCCCAACTGAACTGAGAGAAAGCGATTCGTCAAGTCTTTACTATGGAAGGTACCAGACAAGCCGAATTAAATTGTTATAAATTTATTCTAATAAAGAGTAATAATAAAAAATATTATATAGTAAAGGTCACCTTGGTGCTCGAGTTTTTTTCCAAAACAATTCACGGTATTCTATATGGACGAAACATTGATGTCAGTTTCGTAGAACTGAATAGAACCAACATTGAAAAAGGATTTTTTAGCCATCCGCTGCTGAATTCCCTAGAAACATACTGGATGGCAATGCGACATGTTTGCGCAATTCGAATTTATTTATATTTTTAGCTGTAGTCTACTTTATATAGAATAAAAAATATAAATATAATTGCTAAAAACGGTTTTCGCTTTAACTTTCAAGCTCCTACACCATAGTACAAATGCCAAATCATGAAAGAACATTCCTCAGTGCGGGCGTTCTCATATTATCAGTTTATCAGCTTTTTAAGACATGGTAATTGATCAAATGGAAATAAAATTTCACGATGGACTCTATCTTCTATAGGTGTATAGAAATCATTTCAAAAAACCAAAATATTACATATCCTCAAAATTACATCCAATTACATATAGTTTCTTTTTCCGTAAGTCAATTAAAAACAAATCGAATTGACTCATTCGCAACAAAGGAACCCCATTATCACATGATCCCGGGATACCTAATGGCTCAAAGTCAAAGTTTGTGCAAACACACGTCCGTCGAATCTTGTTCGGGGTTTTGTCAATTGATTGCAATTCATCAAAAAGTGTTCCCACGCCCACATCACACTCGATTGCTTCGCTCGCTCATTCCGCTTGCTATCGAGCAGGAGGACGACCCGTTCCGAAGCCCTTGGCGTTTGCGACAGGACAGGAGCCATCGATTTCCATGAGAAACGGCCGGGCGAGTCGTTCGTTTCGTCCACAAAGAAACCATCAGCGGTGTAAGGCAGGGCAGGGGAAGCGGTTTTGACCAGATGACATTACATGTGCGGAATAGTTTCTCGACTTGTGCTGTTGGTTGAGCAGTGCAGTGCAGTGCAGGCGGTGAGCAGGTGGGTGGGCGAAGACCAGGCGCGACTAAGGATGCCTTGTTTGCTAGCCAAAGTTGACTCTTTTTCTCCGTCGCTCCGGTTGGGTACCAATCGATTTGGAAGTTGGACCAAACTTTACTGTGTCCTCACTTCTTGGAAGAGTATATTTGCCGACTTTCGTTGCGTTCACTTTTCCTCTTTGTGGGTTAGTCAGCAGATGGAACTAATACATTCGGCACGTTGCTCCGCTCATTCGTTGTACCGAATTGCATTGAATGGAAAGAAAAGTTTTCTTCCTCTGCTGTCGCACATATATCCAGGTAGGTATAGGTATGGTACACAAAAGTTCTGCGGCGGATATCTTGCTCGAACATTTATCACTGTGTGTTTCCTCGACGGTCACCTCTCTCCATTACCGGTGCAGGAAACTATTGGGATTTCGTGCAATATCTAGTAGTGGATTTGTGAAAGGGATACTATAAGCCAGCCATTGAGAAACTCAGTACGCCTGGTCGTACGTGAAAAGTAGGTAAATTTTTCTGCTGGCAAAGTCTTTGACAAAGTCTTCCGCACACGTACCCGAAGCCTTCGCTTGGTGCCATGAACTTTGCTTCGGTAAGTCGAGTCTGTCGAAGCAGTCCTTCGGCCGGAAGCAGTGTATGTAGATCTTCTGGTTATGGATTACGAGGAAGCAATTACCTAAATTGCAAGTGATGGAAACATCTCTCGGTGTAACTCAATTGGAGTCGGGTATTGGGTAACGAACGAGAAGTTTTGTGTAATCTCGTAGGTGGCTCCAACACTGTTTGCTGTTTGTTTACGTGATTTCTGATCAGAATATTTTTTCTATGTTTTATTCGTTATTTTGTTAATTTTTCGGCACTAATTCTTCGTGATCCGCTTAATAAACTTCTGCTGTGCTGTGTCAAAGTGAAATTCAGTTCAGAAAAGTACATTAATCGGTGAAACAGAGTGATTTTTGTGCTACGCATCGCTTACATTGTCTACCTCACCAACAACAATGGAGCATGTTTGTGATAAGTGCGCCAAGCCGACAAAAGAATCCGACTATATTAAATGCCAGGGCTTTTGCGAAACGATGGCTCACTTTAAGTGCGCTGGCCTAAGCAGCCAGTTGTTTACTAAAGTAAAATCCCACACCGATAATGTTCTCTGGTTTTGCGACGGTTGTCTAAAGCTATTGAAATGGGCTACTTTTCGCCCTACAATTGCTGCACTAGGTAACACTATTGCCGAATTAGTTACACAACAAACTGCCGCCATCAATGAATTGAAGGAAGTGATTCGTAAGGGCGGAATGAAATCCGCTTATCCGGTAGCCTCGAAATCTGATATAACGCCGCGTGCTCCTCAAAACAACTGGCCGTCTATCCACCGTCCGGCACCTAAGCGCCGTAGAGAAGACCAGTTTATTTCCAACCGGGACATCATTGTTGGAACGAATGCCAATTTGTCGACGACAGTTGCCACTGTTCCTTTAACGGAAAAAAAATTCTGGATTTACTTATCCAGAATTCACCCCGACGTACCGGTTCAGAACGTCCATGACATGGTAAAGGAATGCTTACAGTGCGACGACCCACCTGAAGTTGTTAAATTGGTGAAAAAAGATGTCGACATGAACTCGCTGCGATTTATCTCCTTCAAAGTGGGTGTCGATCCAAAGCTCAAAACTGCCGCTCTATCACCAAGTACATGGCCCGCCGGAATTTTCTTTAGAGAATTCGAGGATTATGGGTCAAAAAACGGCCGTGGAGTAACAACAGTAACGCCTATGGTAGCTTCACCGGTTATTCCTTAGCCGAAGTTAGTCTACCGCCGGAGGGATCGGGGGGCCAGCTGGCCCCCCTTCCAGTTAAGTATATGTGTTTTAATAGCTTTCCAAAAAGTCAGAAAAGGTGTTTGTTTTCTAGCCCACTTGAACGAGTCGAGATCTGTGATGAATTAGTGGAAAATACTTTGCGTAATGAGCACCTGATTAATATCGATTGCGACATGCCTGTCATTGACTGTGACGTTGATGATTTTAATGTATACAAGGTCCCCTGTACCACGTTAGATAACCCACGGATCTATCAATACGATGAGCCTGATGGATTTCCTGCTCTGTCAGGTAATAATTTGCACAGTATATGCCCTGTTGAAGCTAGGCTGGATTCTGCACCCCTTTTAAATGAAGCAAACTTTCAGTCCAATGCCGAACGACCATTGTTTGTCGCCAACTCGTCAGCAGCTGCGGATTCGAATGCCAACATGGAACGGAGTAGTGAACACAATAGCTTCATTGATGTGTACCGGCACGGTCATCTGGAATTCTACTATCAGAATGTGAGGGGATTGCGTACAAAAATTGACGAACTGTTTATTGCTGTCTCAGGCGCTGATTACGATGTCTTTGTTCTCACCGAAACCTGGCTAAACGACGAAATCAACTCACTTCAATTGTTTGAATCAAGGTACACGACATATCGCAATGATCGTGACTCAGATAGCTCAGGTAAATCTCGAGGAGGAGGCGTCCTCATTGCTGTATCGAATCGATTAGAATCAAGACTCAATCGAAAGATCACATGTGATGGGTTGACGTTGATGGGTTGACGTCAGTACACATGACACTAATGTCTGTGTAGGTGCTGTTTACATTCCCCCAGACATCGCGGACAACGCTATAGCTATTCAAAAGCATATAGATACAATGCTTGCTGTAACGAACTCCTTAAAATCTCATACTACTCATTTGTTATTCGGAGACTATAACCAACCAGGCCTGGTTTGGAATACAAGTCATTCCGGACGTGTTTTTGCCGATCCTTCTGAATCCAGTTTCAGTAGATCCAGTGTGGCGTTATTGGATGGGATGTCATTACTCAACATGACACAAATATGCACGGTCACCAACAGGCGAAATCGTACCCTGGACCTCGTGTTCGTAAATGAAGAAGCGTCACTGAATTGCGATATTGCCGAAGCGTGCGAGCCGTTAGTTAATATCGATCCGCACCACCCTCCGCTCTTAGTTAAATTAGCATGCACTATACAAGCCCGCTTTGAAGAGTTAGCTGAATCTAGGGAATTTAATTTTTCTAAAACAGACTTTGTCGAGCTTCAGAATTCTCTACTTACAATCAACTGGGGAACTTTGTTAAGCCAGGCAGCTGACATTAATACTACTGTAGAATTATTTTCGCTGACGTTGAAACAATTATTCACTAATTTTGTTCCATCACCACGTCCTCGGCCAAAACCTCCATGGTCCAACCGGCGACTTCGTGATTTAAAACGTATTAGGGCAGCTGCGTTACGAAACTACTCCAGGCGACGAAATCCAATGACAAAACTTGTGTTTACCGCAGCAAGCAATAATTACAAAGTATACAACCGCTTTCTCTACTCCAGGCATGTAATACGTACGCAGTCAGAACTTAGACAAAATCCAAAACGGTTTTGGTCATTTGTGAACAGTAAACGCAAAGAAAGTGGTCTTCCTACCAGAATGTTTTTAGGAAATGAAAATTCAAATACAGTTGAAGGCATCTGCGCTTTGTTTGCGAAACATTTTTCGAGTGTGTTCAACCAGTCTACGGCTAGCTCGATACAGGTGGAAAATGCGCTTCGTGACGTCCCCAGAAATATGATAAACTTGAGTAGCTTCAGTTTTACTGACGAAGATGTACTGGATGCTATTAAAAAATTAAAACCCTCTGCATCAGCTGGTCCAGACGGCATTCCCGCCATTATCCTAAAAAAATGTGCAACGGCGCTTTGTATCCCACTGAGAATGATATTCAACAAATCTTTGTCGCAAGGAATATTTCCTGACTGCTGGAAAAAATCAGTGATGTTTCCCGTGTTTAAAAAAGGAAATAAGCACGACATAGCTAACTATCGAGGAATAACATCGCTGTCTGCTGGATCAAAATTGTTTGAGATTTTAGTTGGCAATGTCCTTTTACGTGAATTTAAGTCCTATATCTCCACGGATCAGCATGGTTTCTACCCTGGTAGATCGACAACGACAAACTTACTTCAGTTTACATCCCACTGCATTAGAAACATAGAAAGTGGTGCGCAAGTAGACACTATCTACACCGATTTGAAGGCTGCGTTCGATCGCGTTGATCATTCAATACTGTTAGCTAAAATTGAACGTCTAGGAGCTTCAATTCAGTTTACTGATTGGTTGAAATCTTACCTAGTTGACCGTTCACTAAGTGTCAAATTGGGATGCATTGAGTCATACAGCTTCGCTAGCTTGTCCGGTGTTCCTCAGGGGAGCAATCTAGGACCGCTACTGTTTTCCTTATATTTCAACGATGTCTGCTTCGGTATCCCATCCGGCTGTAAACTTATATATGCTGATGATTTAAAACTGTTCCTTGTTATACGTACTGTAGCGGACTGTATTGAGCTGCAACGGTTCTTGGACTGTTTTTGTAACTGGTGCTTACGGAATCTACTGACCCTCAGTATATCAAAATGTTTTGTGATTACTTTTACGCGCAAGAAAAATCCATTTCTGTGGAACTATATGGCATCTGGAGAACTACTCGAAAGAGTATCAGTAATCAGAGATCTTGGTATATTGCTTGACTCACAACTCTCCTTCAAGCATCATTATTCACACATCATAGCTCACGCGAATAGAAACCTTGGCTTTATAATGAGAATCGCCAGAGAGTTCACTGACCCGTTTTGCTTACGTTCGTTATATTTTTCTCTAGTCCGCTCCATTTTGGAGAGCTCAGCAGTAATTTGGAGTCCGTATACCGAAATTTGGATCAACCGGCTTGAAGCAGTTCAAGCTAGGTTTTTACGCTATGCTCTTAGGTCTCTGCCGTGGCAGAATCCAAACCACTTGCCATCTTATGCTGACCGTTGTCGACTACTGGGGATCGACACACTGGAAAAGAGACGGAATATCTTCAAAGCCGTTTTCGTGGGAAAGCTATTAACCGGTGAAATAGACGCCCCAAATATTCTCTCCCAAGTTAATATAAATGTGCCCCTCAGAACCTTAAGGTCACGAGATTTTCTGCGCCTTACTTTCCACCGCACCGAATACGGTCAAAACGAACCCGTTAGGGGAATGTGTGACGTCTTCAATAATGCCTTTGAACTGTTTGACTTTAATTTATCGAGTGTTAGTTTTAAAAACAGACTTAAACAAATGTTGTAATGTGCGTTTCTTAGTTCAAAATATGTTATTTAAATTTGTCAAATGTTAGTTATTGTAATGTACATAGTTTGTAAGACTGAATTTTGTAACGTCCTTGTAGCAATGACAAAAGATGGTGGGGTTTTTACGCGCACTTGAGGGTCGACCTCAGGTGGGCTTTTCCCCACCCCCAATTTTCATTGAGGCCTTAGAGGTCAGATGAAAGAAATAATAAATAAATAAATAAATAAATAAATAAACAACTGGGAAAGTTTTCTGTTCCAACAGGCATGCTTAGTGTGTCATTTTCAATATAAATTATGTATGTGCTTTTGCCACAAATGTTTAGATCCATGCAAAAGATGATATACTTGCACTTCCTCTGTCGAGTGAAACGAAATAAATAAAACAAACGAAGAACAAAGATGCTGAAATAATAAATACATTATTATAATTATATGCCAGCGTGAAAGAAACTCAACTGGTTAGATCAAGCAGGACATAGGCAAGCCTTAAGATATCTAACAATAGTGCCAGTTGAAGCTGTCCAGACTGACTCAAACAAAAATATTGTTATAACATACTTTGAATTCAATGCCAAAAACTGATCCAGAACAATAATGGAGTTGGAAACATTCACTAACTTTGGATTACGAGCTGCGGCCGTCAGTTCCTTTCCCGTTGTTGCAGAAGTATCAACGACGGGGCAGACATTTTCTGCTCTGGCGCTGTCAGTCCGATGTCGCTTTCTACCGCCCAGAGCGCACATCATTCCATCTACATCTTCTGCGAAAAAGTAACACAACCTTCTTGAGCAAACTGTTTATCAAAATAAGACCCGCGGGGCACCGATACACAGCGAGAACCGTACAATGCGCTGGCAGGAAGGAACGTGTAGGTTAGTGGATATGCTTCTTCCAAGTAGCAGTAGTGAAAGAATAGAAACAATAGCTACGAGCTTATTGTATGATATTGCTGAAAGTGGTATCCCTGAGGAGAAATTAATTTCCCGTATTGTTCGACTTATCTTTCCCAATATTCTGTCCGGGATACATTACCTTTCGGAAGTTAATGGTTTAAATCCTCCATTCTTCCTTGTATGACACACCAACACGGTGTCATTCAGTTTCCAACCTACGGCTGATTCCCGATTATATACCTAAACCAACTCCAAGAAACAACGTCGAGCAACGAAAACAGTCCTCTAATTAGGTTCCCAGATAGAATTTCCCCTAACTCCATAATTCCGTTAATTATTATCTACTTTCCAGCAAGAAAAGCCGACGGCACAACCGGCTGCCAGATCTTGTTTCTCTCTTTAGGATAGAATTGCAGATAGATTAAACCTTGAATGAGGCACACATGTCAACATGGAGTAGTCCTGCGAGAGGCATAATGAGATCTCATTAGTTGCAGAATCTTGGAGGGTCGGTTCACCATGCTTGCACAAAGAAAGGATTCACTACACACGCGCATTTATTAGGCGTGATGTGGAACAGTATGTCTGGTGACTTGTCGCAGCCAATTAGTACCCAACAGACAGATAGCACATATTTGCTGCTGCTTCTGCTGCTTGATGTGACAAATTGGAAGGTGGAGAAGACATCAATGTGCATAAGGTATGAGGCAGACGCTCTACTAATACGTGAACGAAAAAAAAAACAATTATAACAAAGCTCTCATTGTCGTCATGACTCCAATGGAATCCTTTCCGCTAGAGAAACTCCATACAGGTTGATGTTTCATTAAGTAATGTATACAATGGCACAGCACAAACAACAACAATCTTATAAGTCGTTAGCAGCGCAGCGAGAATCCTGTCTGTATCCTCTTTGTGCCTACAGGCTAGCAAGCTAGCTGTCACACTGACTGACATTTTTAATCTTGGTTTTCTTAATGAGTACGTAGAACTAACAAAAACTTCAAAATGCACGGTGATGTACCCACAGATGAGAAAAAACGGGAGCAGATACCAAGCTTTTGAAACTTTCCAGACAGAACCGTCACAGTGCATCTCGTGATCTGAAGGAGAGATTGCATTTTGTAAATTTCAGGTGAAATGAGAGATCTGCTGCTTTTTAGAAGGAAGTATATACAAAAGGTATTGGTTAAGTTTAGCATTTTTTTTATGAAACGATTAACAACTGAATTTACAGACAACGTCTATTTCTAACAAATGTGCTGAACCAAGTCACAAATGTCAATCTGACAAAATTGCAAAGTTGGTTATTTTCTAATCTTACAAAGTCACAAAAATGGTTAATAGCAAGCATAAAATTCCTATCCCTCATTGTTACACAATACGATTTCAATGAAGGTATCTTCTTGAACACGTAAAGTATGTTGCTGCTTCGTCGTAATTGCCTATTCCCGTCCTATCCAACACATATTATGAAAAATATTCGCATTTTTATGACCCACAATGCAAAACTAGTTATTCCCTAATATTTTAGTTTGTGGTCTATCGTATGCGATCAATCAAAGTGAGCTATGATCTATTTAAATGCTTTTTATCATTAAAGAAGTCCTACCAACCAAATTTCCTCCGTTTTTTTGTGCGACGAAGGAGAAAATGTCAACTAATCGTTTTAATTTCCGTCATTCATAAATGAAAATAACTCACGCAAGGCATTGTCGTTATTCTACCGTCAGGAAAACTTGCCTGACCTGCAGAAATTTTACAGAATAACATTTGTCATGCCGTCCTACACAAATACATTCGCGTTAGCTTCGTAAACATTGTAGTGATTTTTAGTTCGGACGCTGAAAAATTTTGATGGATGGATTTTAAAACGGTACGACGAATTTAAGAAATAAAGTCAGCTGCGTAATTTCAATAAAAAATGCTTCAATGATCGCTTTTCAGTGATTTCAAAGTTCACGGATCGGATGTAAAGTGTGTTTTAGTCAAATCAGCACAAGAAATTTTGGAATATTTATTAAATCCATCCAACAAATGTTGAAAATTAGAGTGACTTTACTTACTACGACGGGAATTAGAAATAAAACAAACCCTATTTGTTTGTTCCACAACAACCACGGCAACGACGCTAATTGATTTCGAAAGTGTTATCGGCCGACAATCGTAGCAGGCTGCGGCATCCGAGTATTTATGCCATTTCAGAGGATTCGCCTATAGAGTTTTGCACGGGCGAACATAACCTCGCTTCTTTGACGTCTACCGGCGGTTTGGTTACATGGACTTATAATGTGGGTTAACATGATGAAAGTGAATATTGTTTAAGGCTTTAACGGCAAGTCAGGAAAGCACAAAAACTGCCATTACAAATAGTTTGGAGGACGACACTGCTGGACAATACGCTTTTAAGATTTTTAACTCCAATTTATGCATATCGCGTTTGCAAAATTCGACTAACAATTAGTAAACAAACCACGAGTGTATGTCAAATGGGTGAATCGCGTTCATTCGTGACGTCGCGTTGCAAAACCTTATAGTGTGTAACGTGTGTTGTTTAAGGGGTTTTAATTCATTATAGAAAAAATTCCTGCCTCCCAAGACCCCCACATTCTAAATTTGGTACCATTTGTTTGCTAGATTAGTTCTCGAGTTATGCAGAAATTTGTGTTTCAGTTGTATGGAAGGTCACCCCTTAGAGGGGGAGGGGTCTCTAACTATCATAGAAACCTTTCCTGGCAGCAAAAACTCCTGCATACAATTTTTCACGCCGATCGGTTCAGTAGCTTGCGAGTCTATAAGTAACATATAGATAGAAATTCATTTTTATAGGTGTAGATTATCGACAGACAGTATTTAGGTTTGTGAGCAGTAGTATTCTAGTATTTTGTTTTAGCTCGCAAACAAAAACTCACCAAAGCCGAAGTATTTTGCAGAAAAAAAATTATTACAGTGATCGTAGAAACTCCAAATCTCAAAACTCATCAATAATCAAAATCAGCTGTGAATCATGTCAACTTGATTCTATGCAGAAAAACTCACGCGTGAGTTGTTCTTGTTGCATAGCAAGAATCACAAAACTCACACATATTTCTTCCCTCTTGATCACATTCTGCTTTGCTTCAACTGCTACCCGAAGCTATGCACATATGCATACAAATTCGTTGTTGAACAGCTGTGAGTGAGCGTGAGAGAACGAATCTCTAAACAAATCGCAAAGTTAAACTAAAACACACTTTTAAATTACATATTTATCTAATTCTTATTAGGCTTTTTACTTTCTAGTTAAGAAAATGTCGATTCCCGCGAAGGAAAAACGAAACTTACGCCAATACGTTTGGCATCTTAATTCATGAATGTGTGCGGCATTTTTCGCTGCTGATGTTTTCTCTGACGGTAGATTCGCTTTCGCTCTCTGGTTCGTTGTATGAAATGCCTGCAGTGGAAGAATTAAGCAAAATGCTCATAGCTGAATTTGGCATAGCTGAATTTCACATCGCATAGCAATAACGACATTACGTATAATAGCGAGAGAAATTCATATGTGACTTTGGCGCTTGTGATCAAGGTTGAAATTTCATTTCATGTTCAACAAAATTCGAAAATGTTATGTATGGGGCATTTATAGAGTCGATTATTATCCATAAGATTGCTGAACTAAGTATTGCTCTATCTTAAGTATTTACGGCGCGCTCCCAGTTTACACTGGGCGGTACACCCATAGCGCTCTCTGCGCACTACCCAGTGTGAAGTGAGAGTGCTCCGTAAATACTTAAGATAGAGCCATACTTAGTTCAGCAATCTTATGGATAATATTCGACTCTATAAATGCCCCATACATAACATTTTCGAATTTTGTTTGGCTGAGGTTTCGCAGCTAAAAAAGCAAAATAGGTGCACTGAATGCAGGACAGCCCTGTTTTTAGAAATTGGAAAATTTCAATGGGGCGTTGATTTTATCCACCTTTCATATCAATATGCACAATAAAATTTGATGCGCATATGCTGCAAACCAGCGGAGATTGCTCAAAATTTATTGAATATTTTATATTTTATTCTGGTCGCTATAAACTATTTGGGTTTATGTTTAAGATAACTCAGAAGTTCGATGACTCCCTCTGCCTCCGGTCGCTGTACTATGCTTTAGTTAGATCCCATCTTGAATCTTCCGCTATTATTTGGTCCCCGTATCATATGAATTGGATCCGTCGCATCGAAAATATTCAGTGGAATTTTGTATGGTACGCTCTTAGAAACCTACGCTACCTACCACTTGCCGCCGTATGAATCCCGCTGTAGATTGCTTGGTATTACTTCACTCGAAAATAGGAGGAAAATCGCTAAAACTGTTTTTGCTGCTAAAATGATCTCGTCCGAAATTGATTGTCCCAATCTTTTGGAACTACTTAGTGCTGAGGTCCAACCTAGACATTTAAGAGCTCGTGATGGCTTCTTCAGCCTTCCTTTCGCTAGATCCGAGTTTCTACGTAACTCTCCGTTTTATTCTATGTGCACAGTATTTAATGATTTTTTTTTCACCTTTTTGAATTCGGAGTTAGTAACGCTAGTTTTAAACGTAGACTATTCGATGTATTGTCCTGACTATTTGTTATTTTAACCTGTACACTTTTAAGCTTGATTGTTAGCTCTTAAGTTTAATGCAACCTTAAAGAAGGGTTTTTATGTCCTCCCGGCTTTTTCCCCAAATTCATTAAGACACAAGTCAGATGAATAAAATCAATAACTAAATAAATAAATAAATAAACCAAATAGGGTGTGTTATGTATTCTGGACAAGCGTTACGCGTACGCTTTTTTGGTCATTTACGACAAATTTAAATGGAAATATCAAAAACAGCGTTCGCGTAATGCCTGTCCGAAATAGATAAATCACCCAAAATCAGGAGGATCTGGTAGCAAAACTTTAGCTTTTCTGATCACGGATGTTGACAAAGCTGGCGAACTGATTTAGCTTTTTACCAGAATGTAAAATGAAGAGCTTTTTTAAATTATGGCGGTGGCTGTCAAGCAGCGAAAGCTTAATCGGTTTAATTGATGCTTTCAGCAGAGCGTGATATGACTACCTTAGCTTATAACTTGATTCTTAAAAAGGTTATAAAAGCCTTCTGAGGAGTGGGCCACTTAGTCAGAAGGCAGTTTTATAGCGGTCATCAGAAAGTTCTGGTGGAGCTCATAGTTATATTAGCGGTTTTATGATATTGGTCATGAAAACTACCAGAAGAACGTAATAAACCTTAGAATTGCTACTTGGAAATGCCTCTTTAATAGTTTTTCATTGCGTGCTTATTGCAAAAGTGTTATATATTCAAAATTTATTGATATTTTTCTTTTTTTATGGAATAGATTTAGGTAATTCTTAGCCAGCGAAAAGTTCAGCCGACAAGAGGGCCATAGCCAATGTATATTTAAGTTGAACCGACGAGAGGGCCATGGCCAATATCCATGAAGATTGAGTCGAGAATTGTCTAAGGTATATTTTGGAAACGTTAAAACTTTGGTTAGATAGAATGTCATGACCATTGACTTCAGGAAGCTAAGATAGACAGACGTACAACATCAATGACAAGATATGGTGAATACTGTGACTATTATGCGTGTCCTAACACAGATTTTAGGACGAGTAGTATTTTCTATTTTAGGCCGCCCATTACAAAACAGATAGCCATTTTCCTTACAGGCTATGTATCAGAGTAAAAAGAACTTCAATATAACAAGCAAGAATAATTTGACGACTGCACCAGCAATGTAAAGTATCTGTAATTGATCTGCAATAACATATATTAAATTGTTCATTTTACGCATGGGTAAGATGTGGCATCTTGGTATTTATACCATATTAGAGGACCCGCCTGTAGTGTGTAATATGTATTTTTTACATATTACTTAAGTAGTTATCGGTAGCGTGTAATGGGACAAATGGAATGTGTCAGTGTTGCGGAATATGTTTGGTGGATTCAATAGGATAGCGGAGGGTGGCGTAGGCGTAGGAACTGTGAGTTGAGAGCCTATGGTGGCCCGGCCATACCGTAAGAATGTCGGATGACTGCGCAGTGAAATCCGTTCTCCTTAAAAACCCCACCGGGACCAGGAATAAAGAGGCCCAACGTGCTAGATGTCTCGATCAGGTTGAAGTCGACTTGCGTGTTTCGAGACGCTCAACGAATATGCGACGGATAGCCTAGGATGGAATACAGTAGTCTAATACCTAATTTGGTTTTATTCTCCTAATTCTATCATCCCCGTTTATGCACCGCACACTTCCCACGCGACGAAATTATTATTTATTTTTCTATCGCACTGACCGAGTAGATATAGCAATCTATCTTCTCGGCAATAGCAACAAAGAGCAGTTATACAAATACGTAATACGTAATAATAAATAATCGTCAAACAAAAACGATAGCCAATTTCTAAAAACGGAAACCTTGCTTTCTTCTCAGAAACTCAATTTCATGCAAACCCCGCTGCCGTTGCTAAGCGTTTTAAAGTTAATCAGTTGTTATCATGGGTGTGGTAATTGGTCATTAAAGAGTTATTTGAAACTCATACGCAAAGGTCTTTGGTTTCAGCATATCGAGTCAAATTGCTCTACATTTGTAGTTCTACGTTTAGCCCGTTTAGGCGTTAAGTAGAAGTTTTTCGCCGTAAAAACTGAAATGGAATAGAAACAAACACTACAAAAAAGGCAGCTTTGAGGCGCACTAAGAATAACTTCTAATGAAACCCAATTTATTATTATTATAAATTATTATTATGGATGGTAATAGCTAAACAATTATTATCGTAAAGGTTGAACATGACGAAATACTAACAAAATTTTCTACATTCGACTGAATTACGTTAAGGTTCAAACGCTCGTAATTAATTTTTGGGATTTTGGCTTAGTAAATAAAAGTAATGTTTACGAAAATACAGGGTGTTAGGTAGCTTAGTACAGATATTTCAGGGGGTGAGGGAGGACTACATTTGACAAAAAAAAAACCGAATTAATCCACCTAGCGGCGTTTTATGCTCAAAATAAAAGTAATGTTTACGAAAATACAGGGTGTTAGGTAGCTTAGTACAGATATTTCAGGGGGTGAGGGAGGACTACATTTGACAAAAAAAAACCGAATTAATCCACCTAGCGGCGTGACCTAGCCTTTCTACTGCCATAATAATCATTATTTAATTTCTCAGGAACATCTATAATTAACTTGACTATATTTTTACCTTTGTTATACAATATAACAAAGGTTTAGGAATTGGTCGAAAAACACGAAGTCGATCTGAGGCCCGGAGGGCCGTGTCACATATCCCAATCGATCAGATTCGACGAATGAGCAATGTCTGTGTGTGTGTGTGTGTGTATGTGTGTATGTGTGTGCGCTTCAATTTTCAATCGCCTATTTCTCGGAGATGGCTGAACCGATTCGTTTGCTATAACTTTCATTTGAAAGGTATTTTTTACTATTTTATTTTATTTAGGTATTTTATTTAGGTTTCGTGGTCTGACTTTTAGTTTAAAAGTTATAAGCAAAAATGTGAAAATTACGTGACACGATTTTCTCCGGAACCACATAACCGATTTCATCGATCTTAGTACCAAATAAAAGCTCTCACTATTGCTAAACTTCACGCCAATTTTTATTGAAAACAAACAAGTGGTTTAAAAGTTATGCTTAAAAAACCAGTTTTGACAAGGTTCAAATGATCGCCTGTTTCTCAGAGATGGCCAAAACGATTTACGTGCTATTAGTTTCATTTGGCAGGTAATATAGCCGGATAAATCACTATTGAATGGTTTTTTGATTGGACGTTTAATTTGAAAGTTATGAGTAATTCAATACACCACACCAAAAATAACAATAATTTATAATGATTTTAACCAAGAAAAATAACCTAATTTCAATTATTTTAATATCAAACGAGAGATTTTCACACTACGAATATATATGCAAAATTTCATAAGAATTGGTTTTACCGGTTAAAGGATATTAACCCTCGAACATTCGCGCCAACTTTTATAACACAGTTACTCGCGCGCACAATAGCCCAAAACCAAAGAAAACGTGCGCACTAGAGTTTTGACTAGGAAAACTTGGTTTTAAGTTTATCAAACCTTTGGACGAGTTTCTTTAAATTGAAAGCTCTATCGTCTGGTAGAATTTGAATTTTGATTAATCCCCCTAAAAGTGAAATAAAAAAATTATTTTCCTTCAGTTTCAATATAACACATTGATGTGTTCTGCAAAGTTTTAGAGCATATTATTACAAGAAATTTTGCTGAAGACAGTAACCTTCTATCTCTTCAACGAAGAGATCTTATTTATTGTATACTAGCTAACCCGACAAACTTCGTATTGCCACAAATTAACCTGTGTTGTACATAAATCATGAATCTCGGATGATCTTTGTCACAATCTCGAATTTTGCAAGCCCCCCAGTGGGCGGCGCTTCCGACGGCGGGTCACCGGCAACACTCGCGACCGTCTCGTCCTGAATGATCTAGTGTTACTATAGATAGTTTTTGTGGTCTTGTATTGACTAATGTTTTATGGAAGAGTCTCGAATTTCTCGAGTTCGATTAGTTTTTGAGTTTCGCAAAAATTTCTGTTTTATTTGTATGAGAGTCCATATCCCCCTACCACAGGGGTGAGAGGTCTCTAACTATCGTAAAATAAATTCAAGACTCCAAAATCTCCCACATGCCAAATATGGTTCCATTTGCTTGATTAGTTTTCGAATTATGAGGAAATTTGTATTTCATTTGTGTAGGAGCCCCCCCCCCTCCTAAAGTGGGTAGTGGTCCCAATTAATCATAGAAAAATTTTTTGTCTCCAAAAACACCCACATGTCAAATTTGGTTCCATTTGCTTGATTAGTTCTCGAGTTATGAGGAAATTTGTATTTCGTTTGTATAGGAGCCCCCCCTCTTAAAGTGGGGAGGGGTTCTAATTCACCATAGAAAATATTCTTGCCCTAGAAAACTTTCACATGCCAAATTTGGTTCCATTTGCTTGATTAACTCTCGAGTTATGAGGAAATTTGCATTTCATTTGTATAGGAGCCCCCCTTCCTAAAGTGGGGAGGGGTCCCAATTCATCATAGAAAAAAATTTTGTCTCCAAAAACATCCACGTGCCAAATTTGGTTCCATTTGCTTGATTAGTTCTCGAGTTATGAGGAAATTTGTATTTCGTTTGTATAGGAGCCCCCCCTCTTAAAGTGGGGAGGGGTCCTTATTCACCATAGAAAATATTCTTGCCCTCGGAAACTTTCACATGCCAAATTTTGTTCCATTTGCTTCATTAGTTCTTCAGTTATGAGGAAATTTGTATTTCATGTGTATAGGATCCCCCCCCCCTCCTAAAACGGGGAGGGGTCCCAATTCATCATAGAAAAATTTTTTGTCTCCAAAAACACCCACATGCCAAATTTGGTTCCATTTGCTTAATTACTTCTCGAGTTATGAGGAAAATTGTGTTTCTTTGGTACAGGAGCCCCCCCTCTTAAAGTGGGGAGGGGTCCTAATTTACTATAGAAAATATTCCTGCCCTCGAAAACCTTCACATGCCAAATTTGGTTCCATTTGCTTGATTAGTTCTCGAGTTATGAGGAAATTTGTATGGAAGCCCCCCCTTTTAAAGAGGAGAGGAATTATAATTCCCCTTATAAAGAGGGGAGGGGTCTCAATTTACCATAGAATAAATTCTTGTCACCGAAAACACCCACATGCCAAATTTTGTTCTATTTGCTTGATTAGTTGTCGAGTTATGCAGAAATTTGTGTTTCATTTGTATGGGAGCCCCCCCTCTTAGTGGGGGGAGGGGTTTCTAACCATCACTAAAACCTTTCCTGGCCCCAAAAAACCTCTACATGCATACTTTCATGCCATTTGGTTCAGTAGTTTTCGATTCTATAAGGAACATACGGACAGACAGACAGACAGACAGAAATCCTTCTTTATAGGTATAGATGAATTTGAAAAATCAGTTTTTCTATTTTAGCTCTTTTTGTAATTGTTGTATGACTTTTTCATGTATTACAAAGTTGTATAAATAATAAAAATACACAACTTTGCTGAACATAGTATACCTCTATGTTTCCTTGTTTACGAACTGTAGAACTTTGATTATAAAAAATACCCGGATTTTGACCTCGAATTACTCGACTACCAACAGACGGATACATTTTAAACATTTTACATTTGCTGGTAGTTTTGCTGCACACAGACACCATTTTCCATATGAAGAAAAGAAAAAAAATTCCAGTTGGGGCCAATTGCGGTACACCTCACATGCTACTTGCTTCGTTTCTGTGATGTCGGTTTATGCTAATCTATTTTCCTAACAATTTAAAATAATCATGCATTGAATAATTCTGACATTTTGCTCATAACAAGTTTATTGAAGAATATACGTTAGTATATACGTAATATACGATTTGTAACTATATAATAATATGGCATTCAAAAACCTACATATGGTGTTCAAAATACAACAACGTGAGTAACCGAAGGTTCATAAAAATTGATGAAATTTATTCAAGAAAACTTTATTGTTGTGAATCAAATAGAATGGCGTTACAGGAAATTATGCATAGTTCAAAAACCTATTAACTAGACCTTTACTACGCAATGTATATGTTAAAGAATAATATTTCATCTTACAACTTACTTTTACTTGCACTTACCCTCATTAGTAACAACTTACTTGCTCAGAAATTTCATGAGAAAAGAAACTATCAAAATTTATAAGTGCTTCTATTTGTTTCAAATTTTGTAAACTTATTCAATTTCCAAAAATTTCATGTAAACCAAACGTGTCGATTTCTATCTCAAATTGCAAGTAAGACGGTATAACAAAGGTTCCTTTCACCACTAGGTGGATTAAATCAGGTTTTAAATATCCGTTCCGTATTCCTCAAAATCCTTGTTTGCCAGTAAAATTCACAACGTATTGCGTAGAATAATTATATTTTCTTTCCTTGGGTGCGTAAATACTTGTAAGCGTCATTTATGTTATTTGATGAACACCTTATTTAGTTTTATAATCGGTCGGCCTTAACTTTCGGGTTTCAGAGCCACATACTAAACTTGTTTTGAACTGACAATATAAAATATGTGTTCATAGCATATTTTTACCTTTGTTATATAATATAACAAAGGTTTGGGAATTGGTCGAAAAACACGAAGTTGATCTGAGGCCCGGAGGGCCGTGTCACATATACCAATCGATCAGGTTCGACGAATGAGCAATGTCTGTGCGTGTGTGTGTGTGTGTATGTGTGTATGTGTGTGCCCTTCAATTTTCAATCGCCTATTTCTCGGAGATGGCTGAACCGATTCGTCTGCTATAACTTTTATTTGAAAGGTATTTTTACCTAGTATATCACTATTAAATGGTTTCGTGGTCTGACTTTTAGTTTAAAAGTTATAAGCAAAAATGTGAAAATTACGTGACACGATTTTCTCCGGAACCACATAACCGATTTCATCGATCTTAGTACCAAATAAAAGCTCTTACTATTGCTAAACTTCACACCAATTTTTATTGAAAACAAACAACTGGTTTAAAAGTTATGCTTAAAAAACCAGTTTTGACAAGGTTCAAATGATCGCCTGTTTTTCAGAGATGGCCAACCCGATTTACATGCTATAAGTTTCATTTGGCAGGTAATATAGCCGGATAGATCACTATTGAATGGTTTTTTGATTGGATGTTTAGTTTGAAAGTTATGAGTAATTCAATACACCACACCAAAATTAACAATAATTTATAATGATTTTAACCAAGAAAAATAATCTAATTTCAATTATTTTAATATCAAACGAGAGGTTTTCACACTAAGAATATATATGCAAAATTTCATAAGATTTGGTTTTACCGGTCAAAAGATATTAACCCTCGAACACTCGCGCCAATTTTTATAACACAGTTACTCGCGCGCACAATAGCCCAAAACCAAAGAAAACGTGCGCACTAGAGTTTTGACTAGGAAAACTTGGTTTTAAGTTTATCGAACCTTTGGAAGAGTTTCTTGAAATTGAAAGCTCTATCGTCTGGTAGAATTTGAATTTTGATTAATCCCCCTAAAAGTGAAATAAAAAAATTATTTTCCTTCAGTTTCAATATAACACATTGATGTGTTCTGCAAAGTTTTAGAGCATATTATTACAAGAAATTTTGCTGAAGACAGTAACCTTCTATCTCTTCAGCGAAGGTAGAGAAATCTTAATTATTGTAAATGCACTTGTAAAATGAGTTTTTCTATTTCGGTTCTTTTTGTAATTGTTGTATGACTTTTTCATGTATTACAAAGTTGTACAAATAGTAAAAATACACAACTTCACTGAATATAGTATACCTCTATGTCTGCTTGTTTAGGATCTGTAAAACTTTGATTATAAAAAAACACCCTAATTTTGACTCTAAATTATTCGACTACCAACAGACGGCTACATTTTAAACATTTTACATTTGCTGATAGTTTTGCTGCATACAGACTCCATTTTTCTATATGAAGAAACGAGATAAAATGTCAGTTGGGGCCAATTGCGGTACACCTCACATGCTGCTTGCTTCGGTTCTGTGATTTTCTGTCGGTTTATGCTGATCTGTTTTCCTAACAATACTTTACTTACTTTAATACATTAATACTTTAAATGCATCGAATAATTCTGACATTTGGCTCATAACAAGTTTATTGAAGAATATATGTTAGTTAAACAATGATTTGTAACTATATAACAATATGGCATTCAAAACCCTACACATGTTGTACAAAATACAGCAGTGTGAGTAACCGAAGGTTAATAAAAATTGATGAAATTTATTCAAGAAAACTTTATTGATGTGAACCAAATAGAATGGCTTTACAGGAAATTATTCATAGTTCAAAAACCTATAAATTAGACCTTTACTACGCAATGTATATGTTAAAGAATAATATTTCTTCTTACAACTTAATTTTACTTGCACTTACTCAAATTTGTAACAACCAACTTACCCTTACTCAGTAATAACATGAAAAAAAGGATCTATCAAAATTTATAGGTGCTGCTATTTTGTTCAAATTTTGAAAACTAATTCAATTTCCAAAAATTTTATGAAAATCAACGCACTACGCAACGTCCCAGCAAACATTTTCGTACGTATGTCAAAGTAACAAATATGATATATGTACCGATATATATCTAGAAAAATCGCATTCGATGCACGAAACCAGCATATGCGTACTGTTTTGGAGGCGATATACGTACTGCAAATTATATGAGAACAATTCACATTCATAAGTATTTGTATACGATGAAATCCGACTCATCATGATTAGTTCCATAATGCTATACAATTCCGTGACGAAAATCGTTTGTGAATCAGTTACTATCATTTTGTGCGAATAAATATAAACTAGGGTGCGCTTCATTAAGCTTTATGTACGATTTTGAGTTTGTTTAGCGATATTTAAGATGATTTTCACACATTATTATACGATTTGTGGTTTGCTGGGGTTAACCAACAGATGAATTATGTTCCGAAGACGTGTCGATTTCTATCTCAAAGAGCAAGCAAGACCGTATAACAAAGGTTCCTTTCACCACTAGGTGGATTAAATCGGGTTTTTGATATTTTTTTTGAGTGGTTTTAGCCCAAAGGGTAGATTTTTTTTTTGATATTTTGATATTAATACCATGCGTTCAAAAGTTAGCATCTTTGAAAAACAAGAGTTCAGAAAAATTATTATTATACTTCGTTTTTGAAGAAAAAGGATATCTACAACAAAATGATTAATCTCAAAATTTTACTATTAGCTTGCTTGGCTTCAATTTTGCAATATATCTGAATTAGAAAAAATAACTGAATAGAGCATTAGATATGAAAAAGAGAAATTGAACTTTTTCTTAGCTGGCGCTCCTTCAGATAATTATTTTTGCATGAAAATCGAAACTTGAGCTTCTTTTGAATGTACTTTCATGAAAAGATTAGCTTGATCGCATCGTTTTTACAATATTAGAGGGTTAGGAAAACAAGATGAGGTCGAAAAATAGTGCAAAAACTGCGCCATAAACATGCTTGAGAATGAGAAATATGATCGATATGATTTCCAGTGCTGGTCATTTTTGATTTATTTATTAAAACATGATACATGACATAAGACATTTGTCCTTTAAAATATCACTAACGAAAACAAATCGTACAAAGTTACTACCGTGCAACGTTTACTTCCTATTTTTCATATAACATTTCTAAGCTCTAGTATCTATGGATTGAAAAGAGCATATATTGATGCGCAAAATTTGTATGAAATTTGTATAAATTTATTTGGAAAAATCAACTCACTAGTATTTTGATCCTATACAACACTATACTTATATACTTAAATTAACTGCTTTTCTCCGCTTTTTGCTTTGCGTGCAATTGTGAGTAACAGCAAGTGAAGAAAATGACAATTGAAATCTAAAATCAAAGAAAAGAAAAAACTTTGCAATTGAATCCCGCTATTTAATATTTATTTGCGACAGATACGTAGCTCGCCTACAACATGCAGGCTTCGGTAAAAGTTTTTTTCTTCTCTTTTATTTCAGAGTTCGTATTCCACTAAGAGGCTTCAAAAACTTCTGACTTTTGACATGTTTCTCACTTTTCTTGAATTTCATTGCAAATTTTCATCACATACACATACATACATACATACATACATACATACATACATACATACATACATACATACATACATACATACATACATACATACATACATACATACATACATACATACATACATACATACATACATACATTACATACATACATACACACATACATACATACATGCATACATACATACATACATACATACATACATACATACATACATACATACATACATACATACATACATCGCACACATTGAATACAATCAACATTTGTTTGATACGTTTTGATTTCACACGTTTTAACGGTTTAATATACGGTGCTTAAGTGTTAAAGTTTGAATAACTTTTGAATGAATCGTCCGATTTTAAATAACTCGGTTTCGTTTGATAGATCTCACCAGTAATTTTCAAATAATAATAAAATGTGTGATGTTTTTCATTGAATTAATTCTTAAATGTTACAAAAATATGTTTTAAATCCTATTTTTTCACATTTCTTTATGTAACTTTCAAACTACAAGTCCAATCATCATGAAATTTGGAAGTTAAGGGTTTGCAAGGCTCCTCTTTCATATGCAATCAATTTTGTTCAAATCGGTTAAGGGATCTATGAGATAATGAAGTCCCATATTTTTCGTATTTTTATACATAACTTTTGAACTAAAAGTCCGATCAAAATGAAATTCAATAGCGACCAATGGGACACCTAGACCTTTCATTTGACACTAAGAACATTAAAATCGGTCCAGCCATCTCCGAGAAAAGTGAGTGAGATTAAAAGCGTTACATACACACACACACACACACACACACACACACACACACACACACACACACACACACACACACACACACACACACACACACACACACACACACACACACACACACACACACACACACACACACACACACACACACACACACACACACACACACACACACACACACACACACACACACACACACACACACACACACACACACACACACACACACACACACACACACACACACACACACACACACACACACACACACACACACACACACACACACACACACACACACACACACACACACACACACACACACACACACACACACACACACACACACACACACACACACACACACACACACACACACACACACACACACACACACACACACACACACACATACATACACAGAAAATGCTCAGTTTTCGAAACTGAGTCGAATGGTATATAACATTCGGCCCGCAGGACCTTCTTTCCATTTCCGGTTTTCCAAGTGATTTCTATACCTTTATACTATATATTTATATAGTAGAAAGGCAAAACGTAATACGCATATGGTCAGTTCTCAATCGTTACAGAGTTATTATACATTTTTAGTTATCGGTCCTGTTTGCTTTAAATTGGCTCTAGTATAGAAACTCTAGTATAGTATAGCTACTGCATACTATAGCTAGCTAGCTCGATTCTGTTAATTTCATTCAAAAGCTGAGAAAATTTTACACTGATAATTTCCCTTGAATATCTACTTTATGGAATTTAGAAACTTCTCAGAAGCAAAAAGCTTTGAAGTAAGTGTTTCGCAAGGCGTTTTTATTAAATTTCTCCTAAAAAGGTGTGAAAAACTGATTACTCTCTCTACCAATTTGAAGCTCTGGTACCGCTCTACAATTCGTTCTTTGGTGTAAAGTGTCTATCTCTTTTCGTTTCGTGAGAATTTCATTTTAAACGTATGGTTTTGGATGTTGAATTAGTATCTGAAAATTGTACGAAATCATACATCACGCATAGCACACTAGACGACCGCGTGCGACGGACGCGGTCTGACGCATATGTAAAACAACAACGAACCAGACTTTTCAGGTCTCTCTGGGAAGTTTCTGAAAACAATTGCAGTATTAAAATGTATTCTCCGGAAGAAATCGCGAAAATTCACCTTTGTTATGGTTTCGCGAATTATGTAGCAATGACAACCCAGCAGGATATTCTGACGTCGGCTACCTAATGCAAGTAAGTAAACACAAATCCTGAGGTGTTCGTTTTGTTACACAATGATTTTAAGCTAGCGACATCTGCGACAACGCACCGTAGCTTCCGAGAAGGAACGTTGTTTTCAACGAGACTTTGTGGGGAGTATCATCCGCTAGTGACAACAGCGATTGACCATAAAATTTTGCGGATCGTGGGAAATGATCTCAAGACAAGCACAAGGCAAATTGCGGCACAGCCCCATCTCACCCTTGAGGTGCTGAGCGTAAAAACGAAACCGGCATCCTTTGCACACTACAACTTCGAAAGCTGCTTCCTGCAAAAAAGCCTAAGCGGCCAGAATTTTGCAAGATTTTTGCTAATTTAAAAAAAAACATTGTTATTTTTTATGTGCATCAGATTGTGTTTGTCGCACTCGATAATCTAGTGTGCTATACGTGATGTATGAATTCGTGCAGTTTTCAGATACTAATGCAACACCCAAAACTAACAGCTGTGGTACAGCGACAATGGCGTCACCGATGTTTTCAAGAAATGAAATTCAACCAACAGCTCGAAGCCAATGCCAATTGAGGAATACACTGGTTGATTGTAAAGACGAGGGTAGGACTGTAAACAATCTGGACAACGGGAGTTTGTTTATGTTCCACCTTTATGTTATTTTCTGTGGAAGAGGTTTAATATTCCATCCCAACAAAAGGTAGAAAAAATCGGAAAATTGGATTGGAAAAAATTGGAATCCCGACAATTATTATTTCTCAGTTAAGACGATTTCTTTTCTGAGCAATAGCTACCCTGATGATTCAAACTGCCGGATTTTCATGCATAACTTTTAGCACCATCTTCTTCTGCAGAATTCTTCACAAACGAGACGCTCCAGAAAATCTGTGCCAATCTTTTTTGTCCGGGTATTTGGCTGGAAATATTTAATTTATTTAAAATACATACCATGTGTACATGCATGCATCATACATCTAACAGATGCAATAGTTATAATAACGAAATATTTTATTTTCAAAAACAGCAATGCAGTATAAAAGGAAATGTAGCTACAATCTGACACAATGTATGCTCCAACCCCAGCTCCGGTTGCATCATTCCTCAAATGAACTGAAATGCACAGCACTCAATCAGTAATTCATGACCATCATTTCCTGCACTGTTGAAAGTCCTGCACAAAGACATCAACGAGAGAGGACATGGTGAGCGATTTGTGTTTAGCAAAAATATTTTCCCTCCAGCACATTCCGAGCATACCGCTTCCGGGGTATGTGTGCGTGTGCGTGATGTACCCTCGAAGCATAACATTGTGCCACACTGACAAATCCAAACAGACTCCTCCGTAACGACGACTGCAGTTTGTGTATCAAAAGTAAACACCCACAATTTGGTTGCTTATTCGCTGGCTCAGTTTCTACCGCAGAACCCTTCTGCCGAAGAGCCCGGCCCAGTGTCAGGAAACACTAGCATCTACAGTGTCACAGTGCTGCGTACATTCCGGGATGGCAGTGACTTCCTCGAAGTCAACCATTCATGATGATCACTAGCGTCATCAGCACGGAGTCGGCCCAAAACTGTGAGCTTGTGTAAATGTAGGTATATGCACAGTGAACGTCAGATCCCCTTTACCGGATTTAATTAAATTTCACTTCGTCCAGAGCCCCTACAAGAGAAAGCTTCTGTACTGTTCGCATTCGCATCTTACTTTAGTATCCCGGATGGCTGTTGTTGTTGGTTCGACCGGAGAAAGAAGATTTCGTCCCTGTCGTCAGCTTTGCGTCCCGTATTAACGAAGCAGCAGCAGCAGCAGCGGTAGAAACGGCAACGACCGGCCCGGAACAACGGTACGGACTGAAACGATGATGTGGCGTTTAAGATAGGGAGGCATGAATTTCGGCATTGTCTCCGTTTGGGTAGCAACCGTTTCCCTTTTCCATACAGGTAGGTAGGATGTCAGTGAGTTGGGCCTTTGAAAATCCACTACCGGTCACATAGCATGTCCTTTCGATCGTACGCTACAACAGAACGTTCGACTGGCTGGTTTACCGCCCGTTGCCGACAATGTGACAAGGACAGCGCAGTCACTGGATGGAGTTGAATATTCCATTATAAATTTAAATTTTCTGATTATAATTTGAAAAATGTTTAATTTAGGAATAATTCACATCGGATGAGAGTTGACTTTGACATATACGTATTCGTATATGCTCTCAAAGATCCTAAACTGCTCTTACGTGCAGTCTAATATTTAATACTGCTAACAATATTTAGGATAAACAGTGGGAATGAGATTTATTGAGATTTATTTGGTCAAAAAGGGTTGTTATCGAATTAAGAGCTTTTTTCATAGCTAAAAACAGGAACTTCCATAATCTCTGACATATTCAGCCATGCAGCTAGTTCGTAATGCACTCGACGCGTCGCGCTCGCACTGTACCGTTGAAGAAAATAAATTTCCATCAGCGTGCACGGCACGAACTGTCCCAATTTGCCAAGCCTAAATTCCGGAAAAGTGTCACGCCCCAACGATTACCAGAGCGCAGCAGATGCGTTCGCTAATTTAATCCACACCTGGACCCGAAGCATACCGGAAGCAGCTTATGGGCGTTGGGCTGTATGTGTAGGTACCACCGACCGACCGGCGCTGGAAAACTGCGGCAAAGGAGAAATCGACCTACCGGACGAACAGGAGACTAACTAATAAGCATGAAATTAGCCTTTTCTAGTCGAACAAACTTCGCCGCTTCAAACAGATGTGGTCACGTACACGATTTCAGTCGCCCAATCAGCTCGTCATCCGGTACCGGTAATCCCAGGCTCAGGAAATCTAGTCGTCAGCACCTGTTACAGCCTCGAAACTGGTTTAATACTTTCCACCACCACCCGCACCGTCTCATCACTTCCACAGAAAATACTATCACCGCTGATTAGCACCTGCCAGTAGGCTGTCAGGTTTTTTTTATCAATCACAGAACATGTTATTCGAGCTAAGCCTGATTGAGGATATTTGCGGCGTGTGCCATAATCGTGCATTTGCACCCACTCCAAGAGCGGGAATCAAAACATCAACAATATTGCATGCGCATGCAAGCACATTGTTAGCTTTAATACCTACCGGGCTGTTAGATTCCCGACATGAGATATACGTTGAATCAGGTGTCAAACCCATTCTCACATTTAATGTACTGTAGGACATGCAGTTAGTCAGTGATATGTTTTGCAGTTTTCACTATCATCCTGATGGCACTAGCTGAACTGGTTTGTTTTTCTAACGGTGGAGTTCATTATCTTTTTAATGAGTTTTGCATTTGTTAACAATGCAACTATTTCATTTTATTTTATTTGGAAAACTTTGAGATTAAAGATTCCGCCAAAATGAAAATCAAAATATCCTATAAATCAAATCTTTGCTATGAAGTTCACACTCAAGTGATTTACGCATTCAAAAATTTAAAACAAAACAGAATGGATTTTTCAAAATTTCCCCCGAAATGTAAATCCCTCATAAAAACAAACGACACCGTCTGTCACCTTTCGCAAGCGCAAGCCACGTGACACCCCGTACAAATCAGGTGCCGGTTGAACTTTCGCCCAAGTCGCCCTCTACAGTACAGTTTCTTAACGAAAAGTTAGTCACGAGGGGTAATTTATTTTCCATGTCGCAGTAATGCGGTTCGTTCCACTGTCGCTTGTTATCCTTACTCTTCCGACTGCTCTGCTCTAGGGGTGATACCCCGAAAGCTGTGACAGCTGTTCCTCTCTCCATTCGTCGTATGACAACCGGCGGGATGCGGTTGGGTGAGCTATAAATCCAATAAAACGTACCGAAAGGGTTGCTAGTTGCTTGGACCACAAGATGAAGAAAGATCATGCGAATGGTAGAAAAATAGAAGATTGAAGGATTTATTTCTTACCCCTTTCCGAATGGATGTACTAATTGTTGGTTTCAGAAATTTTAAAACTCATGAAGCAGTCAGATAAAAGCACTCCGATCCAGTTTGGCTTCCATCGAACAAACACGCGCTGTAACTGTAAGTGAAATTACGATAATGATCGATCGTACCGAAAACCGCACTGCGGTCAAACTCAACAATATAATCAAAAGCTGACTTTCACAATGGGCTGAAATAAATCTTGTCCGCCGGGCGACAATGGCCCGAGGCTTTCAAATTGCCGAGTACTACCGGGCCAGAAGAGAACCGGCCGGAGCAGAGCACGTGTTTTGTGTTGTGTGGCTGCCTGTGGTGATGGCGGCGGGCAACGACCACGACCAACCACGTGATACCGACCCGGCTCGTGCATCACAAAGTTTCTCCCTGGGGGAATTTATTCATCATCGGATCGGAGGCAAACTTACGGCGGTCGTTCGCTTTCTCTAGCTTTTTTCCGTATCATTTTTTCTGTCGAAACTTCTGCACCATGGTGTCCAATCTACTGATAGAAAAAAAAAGGAAGTCAGTTTTATCTAGGGAACTACGAATGAAATGAATTCATGTTATCTATATATATTCGAAGTTCAATACAAATTTATTTATTTACTTGTCGATACAACGGAGTTTTCTAGAATAAAATCGAAGCACTAAAAACGATACGCCTAAATTCAACAGGATAGCTTCGAAAGACCTTGGAAGGTCCCATTATTTGGAGGCGCGGGCATATTGTGTGTTTCTCTATAGTTTGTCACATGGCTAGGTACGTATTTGAGGAGTAGAGGCTAGAACGTGAAACTTGGCTTGAAGTTATCGTATCCGGGTTACAAATACATCTAGTGTACCGCAAAGCAGTAACCTGGGAACAAGTTTGTTTATGGCAATAATGCCAAAGAAAATGCATCTATTCTTAAAACTAGCCGAAAGTGGCATATGTTGAAAATTTTAAAATCCATTACTCGTTTCATTGCTAAGAGAATTGTGGTGTGGTCAACGTTTTTGCCTTTCTACTATATGAAAATATAGTATAAAGGTATAGGAATCACTCGAAAAACCGAAAATCGAAAGAAAGCCTAGCGGGACGAATGTCATATACCATTCGACTCAGTTTCGAAAACTGATCCTTTTCTGTGTGTGTGTATGTGTGTGTGTGTGTGTGTGTGTGTGTGTGTGTGTGTGTGTGTGTGTGTGTGTGTGTGTGTGTGTGTGTGTGTGTGTGTGTGTGTGTGTGTGTGTGTGTGTGTGTGTGCGTGTGTGTGTGTGTGTGTGTGTGTGTGTGCGTGTGTGTGTGTGTGTGTGTGTGTGCGCGTGTGTGTGTGTGTGTGTGTGTGTGTGTGTGTGTGTGTGTGTGTGTGTGTGTGTGTGTGTGTGTGTGTGTGTGTGTGTGTGTGTGTGTGTGTGTGTGTGTGTGTGTGTGTGTGTGTGTGTGTGTGTGTGTGTGTGTGTGTGTGTGTGTGTGTGTGTGTGTGTGTGTGTGTGTGTGTGTGTGTGTGTGTGTGTGTGTGTGTGTGTGTGTGTGTGTGTGTGTGTGTGTGTGTGTGTGTGTGTGTGTGTGTGTGTGTGTGTGTGTGGAACGCTTTTGATTGAGCCAACGTTTGATCGGAGATGGCTGGACCGATTTTAATGATCCTAGTGTCAAATGAAAGGTCTGGGTGTCCCATTGTTTGCTATTTAATTTCATACTGATCGGACTTTTAGTTCAAAAGTTATGTATAAAAATACGAAAAATATGAGATTTCATTATCTCATAGGTTCCTTAACCGATTTGACCAAATTTGCATATGAAAGGGAAGTCTTTCAAAACCTTAACTTCAAGATTTCATGACGATTGGGCTTGTGGTTTGAAAGTTACATAAAGAAATGTGGAAAAAATGTATTTAAAACTGCTTTTTGTTGCATATAAGCATTAATTCAATAGGAAACATCCTACAATTTATTATCATTTGAAAGTTACTGTTGAGATCTATAAAACGAAACCAAGTTACTGAAAATCGGACGATTGATTCAAAAGTTATTCAAAGTTTAACACTCAAGTGCCGTATATTAAACCGTTAAAATGTATAAAATCGAAATAAATTAATCAAGGGTCGATTGTATTCAATGTATGTGTTACGCATGTGTACGTATGCATGCATGCGTCTATGTATGTATGTATGTATGTATGTATGTATAGATGTATGCGTGTATGTGTGTATGTATGTATATGCGATTTACAATTTTAAAATTTGCATAGAAATACAAGAAGAGTGAGAAATATTTTAATTGTCATTTTCTTCACTTGCAATCGGACGAGCAAGACAAAAAGCGAAGAAAAGTATTTCATTTAATCATATAGGTATAGTGGTGTATAGTATTGAAAATACTAATGAGTTGATTTTCCCAAATGAATTTATACCAATTGCAAACAAATTTTGCGCATCAATAGATGCTTTTCCAATCAATAGATGCTAGAGCTTAGAAATTTTATACGAAAAAGAGGAAGAAAGGTTACTAATAATCCTGTACGATTTACGAATACGAATAAATATGGGTCCACTCATACCAGCAAAAATAACAAGCGTCGAAAATTCTATCGATCATATTTTCCATCCTCAAGCATCTTTATGGCGCTGAATTTGTTTTTTTGATCTCATCGTTTCCTAAAACATCTAACGGGCAATATCGTATAAACGATACGATCAAGCTAATGACTATTTTTTCATTAAAGTTTATTCAAAAGAAGCTCAAGTTGTGATTTTCTTGCAAAAATAATTAACCGAAAGAGCGCCAAATAAGAAAAAGTCCAATTTCTCTTTTTCATTTTTCATATCTAATGCTCTATTCAGTTATTTGTTCAAATTCAGATACATATTATCTTTTTTGGATATGGATCTTGAAAAATAAGGAACGGATATTTAAAAATATAGTCAAGTTAATTATAGATGTTCCTGAGAAATTAAAATATAATTATTGCGCCAGTAGAAAGGCTAGGTCACACCGCTAGGTGGATTAATTCGGGTTTTTATCACGAATGTTAGTTTCTAGAACTGTTATAAGCGTGTAATAAAATTTGGAATGTTATTTAGACAGAGTAATGCTTATGATTGGGAAGTGCCGACTCGTGGTGGTTAAGTTTACCTGTTCCACCAGTAAAAACAAAATTACAACCAATCAAATTCAAGAATATCAAACTTACTCCCTATCTTATAACTTTGCAGAACACCACAAGCAATATGTGGTAGTAAGTTGTTCAACGGTATTGCTGAACCAATAAATATCGAAGCGGAAGACCATGACCGTGGAGGAATGAACCTCATTGTTGTAGAAAGCAACGGAGATGTGTCACTCCCATCGATAAGGGAAGTTAAAGAAGCCATCCAGTGGCTGAAGAACATTAGCCGGTTGTTTGCATAAACTGATTGTTAAAATTTGGGATACGGAACGACTACCGGAGGAGTGGAAAGACGGGATTATCTGCCTTATCTACAGGAAAGGTGATAAGCTGGATTGTGAGAACTACCGAGCATTCGCTATTCTGAATGCCGCCTACAAAGTGCTGTCTCAAGTCATCTTCCATCGACTAACGCCAATAGCCAATAGATTTGTGGGAAGTAATCAGGCCATAAGGAGATTGGCTTCATGGAGGGTCGGTCTACAACGGACCAAATCTTCACCCTGCGGCAGATCCTCGAGAAGTGCCGCGAATTACGAGTCCCCACGCATCACCTGTTCATTGATTTCAAAGCCGCATATGATAGTGTAAACCAACTTTCTGGGTAAGCATACTAGACTTATCATGGCTACTATGGAAGGTCCAGTGCTGTGTTAGATTCTCGGGCGGATTGTCGGCTGCATTCGAATTTCGCAGGGGACTTCGACGAGAAGATGGTTTTTCCTGCCTGCTATTCAACATTGCGTTTGAAGGGGTTATAAGACAAGCGGCGAACGAAACGCGGGGTACAATTTTCAATAAATCCAGTTAATTTATTTGCTTAGCTGACGTCTTGGATGCTGGGATTTGAGGCGTTGGAAGGTTAGTACACCAGACTAAAACGCGAAGCAGAGAAGATTGGATTGAAGATAAGCACGTCTAAAATGAAGTGTATGCAGACGGGCGGGACCGAGCGCTACAGGGCTCGCTTAGGCAGTACCTTAGTAATCGACGGGGATGAGTTTGAGAAAGTCGGCAAGTTCGTATACCTTGGCTCACTGGCAACCAAGGACAGTAATATCAGCTGTGAGATTAAAAGATGTATTATCAGCGGAAAGCGGACCTACAAAATACATACTGTACAAATCGCTAATTAGACAGGTTGTCCTCTATGGGCACGAAACGTGGACACTGTTAGAAGAGGACCTACGAGCACCCGAAATTTTCGAACGGCGGGTGCTCACAACCATCTTTGGCGGCATGCAAGGGAACGGTTTAAGTGAGCGAAGAATGATCCACGAGCTCGCGCATCGCTGTGGTGAGCCCAGTATTCAGAAGGTGGTTAAAGCTGGACGGATACGTTGAGCAGGGCATGTTGCTAGAATGCCGGACAAATACGCTGCAAAAACGGTTTTCGCATCGAAGTCGGTAAGAACAAGACGAAGAGGGGCACGGCGTGTGAGGTGGGCAAGACCAGGTGGAGCGAATTGGGACGAGCATGGACCGAACTAGATATAGGAATTATGGTACACAGGCCTTGTCATAAAACGTAAGCCTAACTAAGTAAGTAAGTAAGTAGCACCAGGAACAATGTGTTGATATGCTTGTTCAATGAGATCGCTGAACCAACGCTCTCGTCTTGTCGAATGTTTCACTCATCAGCTTCGTAGCTAAATAAAATGGAGTCGAATTTTGTTACCTGTCCTGTGAGCAGGTTGAACATGCGGACAAGTCGTCACAGTGATTGGGAATCATAAACTGGCGTTGGATCGTTACCATACAATAATTATTTCGATAATGACTTCAAACTTGTAGGGTGATTTATATATTTTGGATAGGCGTTACGTGTACTCTATTTTGGACCTCTCTCTCCCCTCCCTTACTATCCCTTCTTTCGGACAATGCTGAGTAATGGCCGGAAGAGATCAGATCGAATAATTGCAGGATCGTCATACTGTTCGATAAATAAAGGGTAGCAACCTTTTAACGTATCTCCAGGGTTTCATTCCATAATTTAGATTTAGTTTACCGTCACGAAAATATGAAAGATTTTGAACGCTAATAGTTCTGCCAATGGCCAATATCTGGCAGGTCACGAATGACCCAAGCTGTTAATGTGACTATAATCAATCAAACAAACAAAAAATGAATGAATTAATGTATGAATGGATTTGCATGGTTTAGATAGTCAATCGACTCATAGTAGAATGCAGGAATTCGTGGTTTCTATCATAATTTTAAAGGTAAATACACCATCTGTTTACTAAGATTTCGATTTTACTTGACAGAGATTTCCCGTCCCAACAGGTAGAAGATTCTTTACGACGATTAAACCTAGTCCAATTTAATGTCTTTGCTTGGGAAACACGCCAGAAAACGAGGTAAAGTCCCCTCCTCCCAACGAAATTTTTCAACACCATGATTAAACATAGACCAATTTGATGTCTTTGTTAGGGAAGTGTGCCAGATAAAATGACAAATGTTTCTCACCCAACAAATCGTATAGTCAATTATAAAATAATATGTAAATATACTCAACTAATGTTGTGATCATGGAATCTACAGGAAATTTGAAAGTATTTAGAGCACATAAACGAACTAACTGCTCCTTCTACTGTTCTGCAAAGCAAAAAATAAACGTACTGATGCCGAAGGATGCCATCTGAAGTTAATCCCTGGTTTAGCTCAGTATATGCTCTTTTGACTACAGTACCCCAGCGAAACCGAATTCGAAAAAGTGGTGTATAGGGCAATTGTAATGTTGATTATTACCTACAATATTGTTGAAGAAAGTATTGTTTTATCTTTTATATTTATGGCGCTATGGCGCTGTTATCTTGTTGGTAGTAAGAAGAGTGCTGTTTTGCAGCCCATAGCGTCATAATACAAAAGATAAAACTTTACTTTCTTCAACAATATTGTAGATGATAATAACTTGCTCTGCAAATGCCTCGTACAGCAGTTTTTAAAATTTTTCTTGCCTGCGGTGCGGCACACAAAAGTGCAAAATCAAAGCGAAAAGAGCATACCAAACCTGTCGTGTCCTCTTGATTATAAACCGGCAGCGTTATTTCGGCACCGCTTGCAGTGTGACCTTTAAGAACAATGTTTGAGATCACCGCCCCTTGTAATGTAACGTTACCAAGCTAGCCGGTGTTACTTCCGCTTTTTGATTTTGATCCCTCCAGTGTCATTCGAATCAGCAGTTTTATCGGAAAACTGTGTTCAAGCATTATCTACCATTCTCGTCTCATTTCGTTTGATCGAATCATACACCACCTTGAAATCCTTGAACAAATGATGGGACAGTGAATTGTACTTCCGAAATGTATCTGAATCCGAAAAAATTTCATTCATTCATTTTTGACAGGACCTGATATTTACGCTTATTTTAATAGTGACTCGGTAATTTTTTTAATGTTTTCTCTATATCAAACAATGCATAGAAAAATTGATGCAAATATCTCTAAATTCCATTACAAACTGACTGTGTTATGTGGGATTTTCTTTATGTCCTTCGGTGAAAGTATTCAAACAACAATTCCGGTTTTTGTTGGGAATCTCGGCATTTACAAACGTTAATGAAAGTGTATAAAATCGAACATGTATTGATCCGACTGTCAGCAACCGCGCTGGGTTAATCAATCCAGAGTTCATTGACACTAAATGGACAGCATTTTTTGAAAGCGAACAATTCGGCCTAAATTCAGTACTAAATGAAGTCTATTTTTGTACTGCAGATGGTACAATTCAATGGAGGCTTTGTGAGCGTTCACCATTCGCTCTGCCATTATGTCAAAATAGGTTAAACCTAAAAGCAAAGTTCGAATCGATTTTTTCGTGTTTTTTTTTTATTTTTATATCATTTGTTGGGCTGACACAAAGCGGAAACTGCAATGATTGTACATTTATCCGATTCTAATGACTAAATTTGAATGAAAGAGAAGGGGAATTTCGCTTTTTAATGGCAGCACTCACACTCACACACACACAGACTCGTCTGCCATGCATCGGGCTAACGAGTGGACCAATTTGTTGGTAAACTAGCTTGAATCGAATTTCGAATGGAATTTAATTACGGTAATTCTGGGGGGAATATCGGTGGTCGTTGCATTGCGGGTGTCCAGGAAAACTTAATAGATAAAATGACTAGGTTGATTTTATATGTAGGGGAAATGTGTATAATGTGCCCCCCCTAAGAATAAATGGATATATCTCCGTTATACTTCCCCAAATTAACGTTATAACTACGTGTATATGTTGGTACTTAAGCTGACAACCAATTGCAATTGTTTATATCATTTAGTATTGTGGAATAAACATGCTAGGAATTATTTAATAAAAGCACCTAAATGTTGTGTTTCTCGTCTGCGCGGGGTAAAATGCCCCACCTGCGGTATAATATGCCCAATGCGGTAATTTGAGTATTTCTACCAGTGACAGACCAACTCTATTTTGTAGAAAGTAAAACTATTTTCTTTGTTTTGCAAAATATCGTTATTTTATGTAAAATATACCTAGTTTCGGCCTTCTGGTGCACTTTTTCTTTTCTGCATGGGGCACATTATACTGCAGCTGTGGTGTTTTGTACCGGGTAGTTGAATTACCTAGAATTTGGACGTTGGTAATAAATTATTCCCACCACGGTTGCTCTACAATACTAATTGACTTAAATAATGGCAATTGGCTTCAAGTTAGATCTGTTTACCTATGTTTATAGCCACATTTGCAAGGGGGGCAAATTGCACCACCGCAAGTGGGGCATATTGGCCTGCTTTTACTTATTTGAAAAAATATTAAATGCTAAAGCAAATCAAGCGTTTCATACCGTTATTTTTAGCACGGATGTTTTTTTGAAGTTCACTTTACGCAATCGAATCGCAACAACCGGTTATTTACAGATTTTGACAAGAAAATAGCTTATGGAAATGACGCCAAAAGTTACATCGGGAGCTGCTCAAAAACAAATTTATTTTTGTTTTGTTTTTACAGCATGTGACAACTGTCATACTTGCATAGTAGGCTAGTTCCATCAAATACTATGGTTTCTGGGTGGTTTTGCATTTTAATTTCGCTTGTTTAGCGAAAAACGAAGGGGGGGCACATTGGCCAGGGGGGGCACGTTATACACAATTCCCCTATGACTCTGTAAGTACACTGAACTTTGCCGTCTGATGAGAGTTAATTGGCATTAATTTTGCACAACACAATGCAACGGGAGAAGGGAAAATTTGACATCCCACATAATATGTTTCACTTTTGCGAAGGTATATTTTGACCTTTGCCATCGCATCGTGGTGCGATATATGGTAGCAATATGTAAATAACTGTTCCTTTTCTGTTTGCTCTTCTTTACAGCATGGATTACGTAAGCCTCGGTTGCTGTACGCTGGCATTTGCCCTGTATGTCAACACGCTGAGCGCCGGATTCGTGTACGACGACAGGTAAGGTTACGTTCGGTCATCATGCATGACAACAGTCACTGATAAGAGAAACACATGCCGTTATGCATATTATACATATCGGCATTCATAATACAGCAGGAATGAAAAGACCCGGGCATTAAGTGATGATCTCACTTCAAGGCGAGGCTTGAAACGCGTCGCTAAGCTAATTTGCTTAATTAAATATTGTCCGCCTTTCACTGCGGCCGGAAGCACGCACCGCCCCTGTGCCCGTGGAAGGGCCGATGACGGTGATGATGTAGACACGTCAAATGAAACGGAACAGGGCGTGTTGAAATGTAAACCTTTCTTTATTAACCTGGTGTGTGTTTGTTTCGAAGGCATTTCTATGCTTTCCTTGATGTGACTGTCATATTTATGTTATTCATAGATTAGCTTGTAAGAGGTTGGTTTATAATGAAAAGTAGCCTTCAAGTCCCAAATCAGGATACAACCAGAAGTCGTAAGGTTCAAAGTATGCTCTGATTGCTATAAAAATTCACATGATTAACTTATTGCCGAATGACAACCAAAACAAAATTTTATTTATAAATAAGAAAAAAGCCGCGAACATAACTTACTTCCTTGGGGCACACCCCAATTGAAAAAAATATACTATTCATTCCCGTAGTTGTTATTCAATTCACAGTATAGATAATACGCATGTAACGATATAGAGCAACCATGGAAAATTTCTAGTTTGTTTTACAAAGACTTTATTAATGTTGTTGTTGTGAGCCGACATTCGAACATACGACGATAGGCTTGGCTTTGCTTAGACAGATAAAATAGAAATGGCTGCAGTGCTAGCAAAAAACATTTTTTAAGTCAACATTTTAAACAACTAACCCTACCGACTGATTCAAAATAATTGAAGAAAATTTTGTTTCATCAGCCTTGTGAATAATTACCTTTTCCTCAACTATCCACATCGATTGGAAACATCTGCATTCAACATACTTTCATAAACATATCTAAAGACGTCCTTAGTATTTGTGAAAGGCAATATAATCCTCGAATATTCCGACTTCCGTCACACGGCGTTATAGTCCTACTGTCTTTCCAGTGAAATCTCATATCCCAGCTGTCTGCCACCGGGTAGTATATCAAAGTTCTAGCCTCTTTCAAAGCGTACAGACAAACAATAGGACGCAGAAACTAAGCTCCCGGTGGGTATTGACTGATAAAATGAAACCTAATCCGAATCCAGCGAGCCCGTTGTTTTCGAGTCCCATCCTCTTAGTTTCTCGTACATTCCCTTGCTCTCTCCACATCAATCTTCCAGTCAGTAGCGCTCGCTTTTCTATCAGAATGGGAAGCCACCCGGAAGCACCGTAGGAGAACAGTGGCATCGTCATTGTGGTACTTGTAAGCCATCATTTTCAATCAACAATTACCTACCTTGGTTTCGAAACGACCTTTTGCACTCAGTCTTAACCCAATTCTTTGCTGCCAGTCTGTCGTTTCGGTATGAAGTTCTAGATTCAATGAAATATTACGAACACCTAGGCGTCGTATTTCGACTGACGTAGAATCTTGTAGATAAAGGTATTCAACTTACGCATTTTTCTTAAAGAGAACCAAACTTGAATTTTGAATTGAATTTTTGATTTTGAAATAGCTTTTGTCCTCAGTTGAATGATTATTAACTGCTTTATTTGTGAATGCATTTTTATCTAACAAGCGAACTAATAATGCTAGATTGGCTTTCAAAGCGTCGCACTATGGACAAAAACGAGAGAAAAAATGAATGCAATTAAGATACGGCCCGAAGGCTGATAAAATATAGGTGATCCTACGTAAAATTTTCCGGGGAACCACGAGGTGCCGACTCCTTTGCTGTTTGTCATCGGGAAGTGCCCCATTTTGCTCATTTTCCCCTATTTTAAACATTTTTTACCCTTATTGGACTATTCCAAACAAGGTTTTTTAGAAAACAAAACCCAAAAACCTGTTCATTTTGTGTCAAATAGTCCACAGAATCAAATAGGGATTATATCATTTAGTGTAGAGCATATACCTACATTCTTTTGATTGAGTTTCCGCTACCAGACCGATGATACCAAACGATTCAACCAAAAAAAAGGATTCTAAACTAGATGGAATAAACCTTATTCGATTCTGCGGCCTTTTTTACACAAAATTAATAGGTTTTTGCGTTTTGTGTTCTCAAAACCTTGCTTGGAATAGTCCATTAAGGGTAAAAAATGTTTAAAATAGGGGAAAATGAGCAAAATGGGACACTGCCCGATGACAAACAGCAAAGAGGACGGCACCACCCGGTTTCCCGAAAAATTTTGCATAGGATGACTTATATTTTATCAGCCTATGGGCCGTATCTTAATTGCAACCATTTTTTCTCTCGTTTTTGCCAAAGTGCGTCGTTTCACGATTTGGTAAAACTCTTATATTTTCCACTTGAATTTGTCCTGAGAAAATGCTGCCATAGATCATAAAAAACTTTTAATTTGAAATAAATTACTCATGGGCGTAAGCTACATATACTTTCCTCCATCCTAAGAAACACAGGATTATGATTTGTCTATTTTTAAATTTTCGTAACTCTACTATATACTTTCTTTGTTGGAAAGGATAAAGCTGTATCATCCGTCTTTCAGAGGCGAAAATACAAAGGTATTGGCTCTGGCAGCACGGAGTGGGGTTTCGCCTTTTCACTTCGCAGCTGGTGCTAACGGGCGCAACAGGCGAGTTTGTCTAGCCGTTCTGGCAACCACATTCACTCGATCACCTAGCCAACTATCCGACCGACAGTTAGCCATTAGTCACAGTCTAAGTCCCATACTGGGTATTTATATAAACAGATAATTGTATAATCTAGTTGTCATATGAGAAATTTTTAATCACTGATTTTGACACAGTTTTATGACTTTTTTCTGCAATATGGATTTATTTTGGATATGCTGCCATAAAACTCTCTCAAATCCATATATTTTTGAAATCTTTCTTTTGAGAAGGCACCTCCGAACAATAACAAATAATCTACGAAAATGGACGCCAAAATCTGTAGAAATTGAAAAAAGTGGATCCAATAAACGAAAATCTGCGTTTTTTAGTTAAAATCTGTCCAATATTTTAAACACTACTTCGTCTGAACAGCCAGCAAAGTCACAAAACAACGAATGTCATTTATTTCGTTGTAATAAATCAGAAACGATTATTCCTATGGACTTGACACTTGAGTTTATTGAGATCTTGCAAAAAAACAGGTTACCTTTATTAAATCAAATAAGTTTTATTCAAGGGTAATTTGTCTTTTGCAAGAATTATTTAGCTTTTATGTGCTGCAAGCCTCCCAGCTAGCACCAACTCGTATATCAATGTACGAAAACTATCGTAAATATCTCCTAACAAACTCGAAATCGTAACTAAAGCTGGATAAAGTGGAATCAAGTTGATTTTCTGTCGTATATAATGATAATGACTGACATACTTACGATTTTCAGCGCAAAATCGTAGAGTAGTACGGAGCGACTCGCGCTTAATCGGATATTATCCTATATAAATACTTATATAGTCGTAACGCTCAAAATTATTCGTAATCACGTATATCGCCTCCAAAATAGTACGGATATGCCAATTTTGCGCATGAAATACGATTTATTTAGCATGTATATCTGTACGTAATGCTGATTTTTACCTTTTTATACATATGAAAATGCTAGCTGGGCTCTCAGTTGATCTCGAAGTAGGACACAGGTCTAACAAGTCAATTTCGAATCTAGGCTGGGAGACGCCGTTAGAGTCAATAGGATCGTAGCACTAGACTGGCGATTGTCCCGCACTCTTACAGCTGACTGCGAAGTGTGTTGAATGAAAAGAACAAGGACAAGGTCAAGGTTCTGTGCTTATTATGTGCTTTTTGAATGGACGCTTTTTTAACTCTTTTTATTTTCAATTTCAATCTAATTTAGAAAAGCAATATCTGTGGATATTTTTTTCTTTAATAGTTCTTAGACAATTTAAAATAAAACGGACGATGCTCACTCTTACGCAAGCGAGAGTGAGAAGCAAAGTGTCCAACGCTTACTCCACTGACGAAAGCGCACGACCAACGTACCGTTGCTGGTGCTGTGTGCATACATACTGCTTTTACACACTCGCGAATGCATAGCTCCGCAGCGTCTTCCAGGACAGCCCACTCACGAGCCAATACCAATAGTTCGTGAGCGCGAGCTACGCACTAGGATGTATGAATACAAATTTTGCTTTTCAGATTCTTTTCTTTTTTTCATTTTACGCCCTCGGTTAAACACACGGGTAAGAGTGCGGGCCCTCGCGAACGATGAGGTGTCAACTGTTGGGTTGCAATGACGAGTGAAAGCGACGACCGTGATTGATAACTAAATACACACTCGCAAAAACTCGTCGCAGTTCATGGAAAGAGAGTCCAAAAGAGATACTCATGGAAGTGTTGCGTTCGTTAGAACAAGAACGCGCGTGTGAAAAAAGTAGACCACACGAGTGCGGACTCCGTGAAACTGTTCAGCACTTGCTTCTCAAAAACGATCTTAAAAGTACAAAGGTCCATGCCTAGTGGCACGGGCGCAGGCTTGAAGTAGGACTACGAATGTAGCGCAATTCGTCTCCCAATGCTAAAGCCGGTGATTTTTGTATGAATTTCATATATAGATGCTCAAGTTGCGCATTAAAAAATTGTGTTCTTACATGTGAGAAATTCATAATTTCAACTCTTCAGCTAATTTATATGGTGGACCTGAAAAGGTCCGTTTGTTAATCTCTAATTCTCAAATTTCTGATTCGTAGTGTCCATTGTCAACTTTCGTCCTTCAGATGGGCTTAGTGATGTCCGTTAATCGTTCGATTAATTCAACTAATCGAATAACACAAGGGATATTCGAATAATTTTTAATCGAATAATGCCAGCACGAGTAGTTGAATTAATCGAATAGTTTAATTAATCGATTAGTGCAGACAAGGCTCACCGATTAATCGGTAATCGAATAATTGAAAATTTCGGACATCACTATTCCCACCCATTTAAACCCTTCTGCTTCCGCGACCAAAATTTGGGTTTTCTAGCTAATTTAATATTCTATTATAGCAGCTTATTGTCAATTGCAAGTAAAATTGTACCATCCAAAGTGCGATATATCGCTCATAAAGTGCTATTTTGCATTAAATCGTTTCGATCTTCGGCGCACTTTTTCGTTATCTGCCAAGCAATAAGTGCGCCGAAGAGACCGAAACGATTTAAGCTAAAATAGCACTTTTATGAGCGATTGCGTACTTATTGATTGGACAATTTTCCTTGCAATTGACAATAAAAGATCGATGTTTCGAATCCAACACGGTCGGTGTAGTTTCCACTCCACACCAAACAATAATTGGCTGCTGCCGAGTTTTGCCACCTTTGCCGCGTCCGGATCCGGACAGGGAGATAAAATCATAACTCTCATTATTATTTGTAACCCAAACAACGCGAAAATGATGCCATTCACAAAATCAATTCAACTGCTTCATATACTTATTCAGTAGTTCTTAAAAGAATTGATTGTTTTCTACCAGCTGTTAATAATACAATTGGCATCAGCTTTTTTCGAACCGCATTCTCCGTTAAAACAACTTATTTTGGCTTTGGAGTTTTCGGTGCCTTTGTTATGGTCTTTTTTGACTTAGTAATCTTGCTTCTCGCTAGCAAGTTTGGTAGGCGAAGGAACCGGAAGCGCAAGTTCTTTGTTTGGACCAGCTTTCTCTTGTTGAAAACTAACTTCAAAGCCTTTTTCACGAATGTGTCCAACCTTGAAACGTCACAATTGTAGCTGACGGCGATATACTTCTAGACGGCTTGCAACGAGGATCCGTTGACTCTTCGGTTTATTGGCGTCTCGCTTAGTGAATTTGGATGTCTTCGTTGCCTTATTCCGGGGAAGCAGCTGAAGCTCAACGATTTTCGAGCGGATTCTATAGAGCGTAAATTAAATACAATCAAACTTTGATCCCTTTGATTCAAAGGGAATTTAATCCATAGCTCTTCTCCTATATATTTCTGTCATCCGTGTTAGGGAAGCACTGGCGTGAGAAGGCAAAATTTTTTAGCAAAAATAGAATTAAAGCAACGTCATGAGTTAGAAGATCGCATGGTGAGTCACCACATATTTAACGTTTTATAGATCAAATCAGAAGAAATTCTTCATGATTTAAAGAATCAGCGACATTTGGAAATTTAATTAAAGAAATTTAGTATACAGAAAATTTTCATCTCTTCATAAACAAATTCGTTCGTCCTAAAAAGGACGGGTTGTGGTAAATTATGTGGTTGAAAATCCGGCCAGCAGAATGGCTTGAATGTTTGAAACAACACCTCCCAGGGCAATGGTGACAATGGTTACCGAACAGAGCATTTTCCATTGATTCAAGCTCTTCCGCTTCCGCAACCAAATATTCTAATACAGCTGATAATAGATCGATGCTCCTGTACCAACGCGTTCGGAGCACTCTACACCAAACAATGATCCGCTGCTGCTGCTGCTGTTTGCCGAGTCCAGTGAGGGAGATATAACCGCAACTCTCTGCTGTCTGCTCTAGTGCTCTGTACCGTACCGATGCCAATGCGAAAATGATGCCGTTCGCCGGCTTACTTCTGATTATATACCAGAGCAAACGGCAGCAAGTTGTAACAAAGGCGGATCAACGTAGGGCAGAGAATCATAGACACGAAAGAAAGGCGGTACAACGAAACCGTACTCCGTACATTGTTTGAACAAAACCGGTGTCCGGTGCTTCCTTAATGAAGAGCTACCAGTTTCTGCAGAGCAACCTAATATGAAGCATCGTCTTCATGCCACCGAAAACCAGTGGAAAGGCCGCAAAGCGCGATAGGAAAAAGAAGAAGAAGCCACGCCACTAGGAGAGCAACGCTATATTCTTTCATTTGATGCCGATGCCGACAGGGATGGCACGGCAACGGGCATGGCAGACGTGCACGCACAGTTGTGTGTGGTTGTGCCGGGTGAGTTTGCCAAGCGCGCCGTCTCGGAAGATACCAAAGTATACCGGCCTATAGTAAATGTATCTGGTCAGGCTTCTGTAACTATACAACAATTAGCCCTTTTTAGGGCCTAATATATAAATGAAGATGCAATTCGATTTTCTCACTAAACGCTTAGTCTCGAATTACGAAGTGGCGCAGTTTTCTTTTGCCAGATAATGTGGCTTACTCGTTTCATGCTTTTAGAAAGAATCTTAAATTCGTATTATTTTGCATGTGTAGGTATATGAACAATTTTGTTCAGAAATATTCTTCGGAAGGTTTGTCTTAATACAGTTTAAACATGTAATTTCTGACGAGCTCATACTTCGAACGCTCATACTAAACTGCCAACATCACTTTAAAATGTGAGAAAAATCAATTTAACTGCTTCGTATACTTTTATTCAGTAGTTCTTAAAAGAACTGATTGTTTTCTACCAGATAGTAGTAATGCAAATCAAGGAAATTTACATCTAGACAGCAGTTTTTTTCGGGCACCTTCTCCGCTGGAACGACTTCCTTTGATTGGGGCTTTCGGTGCCTTTGCTACGGTTTTCATTGGCTTAGTAGATTTTTGTTCGGGGGCACCCGCATATTTACTCCAGTAGTACCGTTTTAATCGGAGCCGCCTTTGCAGCAGTTAGCAAAGATAAATTGTTTTCGTCCGTTTTATCAACCTTGAACAAATCGGAAGCGCCTGTTCTTTTTGTTTGGACCAGCTTTTCGACAGCTAATTTCAAAACCTTTTTCACAAACGTGTCCAACCTTGGAACGTCACAATTGCGGCTAGCGGCGATTTACTTCTAACGGCTTGCAGCGAGGATCCATTGATTTTACTGGGTATTGATAGCAGTAAAAACCATATCGTTCGCTGGCGGGCGAGTCGGTTACTTCTTCGGTTTGTTGGCGTCTTGCTTGGTGAATTTGAATGTCTTTGTCTTCGATGCGTTATTCCGAGCAAGCAGCACCCACTGAAGCTCAACAATTTTCGCGCGGATTCTATAGAGCGTAAATTAAATACAATCAAAGGTCAGCTTAACCCATAGCTCATCTCGTATATATTTCTGTCATCTGTGCTAGGGAAGCATTGGCGTGGGAAGGCAAAAACATGAAAATAATGAAATAATGAATATACGTCTAATATTTTCTCAATTATTAAACGTCTGTTTGGGAAACATGGAATCTATTGTATTGTTATGGATTTTTTGAAAAATTTCCAATCGATTGATACCAATATCTCTAGAATCTGTTGACGGATGACTGAGTTATAAGCGTGCAAACCATAACCACTTTTCGTTACATGTTCCCTTTTCGTTTTTCTAAAGTGCACCCCAATATAGAAATCAAAGAAGTAGTCCTACTTCAAAACTTAAAACTTTGCAAAACTACAATAAAACGGCTGGAAAACTACGCCTTTGTCAGGCAAGCTAAACTGGTTCAGAAAATTGCAGTTGATACCTCATCGCTCGCTAGGGTCCGCATTCTTACCCGCATGTGTGAGCGAGGGTGTAAGATGTAGAAGAAAACTAGAATCTGCCAGGCAAAATCTGTATCCATACATCCTAGGTGTGTCGTTCAGACTCACAAGCTTTTGGCATTGGCTTGCCTCGTGAGTGAGTGAGCAGTGCTGTAAGACGCTACGAGGCTGAGAGCCTGCGAGTTTGTAGGTAGCAGGATGTATGCACACAGCCCACATGTTGCTTGTCGTATGCTATGGTTTTCGCACTCGCTTGCATAAGAGTGGGCATCGTTTGCTTTTCAGGTAATCAGGAAAAAAAACCTGTTGAAGTGTTGCACCTTTTGCGTGACCTCTTCAATAAGCATAAATCCCTCTGAATTTTTTAAAATACTACAAAAACTGAGGCAACTTTAACGAGGTTACTGAGATAGTAACATTTAAAAGCATTATGTACACTGGATTTTCACTCATAACTATGGTAATGATGGTAGGTGCAATGGGTGGCGTTTGATGGTAAGCGAGGGATGGTATGTGCTGGGCAAAAGTACAGAAGAAATAAAGTGCATCAGTGTTTTTTTTTTGTTTATAGGAGACTAGACCACTGCGACCAGCATTTAGATCTATTGTGGCATCAGTGTAGTTAGCTTTGTTGTTTGAACGCTAGTTTCGTCAAAATGTTGATCCAACTTCTGATGGTTTTGATAACAGTTGGGAGGCCATTGTAGAGTTTACTGGCGGCATTCGTAAACCTTTTCTTTTATCAGGTAAAACCGTAAACCTACATCTGGCTAGGGCAAGATTTTCGGCTTGTTTAGAAGCACGTTCACTGCAAATTCTTGTGATGAGTTGCTGTTGCTGATGGTAGTTGAAGCATGAAAGTAATGTCCTGCAACCCATGACTTCTCAGGAAACAAGGTGAGTTTTATTGCGCTCTTATTGTGGTTTTCACGACCAAATTGGGCTGTAGCTCCTTCAATTAAGTTTTGTTTGCTTGGACCCAAATTACTATCGGACACTGAAGTCTTGAATGCAGCGAGACGATGTACAACTTTTCTAACTAGTTTCTAGGGAATAGCGTAGACATTTTTCTCAGCAGACCACTTAACGAACGTAATTCGCTTTTGAGTTGGAAAGTAAGAGCTGACCAGCTTAAAGTTGAGTCCAAATTTAGTCCCAAGAAGGTATATTCAGTTACTTCTTATATAACGTCACCATGGTTCACGGAGTAGTAATAGTGGGTATACTACGTATAACAGCATGTTTTTTGTTTTTCCCAAGTTCAACGAAAGCAATTTTGCACTGAAAAAAGTCTTGTAGCAGGATTAGATCTTTCTTAATCCTCCATATATTACGTCAAAAGAGTATGCTTAGCCAGACACAGATGTATCATCAGTAAAAATACGGAGTTTTTCTTTCGGAGCGGCAAGTTGCATATTTCGTTTATGAACAACAAAAACAGTACAAGTCCTAAATTACTGCCTTGTGATATTCCGGTAAATATTTGTTCGTCAATTGAAACATACTGTGGCGGTCACTGAAGTGATATAGTAAGACTTTTGCTATCCCACGATCAATGAACACAGTACAACCTACATTCCTACTATCCAGCGATCCGTATATATCCTCCATACGATCACAAGTTGCACTGAGTGTGCTAGGACCTTCACAAAAGTCGTACTGATGAGCGTAATATACATATATTATATATATTCTTTATGGTCAATCAAAAGTTAGATTTCTATGCGGCTTTTTGTGATAGTTCAGGTATTGATTGATTTCGTTATATTAATTTTTTGATTTGTCGTTAATTTAAATTATTCAGTAAGTGATGTACATGTACGGAGCAAAAACACTACACAACTGGCTTACAAGCATACCAGGCACAAGGCAAAGTACGAAAGCTAAAACCTGCTAAACTTATTATTGCCAGAGCGAATACTGCTCACACCAGTTTGGTTCCGCTTTGCTACCCATAAAGTAAGCTCCATTCAGTCAATGTAATAGCGATGACGAATTTTTCATCATATTTATTAGGAAAAATATCTTGTAGGACCCATTTTTTATCCTTTGTATCTGAATGATTCAGCATCATCAAACATTCATTTATCCGTTTCAACTGCAACTTCAGGCGGCTGCGCTGAACGGAGAAGAAAAATTATCATCGAAGAGCATCAAGCAGAAATTCCTTAGTCATAGCCTTTTCTGCTTTCCGGAAAATATGTATAAAGGGAAACGATCCCTTTCAACCCCGTTTAGGGATACACACTTTTTTATGTATCACACGCCAACACGCATTTCATATTAGGTTAAGTTACTAACCGAAAGGCATTAGATTATTGATTCTCATAATCAATGCCTTGAGTTTTTAGAAGCTTACTGTAACATTTGATTTAATTGATTTAAAACAAACTTCAGCTGCAAATAAGTAAGATTTTTGTTTCATCACAATTGATTTTCCACTACAACTGATTTCCAGTGAAGCGCGTCGTCGGTCGGACGGAGCCACCACCATCCTTCCCTGTCAAAGGCAATAGCTACCACGCAAAACGACCATGGAAATCCTTGGTACCATCACAAAGCAAAATTGATTACTGGCTCAATAGGCAACATCATTTATTATCACTTGCAAAGTCCTGTCTCCACCCACGTCGGTCGTCCGGAAATCGTTGGTTACAGTCAGGGACGCTCGTCAGGCAAGCGTCGCAAGCAGAAACCAGTGAAATGAAGAACGAGAAGGAGAGAGAAAGAAAAAAAAAACGCTTTTCCATTCCGGTAGGCCATACCGACAGGCATTAGCATTCAACTGTTGTCATCGCGTCATGCCGCCGAAGGCCAGGCGTGAAAAATTCTATAAATTATGATAAATACGTCCATTGTCTTGGTGCGAAAATTGGCATTAATCAGATGGTCGCTGGCTGACTCCTTGCTTATTTGCGTACCTTAGGCAACAAAAACTTGCCACCACACCCACCCAGTCACCCGCTCTCCTCCCCGCTGGGAGTGAAAATTTCGTCAGGTCATAATTCATCGCGCACCGGACTGGAATAATGAATGTAGCCGGCAACAGGCTGACAGTCGGAGTCGCAATGTACAAAAGACGAATGTCGTCCAGAGCGTAGCAACGTAGGCATCGGCGTCCTACGGAGTTTACTATATTTAACTATAGTCGAAATTTTTCACAGCAAATGTATGATTTATCTTAAATTCTTAATGATCTTATATGATATTCCAGCAATAATGAGCCAAGTAACGAGACACAAATCATGAAAGGACAGAGAAAAGTAACTGAACAATGCATCATTATCGTATATTATGGATTTTCACGAAACTACTAAGGATTTATTTTTATTTCAAATGGAACAATAAGCAATATAATCAAAATCATCTATTCGAAAATTCCAGTCTTCCATAATGCCAATCATTGTCAACATCAGCCCAATATTATCGTCTGAGAAACGAAAGATTTGACCGACCAAAATCGCGAAAATACCGTATATACATATACATCGATTGTAGTTGTATGCTCCCTCTACTCGAGCAGCATCCCTTACCGTTGTCAGTCAATATATGCTTTCAAATTCGCTAGCTTATATTGCAATCGGCAAACATTTCCGGTTTGAACCTATTTCAATCGTACAACAAAGCACGCCGCACTGTTTCACTCCTTTGCCATCACCATCGCCACCCTTGCCGACCGCCTCCGGCCTGTCGCGAGGATGATGTTTGAGTGTGACTAACGAGACGTGGGACGTGACAGTTTGATACAGCTTCGTAGCCCGGGCTCCCTCATCATTTGTGCTCCACTTGAGCCCGGTAGTGCCCAAGTAGGAAACCCCGCCCGGAAAGATCAGAAACAGCAACTGACGCGTAGTCGACTGTGGGAAAACTTTTCTTCGACTGTTTTTCAGCATCCGTTCATGTTCTCTCCGGTGGCACTTGCACTCTTAGCCCCGGTGTCATTTTGTTACCGGTTCTGAAGTTCATCCCCCGGTGTGCAGCGCATTTCTCCCCCATGACGTCAAAATCCTTTTTTGCCGGGCGATTTTTGTTTCGCCATTTTTTTTCTTTCTCACCGATTGTGTGCAGCACGATGTAACTGGGTGCGGTAAAATGGGTAACTGCTGCCATCCACAATCCGACTGCCTGACCGGACTTCGTCTCGTGTGCTCTAGCAGCGCCATCATAAGAAAAGTGACACGATAATACCGAGTTTCAGTTTTCAACCTTTCCCCCCTTCTCGGTATCTCTGCTGCCAATTTTATCCAACGATGCTGTTTTTGTTCCTGCTCCGGATACAGCAAGGAGAGAGGAAAACGCAAACAACAGCAGTATGCGATACTGTGAGCAGTCAGTATTTTCAGACACAAAATTTAATTAAATTTTTCACGAACTTGGTTCACTTTAGCGCTTCTGTTGCCTGTCGCGTAGAGTAAAATGCTCAAATTAAAATTTGACACCTTTATTGGATTAGCTTTCTTTTGTTCGCGTTCATCGCTGTTACTTTGGGAAATTCTTCAAGTCGGAAAAATGTTCACTTCCTGGTAGTGGTTTCTTTCCAGATTTTTTTTTCTCCATCAAGGTGAGTGTTATTAGAATTACATAAGTTTAGGGCAGCTGTCAGTTGAGAAAACCAAACTGTTAATGTGCGCAAAATTGCTTGTGTGATCAGAAGGTTGTTTTGTTTTAACCCATCCCATCTCCACAGCTCTACGGTCAACACCGATGATATCGATGTCGTCCGCGAAGTCTAGCAGCATATGCACGCCTGCCCTTCGAATAGCACCTTTCAATGCAACGTCACCTTGTTTCAAACCATCTAATATAACAAACGAGTCCGATGTCACATCCGCTATCTCGATGCTTGATTTTCAACCATCAAGGGTAGCACGTATCAGCCTAACCAGTTTTATTGGAAAACCATGTTCAAGCATAATCTGCCCCAGTTCATTTCGTTAAACTGAATCGTACGCCGCCTTGAAGTCTATACACAAATAGTGGCTCTGCAAGTTGAATTCCCGGAATTTATCGAGGATTTGTCGCAAGTGGCCCTCTCGAAAATTGCACTGGTATACATCAACAAAGGTTTCCTGCAACGGCCTCAGTCTGAGAAATATGATGCGGGAAAGAAGTGAGGAGAGTAATGCCTCGGTAATTGCTGCGCTCGAGTCGATGGCCCTTTTTATAGAAAGGGCATATGACTACAGAGACTATAAATTACAGAGGCGCCGAGACACTCAAAAACCGCTAAATTTTGAACGAAAGCGGACTGTTACCTTTATTTACGATGGTACTCTCCGGTTTGTTTAAAAATTTAGCGGATTTTGAGTGTCTCGGCGCCTCTGTAATCTACAGTCTCTGTACATATGACCGCTCACCGCTCCATTTTGTTCACCATTCAACAATACATTGAAATGTTATTCCCAACGCCTAGTTACCTGCGATCTTTCGGTAATCAGGTTCCCGTTGCAGCACGGTGCGGTTCCTGATTCCGATGATCGTATTGAAGAAGCTTCTCGTATCGTGCCTCTATAAGCAATTCTCATTGGCGTAGCTAGGTAATTTCCCTGGAGGGGGCCTAGGGGGTGCCTTCCAAAAAAATTTTCATTATGATCCAGTTACGCCGGCTGTCACCGATAGCACACGGTTTTGTAGGGAAATACCAGACGGGCTTCATGAGAACCCGCGCAATTACGGAACAGATATTTACCATCCGACAGATCTTGCAGAAATATCGGGAGTACAACGTACCCATGCCCCACATCTTTATTAATTTCAAAGCAGCATACGATGCACTCGATCGAGGCTAGCTATGACAGACAATGCACGAACACGGTTTTCCAGATAAACTGAGGCAAATGATCAGAGCTACATTGGACCGAGGGATGTATTTCATGTGTAACTCGGGGACACTTTCGAATCCTTCTTGCATACTATTCAACATCGCTCTTGAGGGGGTGGTCCAACGAAACAACAACTACGCGTTTGCGATGTCTAGTAGAAAAGGAAAACATCAACGCAATGGGAATATATACTCTGAATTTTTTCCGGTTTTTAAATTACAATGGGGAAAATTCCTGGAGGGGGCCTGCAGAATTCTGGAGAGGGGCTGGTACCCCAGGCACCCCCTCTAACTACGCCAATGGCAATTCTCTGCCTACGCAGTGAGGTTCTATGGTTGAATGCAATTAAATTATAGATAATTTTTGGGCACTAGTTGTCACGCGATTTCTCAGGCAGCGGTCTGCAAAATGATGAATCGCATACTGTATATCTTCAGGTCGTCAGCATAAACCAGGCGTACTTCAGCAAGTAGCATATGTCGTTGAATAATATTGAATATATTGTGGACCAAAGTTACTTTCTTGGGGAACTCCAAAACTATTTGTGAAATAATCAGATTACACTGTAGCAAGTAAGTCCCAAAGCTCCTAATGCTGGAGCTCTTAATGCAAAAGCCATCTATAGACGGCCTTCCTCTTCTTCTGTTGGGTACTAAACCACCGCGTCCAGTATTTTGAACTAGTTTATTTCTTTTTCTGTACACTTCAAGCTTACCTATCACTTATTGAGGAAGTGATAGGTTGGTAACTGTAGCAGCTAGACTGGTGCCAATCAGAAATAACTTGATTCATAAACCTAAGTTACCCTGATCGGCGACACAAACCAGATTTCCCTAGGCTCCAATAGGCCGTTTTTGGCTTACTGCAGTCTGCGTCCTATTAAAGTCGTGAGCTTAAACCGTCATTAGACATTACCCTTCTTTATCGACAGACTTCGCAGCCGGCTGTTTAGAGTACAGGAAAATTACGGGGCCAGTGTAACGATCGTACTGACTCTATCAAGCAAGCGTCCTATCAGTCTCTATCAGTCTGCATCCTATTAGTGCTCCGCAATGGCAAAGCAGATGTTCCGAGTTCTCACTCTCGGTGTAGTAAGAGCGATATTTGTACAAAACCAAGATTTCGAAGATGATATTTGCTCGGACAATGATCTGTTATGAGACCGGTAAACGTGTTAAGGTTTCTCTTATTGAGACTCAGCAACTTCAGAGTAACTTTATTATTCGGCGTTATAAATTTTTTGATTCGTTATTCAATTGTACGGCCATCCAATTGGCCATGACTTTTCGGGTTTCCCATTGTTTCAGTTCACTCTTCAGAACACAGTCAGAGATTCCACAGAATGGATCTGTACCGGTGAATGAAGAGTCAAAACCACATCTAGCTAATTAGTCTGCAAGTTCATTTCCCTCTATACCGCAATGACCAGGGACCAAGTACAAATTTACTGAGTTGATCTGACTTAGTAGCCGTAAGAGGCAAATGTAGTCCCAGACAATTTTTGATGAACACTAAAAAGCTTTAATGACTCTAAGTTGGCTGTCAAAGTAAATGTAGATATTGACATATACCATATTAGTCGAGAGAAATTCTAAAAGACATTCATCTCTGCTGTTGATGTCCGTATTTCCCTACAAAGTGTGATGAGCATTGACATCACAGTCGATTAAGAAGTTCTAGTTGTTTTCCCTGCAATATTTTACAAAAGCGGCAACCTCTAGAGTGGGGAACTCGGTACACATGACAACATGAGCCACTCGGTCCTGGAACTTCCAGAATGCCAGGATCCGCGGATTTCGGAAACCCACCATGAAGAGTCTCTGCTTTACCGAAAGCCCTGCTAGAGTTCCCCAGGCCATCTTGTGAAACCACATATTTGTCCCCATTGGTCTCAGGAGTTATTCATTTATCAGGGTTTCCGGGTCTTTGAGACTACGCCTTAGGACCTTGGATCTCTTTTGAATGCGTCGGTATTGGTACTGTAAACGTTTGAAAAAATTTACGTATTGGTTTGCTGCATCAGTGACCTACTTAATGCAGTAGGGGCACTTTCCCAAGCAGCACAGTTTTGGCACTTCTTGTTGCGGCAACCTATTTATGACTAAAATTAGTCACATGTCGGTTGCTGCGACTCTTATGTGTTACCGTTGCATAGCTCTTACCCCACAATGCCCATGCAGGAAAGTGCAAGGGAACCAGCAGAGTTTGCGTTAATAAAATATTTGTCTGTATTAGTTGTTAGTGGTAGTTTGGGCATGCGTTTATTTGTTTATCTATTATTGTTAAAATTATTAGTTTATTATTGTTAATTTGGTAAAACCTAAAATATATTATATGTTAATTATTAAAAATAGTCAGAGCTTAAAATCAATTAAAATAAATATAAGTATAGGGACAGCCAGATTAAAATACTTCGGTGTTCGATAACGTTAAAATGACATGTACTAAAAACCATAACCCACACCCCGATCGATGCACTGCACGAAAGTTGCTGAACAATCCACCGCACGAAAATCGCTGCACAATGCAGTGCTGCAAGGCGAAGGAGGAAGTGGATTTTGGTGGCTGAGAAGCTGAGGAGCTCGAGAAGGTCTTCTTGATCTAAACGTCGACGTGTGAAGACACAAAATCGCGTAGCTAAAAGTGAATAATTAGCACCTAAAAGTTACATAAGAAAAATTAAAAGTTGGCAGTGAAACTTGATTAGGCTAAGAGCCAAAACTCTTCCTGATAAGTGCTTATACAAGTGAACCAGACTAGAAGAACGAGTCAGGTACAAAAATTACATCAACAAACATCATTGGACATATTGGAGCATAAACCTAACCTCAAGCTTCTCTCCCCGAAACTCCACCAGGACCCGTTAATATTTGGCTGAATTTCCGTCGAGTGCTTGAGCAATAACCATCCCAACCGCATCAACGGTTGCATCGTAGCCTTCGAGCTCGTAGGCGTCCAGCAGGAGCTACGACGGGCTGCGATCCGAGCGACACGGTGTCGCATTCAGAAAGTGCAGCAGAGCAGCAGTATCGCCAGCATAGTGCAGCATCGATGACGACCACGTGGATTGAATCTTGTGTTCCGGAATTGTACCGAGTGAGTGGTTTAATAAAACAACAAGTTAATAGTGAGACAATAGTTTGATTTCTTGATTCCGAAGTAGGCCCGGAGCCGACCCTGAGGACCTTCGAGTCGCTCACGGCCGACTGGGAGACAAAAGAGGTCTTGGGAACCCAACCCCAAAGAGTCCCCACTGGTTCGACCAGGGACTAGGGGCTTTGGCAAACGCCCTTCAGGCTGAGCAGTAACAATTGAGCAAGTAACATATGTAACAACTGTGCTAGTAGCGATGGAAGGCGCCTATTTCAAAAGCTCCATATCCTAAAGAACTTAAAATATGCCCAAAGTATTAACGCTTCTAGCACGAAGCAGAAGTGGAAGTTCAAACAATCTTTATCTCGATCAGCACGGTTTTATCCCTAACAGATCTGTCGCCACGAATCTTACGCAATTTGTTCTGTTTAAATTTCCTAGAAGAAGGTGCGCAAGTAGCCGCGATATACATAGATTTGATAGTTGCATTCGACCGTGTCGACCACGAAATATCACTGAATCGGATGGAGAAGCTCAAAATTTTTCCTGCATTCACAAGATGGATGAGGTCTTACCTTACCAGCCGTAGTTTATGCGACTAAATCGGTCAAGAAGAGTCGAAATTGTTTTGCAATCTATCAGGAGTTCCTCAAGAAAGCAATTTAGGCCGATTGCTTTTTACATTATTCATCAATAAGCTTTCTATAGTCTTACCAACCGGATGCCGCTTGTTTTCTGCTGACGACGTCAAGATGTACCTGTCTATAAAAACCGCACTTGACTGCTCGAGACTACAACAGATGATGGTGGCATTTGAAGCCTGGTGCACGAAAAATTTGCCGACAATTAGTGCCCTCGAATGCAACGTAATCACGTTCCACCGCAATCGAAGCCCGATTACTTTCAATTACTGCATTTTGGGTCAAGCACTGCAACGAGTTGTCCACGTTCGTGACTTAGATGACACATTCCAGCGTTACGGGACACAATTAGCACCCATTTTTACCCTGTGAATCGTCTCTTGTTTCACCAATTTTTTGGCAAATACCTTGTAAAATAGTTGTTTAAAGAGTACGTCATTTTCCATTAGAATGCCAGGGATTTGATGAAACAGGAACCGATCTGCATAGTAGGGATAGTGTCCCGTAACGCTGGAATGTGTCAGATGTTAATCTCGATTGTGCGCTCATCTACTTTACTTTACTTTACTTTACTTTTCTTTAGTGGCAACGGTCCGTTACCGATCCTGCGCCGAACGTATTATAGGCCTTCAGTACTGTCGGTCCTGGGCTGCCGTTCTCCAATCCTTACGAGCACCAGCTGAACGTGCATCGTCTTCGACAGCACACACCCACCGGGTGCGGGGTCTTCCTCGGAGTCTACGGCCTTTTCCTGGTTCTCTGCTGAAAACAGTTTTGGCTACTCTTTCGTCGAGCATTCTGACCACTTGTCCAGTCCACCGCAGCCTGCCATATTTAACTACCTTCACTATATCAGCATATTTGTATACTTGGTACAGCTCGTGATTCATGCATCTGCGCCACACTCCATTTTACATTTTGCCACCAAGTCTAGATCGCAGAATTTTTCGCTCAAAAACCCCAAGCACTCGTCGATCAGCTTCCAGCTCCCACGTTACCTACCAGCAATAATGTACTTCGTTTTGGCGGTATTAATGGTGAGTTCCAATCTCGCAGCTTCCTTTTTAAATGGCCTGAAGGCCTCTTCCACTGCTCTACGGTTGATTCCGATGATATCGACGTCATCCGCAAAACCAAGAAGCATGTGAGATTTCGTGATGATAGTTCCATTCCTTTCCGTTTGCTCTTCGTAATGCACCTTCCAAGGCAATGTTGAATAGCAGGTTAGAGAGTGTATCCCCTTGCTTCAATCCATCCAATGTCACGGAAGCAGCTGAAGTCTCACCCGCTATTCTAACGCATGATTTGGATCCGTCCAGCGTCGCACGAATCAGTGTAACTAGTTTCATCGGAAAACCATGTTTTAGCATTATCTGCCACAGCTCATTTCGTTTAACTGAATCGTACACCACTTTAAAGTCCACAAACAGATAGTGTGTCTGCAAATTGTACACCCGGAACTTGTCTAGCAACTGACGCAGGGTAAACATCTGATCCGTTGTGAAGCGACCCTCACGAAAACCAGCTTTGTTCTCGCCGACGAAGGACTCCGCTAACGGTCTCAGTCTGCAGAACAGGATACGGGAAAGCACCTTGCAGGCAGAATTGGGCAATGTAATTCATCGATAATTTTTACACTTCAGTCGATTTCCTTTTGTCAGAACCCGTCGTGGAGCGCTGGTGTGAAATCATGGAATGGGGAGACACAACGACAACTTATTAAGCGTAGCCACCGATAGCCCCCCTCCCCCCTTCACCTTTCTACTCTTTCCCATCCATTCAAAAAATTCTTCATTACTTTCCCCTACCGTCCCTTCATCAATTGTAGAACCACCGTTACAAAAAAATATTAATATATGCCTGACCGCATTTCAAGTCAAGACTAAAAACATTGTTTGATCTAGGCAATATAAAGTATATAAAAATCTTCCATTACACTTCGAAAATAAACGTAAATCACAGCCGGTATTGATTTCTTATGCAACATATGCCCATTGGCGGCCATTTTAGGAGCTTTACGCTGTATTGGGACTAACCGGAAATGTTCCAGATTAAGTTATCGCTGTGGGAAACGGCCAGTATCGAGTATGAACAAATACTTGTCATGCGACACCTCAAATTACGCCAGAATTTAAAAACAAGATCAATCGAAGTCAGGTCAACTACCTAGCACCATGCTGGTTAGTAGTTTTTACCTCCCTTTTCAGCTGTCCATCATTGGAGGGACGAAAACTTAAACAAAATATTTAAAATATTTATAAAGGCATTATAATTTATACGAACCTTGTAATTTAAATTATTAACAAATCACTCAATTTAAATCCAGTTATGAATTTACACACCATGTTAAATAGTTAATGAAAATTCTTGTTTCCCTTTCAAAATTGTGTTCTTGTACCTATTGTTGCCACGTACGATATTTACATGACTTTGTTTTTTGATACCACAATCTTTACATTGTTACTGTGCTAGATATTCCACACGTAATGATTTCATCCAATTAAATATAACTCTTGAATGATGAAATCTTCAATGATATTCAACCTGCATTGAAATCGCCTGAAGAGGTGGTCTCAGTTTCATTACAGGTGTCACAAGGCTCTTAGGCAGTCAACCACATCAGTTATGTTTGAAATGTCTTAACATCAATGAAACTTGGATGCATTCCGATTCCGTAAGAACCACCACGCAAGCCTTCTAGCAATCTTCCCTTGCTTTCGCATGTGAATGCCGTATTGATAAAGGTTGGGCAAAATATTTCTTCTTCAAACAAATCCTTGGCTGTGTACAATATTACTACAGAGGCATTGCCAGCCTCTGAATCCCACATGCACGCACGGATCGGAATTATTTGTCTAACATCACCCTTACACTGTTAATTGCCATTGCCAGATATGCAACTGCTTGCCAAGGCAGCAGCCCATTCATACGTCGGAACACAATCAAGCTCGGCTTATGTCTGACACATTTCAAGCCAGACGTGAGCCAAGTTTTGAAACCGGCAGCAGATACGCATTAAGCGATTTTCTCCGACAGTGTTTTCCTTTCAATAATTATAACATCATTCCCATCCGGTGCCGTCGTCCATTCTCTCTTTCGAGATACAACCCGAAGATGGTTGTGGCGTTGTTAGCATTATTGATATTAGATGTTCACTGCTGGAAATAGGAACTGGTTTTCCACTTTCCTGCCATACGCCCAGAAAGGGCAAATTTCTTCCGCTGCAGAGAAAATCATAATTTATCCGTTCACAATATCGAACATAGTAATTACAGGACATTTAACACTCCAGGCATGTTGGAGTTCAAATCTATTTCACGATGTAACAAACAGATAACGCCGGGCTTTGTCGCTGCTGATAGCAAAACGGTAGGAGAGTGAGACAGAAACATAATTAGAGGCTTGTCCTTTTGTGAAGGTAGGCTTCGTGCCAGTGTAAAATGAGCCGGCGTGTTGCGAGTCTGATTAGCACAGAAACCAATTGGGTGCGTTTCACTGCCTGAAATGCTGCCTTCAATCGTTGCCGGACAAATTTACTTGAAAGGTTTCGGATTATATTATTGCGGTGTAGCTAGAGAGACACGCCACCGCACCGCACCACACCACACCGTCTCGCCAGTAGACGCCGACCGACAGTGTGAAATGATATTCGCATTATCAATTCGATTATGGTCTGGTCTAGTGGAAAATGGTCGGCAAATCGAAGCCAGATGTTAAAAATATGTTTCGTTTGTGAGTACCGTTTAGAAAAGGACTTTGTGAGTAAGTGTAGATAACGTTATAAACGCAATACACTACATCGTCACATCTCATTCAATTTCTCTGGTGAATCCAGAATCTTTGAAATTTTCTGCACAATAATGAATTAGTCATTTCGGGGTTGAATTCGAGTAGGTCAGGTGAGGTTTTAAATTTAGTTAAAATTCATGACAGTATACAACGATGTTTATCCTTATTTCTAACTTCAGTGGGATTTATTTTTGGTTCAAGATTGACTTATAGGTACCTATATTATAACTTGTACCAGAAAGGCCTGCAGGAGCTATAAAAACTCGAATGCAATAGTTAATCCTCCACATCAGCAAATCAATTTCGTCTGTCAACACTCAAGCCCTGTGCAAGTACCTATTCTGGCGAAAAGCAGCTGGGATTCGGGCAATAAAACCCAGACCAACGTCAACCCCATGTGCAATGTAGGCCTCCGCCGAGCCGCCTTACTAACGTTTGCGTTCATTTCGTTGCTGCTCTTGCTTTATTCTTCTGGATGGAACACTTCAAAAGTATATTAAATTCCCGTGAAGCGCACGAATCCCGAAAGTGACCATCAACGGAAAAGAAAAGCTTCTTTCGTAGGAATTTAATAACGTTGATGCCACAGCCTTCTTCACTTGGTCCTGGCGGTTGCAGCCTTTGGGATTACTCTACAGAACTCGGTAAAGCCTCACTCACTCGTCCTGTCGGCCGTCGTTTGCCGTCGTCTACCAATACCTACGTCTGTCAGTCCCAGTCCAAGGCCCAGTACAAAATCAAAAACGGAAAGCGACAAACGATCAAGATGAAAAATCTTAAAGGCTCACATATTTTCCGTTTATTTTTCTTTCTTCTGTCTACGGCTTTATGCGCTTTTGTCAAGCTTTTGTTGAACCCATCTCACATCCTTGGAGATACCCCAACCTGAAAGGCAGCCTGAAATCCGGTACGTTCATCAAAAATTGTAGTCTTACTTGCTTAAGCATCGTGTTGGAGAAGAACGAGAATTCCTCTCTGCTGAATATTTGAGCTTCTTCTTGGTTCAGAATCTGAAGCTTTTCGAGATTCCGTGACGGTTAACGGGATGATGCACGAGAAGCTAAATTCGAATACAAAGGACAACAGTGTAAACAGAGTTTCATCCGAACAGTCAGTAGACGGTTGGTACTGGATGGGGCCCTTCTCGTACGGTTTCAATGTAGGTGCCCAGGCGGAAAGTTCGCCGTATCATCGTCTGTGATTTTTCGTTGTCGTCGTCATCGTCGTAAGTATATGTGAATTGGAATGGCTGAAGGCGCGGGAATATATGTATCATGAAAGGCCGGCTCGCAACGACAAAGGTACACTATGAATAACTTGAATGAAGCCGTAATAGAACAGTTTGGCGTAAAATTACAGACGGAAAATAACTATAATGGCACATTATGCGATGATGAGGGAATAGTGAGAGCGGTGTACCATTTTTCACTTGTTAGTATAATGTGTATTTACGCAATGCTTTGGTTAGTTCATTTGTGTAATGTAAAAATATGCACATTTTAATTAGCATCAAGCAATTGAAATGTTCTCGCACAAAACCTCCTAATTGATCCTGCTTAATTTTTGTGTGAACTTGATAATAGTTCGTTAAAGTTTGACTGTTTGATTGAGCTCTTCCCTATTCCAGTACGTTAACAAAGGTCTGGTTCGTTAGACTGAAAACAGAATGATGAAATGGCTTTTTCAATAATCCAGTTGTATGCGATGAACGCCCTGCAACTTTCAAGTATGATAATCGAAATCACTACAAACCTATAGGCTACATAAAGTTGTCGTAAGTGACTGTGAAGCAATCGTCTGAGAAGTATGGTGGATTCAGCCTTAATTTTTTAGCAATTTTAACCATGCTGTATCCCGCAAGCTATACCTAAGATGGCAGACCCATCAGCGGGATGTAGGTATCGCGACCCCGGTGAGGTAGTATACCGAAAACTCAATTACCACGAACAACGAACAAAGAAATTCAGGACGGAACAATCGGTATAGGACACGGCAAGGGACAAGGAAACGATTAAGGGATAACGATTGGAAACTTGGTACCTGGAATGTCCGAACTCTCCATGAACCGGCACGGGCTGGCTTGCTTGCTCGAGAGCTGCATCAACTCGGAGTGGAGATCGCTGCTATTCAGGAAGTTCGGTGGCCAAATTCCGGAGAAAGGGAGTTCCGTGCAGTAGACCCTATTGCAGGCACTTCTTTTAAGTACCACATCTACTACAGTGGCGGTAAGAAAGCTGAACATGGAGTCGGTTTCGTAGTGTTGGGAAAACAAAAGCAACGAGTTATCCGGTGGAGGCCCGTAGATGACCGTATATGCGTGTTGAGGATTAAGGGCAAATTCTTCAACTATAGCCTAATCAACTTATACGCACCGACAAATGATAAATCCGATGATGCTAAAGACGAGTTTTACGACAAGCTTGAGAGGACCTATGGAGAGTGCCCAAAACACGACGTGAAAATCATCATCGGAGATGCAAACGCGCAGATCGGGAGGGAGGAATTCTTCCGTCCAGTTATTGGAAGACATAGCCTGCATCTGTCGACCAATGATAACGGTCTGAGGCTCATAAATTTTGCCGCGGCCAGAGGGATGGCCATCTGTAGCACCTACTTTCCACGTTTGAATATTCGGAAACAAACCTGGAGGCATCCAAATGGAGACTCTAGCTCTCAGATCGATCATGTCTTGATTGACGGTCGACACTTTTCGGATGTTATCGATGTACGGTCTTTTCGTGGACCAAATATCGACTCTGACCACTATCTCGTAGTGAGTAAGATTCGCGCAAGGCTGTCGAACACGGCGAAAGCTTGCACTGAAAGGACGCTGCGTTTCAACATCCAGCGGTTAACGGCAGACGGCGTTGCAGTGGAGTACGCCAGGAAGCTTGACCAGCGAATCGCAGAACAGCAGGTAGAAGAAGAAGATATAAATGGGCTGTGGAGGAACATCCATGGTGCCATCCAAACAACAGCGAGAGAGGTGGTAGGCACGACGCGTGGAAGACAGCGTAACAGCTGGTTTGATGCCGAATGCCAGAGAGTGACAGACGAAAAGAACCAGGCCAGGAGTCGCATGCTCACTGCGGCAACGCGTCAAAACAGAGAGAGATACAGAGAGACTAGAGCTGCGGAAAAAAGAATCCATCGTCTAAAGAAACGCGAGTACGAGGAGCACGTGCTTGCCGGCGCAGAGGAGCGATACGCCAGCAACGACACACGGAGTTTCTATAAAACGGTGAGAAGCAGGAATTTTGCCATGCCTGTGATGTGCAATGATAGTGCTGGCAACCTGCTTACCGACAAAAAGGCGGTAGCAGCCAGGTGGAAGGAGCACTTCCAGACACTATTGAATGGAGAGGTAAATGAGGAGATCAGCAGGGACAGGATAGAAATTGTAAGCGATGGTCAAGCTGTGGAGCCACCAACACAGGAAGAGGTTAAGAAGGCAATCAGTGAGCTGAAAAACGGTAAGGCTGCTGGGAAGGACGGTATCCCGGCTGAACTTCTAAAAGCGGGGAGCGAGCGGCTGTACGAAGCAATCCACCGGATCATTGTCAGGATCTGGGAGGAAGAACAAATGCCGGAGGAGTGGTTGGATGGCCTCATTTGCCCAATTTTCAAAAAGGGACATCGAATGGAGTGTAAAAACTATCGAGGAATTACATTGCTCAATTCTGCCTACAAGGTGCTTTCCCGTATCCTGTTCTGCAGACTGAGACCGTTAGCGGAGTCCTTCGTCGGCGAGTACCAAGCGGGTTTTCGTGAGGGTCGCTCCACGACGGATCAGATGTTTACCCTGCGCCAGTTGCTAGACAAGTTCCGGGAGTACAACTTGCAGACACACCATCTGTTTGTGGATTTTAAAGCGGCGTACGATTCAGTTAAACGAAATGAGCTGTGGCAGATAATGCTAGAACATGGTTTTCCGACGAAACTAGTTACGCTGATTCGTGCGACGCTGGATGGATCCAAATCATGCGTTAGAATAGCGGGTGAGACCTCAGCTGCTTTCGTGACGTTGGATGGACTGAAGCAAGGGGACGCACTCTCTAACCTGCTATTCAACATTGCCTTGGAAGGTGCATTACGAAGAGCAAACGTGGAAAGGAATGGAACTATCATCACGAAATCTCACATGCTTCTTGGTTTTGCGGATGACGTCGATATCATCGGAATCAACCGTAGAGCAGTAGAAGAGGCCTTTAGGCCCTTTAAAAGGGAAGCAGCGAGATTGGGACTTACCATTAATACCGCCAAAACGAAGTACATGGTTGCTGGTAGGGAACGTGGGAGCTCAAGTGGTGTTGGTGCCGAGGTGGAGTTAGATGGGGAACGATATGAAGTAGTGGAGGAATTTATATACCTTGGTACACTCGTGACATGTGACAACGATGTAAGCCGCGAAGTGAAACGACGAGTTGCAGCCGCGAATCGGGCTTTCTACGGATTACGTAGCCAGCTGAAGTCCCGTAGTTTGCAAATTCGCACAAAACTGGCGCTCTACAGAACACTAATCCTCCCGGTGGCCCTTTACGGACACGAATCATGGACGCTAAAGGAAGCTGATCGGCGAGTGCTTGGGGTTTTTGAGCGTAAAATTCTGCGATCTATACTTGGTGGCAAAATGGAAAATGGAGTGTGGCGCAGACGCATGAATCACGAGCTGTACCAAGTATACAAATATGCTGATATAGTAAAGGTAGTGCAATGTGGCAGGCTGCGGTGGGCTGGACACGTGGCCAGAATGCCCGATGAAAGAGTAGCCAAAACTATTTTCAGCAGAGAACCAGGAAGAGGCCGTAGACTCCGAGGCAGACCCCGCACCCGGTGGGTGTGTGCTGTCGAAGACGATGCACGTTCAGCTGGTGTTCGTGGGGATTGGAGAACGGCAGCCCAGGACCGACGGTACTGGAGGACTATAATTCGTTCGGCGCAGGATCGGTAACGGACCGTTGCCACTAAAGTAAAGTAAGTAAACCATTGATAAACAATCTTATAATAATATTATGCATGAGATTATGTACCACACAATTGGCATATTTAATTTTTTTTTTGTTTTTCTGAAAATTGTGCTCAATACAGAGCTCGATAATCGTCGTATTAGCCTTCTGCGGCTGAGGTGCCCCAATCTTAACGATTATGCTAACGTGGTAGTCTGCTGAAGACCTAAACTTAACTTAATAATTGCTATTATTGAATGATATAAATTCTAATTTTTATTATTTTACAATTGAGTACATATCTTTAGCAACCTATTGGACCTACTTAGACCACAGGTATGAGTCGGGAAGACACTGCAAACTTTAGAATAAAAATACAATACATAACGCAACTGTTGAATTTTTCTGATTTCTGGTGTCTGTCAGACTCAGACTACCACCTCAGCCGCAGAAGGTTAGGTTAGGTGTAACATGTAATCAAATTAAATAATTTTGTAAATGAATTGTTAGGGCTATCATAGTGAAAAACTACAAGCTTTACAGCCCTAAGGGTTGTACTAAAGGGTGACGTAGGCCTATGTGAACATTATATTGTAATATTTTGGTAACATGTTTTATTCGATGAAATATTCCTTTATGTCAGCTTATTAGAGCAAGGACTAATACAGGCTGCATTTCTGGCATGTGTATGTTCAAAAGTATTTATTTATTTATTTATTCGCCTCCAGCTTGGCTCATTAAAACAGTGAGCAGATGCGCTACGGAAAGCGTTCGTGAGGTTCAGATCTTCGTTCGTTTCTTGTTGGTAATTGAATTAGCCAAAATTCCATCCCGGAATGCACATAATTATCATGACATTCGGGCTTCTAGCAAATGTTTCAAGATAAATGTAAATATCATTCATTAATCCATCAGCCTTGGTGGCCTTCAGTTCAGCATCAAGTAATAATAGAAGTTAAATTGAATTTTCTTTCAGCTGAAAATATCTCTTCGATGTATCAGCAACAGCAAAAATTCTTTTAGGGAATTTTACAGTGTTATAGCTTAGTAGTTTGAAGGGAACGCCACAAAAGTAGTATATATTTAGCGTTTTAGGTACGATAAACTAAACATTTTTACAAGAAAGTTAATTTACAATCATAAATATGAATTGCAGATTACGAAAAATTTTATTTAACCTTTATTTAATTTGTTAGTTGCCCTTAAAAGGGCTATTGGTTACAAATAACATCAAAGCCAAAGCAAGTTCAGTGCAAATACCGGATGTATTTCCCTTTTGGCATGAATGGCAACCAGAGGGGTGGTGTTGGTGTCAAACTATATACATTGTCCTTGTCCCACCTATTGGTTTTGGTACTTTTGGTTCTGGTACCTACTTACTGGTTTATTCATCTTAAAACAACTGAAACTAATCAGAAATCATTTAAGCACAGCCTTGGCTATATTTTACTATTACTAGCTGTTATTTTTGATATGAAGGCTACTTCAGAGTTGTCGCCATCCATGGATATTTTGTCTGCCAAATTTTGACTATTTCACACCTCTGATGGCAACAGGCACGTAGGTTATCGGTATCGATTATCCGGCACCGAAAAGCATTTACTAGCAGCCATCATTGCAGTCTGCTCCCGCTTGTCATTCGTACTTACCGCTTCAATGTTAACGAAATTTGAACTTGTTTTTACATATGGGAAGGGCGGTAAAGACGGACACCTTAAGGTAAAGACTCAATATCTACTCAAATATAACTGTATTGATGGCAATTTTCGTACTAACTGAACATTTAAGTCTCTGTCTAATAAAGTTACAACGTGTGCTGGAAAATTTCTTTCAAAATTTATGCTTTTTTTAATATTATAAACATCATGTATAAATCAGAGTTTCTGCTCATGGGTGGGAAAGACGGACACTCGCAAAAAAGTGTCACGCGTCGTCAAAATATCAGTATTAAGGAAGATTAACGTATTTCATCATGTATTTAGGAAAGAATTGGTTTGGAAAACCCCCTTCTCGATCCCCCCTTTGAGCGAGAAAATAAAATGGTTCCCTTCAATATTTTAATTGGTGACGAATTAATCGTTTCTAAAAGTTGGCCTATTCCAACTGCTATATGACTTCTGGTTACTTCTACATATAAACATAATATGTAAATATTTGTAATGTTAAATAGTTGTTGGGCAAAATGGGTTCAATCTGTGTGTCCGTCTTTCCCTACCTTTGGGTGTCCGTCTTTCCCGGCTTGGATACCATTTTTTCAAACTTCAATAACTTTTTACTGAATATTCAAAAATTCACCAGGTTTTCAATGGATATTCAGTGAAGGATCAAACTAACGCAATGTCGTCGGTTTAGCATGAGTATGTTGTTTTTTAACGATTTGCCAGCTATTTTCTTCACACACAAAATTACATCGGTTAGCGTATCTTCGCATTTTTTCTTTGTTTTGTTTATAAATTTGACAGCTGCGCTGCTAAAAATCGGCAGTTTTAATCAAAAGGGTTTTTTCAATCTATAGAAACATTGCCATCATTGATTTGCTTCAATTGTGTCCGTCTTTACCGCCCTTCCCCTACATTTTCATTATTAAGCGTATGAAAGATTATTATAATAATCTGATACTATAAAATTGCTGGACATTTTATCTTTCAAATGACATATTAACAGTTATGTTTCGTTCAGTAGTATATAAGTTATAAGCATTTGAAATCTTTCATTCAAACGTTACACTTTTATTTTCATTTTCACAAAGGGACGATTCAAATATGACGTCCACCAAATTTCTGCTTTTTAGACCCCCTCCCCCCTCTGTCCGATTGTGTAACAAAGCTTAACCTCACCCACCACTTTGGACGTCACACAAACTCAAAATAAAAATTAAAAGCGTGTTGAAAGTAAAAAGCGGTTTACAAAAATAGCTTAACCATTTAAGAGTTAAAGTATGATTAAAAAATATAGAAAATAACAATTAAAAAAAAATAATCACTGCGAACAAGAGCTCTTACAACATTCAAATGCAAATTGTTACAAATCAATGAAGAAATGTAGCTTTGGTTTCAATTGAAGTAGCACGGCTCCGCTTCAAAACAAGCTTCAATCTGCGTCGGCGAAGCAGGTTTCACTACATCGTGATGATAGCTTTTAGAGTTCATTGTACGTTTCTATCCAATATTTAGTAAAAAGCTAGAAACTTTGATTGCAAATGAACTGAAATTGATGTGTAAATTGATCCTTCAATGTAACGCGTGGTCTATCTAGTTAACATTGACAAATTGTACCTGACTTTCAAGCGCCATCAGCTGAAACAATAAGTTAGAAAATCGAAATAAATCAATGAGTGATGAATGACTGAGAAACATATTTTTAATGCCTTTTGATGAAAATGCAATTTTTTTCGACGGATGTCACATTTGCCTAGACCCATCCCCCCTTTGCCACAACCTGTCACCAAATTGACACCCCCTCCCCCATAAGTAATGGACGTCATTATTGAATGATCCCAAAGTAATACCCTACCCGGTATAGTAAACAAAGACGTAGTCCTACGTCAAAATCTCTCTGCGGTATGTAAAACACGGCGAAGTAGAGATGACGAGCTCGCTTGTATTGTAGGTGTGCGTGCGCAACGTGTACGGCAATAAAGTACCGTTAGCAGCCGATCCGATGCGATTGTTAGCCGGCCCGGGAAAGCGGCTTGCGCTTGGTAGCGCTCTTGACGAAGGCAGGGCAGACAGAAAATCAGTCTCGTGGTGGTCTCGCATGGTGACACAGTTGAGAATTACCGTATTCGAGCTAAGAAAAGTGGCGGTCATAAGAAACTAGTTGCGCGATACATCGTTTTGTGAATATAGTGTGTGCTACTGTTAACGAGAAAAGAAATAGTCTGTGTTTTCATATCACACCTCACACGTCGTCGATTAGCAGCAAAATTTCAGCCAGCTATTTCGCGTTTTACTGTTACTTCCCCCGACGTAAAATTGATGTTAATATCGGTCAAAACATTGGGGTGCGATATTTAGAGCAAGCGTAATTGCTTCTGGATTGCAGTCACAGACAGAAGTTTAACGTTAAATTATTTCCCAATATTCGTGAGCACCAACCATAGTAATCTGTGCTAATTTTACGAAGGCTTTTTCAGTGTCGCGAAGACGCCACTGTCAAAAAACAATTTCATCGAAAAACTTCCAAAGCCAAGCCGAAAAGTGATTATTCGCGACGTGTAGTGTGTATGTGCATCAATATCAGTGTTAACTTGTGATCGTATTAGTCGATCGACGGAAATTCACATATCCGCATGCATAAATGTGTACGTCGACCGGAGCATAGGGCAGAAAAAAATTATTTGCCGGCACGGATGTGTACTAAAGTACCATCGCCTATTGAAGAATTGCCGAAATAAAAGTAGTCTGAATGAATGAGTGAAACTGTATGAGTCTGGGCGGAATTACTTCCAATGCGCTTTCGTGCGTGATTTAGCCCGATACATCCAAAAACGTCATCATCTCCGACGGAGACCATTCGCCGTTCGGTATCAATACCGCCATAAGGAAACTGCACCACGTTTAAAAGGTAACTCTCATTTCCCTGTTGGTCGGTCATTAAACTCGATTCTCCAAAACATTTAGGTACCAAATTTAAAAATGAATTTCTCATGAACCAAGCATCGCAAAGCAAAGATAATCCTAAAACTAGTTATAACTAGAGAATGAATCGGTGATACGCAATGTAACTCATTGAGATGCAACTACGTTACTTTTGCTTGTCTTGAATGCAATCTGGTATAATCGGTTTGAGTCTTTGCTCAATGTGGGCGATTCCTACAGTTTTAATTACAGATAAGGCTCTTATACATATAGTATGTATTGTATTATATGTATTATAGATGTTAGTACGTTTTCTCAGAACGCTACATTAATCTTATAAAAAATAGTAAAATGGGGAATACAGGAATCTGCCGAATAAGGCGGTGCATGGTAATGTACGCCCATCGCGATATCTCAGTTGTTCATTGACCAATAACGTTGATTTTTGGTAGTTGCTAGGTTATACCTACCACATACTAACAATGCACCAAAAATTAACTTTATTGATTTTTGGACAACTACGAAAATGCCATGGGCCTACAGTATCACCTATCGCATTATTCGCATTATGTTTATCCTATATTGCGAATCGAGCAAGAAGTCGACGTTACCTGCTCACGCGCGACTGAGTATGAGAAACATAACATTCATCGCTTCCACCGCACACGCAGACGTAGAAGAAACAGCCGGCGTTGGTATGTGCAGACATTCTGCTACCTACATACTCGCACACGCACATCCTCACATCGTCTTCCTGCATAACTTATTCGCGAGTCAAATAACTCCTGAGCAGTCAGCTGCCCGTGAGGCTAGTGGCGCACTGGGATACAAATTTCGCTTTACTTGTTCTTTTTTTCATCTTCGCCCTCAATTCTACTCACGGGTGGTCGTGCGAGCCCTCGCGAGTCATTGGCATCAGCAACTCGGGCTGCAACGACGAACGACGAGCGACGACTGTAGCTCGTTGCAGTGCATGAATAAATAAGAATGGGAGTCCGAATGCTTAGGGATGCTTATGCCGGCGTGTTCGTTAAAATGAGTACGCGTGTGTGAGAAAATTAGACCGCACGATTGCGGGTTTCGCAACACTGGATATATCACTTTTTTAATTGTTCTACCAGCAGAGAGCCTGGGTGGCTCATACCATAGCAAGAATTCCTCTCCACTGTACTCGGTCCTAAGCTACTCGTCACAAATTCGTTGAGCGCCTCAACACACGTAAGTCGATTTCAGCCTGTCCGAGTCATCTAGCACGTTGTTCCCCTCTATTACTGGCACCGGTTGGGTTCTTAAAGAGAACATATTTTACTGCAAAGTCGTCCGGCATCCTTGCGACGTGGCCGGTCCACCGTAGTATTCAAACTTTCACCCGGAAAGATTTCCAAGCTGTACCTGCAACTCGTGGGTCATACGCCTACGCCACTCTCCGCTATCCATTTGTACATCAAAAAATATCATTTATACTCCGCCAAAAATATTCCGCAACATCTTTCGTTCAAATACGGCAAGTGCATGCATGGCTTCCGTAAGCACAGTTCCTGTCCCAGGTCCGTAGAAGACTACCGGTCTAATTAGCGTTTTGTACAACATCGGCTTTGTGTGGCGGTGAATGCTCGTTGATCAAAGCGTTTTGCCAAGGCTCGACTTCCAGCTTGAATGCGTCGTTGAATTTACTCAATCGTTTTATTGTCAGCGGTGTCCAGGGATCTGAAATATAGGAACTTATCAACCACATCCAGTTAATCGCCGTTAATATCCATTGTCCTTGGGAGACAAACGTTGTGTTCTCTGTAGACCTTCCTACCATATATTTGGTTTTCGACGCATAGATTTGTAACCCAATTCTCCTGGCATCCATTTTGAGTCTGGCGTAGATTGCCTCCGCCGTCCCAAGGTTTCTAGTCGAAGATGTCGAGATCGTCTACGAAGGCTAAAAGGTGGCTATTCTTGCTAAAGATCGTTGCTCTCTTTTCAATGCCCGCTCGCCGAATCACACCTTCAATAGCGATATTGAATAACATACAGAACAGTCCATTCCTTAGCTGCAACCCTATGAGCGTTTCGAATGGACTCATGAGCAGGGCTTGAAAAGGGATCGCCGTGAATGCAAACTTTCCGCATTCAAACTCCGCTTTTTGGACGATCATTTGACTGTTTTTTGAATCCAGTCAATCTGCCGCTTGCGCTGCTGCCGTCTTACAATTCATGCGGCATCTCAGCAAAAGCAAACAGTCGATCTCCCGTTTTGCTTTACGCTTTGAGAATATAAACTGCAAACTGACTGGAAGCATACGGTGACGTATTTTTTCGTTTCTCTTTTTGTCTCCAAATCGGCTGCTCACAGTAATAGTTTGTCACCCGGACGTCGGTCCGACGCAAGCAAAATATTCGTTTGTATTGGACGGAGTCCGACCGACTTCTTCCATGCACATGTAATGGTTGTTTTTTTGTAGTATTGAATCATACGATTGTGCGGTTGCTTTTCGTTAGTGTGGTGATTGCCAGTCATTTGACTGTTTTGCAGTCATTCGCTGCTCCAAACGGTAAAGGCAACTTGATCGAAACGAAAATGTCAAAAAACTTTAGAACGCGTTCATTCTGCTGCGTGCCATCGGCGTTTGACTGAGCAAACTGCCAGTTGTGTTATGCATAGCGTTCGTATTCCACCTCTAAACGGACGGTGTGAACTTGAATGCGCGTTGGTGTGACTGCGGTAGAAAAAAAGGATCGGTCGAAGCCCTGCTCATGGGTATTCCAAAACACGCACGTAGCACATCACTCGCTTCAGGCGTAGATTATTAAAAAATATGGATACGCCACCAGTTAGCCTCGAGGTATAATGCTGGACTAATAAGCCAGTCGTCGTGTGTTCGAATCTCGGCTGGGAGAGGCTGCTGGAAACAATAGAATCGCATCAACTAGCCCTGCAATTGTCCTGTATTCTAACAGCTGGCTGCGAAGTCTGTCGTACAAAAAACAGAAGGTCAAGTTTCGATATCGGAATGTTAGCACCAAGGCTTTGCTTTTGGATACCCCACTCTTTGCAGATTCAATCGTTAGTAAAGTGGCTCCTGACGACAAGATAGTTTACCAACCTGTCATAGTGTTCGTAAAGCGTTCTCATAGACACACGTTTAACTATATCATTTGTCACTAACACTGGTGTAAAATGAGAAGGCGATACAAAGACTGTGATAGTCTAGTAAACCCTGCCGCCAGTAGATAGTGCTGATAGCATACTTTTTGCTCATATGTGAGGAAATCAAAGACTGGCATAATAATCTAAGCTTCAGGATAGCATTGATCAGCCACGTCAGTTTGTTTGGAGAATCGTTCTCGTGTATTATCTGCCATAGTTATTCGCGCTCGATTGTATCGTATGCTGCCCTAAAATCCACGAAACCATGTTACGTGTGCACGTTGTAATTCAGGAATTTCTGGAGGATTTGTTGGAGAGTAAAAATTTGATCCGTAGTAGCACGGGCCCCATATAAGCGCCATTGCAAGCGGTTTTTGGCAAATTTTGTAGAGTTTTGCCGGGAGTTGGTCCTTTCCAGCGGCTCTATTATTCTTCAGTGGACCCCTTTAACGACGAATCTCTTCGGGAGATTCGGTAGTAAGCACAGCTGAAGAACTGCTTCCACTTGTTAACCTGTAATCAAAGAACTATGAGTTCTATTAAATTGATAAAATAATAGACTGAACAATTTGCGAGGCAAACACTGTAATACTACCGAGTGTAACAGTTGTTCCCAATCGTCATTTTTAGATATACAAAAATGCAACCAACTTTAGCTATCGTTTCACAATAAGTTCCATTTGTGTTTTATTTGAATTTTTGACGTAGGACTACATCTTACGGCAAGGCTTGGGATAGGGTGTCATTCCAAAAAGTCAAAAAATGCGAGCGTCACAAAAATATGAAAGATTTTGAACGCTAATAGCTCTGCCAATTATGAATGGATTTTCATGATTTAGATACCGATCGACTCATAATAGGTGTAGCAACTATGTGATTTCTATTATAAATTTCTTTTTCAATCACGAATGAGTGAAAATTAACGACAAGTTTCAAGGTCAAATATCCCCATTTTCTTCGTGATCGCCTTGCTTCACAGACAAGGACGACAGTTAAATACGCCATCTGTTTACTATGGTTTCGATTACTTTATTTTTAGGAGAAAAAAGCAACAAAACCCCCTCGTCCCAACAGGTCGAAGATTCTTTACGACGTTGAGATATCTGTGCTTGGGAAGTACGCCAGACAAAGTGACAAAGTCCTTCCGTTCTAACAAGATTGCTTAGGATCGCTATTAGTTTTGTTAGTTAAGTTAATTGATATGGTTTTAGTTCTTGGCCTAAAACACTCGATATTGTTTATGTGTTTATTTAATGACAATTCTGATGAGGCGACTATAGCGGACATAGAAAAGAGAAAAGTCCATAGATAATCAGTACCTCGATCGCAAAGGATTGTGTTGCTTGCCAGCCTAAGTAGCCGATAATTACCTACACGTTAGATTGCCTCTTCTGATTATCGTTCTCTTGTTCACTGTACTACCAAGCCCGCCAGTCACTATGCTGGCGGCTCGAAGGATATTGAATGAACGAACACTAGTGAAAAGCCGACCATCGCGTGCAAAAATAATGATTGCCGGGAATTTGTTCGTGCTGCTCCACTATACCGAACAGACCACCTCAGCTTAACCAATTAGTCAATATAGGCTGATTTTGCACGATCAAGTCAGCTGTTGCGATTTGCTTCGAAAGGAATTGGTTCGACTTAGGTACTTGGATTTGGGCCATCTTGCTATATAGGTAATGCTAAAGTAGAGAAAAATATATAAAGTCAATCAAAAAAGAGATAGAAAGAAACAAAATATAGTCTGGAAAATCAAGAAGGTGTATCAATACAGGTTGGCATTTAAACCTGGGTCCTCGGCGTAAGAGGCGTGAATGCTAACCGCTATATATGTTACCAATGTTAAACCCCTTTACCAATGTTATTTATTTCTAGAAATTATAGAATTATTTATAGAAGCGAATATTCAAACCGGTTCGAAACCAGCTGAATTTTATCTGTAACACAAGAATTCATCCAGTTTCCAACCGGATTGAATAAATAAATTCGCTCTAAGTTTACGTACGTCAGGTCCATGAAGTCCCATCCGTCATGCATGATAGAAATTAATGTCCTATTGCTGACATGTGACATGTTAACATAATTTATTAATCTGGTACACGGAAATAGAAATCATGCACAAAAGCTTCTTGGAGCATACAGTTCGTAAGTCGACAAGCGTTTCCGCTTACTTAGGCAAACATGTAGAAATATACCACTGGGTTTGTTCGGTTGTTTTAACCTAAGCAAATCAACAAAAACTATTCGCTTTCAGCTACCTACATTTTAAAACCGCCACAGTACTTTGAAGTGAAATAATCTGGTTTTCTGCCCTGAAACTATTGCCCCATAACTCATTCATAATTTCGCATCATTATTATTACGTCGAAAACTTGGCATCGCAAAATAATGGCAACGAACAATGCCGTCGCAGGGACAAACTTTTGTTATTATCAATTTTGGATGTCAGTCTGGTAGGTGGTGGTGGTGTGTTGTTTGTGGCATTTCGCCATTCTGCTTATTCCTAACCAACCAGATCCTTCGTCCGGTACCGAGCCTATTCACACAAAACTGACGTCCAACAACCAAATGTAGCTTTCGCCAACCAATAAATGTTGAATGTATGTATACAGGAAGAAAAAATCAAACGTTAAACAAATCGGCAACAGTCTGTCGCAATATTAGGTCGCTTTCCGATCGGTGAAAGAGCTAATATTCTATTGGCGCATTCGGTAGGTATGTAGGTACCTACATACAAGTTCACTATGGCTTTTTGTTTCGAACCAGAAGGGAGAGCGAAATATTTTGTCATTTTGTATGGTTACACTATTTTCCTTTCCGCTGAATTTGATTCAATTATTCAATCGCCATTTCTCGTCGAATGATGCTTCGGCAGGTTTCACTATGCTTTCGAGACCGGTTTGATGATAGCCCAATAGATGTATTTTTCATGTGCGCCAATGTTCGTTTGAATAGTTTATTATTGAGTCCGAAAGGGATGCATCGTACCGTGGCGCTGCTGCTGGGTTCGCTGGAACTTTTCGGTACTGAAAACGATATGACAGGTGTTGTCCGACATGGACTCTGGCGTGGGTAAATCGAAGTTGATCCGTGCGCGGGCGGCGGATGGGTGGTAGGGCAAACAGGGATGAGCAGCCCTTCTGACAGGATAGTTATTTTTAGCAACCGGAGGGAGGAATCGTTCATCGGTTGGTCGAATAGAATCCGGAATGTGCCGTATAGCTGGAATAATTTTCCAGCTGTTTGTGATGCTTACACTGCAGCAACGTGCTCGAAGGTAGCTGTACTGTTTTGGTCTGGAAAACACGAAATCCTAATTGAAGTTGACTGCAGGATTTCGCCGTTCTGGTTTAACTGTGACGTCGGAAATAAATGCTTCGTTTCGACAAGAAAATTGAGATACAACGATCAAAACGTCAAAGTTGATTTTGCTAAAAAGTCACGCAGAGATTGGTTTCGGTTGGCTGTAATTTCGTCAGTCTTTTTAGAATTTTCTGTAACTGTACTTCTAAGCATATGCTTGATTGATCTCACCTGGACATTTGATGCCCGTTAAATTCAAAGCATTACACCTCACAAGCAATCACACTCGACACCGTAATACATGTGTTAGTACAGCTAGAATTATTGCTGCTGGACTTGAACCAGTTGTCGCCTTTTTGATGCCCATCAATACGGTGGTGTGTGTGCGTGCGAAATACATAAGTTCAGATCAATTTACAAGTGGATTGAAAGTGTGGATTCCCTAATACGATAATACCATTAGTTTATGGTGTGTATGTCGTTTGTCGTGTTTTACACGTCCTTCCGACCGACGACATTCAGCATGTGACTACTGGTGCGACCAGGACATTGCTGCATTGGCGACAGACGTAAGACGACAGTAGAGGTGACACAGTACGGACCACACAAGACTGGCTTCGTCGTCGTCGGTTCGGTAGGTTAGGCTGTCACGGCAACGATTCCGAATCATACCTACATATAAGCGGGATACGGTGGGTTGATAACGTGGGACAGTATCGATTGTGGGCTGTGCTTAATTGGAATAATACAGTAAATTAACTAGTCGAATTAAAATTCAATTTATGCTGTAGAGGTTTGCGTGTGTGTGTGTTTTTGCAGTGTTGTTCAAACTTTGCTTGAAAATTGTGAGCAAATCCCTTGCGATTAGAGAATTTCTATAGGAGGCGAAACTAGTCAGCTGGCGCATGATTACATTTTAATAGCTATTTTTATCTTTAATGAGTTAAAGCGAAGGTTATTTCATGAATAAAACGATTTTATCGGGTTTTACAACGATGTACTAATGCCCCCTCTGTAATACCACTGGGAGCGTCCTTCACTAATTGGCAAGCGGGGACGCATGGTAGTTCAGCTGATTACGCAACTTCACGGTAAAAAATAGTCACGTCTAATTCAAGTGTTTTTGCACTTAATTCAGTCTGATACACCGCACTACAAACTAAAGTGATTTAACATTGATTTTCAAGTGATTCTCAATTTTCAACGAAGAATTCTTTTATTAAACACAATTCAATATAAATCACTATCGAATCATAATGCATATCAATAGAATTATAGCCACTGTTTTCATCCTTTGAATTTGAAATAGTATTCATTTCACATATGTCAAAAATGTGTATGTCAGCAATAAACTTTTACAAACTCGTGGCAGCAGCAAATTGTTGCGTTTGAAGTGGAAAAATTTCGTGTAACATAGTGTTACTGCATAAAATCACATGTAATCTTGAATGTGAGTATGGAAAAATTATAGTTGTTATCAAAATTAATAAATTAATATTGGTTTTCAGGTCACGAAGCTGGTTCCAGCAGCGATTAATCTGCTAACATGTATGATGATAGCCGCAGATCAGTATTATTTACCACCCGGAAGCATATTTTGGATATTTTGCGGAACGGACAGAGTTACTGGTGTTTTTAAATTATACGTATTTGCATTGCAATGTTTATTACATTAAATATATATTTAGAAAAATATACAATAAATCGCACAATTTTCGTTGATATGAATGACATTCTAATATTATTTAAAACATAACGCATCAACAACGATACACACAACAATCACAATTGAAGTGATTTTCCATTGATTTCATCATGCTTTGTATTGATTTTTTTCAAGAGATTTGCATTTCACATTGAACTGTTTGGCAAGTACCGTGAATTCGGGTGAAATTGATCACTTTTTCGAGTATTTTTTAAATATCTTTGAATAGAAACATATTTAGGAAGATGATTCAATTTTAAAATAAGTACTGTAGTGCTGGCTACACGACAGTATCATCTATATCTTATATAAATAGTTTCATTTTAGATAAAACTTAATGTAATCGTGAAATTGGAAATTTACAAATAACGGGTGAAATTGATCACGTAGAAATCAAGACGATATTGCTATTAAACCATACGCTCTGACAGCAATAACCAAACGTGCAGTATAAAATCTGGCGTAATCGAGATATTGCCTGTATGTAGGCAACAATGTCGCGTACAGCAACTAGCACAAAAATCAAACAGTCAGCTCTACATTAGCATGGTTAATGCATCTGCTAAATAAATATGAACGATAAAAAAGATATTAAGCCAATTTTAGCATCGTTATCATTTGTTTTTGTTTAAACATTGCTGTATATATGTGTAAATGTACGATTTTCGTATACAATCTTCACCAATCTAGTGAAACAAATAATTTAATTCTCCTCATATACGGGAGCTTGACTGTCTCTTTGAATGTGTAGTTGCATTTCGCTATGTAAGCACAAACCGATTTCTTGCACTCTCATGCAACTGCCATATGGAGCGTTTGTAAAATTTGTGCGAAGTATTGTCTGTCTTTTGCACCCTTTTATAAATCTCCATTCTGCTTCACAGAAAGAATAAACTTTCGCAGGTGGCAGCTCCATTTCGCACCCATAGCGATCTAGAAATCTATGTTGCCTCACTTCATGATGTTATCAATCGTTTTATTCCGTAAAAGGTCAAATCAAACAATTTCTGTCGCATAATTTTATTCATGGAAATTATCAAAGCACAGCCAGATAATTAGAGAATCGAATTGGTTCTATCAAAATTTCCTTCTGCAACGAAATTTGTGTTAACAGCAAGGAGTTTTATCGGGCATGTTGAAAATTGCGATTCGATCAAAATAGTAAATTTTAAAAAATCAAGCCATTTACAAGATCAATCTTGCTGAAAGCCAAGTGACTTTGACCTGTAACTCAATCTTTATATGGATGGGTGCATATTCAGTTTTATGAATCAGTATAAACGTAGAATAAAGAGTTTTTTACTCGTTGGTCCAAGGTGATCAATTTCACCCGACTGATCAATTTCGCCCGAATCGACGGTAGTGCGAATTCACTAGCAAATCACTTTACTTCAGCGTGATATTTTTTTACCGTGTTCGTATCACTGCAGAAGTGGTGACGTCGAATAGCTTGAAAAGGAGACGCATGCTTATTTGCCTCGAAAAGTTTACTCGATAAAGATATAAATATAAATAGAATATTCCGTTTAGATTTTTCCTATGATAAACTTGCCTAAAGTTCAACTAAGCACTAGATAAAGGGTGTCCCACATCAAATTGCACCACGGAAGAAACGCTGTATTACTTAATTGACCGATCCTTTTCAAACTTTCAGACAACAAAATATAACCCATTAGTAAGCTTTTGGCATATTTAATTCATTCAGCTTCAATACCATAACCGTATGCTCGCCCCTTACGCTTAACTCCACTCAAGAAGTTTTGTACAACCTAGCTGCAGCTTCATCTGTACGGAAATTCACTTTTTCTTCATGTCTTCCTCAGACTGGTCAAGTCCTTGGGATGCTTCCGTAGTGCCTGCTTCATGATAACCTAGTATTTTCCGATGGGCCTTAGTTCCGGTGCATTGGAGGCGTCCATGTCCTTAGGCACGAAAGTGATTCCGTTGGCTTTGTACCACTCCAATACATCCTTGAATATTGGCACGAAGGTAGATCCGGCCAGAAGATCGTAGGGCCCTCGTGTTGCTTCGACAGAGAGGGTAGATGCTTCTGTAAACACTCCTTGAGGTAGATCTGCCCGTTTACAGTCCAGGTGGTCACCAACGGCGAAATACGTATCTATCAAGTACGTCTGTACGTACCAAAATCTGCACAAATAATAGAATAATTCAAGTTACCACTACTGGTACTACCACTACTACTGGTACGTCTACCCTAGTAGAATTAAATTGGATAAGTTTCCTTTTTATTTAATTCCAGGTTTCGTATTCGACTAAGACGTTCCAAAAAGTTCAGTGCAATAATTTGTTCGGAATTGTTGTCTTGCACTGAGACAGGAATGACGGAATATTTGTTCATGTGACGTGACGCAGCAATTCTCAAAGCGAGGAAAATCAGCGTCTGTCGTATCCGATAATAGTTTTTGAGCGTTCCTTTTGCTGTTTTGCATCAGTTAGTTGCTTGCAATTCTTTACATAATTTCTATTGTGCTTCTGTCAAGTATGCAAATACCTGCAAAGTAGAGTGTCGAAAGGAAATAGTAAGATGCAGAGGACGCTAGCTAATTGATATTTTAACTGGCTGTCCACATGTCAGTTGTAAGGCAATTATACTTCAAATCAATCTATCACAATGAATGGTGCTATAAACAATTTCGTGGAAGTTGACGAATGCGAATCGGTGTTGTGAATGATAACCCAGAAAAGTTATTCATTTTATCGGTTTAATCGTAGTTGTAAGTAAGATTCTTAAGAAAGCTAGTTTCGTCAACTGCATACCAGTTTCAAACCAGTTCCTTAAAGCTGATTAGTGCTAGTCAGTTCCTTAAAGCTGACTAGTGCTACAAGCCATGCAAAAATTGTCAAAGTGTGAAATCATCGGCTATCATTAGAAGATGTGCAGTTTTGGCCTGATGGTTTAACTCTTACTGGAACTCCAAACTCTAAGAAGCTGATAAAAATGATATACAGAGTACGGACATTTAGGATATTTAAACTTAACTTCATTTTACAACAAATGTTATACATCTAATCTAATCTCACACTAACGCAGCCAATTCTTGAAGGCATCCTGGAAAATGACAATTACTTGAATCAATCATTTTTCTCGTCAACGGCCAGGCCAACTAGGCGCAGCATGTACCGCAGAGAGAATTCCAAGGAATCAAGTGGAACCAGAAAAAATACCTAATTCCATTAAACTTCTTGAAATCAAGGGGAAGGAAGAAAGCGTGGACCTCCCGTACCAAACGCTTCCCATATTCATAGATAATGATTTATTTACAGTCGTTGGGAGTATCTTTGCTAATAAAAGTTAAGTGATACTCCGGACCCTCAGGGATGAACTAATGGCATTTAGACCAGAAGCCAGGCTGCAATTGGCCAAGAATATAGCGCCATATTTCCCTCTCTGAAAATAGATAAGTTTGCCAAAAATATTAGTTTAAATCATATAATACTTGAAAGTAAAGTCGTGTGGTTTAATGGTTGCCTAAAACTACATTTGTAAGGTTAGGAACTGAAAACCGCACGACCACGCAGCTTGGCTACTCAATTATACAAATTGAAGTATTTTCAGGTATGGCCACGTGGAGTCGCTAGGTAGGGGCTTGGGATGGCTAGAGCTATGTTGGGCGCTTTTTCCTAATTGCCTTCCCCATTTCATACCCCTTAACAAACTAGTTGAGCCCGAATCTCACGATCCGGAAAATATAAATGTCTGTCAAGAAAACTACGCATACATTCCATTTGCCAGTGTTTGCGAAGCTGTTTAACCTTTGTATTCGTTCTTGGAGCTTTATATTAAATTTATATTAAATTAAAATTGCATCACGACATGCGAAGATCTTACGATTACAATAATTAGCTCTAAGATGTTGTACAGAAGAGTCATAGCCTGAAACTGAAACAAATAATTTTTATGCTCGCATTGGGTTTTATGAATAAAAACCTTATCTCCACTGTGCTGATTTTATAGGTGGGTTTTGTGTGAGTGATTCTGAGCCGTCCATTTTCTGCCGTGAACCTATTCAAATGATATCATGACGAGCAATCGACTCGAGCAGTCGAGTCAAGCAGCTGAGTTGAGCGGTCGAGTCAAACAGTCAGTCTAGACGAGCAGTTGAATCAAGCTGTTCAGTCAAGCAGTACAGTTTAGTCGAGCTGTCTAGTCGAGGAACTGTATCTAGCAGCCGATTGAAATAGAATCGAGCAGTTGAGTCGAGTTGTTCATTCGAGCAGTTGAATCCAGTAGTTCATCCGAGCTGTCGAATCGAACAGTTTAGTCAAGCAGTCTAGTCGAGCAGTCGAGTCGACTGGTTAGGAAGAGCGGTTGAATCAAACTGTTCAATCAATTAGTCCAGTCGAGCAGTTAAATCGAGTAGTCTAGTCAAGTAGTCGTGTCGAGTAGTAAGTCGAACAGCCGATTCGAATAGTCGAATCGAGCAGTCGAATCGGGCAGTTGAGTCGAGCAGTCGAATCGAGCAGTCGAATCGAGTGGTTGAATCGAGTAGTTCAGTAGAGCAGTTAAATCGAGTAGTTGAGTCGGTGTAGTCCAGTCGAGCAGTTGAATCGAGTCAGGCTGTCGAGTCGAGAAGTAAGTCGAGCAGCCGATTTAAATTGTCGAATTGAGCAGTTGAGTCAAGCAATTAAGTCGAGTAGTTCAATCGAGCAGTCAAGTCGAGCAGCTCTGTCAAGCAGTCTAGTAGAGCAGTTGAGTCGAGCATTCTAGTCTAACAGTTGAATCGGGCTATTGTGTCGAGTAGCCAAGTCAAGCAGTTTAATCGAGTACTATAGTCGAGCAGTTTAATCGAGTAGTAAGTCAAGCAGTCCAGTGGTAAAGTTGATCGTCCAATCCAGCAGCTGTATCGAGCAGTCCTGACGAGTAGTTCGATTGAGCAGTCCAGTCGTGCAATCAAATCGAGTAGTCCAGTCGACCGGTTGAGGAATCGAGCAGTCCAGCAGTCGACCAGTGAGGTGACTGAGAATTGAACTCATTGCTACGAAAACATGACGTCCTGTCAGGGGCCTGTTTTTAGTTACCGATAAGCCTCTTATGACGTCCTGTCAGAGACCTGTTTTTGGCTACAGACAAGCCTCTTATATATATATATATAGATAGATAGATAGATGGATGTTTTATGGCATTTATTACAATACAGTAAATTTTCATATCAAGCTGCTTAACATTTTCAAATTGTCATTGTCAAGCATTGTCGAATTGCTACGGTATTCGTGGTTCTACGTGAACTCCTCATTCGTTCCCCTAGAAACTGGCTTCCATACTTTTTTGACATTCAAAAATCAGCGCAGGTTGGTTGATAAAAGGGCGCGGGGTCTCTTACAACGGGAAGGATGGTTCGAATTGGTTAAGGAGTACATTTCTCTTGAATTTATAATGATAGCAATTGTACAAGTGGATGGATGCCAAGAGGAGATTTCTGAAAGGGAGCATAGGATGCTCATAGACAAGGGGGAGGTTCAAAAACTTAAAATAAAGGTTTTGTCTCGCATTATAGGGATTACCGAAAAAAAGACAGATTGCATGCGGCTGATGGGCAACTGGAGGGGAGCACCCAAAGGGAGTAGACACATTCAAATGAAGAAAAAGGGTTTTGTTTCTTACATCATAAGAATTTGCATTAGAATAACAGATGTACAAGAGACTGAGAAACAAAGGGGCCTCGAGTAAGGCCGGGCATCAGGCTATCTATACCTATAAAAATGGATTTCTGTCTGTCTGTCGGGATGCTCCTTATAGAATCGAAAACCACTGTACCAATCGGCGTGAAAATTTGCATGTAGGGCTTTCTGGGGCCAGGGAAGGTTCTTATGATGGTTAGAGACCCCTCCCCCCACTAAGAGCGGGAGCTCCCATACAAATGGAACACAAATTTCTGCATAACTCAAGAAAATGGAACAAAATTTAGCATGTGGGTGTTTTTGGAGACAAGAATTTTTTATGGTGAATTGAGACCCCTCCCCTCTTTAGAAGGGGAATTTTGACTCCTCTCCCCTTTAAGAGGGGGGCTTCCATACAAATGAAATACAAATTTCCTCATAACTCGAGAACTAATCAAGCAAATGGAACCAAATTTTGCATGTGAAGGTTTTTGGAGGCAGTAATTTTTTCTATGGTGAATTAGGACCTAACCCCACTTTAGGAGGGGGGGCTCCTATGCAAATGAATTTCAAATTTCCTCATAACTCGAGAACTAATTAATCAAATGGAGCCATATTTGGCATGTGGGTGTTTTTGGAGGCATGAGTTTTTTCTATGATGAATTAGGACCCTTCTCCCTTTTAGGGGGGGAGGGGCTCCCATACAAATGAAATATAAATTTCCTCACTACTCCAGTACTAATCAAGCAAATAGAACCAAATTTAGCATGTGGGTGTTTTTGCAGGCAATTTTTTTTATAGTGTGAATTGAGATCCCTTCCCTCTTTAGGAGGAGAATTATGACCCCTCCCCTCTTCAATAGTGGGGGCGGCTCCTCTACAAATGAAATACAAATATCCTCGTAACTGGAGAACTAATCAAGCAAATGGAACCATATTTGGCATATGGGGGGTTTTGGAGGCAGGAATTTTTTTTATGATGGTTTGAGACCCCTCATCCCTGTGGTAGGGGGATATAGGATTCTCATACAAATAAAACAGAAATTTTTGCGTAAGTCGAAAACTAATCGAACTCGAGAAATTTTAGACTCTTTCATAAAACGTTAGTCAATAACAAGACCACCAGAAACTATCAATAGTAACATTAGATGATTCAGGGCGAGACGGACACAGGCCGCGAGTGTTGCCGGCGACCTGCCGTCGGAAGCGCCGGCCACTGCAGGGGAGGGCAGCCCCCCGTAGAGATCACCTCTATCTAGGTTTATTTATTTTCCTAGATCTACTGACCTCTATTACTTTCCTTCAGTTGGGTCACCCCTGCAAAAAGATTTTCCGTGAAATGGTACCGCGTAAGATTTTTCGCGAAATAGTATTCTGCGAAACTCTATATTCCGCGTTATGGTCAACCGAGAATTGGTGTTCCGCAAAATGGTAATCGGCGAAATGGTTTGTAATGATGGCGAATATTTAAATGCCATCCGCTTTATTTTATCAGGCTAAGTAATGGGGGGAGTTGTTTTCTACTTTACTGTGAGGAAAATTTGTATATTAAAACACCCATGAACTCCTCATAAACTTGCAAAACTCGAGATTGTGATAAAGGTCATCCGAGATTCAGGATTTATGTACAACACAGTTAAATTTGTGGCAATACGAAGTTTGTCGGGTCAGCTAGTATATATATAAAAGTGAACGTGATTATGAATATATGTTCCGCCATAACTCCGAGACGCCTGAACGGTTCTCTACCAAACTTAGGACACATTTTTCTTTACATAAAGGAATCAGCGCGGGGGAATTCGCAAAAAGAGTGGTGGTCCCTATCAAGTAGGGAGGACCACATAAGTAAAAGTGGTTGCGTTTCTCGTGCATTTAGACCGGTTGCAGTTGTGCAAGTGGTTGGGTGACAAGATTTCTGAAAGGGAAGGATAGGGTGACCGTTAGCAAGGGAAAGGTTCAAAAACGTAAAAAGGGTTTTGTTTTGCTTTATTACCAAGAAGACAGAGGGTTTCTTCTTCTTTATAGAACCGTGCCATTTGTTAGTTGTTTCATCGCACAGTAGGGAAATATCACAAATGATGTAGATTTCAGGGTTTGCTGAAAATCAACTTTTTTTTAAATTATTGGACCCCTCGATAAACGAAGGGTCCACTGTTTCGATGTCAATCAAATACAAAAGTTCCAATTTTCGAAGACCTCGCGTCAGCAGTGGCCCCGTTTCAACGAGAATCACTCAACTGTAGAACATTTATTATAAAAGAAATACCCTCATTTTGACCCTGAATCATTCGACCAATCAAGTTACTCGACCAAATTTGAGAGTTAAACTTGCAGATCTTCTATTTGTCTATTAACTTCCAAGCAGCATACGATACAGTAAAACGAAATTAATTATGACGGACTATGAATATGGTTTTGCAACAAAACTAATTAGGCTGATACATGTAAATCTTGTAGGTTTCATGTCAAGCGGCAGAGTAGCGATTGAGACATCTGCTTCGTTTGTGACGTTAGATGCTTTGAAGCCAAATGATAGACTGTCAAATCATAGACTGTTCAACATAGCATTGGAAGCTGTTATTTGAGGTGGCAAGCAGGTAACATGATAGCCCCGTGATAGATACGGAAATTGCAATGCATTGAATGAGGTTACCCCTTAAAATTATTCTGACATGGTGTGAAACGAATATAGAGTAAATTTTTTCTTGAAATAATTGACTGAATAGAATAACTGATTACGCGTAGCCATGCAACATGAGAAAGGTACGCAGAATGTATGGGCAAAACCGATAATTTTCTTTCCTGGCGCCCTTCATACAGTCAGGCGGCATCAAACATGCCGTTTTGGGTGGTCCATCATTTCACTTTGGGTTCGGAAATGATTGATCCGTATGTTGGTACCAGCCCATCGATTGTATTAACAAAACAGTGGTAATGGATCGTCCATCATCGTTTTGAGCTAGAAATATGTGATAACATTGATTGATTTATTCATTTTAAGCCAAACTGCCATGCACATGCTATTATAACAGCATTAGTGAACATCATTAAATAGAAATCAGTCTCTAAACACGGAAGCATATCCGTATTCCCATACAGTTACCAAATTCTCAAAGGCCGACAAGCATATTTCTTCCGGCACATCTTTTGAACAAAATTTCTATCAATCATTGTCACGGGGTTTGTTCGTCTGCAATATAATATCCTGCGGGAGGGTTTTCCCGTCTGTCCTTTCAGAATAGAAAAAATGAGGAAGTCAACAAAACGGTAAAACTCGGCTGTCAGAAACTTCACTCGACATCTTTCGACCGAATCTAACTGCTAACAGAAAAAAAAGAACAACACTGCGTGCTGGTTCCGGCCTCCGTACACAACCGAATAGTAGTTGGGAACGTAATTCGATACGAAATATTTACATGGAAACTTCAGCCATGAAACCATAAATCCAGGCACGGTAAATTACGTCAACCCGAACAACTGTGATTGCAAACCGGCCTGCAGCCGGAGCCGGGTGACGGTATTCGGTTTCATTCAGGACCATCCACTAATGCCAACGGACAAATAATGTGCAGAAATTCCGTTTCACTTGTCTTTGCTATTACTCCGGTTTTGATACTCGTAGGAAACAGTACCTAGCAGCAGTGAAAATAGATACTTGATTACCCCGTTCCACGTCGATGGTAATGGCAAATTGTCGAGCAGTGACAAGTTATTTGGCTTGCTAGACGAGGATCAGCTTTCCTAAGTAGAAGACTGTTCAGTAGCCGCTTGGTCGTGTCACATAAGGAAAAAGTCCTTGAGAAAAAGACAGAAGAAATAACTGGCATTACTGACATGTTTGAAACTGAAATTTTAATAACTTCGTGATTGTTGATAATGATTTTGGAGAGATAGAACTAATTGAGCACAACTTGTAACATTCTCCACCAACGTGCCAAGTAACTTTCACTAATTTCCTCTCTGTTTTCTCGTTTCTTTCAGGTATGTACTTGTTCGAAGCTTTACATTTTCCGCGTTGAGACATTCCGTTCGGCATGAACGGTTCGCCAGGAACGGTTCTCCGAATATGCGTACCATTCAACAAATCGTTCGCAGTCCGCAATAAACCGATATGAACGGTAAGAATGCATCGGGAAAAAAATTCGTCATCAACCGAAACAATGCTCATAAAATCGTACCGTACAATGAGTATACAAATATTCGAAGGGCTCCGTTAGGCTAGTTACTTCGGACTCCCCTTCGTAACCTTTACGCTGCCGGACAACCGCATTCAAACCAAAATGTGATAAAAATTCCTCCCTCAGCAGCGGCCGGTTTCGTCAGCATTCATTCATTCAGCCGGTAGTCGGTGCGGTAAACGTTTAATGGGAGCAATCGAACGGTTTTTTTTCCCGGATGGGCTATCTGGGGAAACTCGCAATTCATATAAAATCGGGCTAAACGTCATATATTTTATGGTTCTTCTCGGGTTTCCAATCGCTTCCTCTGGCTGGCTGGCTAGGCGAAACAGCAATACACTATCTAGTCTAGTCTAGATGCAACAGCGAGCAAGAACTGCTGACGGAATGAAGCATTCGTATAGGCCGCGGTCAGTACATTAAAGTGTATATTCTGCTGTTTATGTTTATGCTTATGTTTAATGAACCGACATTTGATGGAGTTAATGTTGGGCGAAATTGAACTTGCGGTAAATTAAGTATAGGGCTTTGGATGAGCAAAACCATCAGCAAAGGGGGTGATCCATAATCAAAATAAATTAGCTTCTTGGAGCGCATCGAAATCGAAAGATAATCTAAATGACCCGCGGTGACAGCGTCGTTTCCAATTTTCTCTATGTCGAATAACCGAAAGTCACCTTGACGGTGCCGTACATCCCCATATCCTCATGTTTGCAATATAATGGAAAATCGATAGCTTTGGTTCAGAAATTCGTTTCTGTGTAAATGTATGGTGCTATAAAAATTCAATGACTCAAGCGACACCTGGCGCGCAGATTTCCTACGCCGAACCAAATCAGGTTGCGGCTTCGTGCGGCTGAAAAAGGTATGGAAACTTGTTTCCTATCGGCCGCCATCAGACAACGATCGGCCGCGTGCCATTACCTCGCGATTGAAAGAGTTTTCCGGTTCGGTTGGCGGCAGCGCCGCCCCCAGCTACCCAACTGTCTTCGTCCTATCCACGAAGCGGCGCGTGCGGTGGCAGTGAAAACGCTCGAACAGAATTTTATTACGAAGAGCATCAACCGTCGTCGTGGTAGTTCGTGGTTTATGGTCGTTTTCTTCGCGGCTGCCGGTGCTGCTGCTGTGGTTGCGATTTTTCATTTTCCATTCCGGCGCGGTAGGGCAGGCCAATTTGCTGCGAAAACCAACTATAAAGGCGCCGGGTATAAATCGATTTGGCACACACACGTGTTTGGCAATTCTGGCGGGCGGCTTCGATTGAATGAACTTGAACTGTCGATGCGAGGTGCCGCTCGGGGGCGGCTCCGGCCCTGAGCTTGCGGTTTATTGTAAAAGTTGCAAATATTTGGCGCTAGCACAGAGAGAAATGTCAGAATGTATGCTTCCACCCAAAAATCCTCCTGTCTAGTCAGATTATAGCAACCAGAATAATTGATAGTATGAAAGTTCAATTATAATGTATGGTGTATTGATATAGTTTCTCTACTAGAATTGATGATTTTTTGATAAAATTTGTAAAATTAGATAGGCTGTAGGCTGCTAATTTGATGTGATTACCAGCGAGGTTAGACATAATTATAAGATAAGGCACATACCTTTCAAAAGTATAATTTGGTAATCCATGTAATCGGAGGATAGCGATTCTATTTTCGATCAACTAGGCTAATTACTCCGCACCGGATCTTTGTATCCATAGAGGATTTTTACATCAAATTTTACTGAAAAGGCGGAACACGTACCCCAGCCTAAGCCAATCAGTAAACTAGAAATTGTATTTAAAATTAATCTTGGCATTAGTTTAAAATTTGAATTTGAATTTCGACTTGGTTTTGGACTTGAAGGTTTATTTGAAGTTAGACTTGAAATTGGACTTGAATTTTGGATTGAATTGAACTTAAATCTGTAATTCAAATTGAATTATCTAGTATAAGTGTGCGGCGGTAGTCTAATTGCAAAAGCACTTGGGTACCAATCGAAAGAGTGTGGCTTGGAGTCCCACCTGCCATTGAACGACCCAATATATTTTAGGCCCGCGATATTTATCGAAATTTCCCAGTTACATCCAGTTTATCATTCTTCACACCGGAAACTAAATCACTGCACAAAAATTCATTAGCATGCCAAACATGGGGCTCAGGGTCAATCAGGGTCAAGGTGTTAAAGTGATTATAATCTAAATTAAAAATAATGAGTGGAACATACTGTGGCATGTGACCGATAAACGGACAAAAATAACAAAAACTAACACAAAAATGCAAAAGAAATGATACAAAAATGGTGGAAAAGTAATTCAAATCGTTCTTTTAATGTAAATTATAGGAAACATTCGAATTTTATAACAAGCATAACTCGAAAACGGTACTGAAATGATGCATGACACCAAAATGATACGAAAGTGTCTTAAATAATAGCTTAAAACTAACATGAAAAGATGGTATAAACATTCTTATAGGAGTTGACACAAGAATAACACATAAATAACACAAAAATTATAATAAATCACATAATAATAATACAAAAATGATACGAAAATGATACAAAAACGGCACAAATATTTTACTAAAAGAAATAAAGATGATACAACAATCACAGAGACATAATAATGTAAATGAGGTAAAAAATAAGCAAAAATCATACAACAAGCAATTAGCATAATACGAAATATAGCATGATAAGCACAACACGAATTCACACATCCATACATAGTTTCTCAAAAACATACAAAAATCACTAAAAAATTATATTGTGTTAATGTAATGTAAATTGGGAAAAGCCGATTTGAGTTGATTTATTATCTCATTCTCAAATCGGTATAAAAACCCAAATAATAAAACGAAAGAGAGATAAAAATGACACAAACAATCTACAAAAGTGACGCAAAGATTAAACAAAAATGTGCCAATAGTTCACAAAAATAACATAAAAATACACAGAAATGCTATAAAAATGATAAGCAAAATGAGTAAAAAAGTCTCTAAGAAGCACAACTGTAATACAAAATTAACACAACACTAATAAGAAATATTGAAAACAGACACTTAATTTTGAGGTAAATGAGGCGGTTAGTTCCCTCAAAAAAAAAATACAGACTCGAAAACACAAACAGACATACCATACATACATATATCATTACAAAAATTCACAAATCCTTCGCTCAAATTACCACAACAATTGACACCAAAACTGACACAAAAATCGGAAAATTGATACAAAAATTCGCTGAAAATTTGATACAGAAAAATTGATACATAAATTCACTCATCGGTGTAAAAATAAACACAAAAATAGACGCACAATTTGCTATAAAAATTAATACAAAATATGTCACACAAATTAGAAAATTGGCTCCAAAATTGGAAAATTGGCTCATAAATTGGTATAAACATTGGAACAAGCGCACAAAAATATATCACAAAACTGGGTACAAAAACTGTCACGTAATTGGCACAAAAAATGAAAAATCAATACAAAACTTGAGCATTTAGTTCAAAAATTAGTACGGGGTAAGTGGGAACGGAGCTCATAACTCTCTTCAACCTCATTTTCTCCAACCAAACCTTTCTAGAAATGAAGGATACAACTCAAACGCATATATTAAAATGATAGATTACTAGCTGACCCGACAAACTTCATATTGCCACATTAAACTGTGTTGTACATAAACCGTGAATCCTTTGAATCGGATGACCTTTGTCACAATCTTGAATTTTGCAAGTTTCTGGGGAGTTCATGGTGTTTTAATATACAAATTTTCTTCACAGTAAAGTAGAAAACAACTCCCCCCATTGCTTAGCCTGACAAAATAAAGCGGATAGCATTCAAATATTCGCCATCATTACAAACCCTTTCGCCGAATACCATTTTGCGAACACCAATTCTCGGTTGACCATAACGCGGAGTATAGAATTTCGCAGAATAGCATTTCGCGAAAAACCTTACGTGGGATGTACCATTTCAAGGAAAATTTTTTCGTAGAAAGTACCATTTCGCAGGGGTGACCCAACTGGAGGAAAGCAATAGAGGTCAGTAGATCTGTGAAAATAAATAAACCTAGATAGAGGTGATCTCTACGGGGGGCTGCCCCCCGCAGTGACCAGCGCTTCCGACGGCAGGTCGCCGGAAACACTCGCACACTATGAAAGAGTCTAAAATTTCTCGAGTTCGATTAGCTTTTGAGTTACGCAAAAATTTCTGTTTTATTTGTATGATAGTCCTTATCACCCTACCAAGGGGATAACACACCTTGAGAAAAGGAGCGAACGAGGTTTGCAGAGCAGCACTCGACTGGAATCCACAAGGACAGCGTAGAAGAGGCAGACCCAGAGGCTCATGGCGACGTAGCATAGCCAACGACATCCGGGCTGTAGACGAGAACTTGTCCTGGCGACAGGTAAAAGCCATGGCGGGTAACCGTCAGCAGTGGAGATCTCTGATTTCATCCCTTTGTTCTGCCGGACCGGCGGACATGGACACATAAAGGGGATGAGGGGTCTCAAACCATCATTAAAAAAATTCCTGCCTTCGAAACCCCCCACACGCCAAATTTGATTCCATTTCCTTGATTACTTTTCGAGTTATGAGGAAATTTGTATGGGAGCCCCCCTGCTAAAAAGGGAAAGGGGTCCTAATTCATCATAGAAAAAATTCATGCCTCCAAAAACACCCACATGCCAAATATGGTTCCATTTGATTAATTAGTTCTCGAGTTATGAGGAAATATGTATTTCATTTGTTTAGGAGGCCCCCCTCCTGAAGCAGGGAGAGGTTTTAATTCACCATAGAAAACATTCTTGTCTCCAAAAACACCCACATGTCATATTTTGTTCCATTTCCTTGATTAGTTCTCGAGTTATGAGGAAATTTGTATTTTATTTGTATGGAAGCCCCCCTCTTAAAAGGGAGAGGGGTCATTATTCTCCTCCTAAAGAGGGGAGAGGTCTCAATTCACCATAGAAAAAAAATTGCCTGCAAAAACACCCACATGCCAAATATGGTTCCATTTGATTAATTAGTTTTCGAGTTATGAGGAAATTTGAATTTTATTTGTATAGGAGCCCACCCTCCTAAAGTGGGGAGGGGTCCTTATTCACCATAGAAGAAATTCTTGTTTCTAAAAACACCAACACGTAAAATTTTGTTCCATTTGCTTGATTAATTTTCAAGTTATGCAGAAATTTGTGTTTCATTTGTATGGGAGCCCCCCCTCTTAACCTCCCAAGAACCTTCCCTGGCCCCAAAAACCTCTACCTGCAAATTTTCACGCCTATTGGTTCAGTAGTTTTCGATTATATAAGGAACATCCACAGACAGAAATCCATTTTTGTATATAAGATTTATAATTGGCATTCCAAACACTAATTTTCGACTTCAAATTTGAGCGTTATTTTCAATTTGCGTTGTAAGTTTGACGCACTCGAAAAAATCGAAAACTTGGAACAAAAATTAGCACGAAAATTGGATAAATAATCACAAAAATGGGGAACTTATTGGGGTTATCATTTGTCAGTGGAATTTCGAAGAAGTCTCTGAGGAAAGTTTTTCTTTGGAAAAATTAAGCTGCAAAAACACCCACATGCCAAATATGGTTCCATTTGATTAATTAGTTTTCGAGTTATGAGGAAATTTGAATTTCATTTGTATAGGAGCCCGCCCTCCTAAAGTGGGGAGGGGTTCTTATTCACCATAGAACCAGGCCAACTGCGCAGTATGAATCGCAGAGAGAATTCCAAGGAATCAAGTGAAACCAGAAATGATACCTTATTCCATTTAACTCCTTGAAATCAACAAGAAGGAAGAAAGCGTGGACCTCCCGTGCGCTTCCCATACAGGTAATGATTTATTTGCAGTCGTTGGGAGTATCTTTGCTAATAAAGATTAAATGATACTGCGGATCTTCGGGGATGAACTAATGGCATTTAGATCAGAAGCCAGGCTGCAATAGGCCAAAACTAAAGCGCTTTTTTACGATATCTGAAAAATAGATTAAAAACACCAACTACCCCTTTTCATACCCAACCAACAATTTAAAATTTACTGATAAAACTATTTACTGAAATCTATAAAAATATTATGATTTCCTTTATTTTTACTACTACTCTAAAAGCTAATATTTTGAAAAATATTTCCCTTTTCAAGACTATCTATTGGTTTTGGAACCGGAAATGGAAAGAAGGTCCTGCGGGCCAAATGTTATATACCATTCGACTCAGTTTCGAAAACTGAGCATTTTCTGTGTGTGTGTGTGTGTGTGTGTGTGTGTGTGTATGTGACGCTTTTAATCTCACTCACTTTTCTCGGAGATGGCTGGACCGATTTTAATGTTCTTAGTGTCAAATGAAAGGTCTAGGTGTCCCATTGGTCGCTATTGAATTTCATACTGATCGGACTTTTAGTTCAAAAGTTATGTATAAAAATACGAAAAATATGGGACTTCATTATCTCATAGGTCTCTTAACCGATTTGAACAAAATTGATTGCATTTGAAAGAGGAGCCTTGCAAACCCTTAACTTCCAAATTTCATGACGATTGGACTTGTAGTTTGAAAGTTACATAAAGAAATGTGAAAAAATAGTATTTAAAACAGAACAGAACAGAAAAAACTTTTACCGACTAAATTCCACTATTTAATATTTATTCGCGACAGATACGTATACGCTTTGAAATAAGACACTGATGAAGCCTGCACGTCGTAGGTGAACTACGTATCTGTTGCAAATAAATATTAAATAGTGGGATTCAATCGAAAAGTTTTTTCTTTTCTTTGATTTCAGATTTCAATTGTCATTTTCTTCACTTGCTGTTACTCACAATTGTACAAGAAAAGCAAAAAGCGAAGAAAAGCAGTTTATTTAAGCATGTAGGTATAGTGGTGTATTGAATCAAAAATACAAGTGAGTTGATTTTTCCAAATAAATTTGTACAAATTCCAAACAAATTCTGCACATCAATAGATGCTCTTTTCAATCAATAGATACTAGAGCTTAGAAATGTTATATGAAAAATAGGATGTAAACGTTGCACGGTAGAAATTTTGTAAGATTTGTTTTCGTTAGTGATATTTTAAAGGACAGATGTTTTAATATGTTTTAATAATGTTTTAATAAATAAATAAAAAAAAACAAGCACTGGGAATCATATCGATCGTATTTCCCATTCTCAAGCATGTTTATGGCGCAGCTTTGGCACTATTTTTCGACCTCGTCTTGTTTTCCTAACCCTCTAACATTGTAAAAACGAAGCGATCAAGCTAATGACTATCTTTTCATGAAAGTACATTCAAAAGAAGCTTAAGTTTTGATTTTCATGCAAAAATAATTATCTGAAGGAGCGCTAGCTAAGAAATAGTTCCATTTCTCGTTTTCATATCTAATGCTAATTTTTTTCTAATTCAGATATATTGCAAAATTGAAGCCAAGCAAACCAATAGTAAAATTTTGAGATCAATCATTTTGTTGTAGATATCCTTTTTCTTCATAAGTGAAATATAATAATAATTTTTCTGAACTCTTGTTTTTCAAAGATGCTAACTTTTGAATGCATGGTATTAATATCAAAATATCAAAAAATCTGCTATGAACAAATACTTCATATTGTCAATTCAAAACAAGTTTCGTATGTGGCTCTGAAGCCCGAAAGTTAAGGCCGTCTGTAGACCCGTTAGAGGGTTAATTTCTAATTTTCTATACATATTCATTCATGTCTGTAAAAATTATCTTTTGTGTTTACATTATTTTTCTATAAATATTATAAAACTAAATAAGGTGTTCATCAAGTAACATAAATGACGTTTACATGTATTTACGCACCCAAGGAAAGAAAATATAATTATTCTACACAATACGTTGTGAATTTTACTGGCAAATAAGGATTTTTAAAATTTAAATATATTTAAATATTTAAAAATATAGTCTAATATAACATCTATACATCTACAATTAAGTTCCTGAGAAATTAAATAATGATTATTGTGGCAGTAGAAAGGCTAGGTCACGCCGCTAGGTGGATTAATTCGGGTTTTTTCTGTTTTATTTACTTGTACAGCAGTCACCCGAATAACGCGATGGGTGGCGCTGTACGCCCATCGCGATATCTCAGCGGTCCATTAACCAATAAAGTTGATTTTTGGTACATTGTTACAACCTAGTCAACTACCAAAAATCAACTTTATTGGTTAATGGACCGCTGAGATATCGCGATGGGCGTACAGCGCCACCCATCGCGTTATTCGGGGGATTTCTGTATATGACTATATATGACTATGCGCGTCCCAGTTGGCTTCGAGGTATGACGCTGGCCTAATAAGCCAGTCGTCGTATGTTCGAATCTCGGCTGGGAGAGGCTGTTAGAGTCAATAGGCTCGTAGCAACTGGCCCTGCAATTGTCCTGTACTCTAACAGCTGGCTGCGAATATGATGGGAATGATAGATATAAACTATTTTGAAAGGGGAAGAAAGAAAGAATAAATAATTGGATGAACTGTAAAATTTCGGTATAGACCAAAAATATATTGGAGCCATGGCAGGTGGGGTTCGCACCCACGTTCTTTCGGCTGGTACCCGAATGTTTTACAAACTAAACTACCGCTGCCCGTTATATTATCTACTTGTGTTTTTAATATATTTTGCTCAGATCGCCCAAAACGCGATAGTGTCATTAGCTTTTTATAAAAGAAACTGCTCCGTTGGGAGTCACAAAATGAATTGATTATATTATTCCCAGCTAAAGCAATGAAATGCTTGTTTTACAAATCCTAAAGTTATCCACGAATTAAATGTCGAAGGATCAAACGATCAACCGGACTTGTCTAGGAAAGCACAAAATATGCACCTGGTGCACTGGAAGTGGTGATGTGCCATGGTGTCTTTTAGCGTAATTTTGATTTCTACTTAATTGTTTATTTTGAATTTGATCTTCATTTAGCTATGTCTCGTTTCTTATTATTTAGCTTCAGTTTGACTCAATTTCATTTCAGTTGCGCACCATTTCATTTCGGTTTTTGCTAAAATTTGTTTTAACCTGTTTGAAGCAGTGACAAACAATTTAAATCTAACAAAAAGTATTTTAAATTTGTAACTAATTTTGGATATTGTTGCTATTCTCGGTTTCACAAGCAGCAGCTCCGCGTGAAATGTTGCCAATATGTAATTGAACAATACGCAGTTATTTTTTCGTTCTCCGATTTCCTTGAAATAAAAAAAAGGATTTTGCTGCTCGTTCGCTCTGACTGTTATTCGTTCGGTTTACACGACAAACATCAAGCTCCCGGCCAACGCGTTCGCCGTCGTTCGCCGGGGCGGAACCAACTGGGAAATGTGAATCGATTTGAACGTGAATTGTTTCCAAGCTCATCCGGAGTGTACTTTACGCATTCGACTCGATAAAGGAGCAGAAAAAAAAATTCCACGTAGTGGGACAATGTGGATTCGCTCCGACACAATCGTCGTTCGGCAACAGAATCGGATCCGGTTTGATGAAAAAGCAGAATGGCAGAATGCACAGCGCAGTGGCGGAAGGAAATGCATCGGGAACGCTGTTCTTTCCACTTGTTTCTACGCTTATCGACCAGGACAAAACATCGATTGCGGCGCGGATGTAGAATCAATAAACTTGCATTACTGTGTCGGGTATCAATATTTATTCGAGAATGGTGCACAGCATTGCACCGTGTTACAAGATAATCCCACGAACCGACGGGAACTTATGCGCTGGGAATGAGCAGTGCCATTTGACGTCCCGCATCGATCGACAACAAGCGAACGACGGGTGTGATGGCTGACGGAGATCATTGTTGAAGTTGGAATGCTACGGCCGACAGTGGAGGCAATCGAAATTTAAATTCGACGTAAAAGGCACTAAAGCAGCATCAAGTTGGAAGTCATTTCTTATGACTTGTTATGCGTAGTAATATGTGTTAAAAAGATAAATTTTTGGTCGGTTGTTTCCTTAGTGGATAAGTGCTTATCGACTACATATTTCATTATCATTCAGCACTCATCATTAGAACTAATTGTAAAAGCGATATAATTACTAATATTGAAATTTTGAACCTTCTATCAACGTAGCTTTTCAACTACAATACTAGAGTTTGTTCCAGTAAAGATAATTAAGTTTTTACAGACCGTTTGTAGCAATTTCATTCGTTCCGGGACGTCTTCCAGGTACGATGTATTAAACTAAAACCTTTTGCTAATCTTTATTTGAACTCTTTTACAGCACAAAGAAAGCACTTTACATCAAGTAACAAGCTACACCATACCGTACTAAAAACGGTGAAACATCTTAGCAGCAGCAAAAGCATAGCATTCCAACGCACAAAACTGAGCTAGATTCGAATCCCGCTTTAGCGCACTATCCTAAGCCAGTACCGGTATTAAAATTTCCATTTTTCGCCCCCGGCAGTTGTGTACCTATCTTGTTCCACGTGGAACCATCATCACCACCATCCCATGAGCTGAAATGCTGAAAGACCTGCCAGCCTGGCTGCTGCAGCGTGAAAGCTCGCTCGCCTCGGTCGCCTCCGTTGCTCCGAGTTGGCAGAGATTTCACACCTTCCTGGTTTTCGCAAGCCGAAATCCTTTGGAAAGGTTCCATTCCATTACGGTATTAGTCTAAATGAATTCCGATGGGATTTCGTCTTATTCCCTGCCACTCTGTCGTTTTGTTTCCCGCTAGTCCGCACCGGGTCCCTTCGCCGCTCTCCCGCAGTAAGATTTAAGCCCTGACAAGGTGGACGAGAACGACGAAATGGAATTCTCCAGTGAATAGGTAAAACTGGATAGTTTATACTGTTTTGCAGGTCATGAATTTTCAACACCATCTCCGACGAAGGCTCAGATCAAGCGGGGGATTGAAAATAATTTGAATTTTTAATCCACGTGAGATAGGCAGCATTTGCTTTGAATTTCGGAATGGAATGAATATCGCTTAAGGAATTGATTGTGATAATGGTAATAAGCTTTCCATCTCCTGCCTGCCAATTCTCGTGACGTCACAAATATTCTGCAGCTGCTGCCACGATGAATAACGCAATGAATTTTTTTTTTCGCATGACAACATCAACACATGCAGTGCTTCCAGCTCATCAATCCCGTTTTCAACATCATGGAAAAAGCCCGCACAAGCTGCTGACGCCAATGAAAATCCGAACCGAATAGCTGTGGACGTTGAAAAATGTTCAGTCTTATCGCTTCACTCATCGGTCGGAAGCATATGTTTGTTCAGTGTAAAAATGCGAATTTGTGGCCACTTGAATGATGATCGGAATATCGATTTTGTAATTAATTTCCACTTGAAAAATGACCTGCGTCCTGCGTTGTTTACGTTGGCGAACGGCTGGCTGCCCCCAAACAAGCAGCACAATTGCCAGCGCGGCGTTGCAAAGTAATGGTAATTACGTCGGAACGTTGCGTGGCTTTCCAGCAGCGTGGTGGTCAAAATGGGCCGATTGTCGGTCGGTCGGTCGGCCGGCCGGTCGGTTCACTTCTGCCTGGAATGCATTTTGCAGCATTCACTTCAGTTTGAACTGACCAACGACGGTATAAAAATATTGTGCTTATCAATATTTGCGTACGATCGCGAATGCTTCTCATTCGCGGTGGTACCGATTGTTTGCGTTTATATGAGTACAATATTTTGTGTCGTTATCCAGTGTGGGACACAACCGTGTCCGAATGGGAGAATCGTGAGTTCCGCCGTGACCCAGTGACCCGCGTTGGTATTGCTGATATTTGTTTTCGCACAAGAATTGTTGGTTAACTGAAATGGTCACTCTTTGTTTGCTGATATTACCAGATTTGATTGTTACGTCTTTTAATCTGTGATGAAATCGACCATTCAACTGAACGACGACTGAGTATTATATATTTTTGTTTTTATTGTATATTAACACAGAAGCGACGAAATTCATGAAAGTCAAAACATAAACAAAGTTTGATTGCTTAACAAAATTTCACATCACAAGCCGTACTTTAAGTCATCGTTAATGCCTCTAGTCAATAAGTCTATAACTTTATAGACTTCAAAGTGGCGTACGATTCAGTTAAACGAAATGCAGCTGTGAACGAGGCGTACACGCATCTTAAGGAGGAAGCTGCGAGGGTTGAGACCTATCAAAAATTCTACCAAAATGTAGTATATTGTGGCTGGTAAAGAGCCTGGTAGCCCTTTTGGGTGCTGAAGCTACGATGGTGATAGATGGAGATACTTTTGAACTGGTCGACGAATTTATTTACCTTGGTATGTAAGTGACATGTGACGACGAGGTGAAGGCGGATAGCGGCTGCCAACAAGCCCTTCTACAGATTACGTAGCTAGCTGAGATCCCGTAGCCCACAACTCCGTTCGAAAGTCGCGCTTTCTAAGATACTAATTCTCCCAGTGGTACGGCCACGAAACGTGAAAGTCAAAAGAGTTATCCTGCGATTAATTCTTGGTAGCATTTTAAAAGAAGGAGTACGGCGTAGGCATATTAATCACGAATATAGCAAGCATACAAAGATACGGATATTGTGAAGCAGCTAAAACACAGCAGACTACAGTGGGCAAGCCACGTGGCACGAATGCTGGATGAGATACCAGCATAAACAATATTCAGTAGAGAATCCGAGAGTGGTCGATGACTTCTATGTATAGCCCATACTCGCTGGATTAGCGCTGTTGACGATGATACTAAACCAACGGGTGTTAGGGGAATTGAAAAGCGGCAACCCAAGGCCGACAAACCTGAGCTTACTTATTTTACTTTAGTGGCGAAGGTCCGTTATCGATCCTGTGCCGAAAGAATTACGGGCCTCCAGTACTATCGGCCTTGGGCTACAGTTGTCCAATCTTCTCAAATATCAGTTGAAAATGCATCATCCTGTGCGTGGTCTGCCCTGAAGTCTACGGCCCTTTCCTGCTTCTCTGCTAAAAATAGTTTTGGCTACTCTTGCGTCTGGCATTCTGGCCACGCGCCCAGCCTACCGCAATCTGTCACATTGTATTACCATTATTTTTATCAGTATATTTGTATACTTGATGCGTTAAATGTCTAAAGACCTCTTTCGTTGTTCTGCGGTTGATTCCGATGATATAGACATCATCCGCAAAACCAAGAAGCATGTGAGATTTCATAATGATACTCCTGCTCCTTTCCACGTTCGCTCTTCGTATTGCACCTTACACGGCAATGTTGAATAGCAGGTTGGAGAGTTCATCCTCTTGCTTTAGTCCATCCAACGTCACGAAAGCGGCTGAGGTCTCACTCGCTATTCTGACGCACGATTCTGACTCATCCAGCGTCACATGAATCAGCGTAACTAGTTTCGTCGAAAACCATGTTCTAGCATTATCTGTCACAGCTTATTTCGTTTAACTGAATCGCACGCCGCCTTAAAGTCCACAAATAGATGACGATTCTTCAAGTTATACTCCCAGAGCTTGTCTAGTAACTAACGCAGGGTAAAAATCTGATATATCGTGTAGCGACCCTAACGAAAACCAGCTGGGTACTCGCCAACGAAGGACTCCGCTAGTAGTTTCAGTCTGCAGAACAAGATACGGGAGAGCACGTTGTAGGCAAAACTGAGCAATGTAATGCCTCGATAGTTTTCACACTCGAATCGATGTTCTTTTTTGAAAATAAGGCAAATGAGCCCATCCAACCGCTTCCTGGAATTTATTCTTCCTGCCAGATCGTGGAAATAATCCGAACAAAGGACTCCGCTAACGGTGTCAGTATACCGAACAACCTGGTTTTATATTCAAGTCGGTCCCTGGCCGCCATACCTTGGACCACGGCAAAGTTTATGAGCCTCAATCTGTAATCATTAGTCGACAGATGAAGCTTATGCCCAAGAAACCCAAAATTCCGAAAAAAAGGGATTTTTTGGCTTGATCAGCCAACGAAATGATCATGAATAGAATTCTATTCAGCTTAATTTTTAAGTTACTAACCGTACTTTCAAGTTCCTATTTGATGAAAACACTTAGAAAGGAATGAGAAGCAACTTCTAACAGAACAAGAAAGTTCGCTTAAGTCGCTATATAGAAAATAATTCAGCTGAAGAAAAAAACTTCAAACATTTTAAAAAAATTAAGAAGATCGGGGGTTATTTCCACTTGTTTTGATATTTATTTATTCACGACATTTAGTATTTATTTCGGTTATTAATAATGATAACTAATATTAATTATTTAATGAAAGATCGTCAAAATTTATTCTTGCAACTTATCACGCAAAGCGTCGGGAATTTGAACTAGAGTACTCCTTTTTTCGGTAACCTAGAAGCATACCATGGCGTCGTTGCTGAAATATGCAATCCGTAGCGATGTTACTCGATGTAGGGTTTATTTCTAATTCCCGTCGTAGTAAGTAAATCCATTCTAATTTTTATCATTTGTTGGATGGAATTAATGAATACTCCAAAAGTTCTTGTGCTGATTTGACTAAAACACACTTACCTTTCGATCCGTGAACTTTGAAATCACTGAAAAGCGAATGTATTTGTGTAGGAAGGCATGACAAATGTTATTCTGCAAATTTCTGCAGGTCAGGCAAGTTTACCTGGCTGTAGAATAACGACAATGTGTTGCGTGAGTTATTTCTAAAATCTAAAATATTATGGAATAACTAGTTTTGCATTGTGTGTCATAAAAATGCTGATATTTTTAATAATTTGTGTTGAATAGGACGGGAATAGGCAATTACGACGAAGCAGCAACATACCCTACTAATTTTTCATAAACAGCAGCCCCGAAACGAATTTACACTCGAGAACAACTCATTGGCCAAATTCACGTCACTTGTGGCGTCAGAGATGGCGCAATCCATCAGTATACGCTTGCAACGCAGAACGCTCGTGTTCAAATCCAGCGGTGGTATGTTGATACTTATAAATTGTTCGCGGTATGTAATAGTTTAAGTTTCTCATGTGGTCTATCTTAATCTTAATCGCATGAAACAGATTTACAGAAGTCAGGAGTTGGTAGAAGGTGGAAAGTATAAGAGCTTTATTTAAGCATTATTTAATTTTAATATGCAATTTTTTACAAGGTCTCTTTAGAAGCTGCTTAGCGTTCTATGCAGCGAACTAACGGTAACTTTAAAGTTCGGTTAATTATTTACAATCTGCTTAGCAATCTATAGATCTATAGACAAAAAATGTATTAACCTTCCTTAGCTATGCTGAACTTTTAAGTTGCATCAAATACAAAAGATACTGTGGGATTTCGAATTTGGTATGATTCGATTTTGGCAACAAAAGTATCCGTTTTTGGCAATACAAAATGTTTTACTTCCAAAAATATGCATGAATAACAATCAGTTATTCCGCATACATGCTTTAAATGACCAAAAAACGATGTCCTCAGAGTGTTCATGAAAAAAAGTTTGCGATTTCGAACAATAATATTTTTATTACCGTAGGACTACGTCTTACCGCAGGTTGCCAAAAACTTATTTGCACCGGACGGATTGCTCTCGGCGAATTTTTTAAACAAAAAAATCAGAGGGGTTGTGTACAAGACACGACCGCATATATAGGTGACGCAGGACTACGTAAGTGTCTTTGTAGTGATAGTAGCATGTATTCATGCTTGTAATTATTCGACTCTTCATGTATACATGCTATATGCAACATATATACATGCTACATGCGTTGTATGCAACATTTATCAAAGTAGTAACATTGCATACGTTCAATTCTCAAAAGATTGTACATTTGAAAACAATTTAACAAGATCAAGAACACAAACTATTGCTTTCCTGCTACCTACTGAAATTAAAGATTGTTTTTATTACTCATGGTTCCCCACGTTGAAGGGATTTTGCTAATTCAATCCTATTTAATCAACAGCACATCTTTTCACTACACTTCTTATGAAACGGCAAGCATGCGTATTCATACAGAGTCGTATTATAACCGAACACTACAGCTGTAGCACATTTTTCCAACACAGATTCGCCGAGGTTTAATCGTCTCGCAGAAAAGAATTTGCGATCTGTTGGGGCAACGAACTTGTGTCATGTTTTCTGGCACACTTCCCTAACACAGACATCAAATTGGACTAGGTTTAATCGCGTTCGTAAGAAATCTGTTGGTACGAGGGGGCTTTGTCACTCTTTCTGGCATACTTCCCAAACAAGGACATCAAAATGGTCTAGGTTTAACCGCGGTGTTAAGAAGTCTTGTTGAAATGAGGAAACTTTGTCACTTGTTTTGGCTTACTTCCCAAGCACAGATATCAAATTGGTATAGGTTTAGATCATCGTAAAGAATCTTCCAACCAATCACAAACCGAGAATTCTGGTAAAACATAGGTTCATTATTTTCAATTTTTCAATAGTTCAACATCAAAAATCCATACTTTTCTTCATTTGGGTCAATTCTTAGAAGATTTTCCAAACGATTGGTGTAAGAATATTGAAAATCGATCGGAAAACCGCTGAGCTATTAGCGCTCAAAACCTTTCATTTTTCGTGACGCTCGCATTTTTCGATTTTTTGGAATGACACCCTATCTCAAAACTTGCCGTAAGACGTAGTCCTACGTCAAAATGGCTGCAATCGTTGATTAATAATATGCAGTTTCTAACGTATTTACATTCAATTTTTTCATATCAATAAACCCAAGTAGCCCACTTTAGGTCCAATTAGTTGAAGCAACCGGATTACGACTGAAATTTGTCATATTCCGGTTACCACGACAACTTTGTAACAACCGTGCTAGTAGGGAAGGGTCTCGATTTTGGCAACATAGGTGACACGCATTTGATGCCAAATTCGAAATCGTACTGTACTTTATTGAGAATCAAGTTCGGTTTACAAATGCAGTGTTTCGTTGTTCAGCAATTTATTTCTACGGAACTAAATTTGAACCAAATATGAACTTCCAAGTTTGTTCCATAAGTTAAAATCGAACTTCTGCTTGCTTGGGTTGTCACTGTCTGTTGGAAATAGTCTTATGAGCTGCCGTAAATTTGGTTACGAACCGCTAAACGCTGTTTTATTGAACGCTCAAAATGATAGTAACTGATTCACAAACGATTTTCGTCACAGAATAGTATAGCATTATGGAACTAATCATGTTGAGTCGGATTTCATGGTATACAAATACTTATGAATGTGAATTGTTCTCATATAATTCGCAGAACGTATATCGCCTCCAAAACAGTACGCGTATGCTGGTTTCGTGCATCTAATGCGATTTTTCTAGATATATATCGGTACATATATCACATTTGTTACTTTGATATACGTACGAAAATGTTTGCTGGGTTGCGTTGAAAAACTCACATTGGTCTTTCTCTTGCCTACACCGTGACTTTGAAGGTTTGTACAAATTCAATGTAAGCTTTGCCATGGCTCTTACTTTTCTTTTTCAGGCGTCCAACTATGCGTGAAGCCACCCGAATCGGCTCTGCCCAGGAATACTTTGCCGATTTCTATACAGACGATTTTACTATAAATACATTTCGGAATGGCGTTTATTTCTCTTACGCCAGATCAGCCTTTTCCCGACTGTCTCTTTCCTAACTCCACCAAACTGTAAATACTCGTTATTCTGTTCGATTCCGCACACCAATCACTGTCGCCTTCAAATATGGACTACTGCAATCGCTTCGCTCCTCCTTTTAATCTGTTTAACATTCACTGTACTCCTATTTTCTACTCGCTTTCACTATCGATATATATTCTCTGTCTGCATTACTTATACTTTTTTCGTGTTTACATTTATTTTCTTCTGTTTTCAATTCAAATTTCAAATTTTCTGTATATCAATACCTACAATACATGCGATATTGGCACATTCGTCCACAACACTGTCCGTGGGAAGCGACCCAGTAAATCATTTGGTTTGTATATCTCGATTGCAACTGAGATATACGAAATCATATCTGAACGAAAAAGTTATATTTCACGCCATATAAGAACATATATGTACCAAAGTGGAGGCGATATACGTGCGAAAAATTTGACAATTATTTGTAATTCTATTTTGCTTAGTTTTTATAACACGCAACTAAATACTCCTGAATATATGATTAAGATATAATCAAATATTGCGACCGTCTATACTGCTTTATAATTCACAGTCATGAATTGTATATGAAGACACGCACGACTGCAAAACAACTTATTGTTCACTTCGATTTGACATACTCTAATCATTATACAATTCCAATGTGAAATTGACATGAAAACATGTGAACTTTCTATTACGATTTTGTGTTATCTGGGGAACGTTGTTTCCCCTGGAGGCTCTTCCTACCATATATTTGGTTTTCGCCACATCGATTTGCCACCCAATCCTTCTAGCCTCCGTATTTAGTCGGGCGTAAATTGCCTCCGCCATTCCAAGATTTCCAGTAATGCGACGAACTTAACGTCTGCGAAGCCTACTAGGCTACTAAAAATCATTCTTCTTGATTCGATGTCCGCTCGAGTCGGTTTGTCCGGAAAACCGTAGTCGTGAATATCGGCTAAAGCTGTTCGCGCTCGACTGTATCGTATGCTGCGTTGAAGGTAATAAAAATGTGATCCGTGGGCACATTGTGAGAACTTATTTAAATAGATTATACTATCAATTTGCTCTGAATAATGGCCTGTTTTTGTACCACTGCACAATGGGCAAAAACAAGCTCGTAATCCCAAGAATTAGAAACCGCTGGTTAAATAAATAAATAAATAGATAAATAAATAAATACATAGTAAAATCTAATTAGAGCGATTAAAATTAATTCAAAGACAGGGGAATGACTTCGAAATTCGAATAGTTCGAATAGTACCAATTTACTCGAAAGACATCAGGAGAGTTGACTGTCATCGATTTAGTACAGTGAGGAATTCACAATCGGTTCGTTTTGCCTGATTCTCTCCTAGATCTACAAAAACACGTTAATTTGCTATTGCGTAACAAAATCGTAATTTTTCAACGATGGTGTCTTTAGAGAAGATTATCAATAAAATGTAGCGCATCTTTTTAAACTATCAGGATGATCTTATATTCATCTGTCAGGGTGATACAAACTTTTATTTTTTTGAATACGTCCAAAAAAATTTTTTTCTTCAGAAAAATTATGTAACATACTAAAATGAGCAACTTTGCTGAATATAGTTACTATCTAACTTTTGCTAGTTGCGAGATATAATGATTTATTCAAAAAGTACACTTAAAAATCAATTCTGCACAATAACTTCGCATCCAATTTATTTATTGCTTTCAACTGTTCTCCAAAGTTATTCAGTATGATAAAATACATATTTTTTGTGAAGACTGTTTTTGCCTTTGAGTTAGTTTTGGGGAAAATAGGGCAAAACGGGACACTTCCCGAAGTCTGCTCAGGATGAAACCTTCACCAATCGATTTTCTGCATTTTTTTTACAAAGAAATAGGTATTTTGTAAGATTCCAAACCAGCGGTTTCTAATTCTTGGGATTACGAGCTTGTTTTTGCCCATTGTGCACTGGTAGGTTGCTACTTACTAATTCGAAAAAACCAGTTTCTATTTCAAGAAACAAAGTTGTTAAATAATTCCTCCCAAACGATAGTTTCCCAAATATTCCCAACAAACCAGTAGTGACTGTGCATATCGGGAACATACCGGCACTAGCGCCGACTGGGTGCGTGCCTGCCCGACGAATGGTTGTTTTACGCTTTTAATTAACTAAATGCTAATGGCTCGTTATATAAAAGCGGGGCCCATTTGCGCCTGCCTTCCTTCCGAAAGTTTACACATGAAACAGCAACGGCATTTTGTTTCGACTTCCTGATGGCTGAAGTTTCCAAACACGAGTGGCTTTCGCGTGTAGTCTCTCAATCGACTACAAGCTATTTTTCCCGTTTCCACACCTTTGCCAACTTCGCCCATTAATCGTGTGTTTTTAGCACCAGGCCAAGAAACTTTCGATAGGTCATAACGGTTCCCCCTTGTGTTTTTTTTTCTCTTTTCTCTGCCCCGAACAGATGGTGCTGCTTTTCAAACCCCCGATTGCACCCGCTGCGCTGTGGCCCAACCTCTGCGGGGAAGAAAAACGGGAAAATGAAGGACGAAACAGTGTTCAACATAAATTAAATCAAATTAAGCCGCGTTTGTTGTGAAGCTATTTTCCAAACAGTCATCGACACGAGATTGGGTCCACCAATTAAGTGTCGAAAGAAGCGGCAATTGCGAGCTCATAGAAAATTTATTCAAGCCCCCACTCTCCTCCGTCCGAGCTGGGTGGAAACCCGTCGTTTGGAACCCTGTGGGGTGCGAGTCAGTTTGGCTGGCAGTAGAAGTCTGTCGGAAAAACCTGTTCATCAATTTATTAAAATAATGAATCTATCACCGGCTGGTGATCACGGGAAAATTTTGCGCAATCTTTCACCTTTTGTTTGTGTGCTGTTTAAATTATATCAAATGATTTATTGTCTCTTTAACATGAAATCACATCTCACTACCATGTTACCAAATTGAATAATATGCACTTAACATATTCATTACAATGCTTGCCAAAAGTACCCCGAAAAACTTCACCAGAAAAACAGGAAGTAACTTTACAGCTGTTTTTACGGTTTTAACGATTCCCTGAAGCGTAACTAAGAAGAAAAAAAAAACTCTTCCATGGAATCAAGGTATACACTTCATCCCATCATCGTACCACTGACTGCAGCTTACTTTTTCAGCGAAAATAAGCTGCTCGTTAGAAAATCTCCCGGTAATTGCCAATCAAGAACATTTCAAATTAAACAAGCATTATTTCGTTCTTCGTATTCACTTATTCTTCCGTCCCCTCCCCGGCATCGACGCTCCCTGCTTGCCCGTAAAGAGAACTTGTCGGCCCAGTTCCCTTAGCGAACTCTTAAATTCCCCGACTAACAATCGGCCGTTACATCAGCCACTAAATTGCCGCCGTCATGTCATCCGTCGATGTCCACCAGCCAGGCAGCGGGGAATATGTGCTCCCCAAAAATCAAGGGAAAATCAAACGAGCCTGCACGGATACCGGCGAAATCCCGGAAAGTACTGAAAATGGAAGTCATCGTTGCTTTTTTTTTTGTGCTTTCCCGGTGTTTCGCTTCCATCTCCCACTAATTCGGCCTAGCATGGACTTATTGTTTTTTACTTCACCATGTCGTCGTCGTTGCTTGGTCCAATGCAGCAGCAGCAAGCAACCAGCGGATTTCGTTCGGCTGGGCCACATGGCACCCATGGGAAATCAGAAGCGAAATTTAATCCTGCGTCAGATTAACGATGCGTCGAAGGTTGCGGTGAAGCAGGACTGCCCGCCACCGCACCGTCGTCGTATGAACAACACATACACAAAGCTTAATATTGCAGTAGAGTAGAGGCTCTATGGGGCGAAATGGCTTTATTTGATGGGAAATGGGTTTTAAAAAGCCGTGGGTGTGTCATCAGTGACTGTGGAAAAATTTCATTTCCTAAAAATCATACTAAAAATGCTCTCTTTGTTGGAATGATACGATCTTCAAAAGCTTGACCATACTAACTACATACAACACTTAAATCATTTGTGCACTTAAATACTTAAATTAGCATCACTTAAATGTGGGAATCATTTACTATTAGTTATATTTGATTGATCATACCTAATTTTTTTAAGCTTCACCGTGCATTAAAATACATCGGTGTAGTCATTTAAATGACATCGACCTTCGGATGCCTTTGTATTCACTAACGGCAACTTTTTCTTCTTCTTCTGGTCATTCACCGACATTAATTTATACTAACTTTAGCCAGTTTTCGTTTTTACCGAATGTTTTACTAACTGAACTACTGCCGCGCCTTTAGTCTAATAGGTAGTCTAATATCGAATTTTGTTTTATGCTCCCAGTTCTATCACTCTACGCACCACACACTCGCCACGACGATGATAATTATTTTTTGTATGTCTGCTCTTTGTTTCTATCATCAAAAAGATAGACTTGTATCTAATATAAGGGTGCGCCGGTAGTTTAGTTAGTAAAACATTCGGGTACCAACCGAAAGAGCGTGGGTGCGAGCCCCAGTTGCCATTGAACGATCCAATATGTTTTTTGTCTATGTATCGTAATTTTCTAGTTTACTCAGTTCATCATTCTTCGCACCAGGCACTTCCTCACTCTGCAAAAAAAAGAATAACTTTAAGCGATTTATTCAAATTTGTTGCAATCTAGGAAAATTCCCCAAGCTTTTCAGGCTAGCCTCTAATAAAATACAATCATCAATTTCGTCTCTTTTCCACATTTGCAAACGTGCAAAGTTACGTATTAGTTTGATGTTGCCAAACTACAAATGAAACCACTTTTAGGAACGTAATGCTTCTATTGATTTAATTTAACTTATCAATCATAGACATCAACTCTGTTAATTCCATTCGATTAATTGATAGCGGTTGGTTGTGCTTTCTCTAAATATGTACACGCTGTGGCAAACATAACACACTACGCAGTAGGTATATAACCTCGGTTCGTTTCCAACCGAACCGGTGCGGAATGTAATTTCCAGTAACACCCGTAACGAAAACTGCACAAGTCACCCTTTGGCTGGGTAACAGCACAAACAGCAGCCCCCATGCTGCTAACTGCTGGAGGAGGGGACCGGCCGATGCGATCGCGCTCAGAGCCTTCAGGCCTGACCAGAAAGGTCGATGGTGCAACACCAACAGCGGTAATTGAGTGAAGCAAAGGCAAATCGAGTCATGCCATGCGCTGCCTCTGCACGTTTTCATCATCATCCCGCGCTCGGTGCTAGGAGGATCAGCAGCAGCGGAGAAGTCACGTTTGCATTGTCGCTGGATCCAACATGCTCCTGCTGCTGGTGCTGCTCCTCTTCTGGATGCAAGAGCGTTGGAGTTGGAGAGAAAAGCGACATCCAGAGGCGCAAAATAATCTCATTACTTTCATCAATTTCACCGCACAAATTCGCTTCCCAGCTTCAGTCTTCGGCGAAGGATGTTTCGGCCCGTTATCACTTGCCCGACGCGCCAGTGAGTGCAGCGAGAGAGTGAGGGACGATTTCGAATTCAACGTGAAGAACCACCTCCTCCTGGGTTTGGTGACAGTTTTTTTCCAGCTAGGTTATTTCTCTTATATTTATTTTCCCATGGCGCTGGAGACTGCTAGTCGCATCAATTTGCTGAAGCCTTGTGCTTGAAATTGCTCACTGCTAATGAAGAATCTTGTTCGTCAATGGTGCAGGGCTGGTCTGCCTCTGGAAATAAATGCGATATTCTGATGATTCAGATTTTTTACTCTGTTCGGTTATATATCTTCGGTGGACATTCCACCAAGAGCTTTGTGGGAAATGGTCCTAAGAATAATGGTACTATTTTGCCTTAATCTAGTGCTAATAAAATGCCGTAGGCGACAGTCGACTGTAAATCTAGTTTTATGAATTATTTTCTGACTGTTTGTTTCTAGATAATTTTATATGTTTCATTTAAAACTTCACAGATTTATTATCATAAAGTAACGCTTCGATTACTATCGTTTCGCTTTCGGAACTCCGTAATTCGACAAACATTCTCGAGCTAGCTATTTAAATATATAATATTTACGGGAGAAAAACTTCGATTTTATTGATTCTAACATACTCTCCTGATCGAGATTCGAATATACGACAACTAGTGTGTTAGAGTAGTTCCGCACCGCAAGACCAACTGGGAGGCTATCTATCATCGCATTTGTTGCATATGAATCATTTGAAACATTTTTAATTATTAAAACAATGACATATAAAATATGGTGAAAAACGTCGGACCTGGATTGCTCCCCTGAGGAACTTAAGTTCTGCTGACAAAACGACTAACACCTAGAACCTAGATGAGATTATTTATTTTGAATCTCCTTGATCTTTGATCTCGCATTTGTACATCAGGTGGAATGGACAAATTCGCTTACAACCGGATTGTTTAGTTAGGAAGTCTGGATCACGGAAAAATCGTAAGCCGGAGTCAAGAGTGACGGTAAAAAAAGGGGCCAGCACTTTCAACTGGAACCCTAACCTGTTGACCCGTCCGAAATGTCGCAAACAAGAGTCTGTAAAATGAAGACATTGGACTAAAAACCGAGCAGTATTGTCGAATAGAAAGATAGTGATTCCAAATCACAAAAATAAACAAAACATGACGGCCAAATCACGAGCCCGGAAGCTGTACCGGACGATACTGCCAAAAGAACGATAGCGTGATGATTGATGACAAAAAAACATCGCGATAAACTTCAAACAGCTTCCTGGGCAATAGTTTCATACGGCAAACGGTAGGGGAAAAGTGGCAAACATTTTCAAGCATATGAAACTGTCAAAGTTCACCAAGAAAAGTTTGCTTTGGCAGGCTATCTGTACCCGTGGTTTGAAAATCGAAATTTTCATTGCAAACGGGACCGTCAAACAGGAAACACGATTATTCCGTACTGTTTTGGTCAGACTTGATATCTTGAGAACAAAGGCCATGGAGAGCGTTGAATGCCGTTCAACGGGTTCCCAACGATAAGAACCAACGCGCTCGGCCTAGTCGAGGGATATTGGGCCATCGCCTAGCAGAATCTGAAAAAGATCTATAAACCGCGCCGAACTGAAAGCGATTTTTTATGCAATTACGCTTGATGATTTATTCATACTGCCAGTTCCACTCCGGAGCGACGCAGTTGGATACCTTGTGGCACTATGTGTTCGCCGGATATAGGCGACCTGTCATTTACAACATCAGGACATAAGCCGAGAGCCTCCAACGGTAGACTGGATCTGGCCGCCTGACGGTAAAGCGCGACCGTAAAGTGCCGCAGAAAGTAAAGACGATGTTTTTTTTTGAAACGGTGGTTCTATAATTGATCCATTGTAGAACCACCGTTTCAAAAAATATTAATATGTTTGGCCGCAATTCATGGTCAAGACTAAAAACACGAGGTTTAGTCTATTTCATAGGAACGGAGCCTTCTACCGAAAACCCGCGCTGGGAATCGCGGCAAACACGCTGACAGACGAACAGCGTCACACGCAGTACCTTGTAAGTCGCAAGGGCCTGCATAGTGTCGTCGTCCCGCCAGTAAACACAAAGTTAGATTAAACTTCTCGGTCAGTGGTTCTACAGTAGATGGAGGAAGAGGCACGATCTGTGTCTAAAAATAGCCCACCCTATGTCGCTACGTTAATAAGGGGGGTTGTGCAGTCTCCTTTTGTCCAGCGCATCTATGGCAGCGTAGCTACCCCCCCTCACCTTTCCGCTCTTTTCCCTCCATTTTTCAAAAATTTTTCAGTACTTTCCCCTACCGTCCGTTCATCAATTGTAGAACCATCGTTTCAAAAAATATTAATGTATGTTTGACCGCATTTCAAGGTCAACTAAAAACACGAGTTTTAGTCTAAAGACGATGCCCAAGAGCAAGAGCAAATGAGAAGCGTCCAATAAAGCTCTAGCTATCCCAAGCCCTTACCTAGCGTCTCCACGTGGCCATACCCGGTAATGCTTTAATTAAGTAGCCAAGCTAAGAGGTGCGATTCTGGGTGGTTCCCGGCTGCCTGATCTCAGAACCGCGGTTTTGGGCAGGCGGTGGAGCCACACGACCTTGCTAATAGGTAAGCATAATATGGGTTGTTTTAATTATTTTTTTTCGTTTTAGCTTGTGAAGCACCTCTTGCTATATAGTGAAAACTTTGGCCAATACGAGTGTGAATACTGCACATGGATACCAGAAGGAAAATTAAATTAATTATTAGAAGCACTTATGGAAGCTCAAAGGACGCAACTCTGTTCCATTCGAAGGACTGCTGGTGAGATTGTTCTATTTTTGCCCATATATAGCACATTTCATAAATAAACTAGAATCGGGAAGCGGGAGGGACCATCAGAGCACTTGTTTGAAGCGATGTACCTAGGGAAAGTGAAACAGTCAACTTTCTAGGGTTAGTCTTGGCCCGATTAACAACACATCGTGGATAATGAGTGAGCTCTTCTCTCCACCTACTGGAGTCATTCTGCATTAAGACGGTTTATTCAACGATTGACGCCCTTGGAAGGAGATTCTCTAAATCCCTGGTACGTGTAAGTGATGTTGTTTATCGACCAATACCCTTTTGGCCCTTCATACAAGAGTTGGGAAGCGTGATCAATCGTTGAATACGTACAACTCTTTTTAACATGATGCCCAAGAGCAAGGTTACCTTATACCACGCTTTTGACCTGGAGCAAAACGATGCCGAACTTCTTTTCCCTATTTCTTCTTCTTCTTCTTCTTCTTCTTCTTCTTCTTCTTCTATCAGCAGAGAGCCGAGGTGGCTCTTGCCGTATCAAGAATTCCTCTCCACTGTACTCGATCCTGGGCTACTCGTCGCCAATTCGTTGAGCATCTCAACATAAGCAAGTCGGCTTCAACCTGGTTGAGCTCGTTGGGCCCCTCTATTCTTGAAGAAGGTGGGATTGTTGAAGAGAATGGATTTCACTGCACAGTCGTTCACTGCGCAGTCGTGGTCGACCCACCGTAGTTTCCCAACTTTCGCTAGGTGTACAATAGGGATTCTCTCCAAGTAGTGCCTGCAACTCGTGGCTCATACGCCTACGCCACTCTACGCTATCGGTTTGTACTCCGCCAAAAATAGTTCGCAACACCTTTCATCAGGGCCTTAAACTATCACCGAATTTCAAACAAAACAGAAAATCTTTTTTCTCAGTATACATTGTTTTTTATGCCTCTGAGTTTCGTATGTACAACTGCACTGTGATTTTCATCATAGTATACAAGTTCAATATATCGTGAAAATAGAACAGGAGAAAGTAATTTTCGAACCCAGAAGGTGATACTTAAGTGGTTTAGGTTTAACTTAAGTGAAAAAAACAATTTTAAATGCAGTTAATGAAAAGAAAAATCTTATTTTCAACAGCTGAATGCAATAGATGCTAAACCACAACATAATTTTTTTTATTGATTTTCACTGCTCAAACGTGAATATCAGTTTGTTACAATATCACAGGGCGCTGATATTCTATATTCTCGTGCATGAAGTTCATGCATTTAGTTATTATGTACGTTTGATCAAAGCAAGCAGATTTTCAATGTAAGGTAGACTGATAATCCAGAAGTCTGAACGTTATGCTGATGATGCTGATGCTGATTCAAATATGGGAAGCGCACATATGTCTTCCGTAAGCAAAGTTAGTATCTCAAGTCCTTAGAAGAGTACCGGTCTAATTAGCGTTTTGTGCATCGTCAGCTTTGTGCGGCGGCGTAGGCTCCTTTATCGAAGTATCTTGCGGAGGGAAAAGTAGGTCTGAGTTGAATGCGTCGAATCTCATACCATTTACCGTATATTGCCTCCGTCGTCTCAAAGTTTCTAGTTGATGTTTAGGTCGTCAGCAAAGGTTAGAAGTTGGCTACTCTTACTGAAGATGGTTCCTCTCGTTTTAATGCGCAACCCTTTAATCGTAGGTCACAATGGACGGGAGCTAAATTTTCATTTAAAATCCTTTATTTTATATTATAAACTAAATCTAATTAACCTAATTGATTGATACAATAATATATTTTCTAATTTAAATAATCTTAACGGGTGGCAACAAAAATTATGGAATTTTTTTCTCAAACTGTCAAAAAAGACAAAGATACATAAAGAAGATCTGATTTACCGAAATTAAAGATACATTATCCATTGTTGAAAATAAATTAATGTACATTTGAAAATGGTCCATAATCAGCTGTTCGGCGAAGGTTTCGTTTGACGTCGAAACAGGAGCGTCATATCAACTTTGCGGATGCATCACTGGATTCTACCAATCAACTGTTTGCAATTCGTGGCTCTCCAGTTATTTTTGTACACCAAGGAACTCAAAATCCCGAAGAAATCTTCGATTGGGCGCACTGAGACAGATTTTTCGTGTCGTGGTTTTTGGGTAAAAAGGAGATCGATTGGATATTCAGGAACTATTGTATTTCCGGCCAAAACACGTATTGTCCATCTGCATGATATTTTTGTAGAAACGGGATTAAAATTTCCTTCAAACATTCATCTGGTGCATCTTAATTGATAGCCAAACCAAATAGCCAAATGTTGTTGAAGATACGAGAAAGAGAACGTTGTCCTTCTGCGTCCATAATTTTGGATGGTCTTCACTACCTAGCTAGCGAATAGTTGTTGGGCATCTTAGGATATAGTAAACAGTCGAACCCGCAACATATTTGCTTTTTAAGTGTTGTACCGTATACTTTTTGGCGAGATTTCTATTTTTTCGACGCCATTTTTAGCAAAACTGGGCAAACATAAACAAAACAAAAAATATTAACGAAAGGAGGAGAGAGAGTGGATAGCGTGATATCGACGCCGCCATCGGTAAGGTAAATTGTGACAGTTACCTAGCAGCCTTTTAAATTACTATCAAAGAGCCTTATGATATTCATTTTCTCCACGTGCTCGTTTGCTTCCGCAATCATCTTATGTCCGCCCTGAGAAGTTCAGACTAAACAAAAGAAACGTTACAAATGCCAGCTCGCCGGATCACATCTTCAATAGCGATGTTGAATAGTATACAGGATCATCTGTTGAATAATATACATGCACGTAACACATCACTAGCTCCTGGGTTGGTTAGGACAAACGCGTAAGTTTTTTCGAAAAACCGTTGACGTGCTTTTTCTGCCATAGCTGTTCACGCTCGACTGTATCGTATGCTGCCTTGAAATTCACCTTAAATTGCCTTGAAAATATGATGCGTGGCCACGGTTTACTCCGACATTCCCGAAACATTTGTCGGGGAGTGAAAATTGGATCCGTGGGAACACGGGCCGCCATAAAGCCCGCCTGGTATACTGCCCTATGAATTCTCTTGCTATTGGCGCTAGCTAACGTAACAAAATCTGAGAGAGCACCTTTTGGGCGGCATTGACCAACGTTCCTGTATCTTTGATTTTCGATTTTCATTTCGAGGTAATGAAAATTTGCGCATAATCTTGCTCTTAACTGACGAAAATACGTAAAAGTCGGCATAAAGAGTTTGGTTGTACCAAACCATTTTATTTGTCTGAAAAAAATGTGCCCCAAAACTTCTCTTTGTCAAAAACAGGTTCATCCCGAGTAACAATCTGGGTTTTATTACACTCTTATGACGGCATTTAAGACCAAAAATGGTCATGAAAACCGCCATAAGAGCACAATAAAACTTACATTGTTGGGATTACAAATTGTTTACTTTAAGGATGATTGATAGTTGATGTGGAGTATGCTGTGATCTTCAAGCATGTACGGGTCTACTGAGATTCAAGATATATCAACTCAATCTAAACTATCTGGAAAATTTGTTGATTCATTTTACTTTAATGTGATGATAGATTAGATTAAAGACTGTCTGTGTCGTTTAACAACCAAGCCCGAGAGGGCATATCATAAAAAGGTTCAATGCTTCGGTTTTTGAGCATCTGTTCAAACTCATCGCCTTCAATCGGAAAAGAAACTATTCAACTCTGTCTTCATGCTGCCGTAGTAAATGATTAGGATATTGAAAATGCACCTCACGCTCCTTTTGATTTTATTTCACATGACGACCATCCTTTAGTAGATGGCTCCAGGTGAAACTACTCGGACCGACAAGACCAGTGCAACGGACTCTACTCCTAGTAGAGCTGTACCGGGTGGACGCGTCGGTCGGTTGGACACAAACAATATAGCTCTGGGGGCATCAAAATAACAATAACAACCCTACTCGATCCATCCGGCAGTGTTGTTTTTATCCATTTTCGTCCATTACTTTGCTGCAGCACTTGGAAACATTTCCCACTGCCCTGTTTTGGCAGGAATTATGTAAGTCTTCAACTTCATGTTGGCATTCTTAAGCGGAAATTCATATTCAAACAGGTTGATTAGGTTCACTGTTCTCGATTTTTGGTAAATATGTTGACAGCAGGCGAGAGATAGATGCCTAAGATTTTCTTACGAAGGCTGGTTCACAAAAGTTTTGATAAACTTTTCGTGTTTTCATGACATCAGGATCAGACAGGCTTTTCATGTTATATTTGATACAATTTTGATACATTTTTTTAAAGAAATTAAGTATTGATATTACAATGTCGACGCACGGTCTTTTTTATAACTTCAACGAAACGGATTTTATAACAGATGAACTATTAAATTGAAATCAAATCGAGATTATGATATAGTTGGGTTTCAAACATGGATCCAATCTTTACGTTACGCAATATTTCAGCTCCAGTAAGGTCATCTTTAAGAATGATTTTATAGCATTTCCCACAGGGGGGAAAGGCAAGCGTAGAAAAATAATAATCAAGCAAACCCCCGGTGGAAATGAATGAATCCTGCCACTATGAAAGGAAACTCGAATTACAGGCATTGGTCCAGTGCTAGTGCAAGGAGGAAAGAAGCGACGGTGGCTATCAAGAGCGTGGAATTGGAGGAGGAGTAGGAGGGTCACGGGCAACAACGGGTAGAAGAAAAGCAGAAGAGTATCTATCCGGTTGTTCATCATCAGCTCCGAAACCGTGGAGACAGCAGATGCAAAGAAAGAACGGAACGTTGTGATATGAAGAAAAAATATTAAATAACAGTGGAATAATAATATATTACGTGCTAAAAATTTCTAAAATGAACTCACAAAGCAAGCACTCGCTCAATGGAAATGTGAGAAGAATGAAGAAAAACAGGTGCTTGCAGTATATCCTACGTTCCTAGAGTGCAGGTGCTTTGATTTGAATACGGAAGAAGCAAATGCGCATTGCCATTTTTGTGCTGCTCCCGGTCCGATGCTATCAGGATGGAGAATCCCCGCTGAGGGAATTCGGAGTCTCGTGAATTACAAAAAAGCAAGAGAATATATTTCACTGTTGGTTCTCACTTTTAATTTACCAGTATTGTTAGAGGTTTTATAGAGCTATAAAACCTCTATGATTTAATCATAATGAGGGTTGAACTGTTGAAATAATGAGCAGCATACTCATTTTACTTTTGACATGAGCTTAGCTCATTTTAAATTCAGCTTGTAAAATTGTAACTCTATCCTAGCGTTTTTTCCTGTACATTAAAAAATGTGCTTTTCTACATTACAAAAGGTCTTTTGAACAATACAGGATTTTGCTTAGTTATTTGTACTTTTCATCATCAAAGCATTTAACTACAAAACAATAACAGACACGTCAATCATCAAATTCCGAGAACTCGAAACAGCTCTTTCGTCCGCTAAATAATTCAGCTCCTTACCTAGTAGAACCTATATCGAAAACAAGTGTTCACAATGTGTTCGACAAGAAAATAGTCACCACCATCACGGTTTGCGCTATATCCATATCAAGTGGACACACGATTCAACAGCTGCCGCTCATAATGCGGGGTACCATTAACTAATGAAGAAATTATTCATCCTTTTAGTACTACTAACACGGGGGTGGGTGCGATCCCATCTAACCATTTTCCTTGCCCTTACAGACATCTATCAGAGCGCAGCGCATCGGTGTGGCATGGCATGGCATGGCATGGGGCGATTGTTTTCCTTATCAAATTGGTCTATCGGTCAGCGGTTCTACACAGCAGCAGCAGGGTTCCGTATTCCTCTATTGCGGCGGATGTCGTTTAAAATGAAAATGTTTCTTCCCTACCGGGGTTGCCGGACGGACGGGCGTGATGATGGCAGGCCGAGTATGTTTAAGGAATAAACGCCCGGTCCGGACCGGAGGGGTTGATGCTTAATTACAAAAATGTTTTATTATGCTGAACTACGACGACAACGACGACCCAAATGAACGATAGTTAATATGCCACCGGCCTTCAACGTACAGCAATTGAGGGTAAAGCGATTAATGCAGGACGGATAATGTTTAACTTTCACGAAGCTAGGCGAATTAGATTTGGACTAATTGCCAACAAACCATTTGGTGCTATTAGTGTTCGATTTAATAGAAATGTTTGTTAGCTTCACTGCTTAATTGGCATGGCAGTCCAACAAAAAAAAAAGAAAAGAATATTCCAGACGAAGTACTTCATCAGCCCATTAATTCGCATTTTCAATCAACCCTGCTGCGTCTTCAAACTTTTCCTCGAAATCATCTGATCACCACCCAGCTGAGCTCGATAATTGCCTTCGTTCGGTGCTAATAAAGAATCCGCCAGCCGAACCGCCCAAATACGCCAAGCAAACTCTGCTCTCTGCCCGATAATCCTATTAAAGTATCATCATCATTTGTTTTCGTTATAGATATATACATTCGACGCAATTTCCGCGCAGCTTGGCTGCTGCGACAACGACGATGATGACGATCTAGCTGCTGCCTCTGTATCCGAGTGGCGATGGCTTCTGGCTGTTTGGTCCTTCCGTCTCAATTTTGCACTGGCTGGCTGGCTGGTTGGCTGGCACTGGTTCACCTCGGATGGAGGTCTTGAATGCCAGATAGTCTCGCGCTAAGCAATCAATAATAATAGCAGAGTACGGAAGTTTGCGCTTCTGGCAGACGAGCTGCACTTTTTTTGTGTTTAAGCTCTTGCATGGCGAGAGCAGATAATTTACACAAATTTGATTCGGACGCAGTTCGCAGTCGGCGCAAATTTTGTTAAATAATTACGATTCACGATACGGTATCTGTCGTTTACAGTAAAGGTTGTGGCACTGTATATCAATTCCGTTACTATTGACAAGTAATTTTGGTCCTAAATTATAAATCATTATTTTAAATTCGCATCGTCTCAATCATAGCGGAAGATCAGTTACAAATAATTTGATGCTCCATATTTCAACTTTGTAGCATGCTCTCTATGCCATAAGGTATACGAAAGCATTGTTGGCGGTGGATTCGAATCCGGTTATAATTGACTTCAACGATCCACCATTACCCCTTTTTTATTAACAGTGGAGGAGTGTTTGGTGAGGAAGGTAGGAATGGTAGACTGAATGATATTGTGAAACTTCGATGTGAGGCCAAAAATATATTGCGTAGTTCAATTATTGGGTGGGACTCTAACCCACACTCTCGCGGTTTGTGCCCAAGTGTTTTGACAATTAAACTATCGGTACACCTGAAATTCCCTGAAATGATATCGCCTCCCAGTTGGCTTCGAGGTATGACGTTGGCCTAATAAGCCAGTCGTCGTGTATTCGAGCTTTCGACTGAAAGAGGCTGTTAGAGTCAATAGGATCGTAGCAACTGACCCTGCAATTGTCCTGCACTCTAACTGACTGACAGACTAACGACTGACTGCGAAGTCTGTCGTATAAAAACAGAAGGTCT